>NC_050610.1:18125000-18750000 GCF_014743375.2 Drosophila subpulchrella | reverse complement strand
TTTGATTGCGAACCGGGCTAGCAGTTCGTTTGATTTATGATGCGATCAACCCTTTGCTGACAAGTCCCCGATGCGAAGGGCCCTTTCTGCCCCGAATTCCTGAAGGATAACCATGCCAAAGTTTCGTGAACTTGGTCCTGCGACATGGAAATCACCTTAAAATTCATAAGTTTGTCAGCAAGGCCAGGAGGGGGAAATTCACTGAGGGTCTTAAAGGCGTCAGGCAGAAACCACAAGTAACACACCAGCTGCATGTCATTAACTATATGAGCGTCCTGGCGTAATCCCCCACCCACTTGGCGCACAACACGGCGTATGCGTAACGCGACCAACTTTTCAACGCTTCATTTTTCGAACATTTAGCAAAACCCACTCGTTGGAGTGTGTGGTATACGTATATGACACCTTTTCGCCCACACTCCTTATTATTTTGCACTTTTTTGCTATTTCGCTGTCATCAAAGCTGCGGATTATGCGCACAAAAAACGAGAGTTTATGGATGAAATTATGCAAAGCAGACCAGCAGACGATAATGATGGTGGTTTTGGAATCCTGCGGCTGATGACGATAATTTCCAACGGCCAGGACTCTTTAACCCATCAAGGCTGTCGCGAAAGTGAAAATGAGTTCGGCTTTGTTTCATATAAATGAAATTTTTTTGCGATTATTATGATTAAGATGAAAAGTGAAATTTTGTATGGCTGCATGGAAATTTCATATTTTAATTACAATTTGTTTCGGCCGCAAGCGACCCAAATTTAAATGTTCCTACACACATTGAAGGAAGAAAGGGTTCTTTCAACCCTTTTGGCGACCGTCGGTGTTCCCAGCTGCATGCCTGGATGCATAATTATGTTGCCAAACTGGTTGGCTGACCAGCAAAAAATATGTGAATGGGCAAAATAACCCAAAAGTCGAAAACCCAAGTTACTTGAGCATGACGAATGGCTTTGTTGAGTTCACCACATCTTCGGGAGATTTTATTAAAAATTCTAAGACACAGGTGTAGTTTGGTAAGAGTTTTCAATTCGCCATCTGCCCCAAGATCTGGATGGATGGTTTTATTTTTTAAATACTTTTCGGTCCTATCACTAGGCAAACCTGTTGTCGAAGATTAAATATTAATGGCAACCATTAATATCATCCTCGGCCGTCCGAGACCAATAAAATTTTCCTAATGTCGCTATATTTATGGAAGCTAATTTATGTTCGAGACGAAGGAAATTGGAAATCGATTCTAAGACGGCAATTTACCATTTATTTATTTTACTTATTTTTAGCTTGTAGGCGAATTACTTTTTTCGAGGAAACCACTTTAAGTGGAAACCATCTAAGAGCGGAAGTAAAAGCGAACTGATATTGTCGCGAGTCCGAGGTAGTGTTCAGTCTGCGGTTTCTGATTGTCAAGTCATTCGAGCAGGTGTAAATTAATCGCAACTGAGAGGCTACTACTCATGTGGTAAAAAGTATCTTGCGCCTTGAAAAGGGAAAATAAATAACAGTTTTCTTGGGATAAACACAAATCCATTGACACAATTTATAAAAGCTATTCATTTTTGAAATCAGTTGATGGCATTTTTAATAGTATGCGGTAAGTAAAACAATGCTTGTCATCATGGTTAATTTTAGAGAACTATACCAATTTTTAATTAATTTGTAATTTAGTAAAAGTAAGCTTGTCATCATGATAAATTTTAAAGAATAAAGATTAGTTTTTTAAGCCAATTATATAAATTAAGTCCGACCATATTTCGCTATACGCTAACTGATATTTTTATCGCACAATCGACAAAATGTGTGACCTATATTATTATAATAACAAATTGTTAATTTAATACTCGTTGGGAAGCATTACCTCTTAATTGTACGCCTTAAATTATAGTAGTATTTTACAAATTCTTGCTTTTGCTTTGGTAAAATCAAGTGCTGGCTTTACCTAATTTTCCACAATTCCGAAACAAAAAATTTTCGAATGAATTTAATTCCAGGAAATGTAATCTAAACATTGTAAATAAAATGCAGGGATCCAGTGTCAAACTTACCCAATGCGCAACGGCATGTAAATCGAAAATTACCAAAAATTGTCACTTTACATCACGCCTGCTGCAGGACCTATAAATCATGCAGCCCTCACACCAACACACTGGCTTACAGGAGAAGCCACAATCTGGTCTAGTATTTTGGCAACGGAGATCCTGGCGGGTGTGTGTGTGAGTGAATATTCAAATCAGTTGCTGGCTGCCAATAAATGAAATTCTCCACACACTCTCACTCACTGGGCACACACACACACACACACACACAATCCACAAACACTAAAATTGAGTGGGAAAATTGGAATGGTCCCCGTGTATTTAGCAAATGAACCGTACTTTCTGTTGATTTTCCCGGCTTCTGTTTTATTTTTTTGGGTAACGCGCACTAATCAAATATTACAGGCTTTTGCACAGCTATGCGATCAGCGAAACGGAATTAAGTTAAATGCCAGATGAATGGCAGCATCATTACGAGGGCAACACTTTGGCTGCCAATTAACTTGCCCGAATTCAATTAGGTTGAGTTAGGGACCCGGGATTTGGTCCTGATTTGTGGCCAAGTTCCGAGCTTATCTGCCAGCTTAACTGCGGCAATCCAACGGATGAAGTACGTTAAAAACACTGGGGCGGGTTAAACAAAATCGAACAGCAAACCGTACTTTCCGAAAAGCAAAGCAAACGAATACTGAAGTCGGCCGAAAGCGCGCTGAAAGTTAAATCCGAAGTCGAGAACGCGGCTCGAGCTTCCAACGGCTCGAAGCAATCCGAGTGGCACTTGCAACATGTTGCAAGTACTTCGGCGATTCTATGTTTCTGAGTCCGTACTTCCGATCTTTGAATTTGATTCGTTACAGGCTAGTTCATAATTTTAACGTTTAAACAAACCTTTTTTGTTGTATTACAAAACACATTATGGGTTTCTTGGAGTTTAACAATATAACTTTACTATAATGTTTACCGTCGAAAATAAGCCACAAACACATTTTTTTGTTTAACTGTTGTCAAATTTATAACGATACAATACAGAAAAATATTTTAATACAAATAGATAGAGAAAAGTTTTGAGAGTATTTAAAAATTACCCCTTGGTCCTTGATCCTTCCATTAAGGTCCAAAAAGAATTTTCAATTTTTAATCCATTCACAATCTTATCAAAATTATAAGACGCCAATGATATTTGGCACATCCAATGGTCGAATTTAAACGACTTTTTTGGGCTCTAACATATAAACTCAAATAGTCTCATTTGGGAGAAATCAACTCTAAAAACCCTTTCCAGCCTCGACCCATATATACACAATATAATATATCTCTCTACTCTTAAAAAAATTACTTTTTCGAAGTATCTTTAAACTATTCGTCTTAATAACCGAATATTTTTGTCTGGTCAATATTCCCAACCATTTGAATATTGTAGAATATTTCTCTGTACTCTTAAAAAAATTACTTTTTCGAAGTCTTTCCAAACTATTTGTCTTAATAACCGAATATTTTTGTCTGGCCCATATTCCCAATACATTTGAATCATGTATAGATGCTGTTCAGTTCATTACGTCCATGGAACAGATCACCAAACACTTTTTGATAGCACTTCTGGTGTGAAAAACATGAAAAATGTGTTCTCCATAATCTTAATAAACTTATTACTTTTCATGCTGTCTAAGACCAGAATGCGTTTCAAAATAACAATCCCCGATATTTTGAATTGTAAATAGTACGCATTGACTTGACTCAAAATAATCTAAAATCCGAATTTTTAACAAGACATTTTTGATATTCCAAAAATTTGTTATAAATAAAAAAATGTTTGTACTGAACTTTTAAAAACTTAGTCATGTTACACAAATATGTTAGGGGGCTCTCCAAATATTACGTAAATACTTGAAGTCAGGCAAAAGGTTACTGTTGTGAAACAAATTCTTTTTGTCTTTTAAAAAATGATTACCTACTTGAGGGAGGTTCCAAAAACGCAATCAAAATTGTATACACCCCCTTAGGTAATCATAATTTTGACATATTTATCTTGCTTTTCCCACCCATGTAGTTATTTTTTAAACGTTAAATGTATTTGTTTCAGAACAGTAACCTTTTGGCTGACACATAATTACGTAATATGGGGACATCCCTTATTGGAGTGCTGACAGTGTGGCCGTATGGTAATTATATACCAGCTTTTAAGAATGCTCGACAAACACGCGTATGTCACTTTTGTCTTGACAGCTGTTTCCTGAACCCCGAAAATAAAGGTCCATTTCTTTTTAGAAACCCGTGCAACCATTGTAAGTTAAAATGCAATAACCTTAGACAAAACTAACACTCTTTAAGGCAGAAGCATTCTCAAATGGGAGATAAACCAAAACGCTGCGTGCGCTGGAATCTAAAAATGGATTCTTCAACGAGCTCTTCTTCTTCGAGCAGTGATTCGTTGTCCAGCGGCGATTCTTCGTCGAGCAGCACCGAATCGGATCCGTCGTTCCGCCCAAGTCGCATTATAGTCTTGTTTCCAACGGTTTCCTCAAGCTCAAGATCGAGCAGTCCGGACTCCAACGAACCCTCGACATCCACGGGAATACGTGGAGGTTGTGGACGAATCCCGAGCAGTCCGGACTCCAACGAACCCTCGACATCCACGGGAATACGTGGAGGTTGTGGACGAATTTCGAGCAGTCCGGACTCCAACGAACCCTCGACATCCACGGGAATACGTGGAGGTTGTGGACGAATTCCGAAAAGCAAGAATTCTGGAGGCGGTCCGCCGAACAAACGGGCCAAATCTGGTGCCGCAGAGGCCTCGAGCTCCACCACCGAGCCCTACAACTGTCCCGTGTGCCTGGAAGATGTGCGTCGTAACGCACCGGTGTCCACCACATGTGGCCATATTTTCTGCAGGCGCTGCTTTCTGCGTGTCATTAGAGCTACGTCAAAGTGCCCGATGTGCGGTATTAACTCACCTGAATATCATCGAGTTTACATGTAAGCCTATGACTAGGCAGAAAAGCTTCATAAGTTCCTTAACAGAAACTGAGTGTATGTAATAAAAATATTCATACCAAATATTACCACTAATAATATATTTGAATTTGTGATTCCTAAGCTGGTTGTATAGTAGTATAAAACATAACATAGTATAAACATAATTAATTAGTGAAAGCAGTGCTAAAATATAGCACTTGGCAGCTCTGAAAACTGCAATCAGAAGTGTATTTTCTGCTGCTAAATGCATAAACTTTAGAGTAGCACCTGGAGAAACTGTTGCTCCATCATAACACTACGTAAAAAAAGAAACTTATCCGAAGTGCAACATCCTCATGGGGAAAACGACAATGCAGTCGGAAAGTTTCAGCTCAAAAACTAAAAGTCAAATATAAGAAGGCAGCCAACTTTGGCCATAAAACATGGCAAACAGCCATACACTCATACTGGCAGGAAGCCCGGGGAAACCCAGAAAAAGGAAGGTCCTTTCGGGAGGAGGGACCGTGGCAAAGCAATGAAAATTCCGACCTACCGCAATAAATTCCGCGGGAAAAACAACGCAAGCGATGCCAAAATGAGAGTGAAATGGCCAACACACACTCATGCCGAGAAATGGGAATCACACTCCTCGGAAAACCTCAAGGAAGCATAACGCACACAGAGATGCCTCAGACCTCAGACACGGCGCTATAAATCGCGCTTAGCCTAAACAAAACATAGCATCAGGAAGCATCGGAATCGGTTTCAGTTTCATTTTCAGATGGCATAGGAGAAGCGGGCGGCACAGTCCCCAAAAATCTTTGACCTGGCACAATGCTCCACATTCTATGTTTTGGTTCGAGTTCGAGTTCGAAGCGCTTCTGCGCAGTAATACTCGTGGTTAAACAGCTGTTCTAGGCAAGTCCCTTACCTAGGACAACATGTGCATCCTTATGGGCGTTAGGTCCTTTTGCAGGCTCAACACCGAATGACTGGAGGCTGGCCACCGCTGTTTACATTGTCATAATCCACCCGCCACCTTGTTTGTTCGCCGAAGCCGGGGGTTATCCGATTTTAAATATTTTCCCTAAAATAACTAGCGGTATAATTAATTTAAATTGTTTATTCATGCGGCTTGAAATCCTTCGCAGGCGATTTATGCAGTTCCCCCTTGAAGAAAACCTTTTAAGTAAATTTTTATATTAGTCCATTTTATTTCTGAACAGCAAAAACCGAAGAATTCATAAAATTTAGGAGAGCTTGGGTGTTCAAGCCCCCGCCAAGGAATGGATTTCAAACAGCAACATATCTCTTCAGCAGTCGGCGATGCGTAGAAGCTTGATCTCTGGCTTGTTACCGCTCACTATCGGATCTGTGATAAGGATATAATATTAAGATTTAAATATTGTATTTAATTGTAAATGTTTCCCTAACTCACCTGTGATCAGAGACCATTATCTTAGCTTCCTTTCTCGATAAGCAGCTTACCAGCCGCAAGGACACGAGCTGCAACCACCACAGGGACCACAACCACAGCAGGGACTGCAGCCACCACAGGGACCACAACCACAGTATGGAGTTCCTCCCATCAGAGGAGCCAGGCAGCCGGGTGGGCAGGGTCCCACATAGAAGGGATCGAAACTGCAGCAGAGCATCAGAACCATCTTGAAAGTTTTGGATTTGCCTGAGGAGACCCGCGAACCACTTCTAGAATATGCAGCTAGAGCTCAAATGCCACAGCTGCAAGGAACAAAACAATAGAAAAATGTTTTAATTGAGACCGGGCAGATCATCTATGTGCGTGCTTCGACCGTTGTACACTGTATGTGTTGCGGCACTATACCGTGTGCTTAACGTAACGCTGCCGACCGATGAACTAAAGCCTTATGTTCTTATATTAAGAGAGATTTTTTTCTTTATCTAGATTTTGTATAAGAATTTTGAGTTTCTTAACCTCTTCGATTTTTTTGCGAGTTTAGTGCACGGCTACCCAGAACTTACTTTGATTTTTTGCTGCTGAAGAAATATGCTGAAGTTAGTCCTTGGCTATAAATTTAGAATTTTGTTCAAATTTTCATATTTTTTTTTATTTCACAAGTGAGATGTGTTCAGTCGAAGCTGTTGAAAGTGAATGAGCTCTGTTGGTTTCGAATCACACAAAGCCGACAAAAAAGGTGAAGTTTCAGCCCAAGGCCTACTTGAGACTACTAAAAATTTGGATATCAAAGCCTACTGATTTCCTTTCCTGGCTGGAATTTACTCCTCTTCCGGTGGATCTGCCGCAGGCGGTGTTTCCCGTTTCGCAGCTGCCGGCTCCGAGTCATTTTTGGCCTTTTCCTCCTCTGCCGTGGAGTCGCCGGACTTGCGATCGCTCCCCAACTTGGGCAACAGAGGTCCAACCAAGGCACATGCCTTGCCTCCAATACTCTGGACCACGGAACAGGCGCCATCCATGCGATCGCCTTCGACCAAGGGAGTTTCGCCCTCGACGGCCGTCAGCTGATCGGCCACCGGACCGCCCCGGGTCACAAGGTCGGAGATCGGTTCACGGGTTTGTTCCAGCACCCGGCCACCCAACTGCTTTAGCGAGTGGGTAACCACCAAAAGCATGGCCACTACGCTCGCCACCCCGATGGCCGTGTGCACTGTTTCCATGGCGCCGGAGGAGGAGCAGCTGCAGCAGGATCTTCTGGAGGATCAGGAGGATCGATCTCGAATTTTTCGTCCGACCAGGCTGACAAGTAGTTCGTGGACTACTCACTTCAGCTAGTCGGGCAGCGCCGAGATGGTACTATACGTCCAACGGACCGGGTTCTGAACGCTCCGCGATAATCGCCCCAACAGGCCGTCGAGATCGTCCGAACTGACCATCGTCTCCTGATCGTCATGGTCCTCCAGCGTTGGAGACTATTTTACGGATCATCATTATCATAATCATGCCGGACACATAGATATGCGACCTGTGATCATAGAGGTGATTCCGAGGTGAAGGGCTCATGCAGGATAATCACCAGTTGGGGGCCAGCATATGATACACCACGTGATTCACAAACGTAAATCTAACATTTTGAATTTGGAAACCGTTTATTTTCACAAAGATTGTGATATAAATTGCTAAAATAAAAATCCCATGACCTGATATTAAAAACCTAATACCAGTGTAATTACATATTGATCCCACCATTAAAGGCCACTTTGTCAGGAGTGTAAATCTATTTTATTTAATTTTTTTTTATTTTTAGTTGTTTTTCAATTCATTAATGCTGTTTCTTCTTGACTTCTTGCTTGACTCTTTAGCAGCGGTTCATTATTAATAGCTGTGATAACATTGACTATGCCAGCCTCCGGGAGTGTATCCTTTATAAATGTCAAAGTCACACGGACAAACAGCGCATCTGGGATAAGGGCCAATGTAGAAAGGATTCATGGCAGGGGTCCAAGGGCGACTTAAATAGACCATTTTGAACACTCCACAAGAGTCTGAAAAACCTTGGTTTTAATTTATTTCACATATTCTAGCACCACACAACTTACCAAAGAATTCAAGAAGAAAAGCAAAAATATAAACAAATATTTTAGCTAAACGACACGTTCGGTGTTTGAATTTGGACTAAATAAATGGATGTATATATCCACTGTTTTGTTGACACTTGAATCGAGCATACTGATTTAAAATTATTATTTACACATTTTTGTCGATGTTGCAGATTGCAATTTAGTGGTTTTAGATACATAAGAGTGAGTACTAAACGTATTTATTAAACATCTCAGTCAAATAATAGCTAATACAATTATAATTTGCATAAATATATACAAATATGTTGTTTTCAACTTTTTAGTAAATGTGGTGGTATTATTAGTAGGATAAGCACATGTGCAGCTTTAAAAAAGATAAATAAAAATTGATTTTAATTTTTCAGTATCTGGCGCTAACTCAACTGATAATCCAAATTGGCAACAAAAAAGTAAACAAATTATTTATTGGCTTATATTATTTCCTTTCAAAGGTTGACCTGTCTACAAGTTTAAAATAATGATATAAAAAAGGTACATCGTTCTGATGCATACAATCTTTAAAAATAATGACAGCCCAGAAAAAATAAAATGTACACGGGTTGTAGTAGATAATTATTAGTGAGTTTTAATTAAACCCATTCGGTAGTTCACTTATCAAAGAAATTATTGTATATTAGCCAAATGTCGGAAAAGGAAAATTTTGGTTTGAGTGGGCGTTGGACACTCCTCCAGAGGACGAGGGATCTTTTGTCTAGAGCTCTTCACTTCTCCGCCTCCTTTCTTCACTTCTTCTGGGGCTTCTGTTCCGGTGCCGTCTGCTCCGCCTTCTTTTTTGGCTCCGGGGCGGGATTGCAACGGGGTAGCTGGGACTCCGGACAGACCCCGCACTCCGGAACCGTGCAGTGCCCCTCCTCCAGGCAATCCGGGTCGCAGCAGGGCGGATCGGGTCCAATGTAACCGGGATTAAATATGCAAGGCATGTTGCAGCTTTTCCACGAAAAGTGAAGGCGGTTGAAGGATGCAGGTGGGTCCTACTTTACTGATTTTCTGAATTTACATATGTAGATGCCACTGGGTTCAAATTTCGGTTAGAGTGAGGCCCGAAAATTGGCTCATTTCTATGGGGATTAGAACACAATGGCACAAGGCAACTAGATGCCCGATATGCGCAAAGCTCTAAACAAAACTAATTAATAGCATATCGGGATCAACTAGACCAGTCTACATAAAAGCATTTTTAAACCTTAAACAGATGATACATTTTTTACAAAATGAAATTTCTTTAAAATTCTAAAAATAAAGTTAGATAAAAATAACTTTGCAGGAAATAAAGTTCCAAAAAACATATGCTAGCAATAAAAAATACTCAAAAATCTTCGAGGTTAAAAAATTCCATTTATAGATTTTGCATATGTATTTATATTTTTCCAGTCAGTATAATTTAATTATCTTATTGGTCAAAAATGTTTTGTGACTAGTGTAAGCGAACAGCAGACACATTGAACTCTCACTGAAAATCCGATTCAGAGCCCAAACACAAACACCAACTAAATCACCGGTTATAGCGTGCAGAATGCTTATAATTATTTCATAATCGGGCAACACTTCAGTTTTATGGTGACAAAAGCCTGCGGATGGACAAGTGCCCCTGCAGGCCATCGAAACTGGGCCACAAATGGCTGCAGGCGCAAATATGGAATTTAAGTTGAAATTAATGAATAATTAAGCTGCGCTGGGCAGACGCTCGCAGCGGAAGTACGGCATTTGCATAGCTAACACAATGAACTACATATAGTACGGGCGGACAAGACTTGGGCCCGTAAATTCATAAATTAGATATGCAAATGCAAATGCGAGTGGAAATGGAAAACTAACGGCAATTCCTTTGTCAATTAATCAATCAATCAACGCAACCGCTTGCCCCGATCTAGAAAGCGTTGCGGAAATCACTTGTCCCACATATCTCCGCCCCCGCCCAGAAACTCCATTCAGAAACATTTCCCCGCTGGAAAAGCTGTAAGCTGCACGTTGCAAGCTGCAAGCGGCAAGCTGCATCTCCATTCATCTACATCACGCATGCCAATTTGCTGCTGCACGGTTTTTGATTGCGCGCTAAGTTCCTACCACTGTGAGCCCCCCATCGAAGCCGATTCCCCGGTTTTAAGGCGATGGCAGAGTCATTAGCATCAAAGGGCAACGGTGACATGACCAGCGCTTCTGACAGCCCAAAAGCACAGTGGTCCTCAGAGTGTCTACAGAATAAGCCATTATTTTCTTTAACTTAAAAAAAATAAATTAGGATTGGCCTGGCATTTAATTGCTAAAACACAAGTGCACCAACTTCTTAAATTATAAAATATTCAAGATCATTAAATTCTCAAAAAAAAATTCTTAGGATAAATTAATGTGGAAGAACCTTTAAAAATAATAGGTACAATATAATAAAGGATAAATAACTGTATAATAACCTTTAAAAAGATTAGTTTAATTATAATACAAAATATATTACTGATCAAAAAAAATATCGATAGAACCCCAAATATTCAAAAGAAAATATATGCCCATAAGTATTATTAAAAGTCAACTTAAGTCTACGTATCAAAAAATGGATGGCTCATCTTTTATAAGAAATTGTGGAAATATCATGATATCATTTTTGTAGCCTTTTTATATTTTATTTGTTCGAACTTTACCTAAAATAATTTTTTTTACTTTGAAGCTCATAAAAACTTTTGTTGTGTTAATTTAACCATATTTAGTTTTGGAGTTCTCATTAACAGGCTAAATAATATTTATTGTTATGTTCTACTCATACATTTTTTTAGTTTTAATATATTTCCTATATTACTTATTACTTTCCCGACCCACTGTGCAGCGTTCAATGTCGTCGGCTGCAGCCATCAAAGTCTTGTGCACTATTTGTGTAATTTATATTCAAAGCGCAACGCGCTGCGGCGAGTGCGTGTGTGGGTGGGTGGGGAAATGTGTGGAAAGTCGGTGTTGGGTGGGGTGTTAGTGGGACGGTCTCTTGGGGGCTCTGGGGCCGGTCACTCCGAACCATAGAGGGCTCCTCTGGGCGGTGGCACTTCCACTTCCAGTGCCACTGAACTGAGTTCAGTCGCGCGAACTGCTTTTAAGTGGCGTTGGCGATGTTGGTCAACGGTGTTTACTGGTAAGAGGTTAGGGAGTTGTATTGGGTTTCTTGAAATAGGAAGGGGTAGCTATTCAAACTGCAATTCCTTTCTATAATAGTATTAGTCAAAGAAATTTAATAAATTCATAGAAGAGAATTTCGTATGTGATTTATGAAAATATTAAGAGATTACGTAGTTAAATAGATTCTATAATGTATGGGTAAACTTTTTGGCTTAGGGTTTTTTTTAGTTACCATTAAAATATCATAAATTGAAACAGCAAAATACTTTAGTTTGGAGAAAAATAACCAAGATGTGGTTAAAAGTGTATTTATAATTTATACAGGCTATAACTCATCTAATTATCATCTGCAATATTTATTTCGCCATGATAGAACACGCAAGCTGACAAGAGCTCTTAAATTCTAAACCATTAACTTTCAGTGTAGCCCCTATATGGCAACCATCCATGCTTCTACATTGTCTATCCAACTTCCGTTTATCGGTGGTGGTTCTATTACTTCTTGGACTCCGTTTCTGGTTTTCATAATTCAAGTTCGATCCCAACTAGGCACACGCGCTGGGGCCACTTGTCTCGTCGTAACTGTTTGAGAAATGTAGTGGAGGCCTGACAAAGTGACCGGAAGATGATACTGTAATAAAAAATAGAAACACACGCAGCGACATGAGCACCATCGAATGTTTGCCTAGGAAATAGAAAACCAAGTACTGGAAATGAACATGAACAATGTTTTATATGCTCTGTGAGTTGTTGTTCTTTTTACTATTCGTAGTTTTTCCTCTTTTTTTGTTAGCCATTTATTTACAAATGAACAATATTTATGGCCTCTTTTTGAAAGAGTTGCGGGGGTGTGTATATATATTTGGTTCCTATGCGGTGGGGCCAGACTTCCGTCGCAGCCAAAACATGGAAACGATCTTTTCACTCTGCACATACATAATTGTGTACATTATTTTGTGGTTTTATTTCGGCTTTATGCGACCGGCATACCAAGCATCGATAATGAATTACAAACTCAGCATGGATGGCAATCAAAAATGGTTTTGTTGAATGAATAATCCTAATTTGCCAACAATTATGGGCTCCCAAATACGCTTATCCAACGATATGTTTTTGATGGTAGCCGAAAGTGTCAACGAAAGAACAATTAGGATTTGAGTGTATCATCATTTATTTGATGTGAATTTAATTATAAGCTCGGTTGATGTATTAGGCTACAGCAATGATGATTTATGATAAATGTAAATAAGCTTTGTATTTCTTAGTTGTACTAAATCAAATTGTTTATATCCCTTACTGCAGAAGTTGCTGATACCTGATTTCTGTCGAGAAAGATATAAGGAATTCATTTTAGTGCCCTTTAAATTCAGTGAAATGGCATTGCCTTTGGTTATATTAAATATTCAGCGATAAGAAAATCCAGATCTTTATAAGCCAATTGGATTTATTGCAGTATAAGTAGCAAAAATGACATCCAACCCATTATTACTTGCAGCGAGTTGCAATTAGTGTTGTCATGGGATGAATTTATGAGGAGCAATTGAAGAGGCTAAAACAGGAACCCTAAACGGCGGCACTTAAGCGATCATAACTTTGCCCGTGATAAATCGAACTGGAATGGCCTGCAGAGATTCGAGATTCTGGCCATGCTTTGCATGGTCGGCCAAGAGCACAAAAGCGGCAACAAAGGGTAGGAAGTGGCTTAAAGTACCTCGAGCAGCTGCTGCCGCTGAAAGGCGAGACCGCTGAATGAATTGGGCTGTCGTTGTCTTGGCAATCAGCGCTACCGGGCATAGAAAGTTAACACACCCGAAACCGGCTTCGGTTTCAGTCGATGCAGCCAGTGGAAGTTGCCAGTTGACACACGGAAAGAAAAGATAAAATATAGATCAATATTATAAAAATAAATATATTATTATAATTGTAAAAATAAAATAATAATGTTTTTTTTTTATTTAAACAATTGATCCTTAAGAAGTAGATATACATTTATTTTATAATTATTCTTCTAAAATAAGAAACTATCTGCTATTTCAAGTTTTACTTTAGTTGATTAAGAAAATTAATAAATATTATTAAGTCTAATGAAAATCAACGAAGTGTAAGGATTGCTGGTAACTTATATGATTTGTATATTTAATTATCAATTATCAAAGACATCTCAACATCAATTTTCTCTACCTATGCAGTAAGATTTTTATTTTCAGTGCTGTTAGTAGATGCAAGTTGCTGCTCGCCAGTTGCAAGTTGCAGGTTGCCAGTTGTCGCTGCCGCAAGAAACTTGCCAGGATGGACTGCGGCGGATGTGTGTTCCTGGGGACTGGGAAATATAAGGGGGAATTGGGCGACAAGGGGCTTCTAAGCGTTTAGCTTGGCTTTTGCCTCGCATCGTTGGCCCCGCGGAGCGAAGTGAGCGCATCCAACTTCAAATTGCCGCAATTGCGTGTCGACCACAATCTTAACCAGCTGAAGCAGCGGCTGAAGGAGGCGAAAAACTTCGAGCCAACAAGGAGTGCACTGTGAAAAAATTGTCTTAATTGGAATGGATATGAACTTCAATAAATTAGGGTACGAATTTTTTCAGAACCCATGAAAAAAATGTTTTATTGTCATTGTTATTTTATTTTATTATCCATAGTCCATATCATATATAGAAATTTATTTATTTTTCAGTATTAAAAATCTGCTACGAGATCTTCGAGTGACTAAATTAAGTCTGGTAACATGTTAATAGATATTTTAAAAAAGTATTTTAGCTATTTTAAGATTGTCTTAATTGATTACCTTGATTACAGTTTTTGTTTTATTTATTTTAGCTATAATATGTATGTTTCAATTCAAAATATTATTTCTTTTTAACTAAACAACCTAATTTAATATGTATATCTCAGTGTGAGCTTGAGACTTTGATTGAGACTGGCATTGGGTGTTGGCCCAGGTTCCGTCACCCCTCACCTCCTCCATTTGTTCCTGCCTGTCCCTGTCTGTTTCCTTTTTGTTTTTAATGAATAAGTTGGAACACCTGCTCGTCGTTCGTCTCCTGTTGAGATCTCCGTCCGTCCATCTGTCTTGGAACTCTGGTTGTGCTGCTCAAGTGTGACGGCGCTTATGTGTTCTATCTCTCCATCGGGATGGTCATTGTTAATACCCCTTGATACTGGGTGTATTCAGACCATAATGAAAGTAAAAATAACTAAATTGCATATTATATTGTTATTATATTATTAATTGCAGTTTTATTTAACTAACGTTTTGCATATAATAAGAACTAATATTCTACTAAAAATAGACTGCAGGTTAGGGTTGAAGATTTTCAAAGAAGTCATTGCAAAAATATTATCTTTTGGGTTAAAATTGATCAAAATTGCAATCTGTACAAAAAAAGAATTTGTTTAAACATCCAATCAAAGAGCCCTATTAATTTATGTTGTTATCGAATATAATATTTTATGAAAATGCAATTCTATAAAATTCTTCTCAATTCCTCTGTTACAAATTTAATTTTTTGTGAGTATAATTTTTTATAAAAGGCAGTTCTATAAAATAAATCTTTTGGAATGCTACGAATCAAATTTTTTACGAGTAAAATTTTTTTTAAAGTAAAAATATATAAATTGTAGCATAAATAATAATCACCGAATGATAAAAATGTTCCTAGGGCATTCGCATACATTAACTAATACCTCCAATTCTTTTTAAAACGCTTATTCTCTATAATATTTTTAATCACCCATAAGAATCGTAACGTTATTACCCTATTCGATATGTCCCCTCGGAACTGGCTTGTCTGCATTTGATGCTTTAATTATCCAGTTGTTTGCCGAGGAAAGCAAATAGAGTCAGCCGAAGCCAAAGCCAACTTCTTAAGGCTTAAGTCAATAAATAACCTGTTTGAATATCATTACGCATAAATCTGAGCCAACGCACGGCCCTGTAATCTTCATTCATTAAGCCGAACACACCTGAAAACGAGAACCGAGACATTGACATCGGAGGAGAAGGAAATCAGGGGGGACTGTGACTCAATGCCTCGACAAGTGCTGGCCACGTCAAGTTGCAAAATTAAAACCAATTTCCCAGGGACTGCCGTATCACTTGCTCATCAAAATAAAAAACGAGGAGTAAGATCTGAAGGGCCCTCCACTCATGAGGGCCATGATGATGCCAGGGAAACGGGGAAACAATGCGGAGTGAAGGCCCAAGAGCGCAACGAGATAATTGTAATAAAGAAATTCGTAGCATAATTGATGGAGGAGAAGGAGGAGGAGGATATGTAATTCGGAGGAGTCGGGGAAATTCAGATACTTGAGCAGTGATGATGCATCGACAGCCATCCAGAACCAACAACCCCTCATATATGTAAGCCTTCCACATTTTCAGCCGCCCTGAATGCAAATTGAATTTCTCGTCCGAGAGCTAAAAGTAATTTCGATTGCAATTCTTTCTTTGCCACTGGCTGCCGTTGTAAGTGAATTTCATATGAAGGTGGCTCGATTTATATGGCATTACGTAAGATTCAATTTGCCAAAGCTCGTGCAGAGGGAAAAAAGCAAATGCAAATATATTGTCGCTTAAATGGCTGTAAAACAAATAAATCTGTAAAAAATGTGTAAAATCCAATCACAAATAATATTTAGCTTTCCTTGTTAAAATGTATATATAAAGAATGTTTAACAAACATGCGTTAAATCAACAAACAAATTGTAATATTTGTTATTTGCATTCATAAGTGGAAAACTAATGATCAAAGTGCTGGTGTTTTTTTGTGTGCACTCACAATGCAATTTCCACTCGCTGGAAAACTCCGTTTTCCCAGATAGAAAATGAAGGATGTGCGAGGGACAATTAAAGAGGCGTGCAGTTAATTCAATGTCGGAAATCAAAGCACTTTTACTGGCTCACTCTCTTTGGGCAATTACGTGCCACGACATTGCACTCATCCCATAGCTCAGCAAGTTTTTGTGGCAAATAATTTTCTTCTGCCTGCAGTTTTCATCATTTTTTACACACATACTTATATATACTTGTATCTTTATTTGAGTTCCTTTTTGCTGCTACTGCAGACATTTTTAATAAGTTGCCTGGCAGCCGTTGCACGTCTCACTTCGGCAACAACAAACAGTGCAGCTGCCAAGTTGAAAATGAAATTCGTGGCACGAATAGATTTCCAAAACATATATGAGGAGCCAGAGTGAGATGGTGGCACAGAGGGAGCGAGAGGGAGATAGCACGTCGGCTATGACAAAAATTCGAAAATGAAGCAATTTACTTGTATATTTGATACAATCCCCTGTCCTCAAACAGTTGTCAACGATCTGGGAAAGTGGGGAAAGGCGGGTAAAATGCGGGATCCACTGGCCAGTTGGCGGGCTTATTAAGTGGTTCCCCCAGTGGAGCAACCCCCTCGTGGTTGGATAATTGGCAAAGCATAGTTCAGGCATTCCCTGCATTCCCGTTTTAATGCCAGCTTTAATGGCGTGCGAAAAGGGGTTCAATTATCGAGTGTTTAATGGGTTTAATAGATTTAAGTACTGCAGAAAATCAGCAAAACTGGCCGACGATAGGAATTATTTTTTAATTAAAATGGTAACTTATGTTTCTAAAAAAATATACATTTTGTGAATATCAAGAAAGAAACTTCGGCAGGCCGATGTTTATATACCCTTAGCGGTCGTTCCTATGAGAGCAATCTATATACAGAGCTCTGCGATTTTTTAAATTTAAAGAATTATCACAGAAATATTAAGATAATGTTACAATTCATTTTAAGGTTTATCGAAAAGGTAATATAACGTGTTTTGTGTTATTTTCAGAAACAACAAAGCTATAATAATTAAATTATTATTTTCCCATTAATTATCCGATCGTTCCTATGGCAGGTAACTTATATCGTCCAATTTTTTTTTAAATATTATTCAAAATTCTGAAATATTTAAAAAATGATTGATATTATTTTTACGGTTATTCCTACGGCAGCAATTCGATATAGCTCCGACCGCTTGCAATAGCAAATCAAATACTAATTTAAAAAACAATTTATGTTTATGTAAAAATTATTTTTTTCATTTTAGTTCAGAATCTTGTTCAAATAAAATAGTTTTAAAAAACCATCGCAAATTTAAGAAAACGCTTTAGATACAGAATCAGTTAATCTATTACTTTGTAAGCTACTTAATATCTAGGCTTGCATTATGAGTTCCTACTCCTTAACTCAAAACAAATGAAGAGCGTTTCCGCATATCCCAAATGAGCTACCCAAACGTGTTTGTCTCCTGCTATTAAGTGACTATTAAAGTTGATGGGATTTGGTTAGAAATTTTGTCACTGGCAGAACAGAAAAGAACCCTTTTCCCCCGCCTCAAGCCGAACTTGTTGAAAGTTTTGGCCGTGTGGCACAAGAAACCAATAAAGAAAATGCCAAAACTATGGGCAAAGTGCCGCAAAGCTGCCATAGACCTAGTACTGCTATATACCCGCACTATATACGCTATACATATACCTGGGGCAATATGGCAGGAGGTTGGCTTAATGGCTCGATGCCGGAGACCCCGGCCTTAAAGGATGGCACAAATAATGAAAGTGCCGCGCTAATACTACGTGCAAAATGGTTTTGCCCAGCTGCACACGCTGCGTATACGTAACGTTGGCGGGCTTATGCAATGCAATTTTCATTTACATAAATTTTGATGTTGTCTCTGCGAATTGCTGGGTGTCCTGGTGTGAGTTTGGGTGTATGCCGTTCCCCCGAAAAATTAAACAACACAAGTTTAGCGGGCAAAACTTTTACCCCGCACACTGTCTTTTATGTCAATTTGCTGGGAAATTACCTTTTTGTTAATAGTGGAAGACGCGCGCTTCCCGGCGGAGCAAACATTAAAAGTAATTCAAATGTTGGAGCCCCACAAACGGGGCAACCAGCTTAGTGTAGAACAACAATAAATGCTTATTTAACTAATTTTGCAACACGTATGCAAATATTTACAATGCAACAGCTGCATGATAAGCGGGGGTTGATTAAAGAACTTTTTCGGCTTGCCTGTGTTTATAATAGAACTTTAGACCGAAAATAAAAACACACATATATTAAAATGCTTAAAATCCAACCGCTGCATGATAAGTTGGGCTTGATTAAAGAACTTTTTCGGTCTACTGTTCATAATAAAACTTTTAATCTAAAAAATATAAATACCTATATTTTGAAATTTATAAAGAGCAATAGCTTTATGATAGGTGGGTTGAATATAAAACTTTTTCGGTCTGCTTATGTTTATAATAAAACTTTAATTCAAACATATAAAAGCGTATACTTTAAAATATATAAAATGCAACAGCTGCATGATAAGTGGGTTGATTATAAAACTTATTCCCTGTGATTTTGTTTATAATAAAACTTTCAACCAAATTTATAAAATTTTAAATTTTTACCATGCCCCATAACTTTTTATTTTGTAGTTTGCTTATAAAAACTCGAAACCAAACAAAATACGTAAATCAGATTTAAATAATTTACAATGCAACAACTGAACAATGATTTGATTCGGTCTGTATTACTTTAAAAAAATGTTCACGCCAAAAAATATTTAAAAATATTTCTTAAATTACTATTAAGTACTGGCAATTCTTTGTACTTTAGTTTATATATTTTGTAAAATAATGCTGCTTTTGAAACAAGATTATTTCTAGCTCTAAAATGGGTAAATATATATGTAGAACTAATCTACTAAAGTACAGCAACATATTTTTTAAATTATTAGCAGTTAAGCCAGCAAAGTTACCCATAAATCCCATTAGCCACCCTCGCTTTTGCGGCTCCCTTGGTAAATAAGGATGTCTAGCGAACGACTGCCATTAAAGCTTTTTGTTTAGTTTTTAGCTACTTCCCGTGTGAGTTTCCCATTTTCGCCGTGCCCACCTCGGCAGAAGCCGGAAAACCGCGTGTCGGCTGCGGGTGTGGGAAATAATGTGAAAAAGTGGAGGGGGGCAGGGAAAACTTTGCGTCTGACACTTGGGGGTAACACTTAAACGCTTTGCTTTTATGGACGCTTTTGAGCTGATTAATTGCCAGCTTCGACTTAATGCCTAATTAGCGTTTGTTTGTCCGCCGATCGGCTGAGGACCCGCCTTCAACACCTGACACTTAATATGGGAGCGAAATTTCACACTTTCGAAATTTACCAGGCGAGAGAAGAGAAATGCAAACAGGGCAGGAGACACTTAATTAATTCTTGCATACTCACAGGAAACAAAGAACAACATAAAGCCCGGCCAGGCGGAGAAATAATCGAATATTTTAACTTATTTCGTCTTTTTTTAACCCATGAAAGCCAGGCTATATGTGAAATCGGGTGATTAAGCTTCTGGCAGGTCTTTGCGTAATCCCCCTTGATCGAGTATACGCCATGTTGCCTCTTTGTAAATAACCGAAGCCTTTTAAATGCCTTCGCCGGACACATTTAATTAACAGACACGAACAACTTATAATTGCCACTCACTGGGCGTTGCAGTGAGGTAATTGTTTCTTTTCAAGACTGGAATGCTGAAGTACTGAAATACTGAAATACTGACTGACTGACCGCCAGTCGTTGCGTGCGAATATAAATATTTTGCAGGCTGGCATATTAATTACCGCAACATGCGATATTCCCATACCCTTGAAAGGATACATCCCATTTATGGTTTCCTTCTGCCCGAGAGTGCGAAAATTCATTGAGCACTTTTCGAGTGGGAAATGCGCTTGTCAGGATATGTCCGAGAATAATTAAAAAGCCGTTTCCACCATCTCGACCTATGAATTTTTAAAAACCAATTTAAGCCTCCCCAGCCCAGGGTCACTAATCAACAAAAGCTATTTACGGCCAGCCTCCATTTTGAGCGGGTTTTCCGGGTCAAGGATGGAGGCAACTTGGCCCACTTAGGCTGCCAAAAAACAGCGAAACTATGCAACCGAACAATGTGCAACATACCAGCATTTGAAATTGGCCAAATAAATGTCAGATTGTACTGGAAAAAGCGCAGAAAAATAACGTATTTATTAAAGTTTGTTTGACCTATGCCTCAAGGCCTACAAATGTTTATTTATGATTAAAACTCAAGGTGGCAAGGGACAAATTCTTTGTTGCATACTTTTAGGCGTCTTTGGTCACAGTTCAAATAGTGTTTGTGGTTAGAATTTAATTAAAGTACCCCCCGTACGTGACGCAAACTTTGCGTATTTGCTTTAATAATTTTAATTAAAAAGAAAGTCCTTTGCAAACAAGCAGTCCGGCCAAAAGGACCGCAATCAAATTGCCAAGTGGCCAATTCGCGCCTCATTGCCATGCATGGCCTCTCGTCGTTTGAGAATGTGCACTGCTGATTGCAGGGGACCCGAATCGAAATCGAAATCAAAATCAAAACTAATTAAAAACCGCACCCACTCGAACGCAAACACAACGCCTCTGTCTCTGACTAGGCCTAAAATCCATATGTTCGGGCTAATTTGTGCGGATTTCTGACCTGATAGCTAATCATGCGTTCGTGTTGATTATAAAAAGGCAACCTTGTTTGCACTGCACAGAAGTAGAAATCACACAGAGTTTTGGCCAAATGCAACTTAATTAAGAGGCCAGGCTAATTAGAATGCGGTCAGTTGTCCGGTTAATGGAGTGGCTTACACAAGTTTAACTCTGTGTTTAACAGATCGTTAATAACATAGTATTATGCAAAAATGATACATTCAAAAAAGGATTTTAAATTACTTGCCTACTAAAATACTGTTTGCCGCCAAAAATGTTTATTGCAGATTGAATGTTGTTTTTAATGTTGTAAATTATTTTCTTATGAAAACTAAATTTGTTGTAGTGTCCATTATGACACTGGGATTATCTGTGTCAAAGTGATTTTAAATATTGGTATATACACAGAGAAGAGAGCTGTCTCGATTTTAGCCAGAATTATTTTAGGCCTATCTCATATTTTTTCCCTCCTTTTCGATATGAGGGAATTTTAAAGGAGAGGAAATCCATGAAATTGTTAAAATTATACCAATTCCATGCGCAAATTCTAGTGAATCTTACGTATTCTTTTTCTGTGTGTTCTGTGTTCTGTTTTTAACTTGTAGGTAAGGGACTATCTTCGAAACTATCTCTTAAATATAACTAAAGAAGACAAGATGAACAGCTGTCGTTAGTATAAAATAATTTCAGTGAGATATAACTTCCCATGAATGGAAAAACATTGCAACCCTTCACCTCTTTGTTTCAATAGGGATTTTATCCCGAGAAGTTGGCACATTTCCGGCTGTGGACCACTTTAGCATTAGATTACCCGATATCTGCCGCCGACGATTCAATAAACATATTGTGCGCTAATGCCGACCCACATCGAAGGGTTGCCAGCCGGCCCATGTCAATGCCAATTTCCCTTTCATGCACAACTTGGCAGAGCTTATTGCTTTTCACTCTTCATTGCGCATAAATTTAGCATGTTCAGGGGACCTTTTCCCAGCTCCAGTTTTCCGATTCAGTTTGCCTTACTTTATTTCATGTGATTTTTTCTACCCTCATTAGAGAACTCCGGGACCAAATGCAGGTAATCTGCATACAAAGCGCCAGCTCAGCTGCATTGCACACTTTCAGGCGGCCAACACGTTGCGCACAAGGAGATATTGCCCATAATAGAGACAGGAGAAAGTACGGGAAAAAATAGAGTGAAAGTGGAAAATGTTGAGGGGGAGAACTATAACGGCGTTTAAGGCAAACTAAATGAGAACCACGTAGCGGTAGTGAGCATGAAATTATGCATATGTGCCGGCGCTTTTCCGCCTCGCTTTTCCACTTTTCCCGCTGCGGGAAGGTAAGGCATTGCAAACGGAAATAATTCAAGTGCAATGCAAATCATGGCCCAGCCACGCTCAGGTAATTGTGTGTTTACCAAATGAGGAGCAGGAACAGGAAGCCGTGGCAATGCCAATGCCAGGAGCACGGCAATCCGCACGGGAAACGGAAGACAAACTGACAGACAGACAGACATTAGGACGAGTGGAGGAAGGACTTTGCCCGGAGAAAGTGTTCAACCGAACAGGGCAAACACATTTCTGGGCTCTAACGGGTTTTTGGGTTTACTATTTGCCAACCAACTTGGTAAGTTTGAAAAAGCAAAGAGTTGAAATTAATTGTTCAAAATGTATTATTTAGTTTAAGGTACGCTGTTTTCTTGTGCGCATGCCTAACTTACAGTAGGTTTTAAGCCTAGAACACATATGGTAATTACAAAGTTTATCACCTACTTTTAATTTAATAAATTGTTAGACTTCATTGTTAACTTGCATGCTGGTACTTACAATAAATAATTCGAATAAAATTAATATAAATATATAATTAATAGCATATTACGAACACAAGTTCAATAATATTAATTTAGGCTTATAGTTCCTTCTATTAACTAATATATAACTATAGAGATAATTATGAAAACCACTCAACCTTTAGTACTAACAATTATTATAAGTTTTCCAACAGAAAAAGAGTGGTTTCATGAGCGAGTTAAAGACTCTTAAAAATATTTTTAATATGTATATTTAATCAACAATTTTGGATTCCTACTTAACAAATTTTCTTTTATATCTTCCCCTAACTAAATTCTGGACCCGCTACTGGTTGGTATATTCTTTTGTTCTTTAAAAACGTTTAAATATAATTTGAACTTGCATTTTCAAGTGTCCCCACTTTAACATAACGCTTAACAACACAATCATTCCTTTTCAAACCACATTGCAGTCATCAATTATGCGGCGAAAAGAATTAAACTGCCTGCGTTCACTTCATTGGCTTCGCATAATAAATCGAGAAAAATCCCGATGCATCGCTCAAATATTGGGGCATTTATATGCGATCCCGAACGCCCCCGACCTCCGCAGACCGACCTTATCTGAGTGCTGCAGTTGGAGGCGAAGGCGAGCAAACTTTGTTCAATTTAATTCAATTCAATCCTTGAGAGTTCACCGAGAGCCAAGGAGGAAACAGGAAACGGCGAAGGAGCCAGTATTTATTTGGAAAATAAATAAATAGACAGGCGGCGCGGTGCGGAGGAGCGGGGCTCAGATAGTGAAGTATAAACAAACCGACAGGCGGACAAACAAACTTTTCCGAGCGCATAAAAATGGTGTAAAAAGTGCTCTGGCGGGGGAAAATCGAAAATGCGTCACATTTGCCCAGCCAGAACATCTATCAAATTTTGCGTTTATTTTCACCCATTCAGGGAAATCAAATGAAACGAGTGAACCAAACCAGATAAAACTACTACACACTAGGAAAATATATATAAAATGTAGTGGAAATCCTATTACCATGTCTGTTTTTCCTTTGGCTCAGTGGCAGGTCCTTTTCGTAAGTGGATTTCAATGGCAGCTTTTTGGCTTTCGGTGATTTGCGCAAGGAGTCTGTGAATAATCGCACAACTGACCTTTGCAGTGGAAAACAGCTCAAGAAAATAAAAAATAATATACAGTAGGTGAGCTTGGGAAACCTCAGCAGAGCAGAAAAGTATCATTGCCAGAATTTCTTATTTTATTTCATTTAATTTCCTTGCCGAGCACATCATTTACAATAATGTCTACGTAAAATTAACATAAATTTGCGATTTTCTAGCAGCTTAGACGAGTTTTTCACAACAAGAAGAAGTCGAGGAAAAACAAATAAAATGACAAAAGAAAAGCTGCAAAGTAGGTTGGATAAAAAAGCGTGAAATATGCTAAAGTTGACAGCCTAAGGCCTTTTTGAGTCGTGGCGGCATCAATAAAAAGGAAACAACTCGGGCTGTCAGGACTTATGTTCTTAAGGTGAAGTGACCTGGCTAGATATTGAATTGGAAAGTGCAACAACTCTAATGAGAAAAGCAGTCAAACCAAGTCCTTGGGCAACAATTCGAATTCAATTTATCATCGCCTGAGGGCGGGCTCACCAAAAATCCCTCAAGCTGCTTTTCAACCAATTCAAAATCAATTCCAATCGAAGATTATTCACAGCTACGAGTGACAAATTTGTTTACGTTTAAGTATGTGGGAAATGGCAAACTCAAGCACAATGCTCATATCAAAATTGTTTGCCGAAGCCCAACTTTAAGTGCTTAACGGGAAGCTCAATAAATTCCGAAACCTACACCACAAAGAAGTTTTGCCAGGGACTCGAAAACTTTTTTGTTTCCTTTTTTTTGTTGAGGGAGAAAATAATTTCAAGTGTGCTAGAAGCAGAATTACCAAATTTGCCTCTCCGACAAACAAACGCAAAACGTGAGGATCTGGAAATCTCTCTATATATATACTATATATATAGTTTGCTGTTATATGTAACTACATTGTAACGACTGCCCTGAAAATCCCCCTACGTACCATAATCTTCATGTCTGTTTGCAACTGTTTGCGCTGACAGCCCGGGTTGGTTTTTTGGGTGGTTACGGGTTCAAAACCGGGGATTGGGCTGGGTAGCGCTCCTCTTTGTTCACTTGCAGCGTGAAAATTGCACAAGATTGCATGTGCTGTTGCTCCGAAAATATTTATATTTATAATATTTTTTGTAGCTGTCATTTGGCCGTGTATCTGCTGTGTGTTGGGGTTTGTTTTTTTCTGTTTAGGGGTAACACAAATTACGGTTTGCGGAGTGCTGCTGAGTGGCGGCATCGCCTGCGGTTGGCAGTGGCTAATAAATCACGAAAATATAAGGTTCTATATGTGGGCCGCATCAAATCTAAAGTAGGCCAGTGGGGGAGAAATTTAATTGGAGCTTTCTGGCCATTTCACATTCGGGGGTGGGGGTGTCATAAAAATCACGGAATATCCAGAAAATCACCATTCAAATTTTTAAAGCTATTTTAAAAAGGATTTTTTCTTGTTCAATATATTATATCTTGTGTTATTTATATATCTTATGGTTTATTAAATATGGTATTTCTAAACAAAATGGTATGTGGAAGTGACATAATATAAAGGGAATTTTGTACCCATTATTATCATACCGTTGCGATATCCTTCAATTAAGTTTATATAAGGTAATAAATTAATACTTTAAAATTGAGTGGCTGAACTCTTTTACATCACTAAAGTACTCGTGAAACCATAACCCATAATTTGTTACATTTTCTTAAACATTTCTTGCATTACACCTCCAAACTTACCTGTAAAAACTCGTCTTGAATATATTTATAACTCCACCCCAAAAATACCTCACCACCATCAAAGAACACAACTTTCAATACCCAATAACCGTTCAATCATCGCGACTAATCAAGTGTTTCAAACAGGGAGCAAACGCCAAATGGAAATTGTTGCCTCCGATGGGCAGCTTTTGGGGCCTCCTCTCCTTTATGCACAAGGTCCCATAAATCACTTGCAAATTACCAGAGAATCGGAAAATCCCTGGAAGGGGGAGGGGGTGCCAAAGAAGAATCCATCCAGGCCACAGCCATTTCTCAGTGCCTATAATAAGCAAGTGAATGGGAATGTGGCTGTGACTGTGACTGTGACTCTGACTGTGAATGCACAATTATGGCCGCTTCGTTGGTCGTAAAACAAGAAGGGATACGCTGTCCTTTGACCCGCCCTTACAGCAATTCCTCTCCCTCTTACCCCCACCCCATTTTCACCCTCTTTCCACTCACTTTCCCCACATTTCCACCCGTTGATGACTTTGTCATGGTCGCCTCCAGTTGCAGAGGAAAAGTCAGCGGCAGCGGCATCAATAAAATAAACAGTGACAGTGGGTGGCTGCGGGCGGTGGGCTGGAAATCAGTGGGTGGTGCTGAGAAGGGGGCCAAAGGAGGCTGGGCTTGCACAATTGAACACGCGACATTTGGCCAATGTTTGCTGTTTGTTATCCCCGATGTTGTCTTCACTGCCTGTCTCTCCACTTTGACTTTTATCTATTGACATAATATTTTTTTATGCTCCTCTAGCTGGAGGCGCTGGGGCTTTGAGGGCGTGTCAGGCATTGGTTAAGGTACTTCACTGAGAAAATAAAATAATAATACATAGAGTCAAATGATACCCATCAAGTGTTGCTAAAAACGTTGTGGGTATTTTCATAAATAATATTCGAAGAGAATAATTTAATAGCAATAGAAATTTTTATAACACATTTACTTACACAGCTAACAGAGAGAAAGACTTAAGATTTTTTTAAATGGTTAAACCTTTTAAATTTCCTATAAATTTCGTTAAATAAATAAATTGTATTTATACATAACTAAAAAAAATTATACATTTTACATTAAATTTCTTGTTTAAATTTTTTTCCAGTGCATTGCTTTGGTTTTCGCACTTCACTCAACGAGTCCTTCTATCCCATGGCTTAGTGTCGACGGCTTGCTCAGATTTAAGGGACACATTTGCAGCACAGTAAACGAGAAGATCCAATGTCATTAGGTTTAGAAAAGGAGATGGAAAATAGATTGAAGAGACAGAGAAATGAATTTAAAAACGAGTTTCAATCCTGTGCATATTCCAGCAGAGATTAAAAAAGAAACAGCCAAGCGAAATATTTGGAATGCATACAAGTCGTTTTTCTGGGTTATCCCATTTTTAGCATGCCACAAATTCCTATTGTTCCATCTTTTTTTTTAAAACTTAAGTGCTGTGCCTGGACCCGTTTTGATTGCACCCCATAGAAGTAACGAGTTGCACACGTGCTCCCATTCCCCGGTTTCCCAAGCCATTCTTTCGAATAGCTGCGCTTTTTATAACCCGCACATTGGGCGAGTGTGAGAGCTATCTCCGGCCATGTCCGTTTATGCAAGTGTTAAATAAAGTATCCGCCGGCCATTGTAGTTTATGCCCGGTTCGGCCGACTCGCTGACATTTATTGCTTGTTTCAAAACGGGTTAGGAAGTTGGGAAGTGGGCAAAGGACCGACCGAATGACAACATTTATTACGGCCAGGGCACATAAAACATGGGCAGCGAAGTTTATAGTTCAGGAGGTATCCGCCTTTCAGTCAGCGAGATAATGGTAAATGTTCTTCGGCAGGTGAGATACTAATTAGGTTACTGAATGTGCCCAATCTCGCTTGGAAAAACTCTAAATTCTACAGAAGAATAGAAAATAAACTACATTTTTCTAAAATAACGAGGTCTTTCCAAAATAGTAGTAGTAAAAATATAATCAAGAAACATTTTTAATTAAATTGGGATTTTTCGACTTTAATTTAATTTTATTCTCAAATATCCTGAGGTGTGCTCTACGTTTTCAAAAGTGAACTTGAACTTTGTTGTTGGCTAAAGCTTAAAGTTTCATTAAAAAGTTCTTGATGTTTTAAAAATAATAGACTTATCCAACTACCTTAGTTATATTACACTTAATTCTTGCAGCCTAGAAAATATTTAGCTAAAACTTTATTTTTCAATTTCATTGCAGCACTGACCGACAAGCGTGTTTAAATTTGTTTAACTTATTTGTGTCTTTTTATGCAGAGAACTTTTGCAAATAAAGCAGTTTATTGTACCGGAGGGATTTGTAATCCACACAAGCGTTATAAGTGCTCCCTCACCTTAACAGATCCCTGTTCCCAATGCCAATCCCAATCCCGAGAAAATATCTTGAAAGGGAAGTCGCAAGCGAGAGAAGGAATAAAGAGTTCCAGGGACTTTTGGCCCTATCCTCGCAGCATTTCAAATTAAAAGCACTGGCCGCGTTTTATTGCTGTGCCTGCATTTTTCCCTACTTTTTCCAGCTTGCCCCTTTCTCGTGTTGGACACACAAATTTTTATGTCCATTTGGCTTTATTTCACACTTTCTTGTTTATTATTGCTGCTCTGCCGGGCCAAAAGACACGAAGCAGGAAAAATTTAAGTATTTAGACCCTTTTTCATTCCCATGCCCGACTTCTATGCCCAAATAATGCTGTTGCCATTGATTTATGCAGGGACTTTTGTTAACTCTTTTTTGTGTCTGCTTCTGTCCTTTATTCGACTTAAATGCCAACTTAATTGTTGTGCCAATGTCCAGAAAGGAGGCAATTTACTTATTTTATGCTCTTTTTATTTTGGGAAGGCAAAGCCCAACCTTCCGTGTCAGCAATAAAAAAGTGAGAAAAAATCAGAGCATTCCATTAGGTAACTTAATTTGGCGCAAAATGATTAGCGACCAGCAATTTTCATGGTCGGGGGGAATTTTTGGAGCGTGTAAAAATTGAGTGAAAATTTAAGTAAACAAAGGGAAAACCAATTAAAAGCGTGTAAGCAAATTAGAAAATAAACAGGCTAAAATTGTTTATTTTATCGCCCCAATATTGTTAAATTCATGGGGCAATATTTGCACAATAATTTAAAATAAAGAATATGCTTTTAAACTGAGTAATGCTTTCAATAAACTATCAATCAGGATTCCAGTAACCAAAACTCACTCTCTCGAGTACTCTTCGTGCAGCTCTTGGCAATCTTTGTTTGCCACATTTCTCCAGCTATTTTGATCCATGTGATACAGCCTCACCAAACCACCTGAAAAAATATCCCTCATGGTGGCATGATACACTGCGCGAAAGGCCAGTTCGAAGGCATTTTCATCGCTGAGATGAAATTGGTAGTCGGTATCCAGAATTCCCAGGGCATTGGAGGCCCCACTGCCCACGGCAAAGACCTTTCCGGGGATGCGCAGTCCGTCGGAGTCCACGTAAACCAAAGTGGGGCCTTCGGGCGACCATCCCGCCAACATCATTCCCATGCAGAGACCCATTCCCTTGTATTCCGCAGCCACATTGCAAATAAATCTGGCAGCAGATCGGACAGATAGTCGCTCCTTATAGCGAAGCTCGAGCAGTCGGCACTCCCTGGTCAAAACCCGATCCCAGTAAGTGCAATCCGCTGCACCACCCGCCATTGTACTCAGCATGTACTTATTCACCTGCACCACTTTCTGCATGCTCTGGGATCCAATAAATTTGCCCGAAGTGGCCCTGGAGTCCACACACAGGATTATGCCTCCCTGGTAAACAAAGCCCACCGTGGTGGTTCCGTGATCAAAATCCATCCGTACTTTACTCTGGGCCGCCAGTTCATTCAGACGTTCTCGGGGACTCTCAAATGGTGGAGCCTTTATGGCGAAAGGGTTATCCATGTTACTCGAGGCTAGTCGGATTTCTTCGATTGTCTTTTCTGAGGTGAGGGCCCCAAAGGTTCTCATAAACGGTACCTTATCCATCCCACAAATATTTTCCAAAGCCATTATTGAAAATATAGTTAATATTTTGATATACGCGAAGGTTTTTGTCTTCTTTTTTATGTATATAAAATATAGAAATGTTTTATTTTTAAACCCCTCCGAATTATTTACTTTTTGACAAATTGTTCTAGGCAGATAACAAAAATAAAGTTTTACCAAATTAATTCATGTTGGTCTGACCCCATTTTAAAGTTGTTTAAAATTACACATTTTCTGAATAAATCATTTTTGAATAAATCGAAGAAAAATGTTAGCCTGCAGGTATCCAAAACCATTCCTAATAAAAAGCTTGACACAAGTTTTTTATTTTATTGAGTAAATATTTTGTTTAAAAACAAAGATAAACATTTTTTTTTGGGAGATTATTAAATATATGCCAAACTGTAAAGCAATATATTTACACAGCCGGCTAAACGGAACTCAATAAAATTCACGCAAACAGTTTTGTATTTACAATATCCTCGTGATAAATTCATGTTGGCAGCTTTATTTTTTCTCTTCCGTTTTTGGCAGCATTTACCCATGTGCAGATTAAAATATGTTTGCCATGGGTTTTATGAGTTTCTCGCATTTTATGAGGTGCCCAGAATATGGCCAAGAAACGAGAACCGAAATTGAATATTAAATAACCTCAAGCAATAAACAGAATTACATGGCGTGCGAATGCTGTGTAGTTGGATGTATAAATTGTTTATGACAATAATATCCGTTTGTTTGTGCAATCATTTAAAAAGGATTACACGATTAGCATGGTACGGCGGCAATTGATAACCGCTTAAGGCGATGCGGAAATTGTCATTTATATTAATTTTCCTCATAATCGCTTATGCGAACCAACTGCTGTTTAAATGGCAGCCAATTCCTCTTAAATGTTAGCAAAGTGTTGGAAGGGAAATACTTGAGGATTCTCAATACCAAAGATCCCAAGACCACCTATTAGCCAAACTGGGGGTAATCAATTTTAATGTTCGACCCGAGGCTTGGGCCACAAATTTTCAACAATTGAAATGTGTGCGGCCTGTCAAAGGTTAAAGGCGTTCTGTTGTATTGCCAAATTTGCTCTTGACCAACGAGCAAGGCGACAAAAGTGGGCGGTCTCCAGTGAGGACCACATTGTCAATCAGCAATTCCTTAAACACAGCTATGCTTCATCCCCATTCACCCCATCTACACGATCTCCACTGGGTTATTTGCCAAAGTCGGAATGGCAAACACTTGGCCTAGTCCTCCGAATTGGGTTTGTGTATGGGTTTGGGATTGCCACCTGGCCAAAAGCCGGCTGCTGTGTCGAAATTTATGCATTGCAGTTGACTTATTAGGGTCTATCAACCCCACGTTGAACCCCTGACCCCCCACCCAATCGGGCTGTTGATTCGCTTTGATTTGGCCAAAATGCCCCCGAGCTGGCCAACTGTGTGTGTCAGAGCTGCGCTTTGCATTCGGTTTCGGCCCGCTCCGGGGGGATGTGCTCTCGTTAATGGTGGCTAATAATGTTTAATTATTCATTTGGGATTTCCAGAAGAGATGCCCGCCATCCATAGCTTCGTAAATAGGAAGTAACATTCCTTTGTTTCCATTAAAAGAACAAATATTTTGTAAGGCAGGCGATACTTAAAGTTTAAATTTATTAAATACTATTAAAAGAAAACCAAATTTTTCAAGCAGGTCGATCTTTTAATTTAAAATGTGGAAGATTTTATTAAAAGAAAACGGTTTTCTAAGCAGGTAAATAATTTACGTTTAAATATTTTATTGTAGAACTTAAACCCATTCATACAAATGCATTTCAAAAGATTTTTAAAATTTTGTGATTGTTAACTCGTCATCACTATTGTCTTGATTTCCTGTGGATGGGAAATTATCAAAAACTTCATTATTAAAGTGCTTGGAGTTATTAGTTATGGTTATGTCATCATCCGTTCCCTCTTCGTTTACTAAAGGGAAGTCTTTAGATTTAGCTCCAGATGGTAGTACTCGATCGGGTAGAAGAAATGTCATCTTTTCCAGACAAGCATCTACATATTTACTAAGATCTTTGGAAGCAGGCATATCCGGAAGAAGATTGCCAATCTTTTCTGGACTTAAATCTCTTTCTAAACCTATTTCACAAGCAATAACATTCTTTTTGTTTTTGTTTCTGCGTTTAGTAAAATATCCATCACTTTTGGTATCGTCAAAATTACACTCGCTTAGGCCTGTCATTTCTTGTGGGGAGATATTTCCTATTTCTTGAAGAGCACTTATCGGTGTCTCATATGCAATCACGTTTTCTGCATCCTCATTTAGATTATTTAAAATTGATTTTTGAAAACTATAACCACAACTTTGGGAATTATCTGTATAATTCTCCATTATCTTTTGTGACTTTTGATCAAGCTGTATTTCTTTAGTACCAGTATATTCAGAGATCTCGATTTTATTCGATTCATTTTCAATTGAATCGGTTATCGAATCATTATCATTAAATTCTTCTCTATCGGTACAATCAAGTGAGCGCAGACTTAGAATATCTGTCATACGTAGAATGGAATCATCCACTAATTGGTGTATTTCAGAAAGCGGTGTTTTATTTTGGCTGTCATCATATTCAAATTGTTGCTTGCCTACTTCTGTATAATTTGTCATATATTTTGGTGATAATTGTTGATCTTTGTTATTTTTGATGACCTCAGTCGTCGACTGATCGCGAGACCTATTTAAACTCATTTTTCCGGAATTATTTTCACTGGAGTCCATTTTACTTAAATCATTTTGGATCGGTTTGGTTTTAATGGATTTTGTTTGAACTTTTTGAACTTTAATTGCAGACTGATCCTTGTTCATTTCCAAACCAATTTCAGACGGTTTGGCTATCATGGAATCATTTTTAGTAGAATCGACTTCAATTGAACTATTGTTATTAGATTTAATCTTAACGGAGTTATTCTCAGAGACATCATTTTTCTTTAAATCTTTTTTTGTTGAATTTATTTTAATAGACATTTTTTTCATCGTTTTGATAAACTCCGATTCATTTCGAATCATATTTTCAACAGAATATTTTTGGCTAGAAGCATTTCCCGTTGAATCGATTTTAACCGAACTGTTTTGAGTCAAATTAATATTAATCATGGTTTCAGCCGAATCAATCTTAGAAATTTCATCTTGTGTTTTCTGTTCTCCTAATTTTGAAAGAAGCTCGTTGATTTCTCTTCGTACACGATTGACAATAGAATCTGACAATCTTTCAGACCGAAAAGTTGAAAGTTTATTTAACAGATTTAAAATATCTTCTGTCATGTGGCTCAATAAAGCGTTGTCCTTTTCCACCTCTGCCATAAACTCTGTGAATTCTCTTTCAAAATCCTTTTTGGTTTCCAAAAACGGTTCTGGTTTCTCCATAAAATTAGTCTTCATTTGGTTTAGTTTTTCAACAGCTATTTTTCTGTGAGAAAGAAATTTTTCCTTTTTCACTAAATATTTTTCTATCGAATTGATTTTCTCTCTTTGAGCGTTTACAAACTGCTGATCATTCTCGATTTTTCTTGATGATGTCTTGAGATCAATGATTTTCTGCTGAACCCAGTCCAAGGCCTTTAGAGGGGTGAAGCACCTAAGACCCTTATTATTACTTACGTTTATGTAAACGTAATCGGTGGGTTTGTACGAGATTGTCACATAAATTCCTTTCCCTTCATTTATAACATTCGCCTCGACTTTGCTGTCTTCCATCAATTTTAAAATTACCTCCGCAGCTTTTTCATACATTATAATCTCGTGCTTAACTCTTAACTGGCACTCTTTGAAAATGGCCTCCCAGTTGTCGTAATCGGCTTTCATAAGTCCTATGTCCAGACGGAGTAATTCACACTCGTATTCATCGCACATGCTTGAATTAATTTGCGGCTCGATTTTATCCGGACTTTTAACGCAAACTATAGGAGCTACAGCTGTTATTATCTCTTTTGGTTTCGATGGTAAATTCATCTTAGCTTCTGCCAATGAAGTAAATGTAGTTTTAATTCTGATTGTTTTTATTACATTTAAATGGTTTATTCTTACCCGGAAAAATATATTTTTTCATTTTTAGAAATTTTATACTTTTTATTTTTACTTTTCTTTCCGTTTACTAAAAGTTTATTGCGTATTTCAACTAGGTTGTTGAGCATTAAACACCTATGCTCCTCAGTTTACACTCTACAGCAGAACATAAATTTTTAAATGTTTATTCAAGAGTTTTACTAGTTTAATCAGTGGGATAGAAAATAAAATGATTTCAATATGGAAAACTACATAGATTTACTAGGTCATCAGAAAAATATCTTCACATTAAATTCAAAAACTTGAGACCTGGCTCACCTTTAAGGACCCGTGCTGCTCCTCAGGAAAGCCCCAAAGTATGCAGCAACAATTCATCGCCGGGACAGGGCTTTTAATCAAGCCAAGGACCCAGACACGAATACATACATATACGGCTCATGTTTACATATTCCTGCATACTTATGCGCTCCTCGGAGACAGGGACAACATAATCACATGCGTAGCTGCAATTTCCGTTGCATATTTACAGGCGCCGTCTCCTTGGACCGCCCCGATGATATATAACTGCGATTCGCAGGCTGTAAATTTTGACTCTCAATGCGAGCTGGGAATTTGACATTTACTAATTGCCGGATTATGCCGCACAGACACAGTGAAGACCCCCTAAGGATGCGAGGACTCGAAATGCATTTCCCAATCGAAAAACTCCCCAACTATGTAAACTGAATGGCAAGCATTTCGCAAATGAAAGGGGTTAAGATGCTCTTAACTTTCGAGCCAGAGGTAGCAAAGCCAGGCAGCCCGACTAAGTTCTATTTCCGCTCGAGAGGAGGAAATTCCAGCATCTGTCATCGGCAATATCGACGGCATTAATTAATCAACGTTATGCATGTCAATCGACATCTCTCTCCTCTAGTGCTCGTTGGCATTTTGGTTCTTTTTTTTCCCCCAGCACAATATCACTTTCGCAAATTGAAGTTGCTTTTCCTGTCTCTCGATTTCTGTTGTTGCATGTGTGGCATGCTTCATGGCAAGTCATGCATATTCATTGTTTACAAGCACACAGACACCCACAAGCATAAACAATAGCTCGGCAATTCTACCTGATTTCTTTTCAAAAACTTCCATCCACTCCGCCCCAATTAGATTCATCCTGCCATCCTGGCTTATTTGCCGATGCATTTGGTATTGCTTGATGCCGTGGTAGCCAGAAAATATTTCGCATGCAATGGCCATCATGAGTTTACCCCATTTCTTTTGTTTTGCCATTTAAGCTATTTGAGCAATTAACCAAATCGTATTCGGTAAGGAGGCAAAATGTTTGGAGTTGTTAGAATGTTAGAAAGCTAACAGAAGGAATCGAATTTTGTTTCGATTTTTCCAAGCGTTTTATATATATCCGAAAACTTGGAAAAAGGCAATTTAAAAGCATGGTGCCTCATAAATGTATCTTAAACATTGTAATTTAATTTACATATTATATAATTTCGGTTCATAAAATGCCCCAAACTCGTATTTTAAAATCCCCTCTCAACCCTTCTGGTACTGATGTACCACACTTTTATTGGCCATCACCAGATATGAAGGAATTTGCCCAGCAAGCCCACAAACACGACCTGTAACTGCTCTTCTGTTTTCAATTTATATTTATTTATTAGTCTGGACAAGCATAAATTGGATGTCGTCGACAACACATAACAATCATAATCTTCGATATAATTTCCACTTTATGGTTGCCTAGCTGTTGGGCTATAAAAATTTACACATTGATATGCTTTTATGGTAGGCAAAAATAAAATAAGGAAAGTAAACAAATAAACAATGTACGGGGACATCAAAGAGCAATTTCAATGCAAAAAGCCTAAGACACACATGCTTCCCAATTTTCCCAATTCCCCCCTCCTTCAAATGCAAACGCCTCGAATGTTTTGGCAGTTTATAGACAAAAGGTTGGTTGGAAAAGCTGGCAAGAATAACATGTAATTTGACAAAATCCATAAACCATAAATTCTTGGCCAAGCCAGCACTAAAATTGCCACATGCCTGGAAGGAAGTTCCACCATTGTCTTTGTCAGTGGATTTGTTTCGCAGCCCCCCGAAGAAAACTGTCTCGTAATCGCAGGCAATAAAAAAACAGAAACACATAAAATATTATCGATACGAGTGCGAGTAGTTGGCAACCCTGGCAGCCGCATAAAAATCCCCCAAAACCATAAATCGCCATCAGCCAGCGCAGCCATCACGACTATTAGGTTAAATCAACCCAAAAGACACCAGCTCAAATCGGCATTGAATAAATTTAGTGCCCACTTTTGGGTATTTATCATGTAATACTCTGTTCCATTTTGTTAAATGCCCAATTAGAGGGCTTTTGCTCGGATTCCCTGATGGGAGCTGAATACTCAAATGAGCTGCAGATCATAAATTGTGCCGGAAGTAATGCCTGTTCTTAATTTGTAATTGTGAAATATTACTGCTTAACAAAATATTCTGTATGACAAACAAGAAAACATTGAGTATTATATAAAAATTAAACTTATTTTATCTAAAATATTCATATAATTAAACTTATTTTGGGTTCTTAAAACATGTTAGTTATATAATAAATGTTGATAATAACTAAATATCTACTGTTATAGCCAGTCTCCCCATTTTAAGTGATGAATACGAATGAAGAGAAAGTTTGTGGTAAAATGAAACAGGAAGCAGAGATGGCAGAACAATTTAAGCATACAGTTAATTTGCTTAAATGGCTAAGGGCTGCCACAGAAATGCGAGTGTTGACAGTAGTAACAGTTTGAGCCTTTCTACAAAAAACAAAAGAAAAAAGCTGCTTTTTGCAAGCAAAAAAAAAGAATTCCCATTTTCCATGAAACTTTGTTTGATTCCAAACAAAAGAGAGTGGGGAAAGTAAGAGGGATGGATGAAAGGAAGTAGAAGGCAAACATTTCGGCGTTTGCTGCATCAAACACATGCAGACAGCTTAAGCGCCTGATGCTTGGCTTTTCCTGTGACTGTGAGCCACCCAAACCCATTCTGCGAATCAGCCAGCCTGCATCGGTTATTAAATTTGCGTGGAGTTTCCCTCTGTCCCTTTGTAGGTTAAGCCTTCGCCCGGAATATGCGGTAGCCTAACTCATAGTTTACGGAGTTAGTTGGCCTAACTAAGTTTTGCACCAATGCCGAAAGTTTAGGCGCAACTTGAATCCCCCAGCTCAACGAAAATGCGATTAGAATCAAGACAACTTCGGCCCAAGTGGAAAAGGGGATATAGAAAATTAATGGCTACCCGGATATATAACAGAAAAAAAATCTTAAGGATTTATAAAGCCCAGTTATTAATAAACCAATAATAAATATTTTTAAAATTAAAAAAAATTGTATTAAATATTTAAGTTTAGCTCAATAGGCTCTAAACTAAAATCTTTGGTCAAGAAAAGAATTTTCTGTTTAAAAATAAATTCGGTGAACTCGAAATAAGTCACACTCCTGCCCCAAAAGTGGACACATCACCTGCTGTCCCCCAAGATTGAGTTGTTACAGCTTTGGCAAAGTCATAAAACCGGCTCCTGTCAAATCTGGTCATGTCCTGACCAGAGTCCTTGCCCGTGTTCGTCCCAGATGCCTGGAAAATGGCATTTCAGCACGCCCGCACAATTCAATTAATGGGCATTCAAATGATATAAACCTGCTGAGGCATTTTTAGTGCAGTCGCCCAGTCGAGTGCTTCGTTTCATTAGCAGGCGTCCAGAGTGGATTGAGGTATTGCCAGGGGATGCATGAAAACTGGACAGGGGCTAGCACAAACCACACAGCTCCTCCACAACACATACAAGCCATGGCAACTACAACACGTGTCATATGCCCAAGGGTAAACAACAGGTGCAGGTAGGAAAAAACACCGAAACCCAACCACCGGCTTAGTAACAGAAGCTAATACACTGGGGAAACTAAAAAGTAATTAAGCAATTATCTAAATATTTTTTAAATAACTTAAAAATAAAAAAGAAAAAATGTTTAATTAGCTTATTCACCTCAATCAGAATGTATGTATTCCTGTAAAACCCATTTTAGCATTACTATTTGTAAGTGTAATGAGCCAAAGCGCAATAAACTTTATAATAAAGCATCAATCCTTTATTAAAACAGAAGCAACTTAAATTATAATATAAATAAATGAATGTATGTGATTATTATATCTTTTAAATAATAAATGTACTAAACGCTTTATTTCTGTGTAAAACCCACCACGTCGGGGCAACAATGTTCTAGTTGCCCATGGCGACCGAAAAGGACAACAAATGGTTTCCTTTTGAGAAAAGTGAAAGAGTTTTGGTGAAAAGTGAAAATTAACAAGAGGCGTTGGAAGCGGAAAAACTAATTCAAGATGACCCAGCGCACTAAGTTTATAATAAATACCTCGGGTGAGTATTGTGGTATTCTAACCATTCGAAGTCATATAAAAATATGATATCGTTCAGTGGAATACTTCTCCGCCCGGTTGCCGGGTTCAGAACTGGACGAGCAAACGGCCATGATTCTGGAGTTCCTGGAACAGGAGGAGCACACGGTCATCTCGGCAGTGCACAGTAAATCCGATGGCAAAATCCGGTTCCACCATCGCATACCGAATGAGGAGCTCTGCCTGCTTTTCTACAAGGTGCCGCAGGTGGGGCAAAAGCACCAGGAAGATAGAAGTGAGCCTCTGCTGGGCATTTTAACCCTTGAAGGGGGCCTGGTCAAGTCGATTTACAATTCCGTTTCTCGGGTTTTCTCGCCCTCTGCCAACTCAGCCCGGGTAAGTCTGCAAACATGTGATGTATAGTGTAGTGTAGTGTAGTGTAGTCTAGTGCAGTCTGGTGTAATATTCTACCTGGCTAATTCCCTGACTCGCTGTCGCACTCTCCATAGTCTTAATCGCATTTGCGCATAATTCAATACAGTTTGCAATTTCATTTTGCCAGTTATACTTTGTCCTGCATCCGGCCATCCAATTTGTTTTTTTCTCCTATGAGTTATATGTTTTTTTTGCTGTAGTACTTTCTTATATTTTTATTTTTAGCGCAGCGAATATGGACCCGAGTTGAGTGGGATACTGGAGAACTTGCATCAGAACTTGGGATCCAGCCTGGGATTACCACAGAGCGGTGGGTTTAGATTTTTAATTAAATACATAAAGTGATTTTAAAGTTATAGAGCGGATGGATAAGAATTTATGTGGAATATAATTAGCTTTAAATGTTTTATAAAGGCATTACTAGTCTGCGAGATGAGATCAAATATTGGAAACAGAAGCTGGGTCAAAAGTCTAGCTCCCGTTTGGACCGAGAAGCGGCGCAAGTGTTTATTGGCGTTCTGGAAAATATAGAAAAACAAATAGGGTAAAGTGTAATGGATGGTATAGATTCATTTAAATTCAATTTAATTTGCAATTACAGTACCATTGATGGAGCCAATCCGAGTGGCACTATTGAGGAGTTCCTTGACCATGCCCACAACAATCTGGACGAATTGTGGCGACTGCCCTACAATTATCCACAGCAACGGATGACGGACCTCCTGGACATCATTGGAAAGCGGCTGCTGGAGGTCTGTTTGACCCAGTTGCTGGCCGAGGACATCTGGAGTCTGAACTCCAGTCACGTCAACAATCTGATGGGTCAGAGCATTGATACGGTGGATGCGTGGATACAGCTCTGCGACTCCCTCACTCGACTCTTCTGGCCGAACTACGTGAAGCATCCTTGGCTGGGGGATCCCCATGTGCCGAAAAGAGGACAACTGTTTAAGGAGCGACTCAGTGAAATCCGGAGCATCAAACAGCTTTACAAACAGATTGCCACCTTGCTGGATGACGCCGAGCTGCAGGAGATGTTCCAGGAACAGGCTCCATTCACGGGTGAGTCTGAAAAAAGGGTTCAACTTAGGGAATTATAAATACTAAAATATCCTTCTATAGATTTCAACATATTTGACACCACCTCGCTGGGGCAGGCAAAGTGGCACAAGGCTCTGCAGCACTTTGAGCAGGTCCTTCAGCCCATCGATGAGCGAATTGCCGCCGCCCTCAAGGGTCAGTTGCATAACCACCTGAGTAATCCGCGGCAGGTGATCTTCATCTTCTCGAAATACGAGACACTCATCCAAAGACCGGCTGTTCTGGAACTGCTGACCATCGAAAGGGAGCAGTTTCTGCAGTCGCTGCACATTCTCTTGCAGGATTTGCGCAAGGCGATGGTGGACACCAATATGGAACCAGATACGGGTCATTTGTCGGTGATTTGTAATGAGTGTCGCTGGCTGAAGGTGGTCCAGCATCAGATCCAGGAGATCGAGAAGGTGAGCCATTTGATTAGTGGTCGGGAGGGCTTCGATAAGATCAACAAGGCGGTGCAAGAAATCAAGGAGGAGACCGAATCCCTGCTGCGCACAAACTTTGAGATATGGTCGGGGCAGTGCTCAACTGACGTGAAAAGCGGCGAGCTGAGGTGAGACTACACTGAAAAAAAACTATCGTTGCAAAAATAAAATCAAAGTTTAAGTCTTAAAACTAACATTGAACATATTTGAACATATACCATATATTTTATCAGTATATTTAATAATTCATTGAACCGCATATTCAATTTAGACTTCGCGACGATCAGGCGGTGGTGAAGTTTGAGAAGGAGGGTCGCCAATTGATGCGCGTTACTTTCAATCCCAAGCTGGTGACCTTCTGCCAGGATGTGCGCGAGTTCGAGAATCTGGGCTACAATGTCCCCTTGGAACTCCGAGCAGCTGCCACCCATGCAGCCAAATATATGTGCTATGCCCGGCGACTGCAGCAGATTGCCACTTTCCACAATACTATCGGGGATCGGATGATTCCCTGCCAGAGGCCAATAATGCTGAAGAATGCCCTGGAGCTGCAGTATCTCGTCCAAAGCGAAACGGTTGCCTGGCAGGACGAGTCCTCCGTCCAGCGATACGTTGATATCCTGCAGTCATCCGTTTCCAGACTTTCCAGGGATAATACACTCCTAGTGGGATATCACGAGCAGGCCAAGAGAACGGTTTGTATCTAGCGAAGCCATAGGATATACTATACAAACTTAACCTGGCCAACTCTATTCTTTTAGGTCATGAAGCTAATGTCCACCGATCTCTTTAGCCAAAACCAAATCTGGATGGACGAGCTGCGACATCTGCGCGAACTGGTTGCCACCTTGGAACGTCAGGGCTACACCCATTTGGATGCCTTCAAGCTGCACTGGGATCACCAGTTGTATAAAGTGCTGGAGTACCAGTATATCTTTGGACTGCTCGATATGAACAATAAGCTGCCCGACATACATGTAAAGCTGATTTTGCGACAGCGGGAGCTGATCTACAGTCCGCCGGAGGAGGAAATTCGTGACCTGTACTTCAGTCAGTTGAGACGCTTTATCGAGAGACCCTGTAATTTCCACGGACTGTCGGAACAAAGTCAGGAACTCTTTAAATCCATGGTCACTGTGAATCGTCACCACTTTGGACCTCTATACCAAAAAGCAGCTGAGTTATTTGACAAGCTGGAGGATTTCAAGACCATTTGGTTGCCCTGGATTGCCTTGGGTTGTGTGGATGTAGAGCAGCTATGTGGAATCCATCTCAATGAAGCCCCGGATTGGGATCGTAACTTCAGGGCCTGCAAACACTTCAGTCAACAGTTTGCGAAACTTCAGCAGGCCGAGGAATCCATCGACTGCATAGTGATAAATGTCCTCCCACTAAGAACGGATATAGAATACATTAGCAGACGGTACTGGGAGGCTCTGGCGAATAGTTTGAGAACGGCCATACTGACGGATGTGAGTTTGATCCAGGAGTTTCTGCAAAGTGCCTTGCAGTTCCTCCAGAATGTGCCCATGGATGAGGGCAGTATTAGCCAATCGGGAATGAAGTATGAGAAGATAATGAGTGAGCTACCGCAGATTGAAAAGACATTGGAGGCGGTGAAGGAAAAGGACGCCTGTCTGGCTGGTTGGTGCAAGGAAAGGGTGACTGCTCTCACCGGAATCCTGCAGCAATGGGAACAGTTGCAACCTCTTCTCGAGAACCATGCCGTGATCCTCCAGCGACAGGTGGACATGATTAAAAATCAGGCTGAGACTCAATTGCAAAATCTCAAAAACGAGGCAGAGAAATTTTTGCTCAGATGGGAGTCTACCATAGCCGAACTGGAGGCCAATGAGCATTCAACTCTGGAGGTTTTCAAGGAGCGCAGACTCCACTGGCAGCAATTACAGGAGAAGAAGAAGATGCTTCTGGAGGAGTGCTCCAAATTTAACATGGAATTTCCATCGGAGATGCTGACTCCCTTTACAGAAATCGAGGGGCAAATGGAAGAGCAATCGAAGCAATGGCAGGTCTATGATAGTTTCCTAACTGAACTGCAGCCAATTCTTCAGGAGGAGTGGGCCATTTACAGGCGACGTCCTTATGTCCTAAACGAGTTCATTGGCAAGTGGGAGGGCTCTGTTCATGCCTCGATCGATTTGCCCTCCAAAAGAATCCGTCAGCAGGTGGAGAGAATTCAAGCAGCTCTACCAATTCTCCAACAACTCCAGTCGGATTCTTTAAGTGAACGCCATTGGGCCAGGATATTTCAGCTGCTCAATCATAAGGAAACCAAACCATTGCACTCTATACTACTCCAGGATATCTTACAGGACTTTGACATCCTGCAATCGGCTGCCCAGGAGATCGGTAGTATAGTCAGGCAGGCTTCGAGTGAACAGATTGTAAGACAGGCACTGGTGGAACTCGATCAGTGGTCAGTCACGGCCCAGTTGAAACTGATCACTAAAACGGATGCCTCGGGCCAGAGTGTCTCCTTGATCAAGGATTACCAGGAGGTGCTCAACAAGATTGGGGACAATCAGTCCCTGCTGCAATCCGCCAAGAACTCGGCTGCTTTTGATAGCTTTTCGGATCAGGCAGAGCTATGGGAAAGTCGCTTGAACACGCTGGATGCCCTTCTTAGCAGCTTAAATCACTCTCAAAGGCGGTAAGTGCTTTTAAGATATGTATTATTATACCCGTTACTCGTAGAGTAAAAGGGTATACTAGATTCGTCGGAAAGTATGTAACAGGCAGAAGGAAGCGTTTCCGACCCCATAAAGTATATATATTCTTGATCAGGATCACTAGCCGAGTCGATCTAGCCATGTCCGTCTGTCCGTCTGTCCGTCTGTCCGTCTGTCCGTCTGTCCGTCTGTCCGTCTGTCCGTCTGTCCGGATGAACGCTGAGATCTTGGAAACTATGAGAGCTAGGCTATTGAGATTTGGCGAGCAGATTCCTGAGCTTCTTACGCAGCGCAAGTTTGTTTCAGTAGAGTGCCACGCCCACTCTAACGCCCACAAACCGCCCAAAACTGTGGCTTCTACAGTTTTGATGCTAGAGTAAAAATTTAAACTGAAATGAATTGTTCTCATCAATACCTATCGATTAACCCAAAAAAAAGTTTGCCACGCCCACTTTAACGCCCACAAACCGCCTACAAACTTCAAAAAATCGTAAATATGAACGCGGATATCTCGGAAACTATCAAAGATAGAGTATTGGGATTTCAGATTTAGATTCCGTAGCCTTGTACGCAGCGCAAGTTTGTTATGCGAATATGCCACGCCCACTCTAACGCCCACAAACCGCCCAAGCCTGTGGCGCCCACAATTTTTATGCTAGATTAAAAATTTTAACTGAAATGTATTGGTCTCGTCAATGCCTATCGATTGATCCAAAAAAAAATTTGCCACGCCTACCCTAACGCCCACAATGCTTAAATCTGTCTTCCGCCGGTAGGTGGCGCATTTAAATCTCGCTTTGCTGCTTGCATATCTCCATTTCCCTTTGGTCCCTTTAGCTGAGTAACGGGTATCTGATAGTCGAGGTACTCGACTATAGCGTTCTTCCTTGTTTAGGAACTGTAATCATTATAAGTTCTATAAACCAAATCACATTTTTATGAATATTTTTTGAGCTTTTAATTAATGAATCCAAAAGTACAAATTATTTTTTTGGATTAATATGGACTAATAAATAATGGATTATGCAAAAAGATTGAAATGGTATTATATATAGTCAATCAAGACAAAAAATGTTTATTGATTTTAAAAAATATGCAAATTATGTATTACTAATTCAATAAGAAATACTTATAAAGTTATCGTATTTTGTTAGTAGGTTAAATAAATATAATTAAAAAATTCCGAAAACCCTTCAAATTTTTTCTAAAAATTAATTTCCAATTTCAAATATGTTTTCAGTTGGGTTTACTTGGAACCTGTCTTTGGATCTGGTACCCTGCAGCAGGAGCAGGCGCTGTTCAAGCGCATCGACAAGGACTTTCGTTTTGTGATGCGGGAAATCGAGATGGATCCGCGGGTAACTTCGCTGACGAAGATAAACAACATCAGCACCATTGTCAATGCACTGGAGACCCAATTGGCCAGGTGCCAGCAGAACCTGATGAGCTACATAACCGTGAGTGGCTAACGCAATCCAACAAATCGCATTATCCATCAGGATGTATAAGTAATCCCTTCCGCAGGACAAGCGCAACTCCTTTCCCCGCTTCTACTTCCTGGGCGATGATGATCTACTCGAGCTCCTTGGACAGGCCAGCAAGGATGCGGATGTCATCCAGCGGCACATCCGTAAACTGTTCCCCGGCTGCCACAGTCTCAGCATCCGGCAGGTGGCCCCCAATCCGGCCACATCCTCCGATATCAATCAGTACAGCATCATAGCCGTGCACAGTGCCGAGGGCGATGAGCTCAAGCTAAGCCAGCCCATAGAGATGAAGGGCGACATCGAGGTGAGTCTCTATCCCAACAACTAGATTATTTTAAAATATATAAGTATATCATATGCAGAGCTGGCTGAATCAACTGGTTAAAGTGGTGCAGGATACATTGCGTGATCAAATCTACGAGTGCTACACCAGCACCACCGGAGCAAGTGATAACCTGGATGAGAAAATCCTTAAGAAGTACGCCAGTCAGGTTTTGGCCACCTCCAGAGCCCTTCACTTCACGCGTCAGGCGGAGCAGGCCATTGGTGGCATGTCCTTGGGAAAGCTGCAGCAACAGTTAAAGGATGAAATCAACCACTTGGCTGCTCTGAAAAACAAATCCCAAAACGGAACCCTGATCAGCCTAAAAATTAGGGCCCTTCTTCTGGACTTAGTACACTACTCCGGTGTGGTGGAGCAGCTCCAGAAACACAATGTGGTGCACACAGCCGATTGGCATTGGCTGTGTCAACTCAGATATTACCTGGGGAAAGGGACCGGAACGTCGGGCGGAGTTAATACCAATCGACAAGTTTGCGTCCGCATGGTTTATGCCGAATTTGAATACGCCTACGAGTTTCTGGGCCAGGCCAGCAAGCTGGTCCACACGCGGCTCACCCACCGCTGCTATCTCATCCTCACGCAGGCGATGCACATGGGACTGGGCGGTAATCCCTTTGGCCCGGCCGGCACCGGCAAGACGGAGTGCGTCAAGGCCCTGGGGGCCATGTTGGGCCGCTTGGTGTTGGTTTTCAATTGCGACGAGGTGAGTCATGGTACACTTTCGAAAATAGTGCGCACAATGTGCACTTTTACTTACAAAATCACTTAACCTACACCATATTTTAATATGAGGATATACATTTGTTGGTAATAAGTACCAGTAGTTAGCATGTATCAAAATAATCAGTCATTACTTAAGTCTAAGAATATCCTAATTTTACATATTTACATAGTCCGAAAAATTAAAGGTTATATCTCATGCAACCTTATACCATAATTTATAATATCTTGTATGTATTTAAAAATTTGTAATTTTGTTTAAACATACTTTTAAAACCAGAAAGATTATACATAGATAGATTTTTAAAATTTAGAGAATTAGATGACAAATACCCAGATGTTCTGTGGAACATTTTTGTTAGTCTTTTTAGAAAGCTATTCTTTTATTTCTCAGTATATTGGTTTCTGAGTGCATGATAATTCCACTGCTATACGTCATTATGCCATGGATTGTTTGCAGAATGTGGACACCGAATCGATGAGCCTCATCCTCACCGGCCTGGCCCGCTGCGGGGCGTGGGGCTGCTTTGACGAGTTCAACCGGCTGCAGGAGGCCACTCTGTCGTCCATCTCCATGCTGATCCAACCCATCCAGAGCGCTTTAAAGGAGCGGGCCAACAGCGTCCAGATTGGCGAGAGACAGGTGAGCAGGATGAGTTATGAAGCGGGTCGAAGTTGAAAATGCTGTGACAGAATTTATGGCATGATTGGTTGAGTGCCGAACGAATACTGAAATGTAGACTATAATGAATTTTTAAAACATTTCTAAGGCATATTCTTGTCTTGATAATTTTATTATATCCTTAATTTATTCAAGGGTAACTCTCCCTTTCTTAGGTTCAACTCAACCAGCACTGCGGCATCTTTGTAACCCTGAATCCGGCCGGAGCTGAGTACGGTGGTCGCCAAAAGCTGCCCGGCAACATCCAGGCTCTATTCCGACCCATTGTGATGCAGCAACCGGAGCCGGGGGAAATCGCCCGGGTTATGCTCTTCGTTGAGGGCTTTTCCGAGGCCTCCTCCATTGCATCCCGCATCGTGGAGCTGTTCGATTTGTGCGGCAAGATGCTGTCTGCCCAGCGGCATTACGACTGGGGACTCCGGGAACTAAAGACGGTGCTCCTGGTTTGCGGAGAGGGTCTGAGGGGGCAATTAGCCGGCGAGAAAAACACCCAGACCACCACCACCACCACTGCTAACGAGGAGATGTCGGTGGTGGTTCGCTGTTTGCGTTCATCCACCATGTCTAAGCTGGCCCCCCATGATGTCACTCGATTTGAGATGATGCTTCGGAATGTTTTCCCCGAGATTGACAGCTCGCCGGCGCCAGAAACTCAGCTCCATCAATCTCTATCCGCCGCTTTTGCGCAACTGGGACTCTGTCGAAGCGAGAGGCAAATTGAAAAGGCTTTGCAACTGCACGAGCAGCTTCAAAAACGGATGGGAGTGGTGATGGTGGGGCCACCAGGATGTGGAAAGTCCACCATCATGGCTCTCCTGAAGCAGGCTCTCAGTGGATCCCAACTGAAAGTGCACACCATCAGTCCAAAGTCCATGAGTCGAGTTCAATTGCTTGGCCGGCTGGATGCCGATACTCGTCAGTGGCAGGATGGAGTGCTCACCCACACTGCGGTTGCAGTCAATCAGGAGCCATCCCATGTCCATTCGTGGATCATTTGCGACGGCAGCATCGATCCAGAGTGGATAGAGGCACTCAACTCGGTTCTAGATGATAACAAGTAAGTATAACGTACCTAAAATCCTGCTGTTTCCCCTTCACCTCATTTGTTCCATGTAAAATTTGGATATATTTTTTAGATAAATATCCCCCCTTTAAAGAACTCCATTCTATTCTTAGCAAATCTCGTTTGCTGCTTATATTTCGCTCGTTTTTTGCGCATAAATTCGTAATAATTATTTCGCGGCTGGCAATACTATATCATCATATTATATAGGTATACAGTTAGCATTAATCGTATTGTAGATCGTATCATCATAGACTTGCAAATATTGTATCATCTATCACTTAGCGACTAAACAAAATACGTACAGACCTAAAAAACAGAGAATTGCTGGAAACTATACGACAGAAAACAAATTATGACGGGGAAGCCCACTAAACTAACGTAATCCGGATTGCGTAACGCAACATAATACGTATCGGCATTTTTTAAATGGCGTCTACCTAACATACATAAAAAATTAACCTGGTTGTGTTTCAGTGCGAGTGTGTGCGTATGAGATGTTGGCACACATCCTTGGGAGTTGTGACTACCATATTAAATATGGGATAACATTATGCGATTATAGAAAAGAAGAAGGTTCGATCGAAATCAGTACAACCTTTTACATCTTATGAAATAAGGAAATTTATAAAAATATCAACCAATTCTCTACCAACATTTAATATCAATGATAGATTAATATACAAAAGTCTTACCATTTTGAATGAGCTATAGGTGCATTTTATCACAATGTGTTTTCTTTTAAAAGTTTATGAAATTTGTTCTTGATTCTAATACTCTTGGTTGGTTGTTCGTAGTAAATCGGTTGATATTTAAATGTGGTCTTAACGGCCACAACAAACAAAAAATGTTGATGCAGATATGTTCACAACTTTGATTCTTAATCGGCTTATCAGCATTTAAATGATATTGGACATTTGGGCATCAATATCTTTTTCACATTTTCAATCCCGGTTGAAATGAATTTCATATAAACATATTTCGTTTAAACAGTTTTAAAGTTTGAGTTGAGACAAGCGTAATAAATAAAGCTCTTTGCAAAGAGAGTTTATGGTAAATATCAAAAATGAAGTATACTTTGGAAAATCTTAGTCCATTGCAGATAGACATTATTTCATGATTACCTGTCATTCCTGTACATACACCTTTTTTCTGTGCTTGGACATTTCTGGCAACCCAATACCGTTAGTTCAAGGGACTTCAAAATTACATAACTAATAAGATCACAACTCCAGGCGTGTGTGCCCTCAAACTATCGGATGCGTTTAGCTGGCTAGAGAATTGAGCTTAGGACTACAGGCGAGAATATCTCACTGCGGTGCATGTTGTAGTTGCTGTGGCGGCGCAGGTTGCTGCTGTTGTTGTTGCTGGTGTGTTGCAGGTGGCGGGGGCGGCAGCGGTGGCAAGGTAAGCGAAGGGGGCGGGGGCGGAGGTGGCAGGGATCGCATGTGTTGCATGTGCGCCTGGGGAGCCATATGCTGGAACATGTTACAATGCTGCTGCTGCTGGAGATGATGTTGCTGCTGCTGTTGTTGATGTTGCTGCTGCTGATGGGCGCTGAAATGATGCTGTTGCTGCGGCGGTGGCTGGGCGGGATTCACGTCGGGTCCGGTTTGGAGTACGATTTCCGGTTCGAGGTTTATAACCATATCGGAATCATCTTGATGGTGCTGCTGGGGATTCCTTAGCGAAGCCAAGGCTGCCGCTTGAGCTGCTGCCATTGCCGAGATATCCTGACCGTACTCCTGTTTGATGCCATTCGGTGGACCCGCATACAGAGTGGCACTGAGGTTTTGATGCAGGATGGGATGGCAGAGCTGCGGCATCAGCGTCACCCCAGCGATTGGCAATGCGGGATGGCCGAAGCTCCGTGGCGGATAGAGTTGCTGCAACTTATTCAGCTGCTGCAGGTGCGAGGCATGGGCGGGGGGCGTGGCCAGTTGAGTGAGCTGGCTGGTCATCATTCGGTTTCGCTGATGCGCCAGCTGATGGCTCAGGTGCTGCTCCTGCAGATGCGTGGGCGGAGGTTGCTGATGCTGCTGCTGCTGTGGCACCTGCTGATGTTGCTGCAACTGCTGCTGTTGCTGCAGCAGTGGCGTCGGCAGCTGCTGACTTTGGGGCGGGGCTGGTGGCACACCCAGCTCGGGTTTCACCACAGGCACTGGCGGCATCATGGCTGCGAATTCCGGCGGCAACTGCGTCGGGTCCCCGACCAGTAAGCCCTTCTTGCGATCCTTTCGGATCTTATCCCTCAGCTTCTCCAGCTGCCTGAATGCCTCGTTGGCTCTTCGCGCCTTCTTTCTATCCCTATCACGTTCCTGCTCCAGCCTCCTGTACTCCGGATTCATTCGCTTGATCCGTTTCCTCTCCCGATCTCGCTCCCTTTGGATCATCTTCAGTCGCAGTTCCTCCTCGGGGGTCAACTGCAATCGGAGATGAGAAAAGAATGGGTGGAAAACATATTAAAGCACGGTGTTTCGGGCCACAGAAACTGTGGGAGTTTGTCTGGTTCGGAGGGTTCAAGAAGTGTCAACGGTCCCGGGATCTTCTAAGCCCCTACCCCCTAATCTCAAGCCATGTGAATGTGTGTGTGTCGTGTGATTCGAGTGTACGATTGTTCGAGTGTGGGATAATGATAATAGATAATATAGTATATTGGAAAAATGCTACGTTAGCACGTCGTGCCTTCTTGCGGAATCGATCGCGCTCGCGTTCCATTCGCCGGTACTCGGGATTGAGGCGCTTGATCCGCTTCCGCTCGCGATCCCGCTCCCGCATGATGAACTTGTGACGCGCCTCCTCCTCGGGGGTCATCAGCTGAAATTACAGAGAGAGCGGTTGGTTGGCAAACGGCAGTCAGCAGAAGGGGTCGTGTCTCGATCTGAGTCTGAATCTCGGGCAGTGTTCTTGTGTGGCTAAGCGTGGTCTTATACGGTAGAGTGTTCTCCTCCGAACTTGTCTTGAAACCAGGATATCCATTCCATACAACTTTCTTATCTTTAAAGGCTCTTAACTTTGCCTTCGGGCTGGAGGATTGAGTTCGGGAACAATGTCAACTTTATATTCGAAACAGACGATGTTAGGCATGCTTCACCGGCAACGATTTCCAGAATGGGTATTGTCAACATGAGGTGGGTTGTTGAAATATATTATATATATATATAATATATTATAATATATATTATTCTTAAATAGTTATGACTACTATCCTGCTAAGGAGATACTCAAACATGAGCTATCAAAGGAACCCTATGGCGATCTTTTGCAGAATTACGTGGATGGTAACTTTCAATATGCAGTGGATTGGGTGGAAAGTCAACATTTACTGAGGTAAGTTGCTAACGTATTTGCAAAAAACTGGAAATACTTTTCTATATTTCAAACAGTCACCTACCCGGAATAAATCGCGCCCACCTCATGCGATCCCTACTGTTACAACTCCACGGCTCACAATTTCTAGAGGAATATGGAGCAGCCACCCTTCGTGCACTTTTTGGATATATACCCAACGATAAGCAGCGGGAGTTTGCCCAACTGGTCCTAAAACGCGCTAATCTCTACATAGCCAATCCTAACTACGCTGAACTGACTTACTATGATAGCCGCAAAAATTCCCTGGAGCAATATTCAGTGGATGCAATGGAGATACCAGAGAAAGGATCTCAATTAATAATTACATCCTACATGAAGACGTACTTGGACATACTGGAAACACTGCTGAAAACCCAGGGTAATCGTATCCCGCCCTTTATGCTAATAGGTCCGAGTGGCTCCGGTAAAACCTTGCTACTTCAAAGAGCAGTTCTGGACAATTCGGGCTACCAGTTGGCCACCATTAATTGCTCTACCCAACTTACACCCAGCTATATTTTCCACACTTTAAAGACCCACTGCGTTACAGTGAGTGGAATCAAGGGCAGAGAGTACAGACCAAAACAAGCGAGATTAGTGCTATTCATGAAAAACTTGGACCTCTGCCAGCAGGATTCTTGGGGGGCTTGCGAAGTGGTGGAACTGCTGCTTCAACTGGCCCAACGAGCAGGCTTTTATGCCGAGAATCTCGAATGGATTGGCGTAAGCGGGTTGCAAATTTGCGCCTCCATTAGCGGAAACACCGGAAAAATCTCGCCGCGCTTCTTTGCTATCAATCAGTTTGTGCGAGTTTCCCGACCCACGAGACACGATATGCTGGAAATCATCCAGCGGCGATTGGAACCTCTTTTGGAAGAGCACTTCAGGGGTTCGGCAAATCGAGGAGGGTCGGGAGTCAATTTGCAGCACGTCAGCGAGAGCCTGATGGAGTGCTTCGAGAAGGTTGGTATCCGTATCCTCATCTCCCATCCTGGAATTCATCATCGCTGGACCTGCTAATTGACTTTGCCCCATTTTTAGCTGCAGGCGACTTTCACCACCGTGGGTGGCAGGCAGGGGCACTACCAGTTCAGCCCCAAATGCATTATGAAGCTGCTGGACGCACTCGTCTTTTATCCCTCCAGCGATTTCAATGAGGTATGGGTGTAGTGAGAGAAAAAATATTATAAACAAAAATATACAAACTTATAAGTAGCAAAAAAAATCAATCCCTAGATATTGTTTATAATTAAAATTGTAATATCGAAAAAGTTATCTCAGAATTTCACCTATCCAACCATAGCTCCATTTGAAATATTTTCTCTCAGTTTACGACTAATCAGATTTGGTCTTTTACAGGCTCTCTACTGCGAGCTTTTGGGCATGTTCCGTGATAGATTGATTAGCGAAGAGCATGTCCAGCAGTTCGAAGCGATACTCAAGCAAACGATGCGCAAATATTACGGGAAGGAGGTAAGTTTACTTTCCTGTTTTGCTTAATGAAAGCTTGCTAATGAACTCTGCCCTTCAAGAAAGTATTTTTCGTGCCAAAATCTCCAAAGTCCAGGGGTCAACTGCATTGCCTAACCCATGACGAATGGCTGGAAGAAGTTCAGCGTCAAGTGACCATTTGCAGTGAGTATCGAATGATATTTAAGACCCATTTAATGTCAGAATATCGTTATAGTTTAAGGACAAAAAAATATTTCACTATTCAATCCTAAACAATACTGTTAAGTAAATTTTAGTCGCCACCTATACATCCGAAGTACTAAAAATCCTAAAAAAAAAGCCACCTTAGCCCTATCTCAATCAATAGATTTAAAGTCAGAGGTCTCCTTACGCATCTGTTGAAGTTGCCCGTTGGTAATTCCGCAGTTTCAAGACAAGGGAAGGAGATGGATGAGAATTTGGGGTAATCGGGGATAACTACACTGGGCCTGGGCGTCAGCTTGCGAAACCGATCCCGCTCGCGTTCCATCTGCCGGTACTCGGGATTCAGGCGCTTAATCCGCTTCCGCTCGCGATCCCGCTCCCGCATGATGAACTTTTGCCGCGCCTCCTCCTCGGGGGTCATCCACTGAAAGTACACAGAATCATCGAATTTCGTCTGAGCATCGGATCAATTTGAAAAGTGTTTAAGTAAATGGAGAGGCTGAAAACCAATTAGTTTTTAGAAGAAGGGTTACCTGAGAGTCAACCTAAATAAGCTACGATTTTTAAGATGTAATAAAATAACATCTATGTATATTCTCAATTTCTTATAGATACCGAAAGCTACAGCATCACAGCCCCCATCACAGAGGAACTTTTGAACAACACTGCTAGAATAACCAGAGTTCTATCACGAACCGATGCCCACATGCTTATTTTGGGTCAATCTGGAGGTCGCCACCTGGATGCCATATATGCGGCAGCCACTTTGCAGGAGGCCAAGGTGCTAACCCTGCAAGGTGGGTCCTCCTACGACGTTTCAGAGTTCTACAACGACCTTAAAGTGGCCATGCAAACAGCTGCCCTGGAGCAGCAGATGAGTTACCTACTCATTGAGCATTGTTGGGTGAGTTACGTGCCGGATATTCTGAAGCCCATTGAAGCCCTACTCGAAGGTAGCGAGATACTAGAGCTTTTTGGCGAAGATCTGGAGACAGTGGCCAGCAGTCTAAAGCAGGCGGCACAGCTCGAAGGATACCAGGAATCTTTGGGGACCTTCTTTATGAAGCGTGAGTAGATATATATGTAGATCATTTCTTATCTGACCATTATCCAATATAAGGTGCCCGTGAGAATCTCCACATCATCCTAGTGCTGGATCCCAGTAGTGCCAAAGTACAGGACTACTTTAACAACTTTCCTGCCCTGCATCGTCAGATGGATTTACTGTATGTAAGGGGAGAATCCAGGGAATCCCTTGCCATTCTGCCCAAGCAATATATCGAATTGCTCAACGAATCAGTCGCAGGCGGCGGAAGTGGGCGTGGCAAGGTACCCGCCTGCAGTCACTTTGCAGATATATCAGATGAACTGCCCCCCGATGAGGCTTCCCAAAGATATTACCAACTCATCCGTAGCTATTTCCACATGTACAGCAACGCGGCCAATGAAATCGATCAGAGATTGGGTAAATTGCAAATGGGAGTGGATAAATTGGCCTCTGCTCACGCTTTAGTGGACACCCTGAAGTCCAATGCAGCAGCCCAGGAACAGGCGTTGGGTGAAAAGCGACAGCTGGCCAACGAAGCTCTGGAAATGATTTCATCCACGATGAGAAATGCCAATGAACAAAAGTCCAGCATGCTGGAACTGAAACAACAAACTCAAAAAAGCAGCGAACAACTGAAGGTTCGACAAAAGGAAATCCAACAGGAATTGGCAGAAGTGGAACCAATTTTGGCGGAAGCTAGTAATGCAGTGGGTCAAATCAAATCGGAGGCTTTATCCGAAATCAGATCACTGCGAGCTCCTCCAGAGGCTGTGCGGGATATTTTAGAGGGCGTACTCCGTCTAATGGGCATCCGAGATACTTCCTGGAACAGCATGAAGACATTTTTGGCCAAGAGAGGTGTCAAGGAGGACATAAGATCATTGGATCCAGCTCGAATTAGCCCGGAAAATTGCGAGGCTGTGGAAAGATTACTCCTGGCCAAGGGGGATTCCTATGAGTCGAAGAACGCCAAACGTGCCTCGGCAGCAGCTGCTCCTTTGGCAGCTTGGGTGCAGGCTAGTGTTCGGTATTCCCGGGTGATCCAGAGCATCAAGCCCCTCGAAAGGGAACAGAATGAGTTGCAGCGGAATCTCAATGCAGCCGAGGATGAAATGCAAGAGTTGGCCAGTGGACTGGACGATGTGGATAAAAGGGTTAAGCAGTTGTCTGCCAAATTGCAGACCTACACACAAGAGGCGGCGGTGCTGGAGCTTAAACTTCAGGAGGCCAGTGGAACCTTGCAGGCGGCAGAGCTCTTGGTGGGCAAACTAAGTGCTGAATATGCTACCTGGAGTGATCAGTTAACCGAGCTTAAGAAGGCACACAAAACACTGGATGGAAAGACTCTATTGATAGCCATAGCTGTGAACTACTATGCTGGATTGGGACTGGAACAAAGGAGGTGAGGATGGAAATAATTTCTCTACATTTTAAATCTTATTATTATCTTGGACCCACAGCTCCTCAATCAAACGACTGGCGGCGGACTTTCATCTGCCCTCCAACTTCGATCTCCGTGGATCACTGCTCACGGAACAGCAGCAAATTATTTGGGAAAGTCAGGGATTAGCCCGTGATGCGCAGATCATAGAGAGTGCTGCTCTTCTCAGGGAAATGCTTTCTCTACCCTATGGAGCCTGTCCTATTCCCCTGCTCTTGGATCCCACTCAAACAGCAGCCAATTGGTTAATGGCCCATCTCAAGGGAAGCGGAAGAGCCTGCGAGTTGACCACCCACGGAAATGAGAGGCTGTCCTATCAATTAGAACTAGCTGTTCGTTTTGGAAAGACTCTTCTGGTCACCGATTGCGAGCAACTGCGTCCTCCTATCCTTCAACTCCTCCAGGGTCATATTTTCGTTCGATTCAACAAGCGACAACTAGCCGTTGGCTCAAAGTTGGTGGATCTTCACGAGGGTTTCCAGCTGGTGCTGATAAGTAAATCACATCGTTTGGATTTACCCGAAGAGCAGAGAAGTCAACTTAACCTGCTGAGATTTACGGTTACTGCGGCTGGATTGGCTGATCAACTGATGTCCAAAGCGATTGTGTTGAAAAATCCAGAGTTGGAGCAGCAGAGAATAGAGTTGCTACAAAAAGAGGGGGATCTTCTGAAGCAGCGAATGGATATGCAGGATAATCTCCTTGAACAACTATCAAAATCAGAGGGAGATATCCTGCGAAATGAGCAACTTTTGGCCAGTTTGAATGAGGTCAAACAAAGCAGCGCACAAATTGAAGAGGCCCTTAAACAAAGTGGGCAAATTAGGGATACGCTTCTTGCCCAATTCCGTTTCTTGAGAGAACTCTGCTCCAAGGCGTCAGCCTTTTATGCAGGTCTCATTCAGGGGTATGAACTATCCGCCTTAGTTTACACAGAACTATTTTTGGGTGCGCTCTCGAAAAATCAGCGAGACGAGGCCAAAGTCTATGAATTACTAGTAAGATCTGTATACATGAATCTAGCTAGAGCTACTTCCCGAGATAGTCAGCTATCCCTATCCCTGTGGGTTTGTCATCAGGCGTATCCCGACAGATTAAACGCCAAGGAGTGGGAGTTGTTTGTGAACAACTTCATGGGCAGTTCGGATGGTAGTATGCTCTTGAATCAGCTGGGAAAACTACCCGATTGCATGGCCAAGGAGGCGCAGTTAAAGCTGGCCATGTTGCTACAGTTGTTCCCGGATTTGCGAAGCAAACTTCAATTGGAGAAGGATTATATCTGGCGAGGATTCATCGAGGCTCAAGCGGATGATGTGCTGCGTAAGTTGAAGAAACTATTTTAGTTTATAAAATTCCCTTAAGAAAATGTATTTTTAAACTTACAGCTGCCTTGGGATCCAGTTTCCAGCGTGTACTTATTGCTCAGATTTTCCGACCCGACTTGGTGCTCCTCCAACTTCGCAAGGTGAGCAGTGATCTTCTGGGAATTTCCCCAGATGCATCCACACAACCTTCTGTGGAGCAGTTGCTACAACAAAGCAGTTGTGATCGCCCCATTTTGATGGTAAGTCAAGCGGAAAATGATCCCACTACCGAGTTGAGAAAGTGGGCCAATCAAAAGTACAGGGAAATGGCCATTGGAAAGGGTGCTGAGAAGAGAGTTCTATCGGAAATGCGACAGGCTGCCATAGATGGCCACTGGTTGTGTGTGAAGAATGTGCATTTGGTGCCCGAGTTTCTAACACAAATGGAAAGGGAACTGAATGAAATTCAAAAGTCCAAAGACTTTCGTTTGTGGCTGCTGTGCGAATCCACCGAGGGATTTTCCGAGTCTGCCGTTTATAAGTGTCTAAAAGTGCGGTATGAGCAGCCGAAAGGACTCAAGCAGATTGTGATGCGTTTGCTCCAGAACTATGCAGCAGAACAGGATCAAAGCTTGAAGAACCAACCAAAGAGTCTCAAGATGCGACTGGTCTACTTTATCCTAACAGCTGTACTCCAGCAAAGGCGTCAGTTTATACCACAAGGTTGGTCGAAATACTACGAATTCGGGGAGGCGGATCTCAAGGCGGCATTGGGTATCCTTAAGTGGATGGATCAGCAATTGAATTCTGGAAAAAGCGATTGGTTGCTATTGCAACGACTTAGTGAAGCTCTGGCTTTTGGTGGAAGAATTAACAACCTAAGGGACTTGGACATACTCAGGAGCTATCTAAATCAATTTTGTTCTGCGGATGTTTTGAGCAATCGCTGGTCACCTCTGGGATTATCCCTATCCATTCCTACTAGCGGTCAACTTCAGGACTATTATGCTGCATTGGAAAAGCTTCCCGAACTAGATGAACCCAGTATGTATGGCTTGGCCAATCAGGCACAACAGCAACGCGAAATTGAACAGGCTAAAAGGATTATCAGGGAACTAAGGGGATTACACTATGGAAGAGGATCAGCTGGAGATGCAGGAGGATCGGGAGAATCCAGAGGAAGCGATCAGCTTAGCGATCGTCAAAGGCTAGAGCACCAAATAAAGCCCTTACTTAATCTGTGGCGGAAATTAGCTGGATCCTGTACCATAATTCAAACGATTAAGGAGTCAAAAGAGAATTCCGGGGATTCCCCCTGGTCACTCTTTGTGCTGGCTGAGCTGAAACTGGGAGCAGATCTATATGGCATTGTCCACCAAACCTTATCACAGATGCATGCCTGGCTCAAGGACTCGCAGGACGTGGATGTCAGCACTCTGAGAACTCTGGCAGAGCAGCAGGTTACAATGGAATATATTGGGAGTGTTAAATCGTATATTTCATTTTAATATCATCCTTAGATCCCTGCCAGTTGGCTGAAACTATGGAGTGGACCTGGCAGCAACAGTGCTGTCGATTATTTGAGAGCCCTTATTATTCGAGCTCAGGCTGCAGAACTGCGATTTAAGGAGCAACTGCATCTGGAATTCGGCGAGGAAATCAATCTCGTCCAGGTGTTTAACTGCGAGAACCTATTGGCCTGTTTGAAGTTGCTGCAGTCTCAGAAGTTGGCAGTTTCCACCGAACGTCTGGAGTTGCGAACTTGCGGGCAACTGAATTCAGATGGGAACTCCTCGGATACAGTACTCAAGCTGGCGCCTTTAAAGGTAAGTAGTAGATAATAAATATTTTTTGAGAACTCTAACCAAACTAACCAAACTACTAATATAACCATTTATCAAACAGGGAACTATTTATAATTCGTTTAGACAGTTTCATTTGAATTATTTGACTTTGATTTAAAGTATTGCTTTTAATAGAAATAATTTATTCTATGATTCTAAAAATAAGGTAGATAGGTAGTCTTTTTAAAAATATAAATAAGTCAAAATTACTTTAGGTCAAATTATCCCTTCTATATCTTGAAGTCCTCAAAAATATAAAAAATTTGGATTTGAGCTATGGAATCATTTATTCTATGATTTTACAAATAAGGGAGATAGGTAATCTTTTTAAAAATATAAATAAGTTTGTCTTATTACTTTAGAATTACTTTAGGTCAATTTATGCCTTCTATATTTTGAAGTCTTCAAGGTTTTAACAAATTTTGGATTCGAGCTATGGAAGCTAAGAATTTGCTTTTATTTAGGGTCTTGCAATGGATGATTTGCTCAGCTTGTGATATTTTTGATGCTTTTTGATGTTATCCCAAAAACTAGACTGTCTACAGTTTGTCAGTTAGAAAACCTTTTTCCAAAACCATATCCTGAAACCCATACCGATATTTCTTATGGGGACTGATGGCATCCTCCCCCTCTTTCTCATCGGCGTCTTGTCTTTGTGTCTCACCTTCCCCATTTTGGCCATAAAATGGGTCTCCATCGCCGTCTCCATCCTGACCGTTTCCATGGCTCCGGTGTCCGTAATCCTGAGGCTCCTGTTTCCCGGTCGTCGTTTCCGTTCAATGCATCGAAATTATCCTGCTAATTTGCGCTGGCTGCCCGTTCTTTTCAATTTTTCTCACGCCGCTTTTTTTGTTTTCATTTGATTGACATTCCGGCACATTAGAGTTGGTCAGGGCTGCACATTTGTCCCGTCAAATCTGGCTTTTTCAAGGGCTGCGGGAACATTGTGAGAACTGCGGACAGCTAGAATTCTGGCTACCTCTTAAATTTTGTTTAAAGGTGTTTCCATTTAATTACAAAAAATAGGATACAAAGATAAGATCCGTAAGTTTTCTTCAAAAAATGCGTTGGGCTTTTTCTTTTTCAAAAACAGCTTTTATCTTCTTGAAATTTGGCATCACTGAAGAGAACCAACTCACGGTAGTATCGATATATTGTAATGTATATCAGGGCTGGCAATAAAATTAGGAAAACAGAGTACTGTAAAAACTGTTTTAAAAAATTTGATTATGTTTTCATGAAAAAATAATAAAAAATTGAATACACATTAAACATATTTGTATAAAGTTATCCTTACTTAAATAACTATTAAGTAACATCCGTTATTCAAAGGTAATAAAATAAAAATTAAATGTAGAGTACTCTCTACATCTTATGTAAAAAGTCTAGTTGAAGCACTCGCTAACTATGGAGTGTGAAATCGCTAAGTGTGGATTGTGACTTCGCTAAGTTGTGGATATAGTACCGAAATAGGAAACTCAAAAAATATCTCCGATTTTTAAACTTTTTTGGGAAACTTGTATACACATTAAATTAAAAATCTTTGTGCTAATAACTTAAAATTTTTTTTTTTTTTATCAATGACTTGAAAAACCACCTACAGTTGAGGGATTTTGTTTTTAGCTTATGGACCAAACAATATCAAATTCTAAAATCTTTTTTAATTACAAATTGAATATTTTTTAATGACGCAATACGTTTTCCATTGCAGATTGATGGCGCCAAGAGTGGACAAGACAAATCCAACCCCTTCTACATCAGCTACAAAATTAAAGAAGACGCTAGTAAATCGACGGCCAGTTCTTTAAAATATGGGAAAAATTCGCTGTATCCCACCCAAAAAAATGAATCGAATCCCAAATTGCCCTTATATTCTCGCAGCTGTCGGGACAAACTAATTTGCCACCTCAACGTTGATATTGTGACGGGAACATCCGAACAGATACTCTTAGCTGGAACCGCTCTGATCGTCGAGGATTATTAGAAATCAAGCAAATAACCAATTTACTATAAGCTGATGTCAACAAAAATATTAAGGAATATTTATAAAGCTATCGTATTTATTATATTGAAAAAATCGTAACATTTTACTTTAACAGATGTTAAATAATTTATTATTTGAAATCAATTTCTTCTGTTTGACATATCGCCTTTTCAGACCAACCTTACTGTCAGTAATATTTAAACAACCAACAATTAGGCAGCCAAACACAAACAGCAATTAAACATTTAGGATCTGGACTCCGACTGCAAAGTGCTAATTGATTTCCATATGTCTGATATTACGGGTTTCTCGGTGTCTGTGTTCGTTTGGGGATGCCCCGAAAATTAATTTCCCACTGCCGAAGGGATTTTTGTTGCGTCCTGTGTCCCTCATAATCTACTCATATTAAACTAATTGGCGTAAATTTCAACAACAAACTGCCATAAATGTTGGCCATACTTTTAGTTGCCAAGACATCCCCGACCCCCTCGGGCCCAAAACCATTTTACCGTCAAAAACTTGTCTTAACTTTAATTAAGTGGCATTATGTTCAATTAGGCAAAAGTTTCCAATATGCAAATTAACACAATTTGAGTGTAAAGTGCCTCCCGGAGAAGAGGGGCGTGGGCGGCAGGTTGGAGAGTGGGCGTGGCAACCAGCTTCTGTGGCAAATAAATCAAAGTGCCTCGAATTGGTGGGCGTGGCAGTTGGTTAACACATTTTGCACATTTAGCTATGCTAGATTTCTCAGAATTCGTTGTACGCCTTTCTTAACTTGTTGTGCTGTCGGCTATGGATAATAAATAATTTATAACGCTTCAAATGGCAATTTCTTAGCTTCTAGTTGAGGAATTAGGCTTCCGGGATAAGGGGCAATAAACTCAAATGTCTTAAGGTTACTAAGAAGTAACAATAATAATCCCCGAAATATTGTAAGTAACAAATCTGGAATTAATTTTAACCAGCGGTGGTCAGTTTTCCATTAATCGGGCAAAGGGATCACTAAGAAAATAATCCTTTTGCTTAAATTTCATTCTGAATTACTTTCTGTAAATGAATAAAATGCTTCTTTGTGAAAGTACATTCATTTTCAATAGCTTGTAGTTTGCATACAACATAAATGCTAAATGCCATTATATTTGGAACCCAAAACCACATTTATAAGACCCTTAACTATTTGACCCACCGCAATGTTGGATTACCAACTTACCCAAATAGTTCATCGCATTTAATGTGAAAGGCTTGTGGTTTGGTGACTCGGAATTCGCATTGGATAATCCCCACAAAGTTCCAGCTCAATTAGGTGCCCCTTCCTAACCCCCAAAAGTCGCAATGACGATTAAATTTCGAATGACTAATTTGTAGTTGATGGGCGGCCGATTCCGTAGTGCACACTCCCATGCGCAAATTGATATCCTTTGGCTTGGGCAGCGTTTGACATATGTTGGGGCCAAATGGTTATGTCCTTGTAATCCTTGCCAGCCTACAAGCAACGGTATCGTCATCTAATTGCAATCGCTTTAATTAAAGTATAAGGCTAATATGACATTTGCATGTGTTTCCGCCCATATCCTGGTACAAATGAATGTATGTACCGTAAATGAAAGTCCTTCAAATGTGATTAATAAGCTTGCACTAATGCCGAACTTTTGACTTTTCAGCTGGGATCTGGTCCTTTGGCAAGGGATTGGGTTTCTTCATTGACATCGACTCCTCTTCGATGGCACCAAATGACCCAGGTTCCCATTATAAAGGGGTTATGCCATTCACTCCAATGCCTTTGAATGGCCACTTTCTCCTTTTATTGGCTGCTCCTTTGAGGGGTTTTTCTGATTTGATGACTATTTGAAAACAAAACTGTTATGGGCATTAAATGAGACAGAAGAAGTGGGGGACTTAAGAATTTCCTTGAAATAGTTTGGGTTCTATAAATTGTATGGTATGTTTTTGCTATCAATTATGAAATTACCATGAAAAAATTTGTAATATAAAAAGCAGCTTAGCTCTGTTTGGTTGAGTCCAGATATTTATTTTTATTTAATCTTTGAAAGAACAACGAGTTTCTCAATTAAAAATGTTTCTTACCTCTCTTGCTGAGCTTAAAAGAAAATAATATGAAAATGTTTCATAAACTTTAAAGTTGCCAAGGAATTTGGCCATAAAGTTCATAGCTCCATGGCAAACTTCTGCTTCGATTCGTTCGTTTCAATATGCAAACTTTGGCTTCGAGAGTCTACAGCCTTCTCCGGCATTATCAAACCTTTCCTCCTATTTCTTTTAGGTTAATCCCGAGTTATCTCACCTCGGCCGATGAGTTCAGGAGCAGCAAAAACACCGAAACATAGAGAATAATTCATGCATAATGCCGAGCAGCAAAGAGGATGTAGAGTCAACAAAATGCAGATAACGCGATGGCAGCTGTGCCTTTCCTTCGTTTTTAAACAGGCTTTGCTGTCAGCGGCGGCATTTCCGGTTCCGTTTTGCCGCTCGCTGACTAGCGCCACCTGGCGGTCGCTCTCTCTACCTTTTTGCACTTCAGGCACGTGATAAAAGTTACCTTTATTGTTTTTTTTTTTTCACAGGGCTGGCAAATAAATTGCATTTTTGTTTCGGCAGCCGCATTTCATATTTGTATTCCTGCACTTGCACTTTTTTGGCCCTCTTTTTTTTGCTTAGCTGCTTAACCCCATGAAGCCGTTTTTCTTTTTCCTCTTACCAAGTTTTGTATTTATTTGCGTGTAAACTCAGTCACGTTCGCTGGAAAAAAAGAGCGTGGGGAAAATGGGGGTGCAATCAGCGTTTTATGCATTCCAGCCGGGGAGTTGGAAAATCCCATTCAAAAGGCCCCTGTTTTTGGTGGCTTTTTCCTGTGTCTGTTTTTTTCCCGCCCCATTCTCGCGCACAAAGGTGCATAATTTTAGTTAAATTTTTGGCATTTCATGCACGAAAACGTTTCTGGGTTAATTTACGTGCGGCATTCAATAATTGTATCTCCACCAAATGAACCCCTCATCCCCCCGTTGAATTCCCCGTGCAAGGCACATGCAGAATGTGACAAATAAAATTGAATTAACAGCTAAATGAAATGGAATTTATGCCCCGCGTGTGCTGATATATTTTTGCCTCTGACCAACATAATTCGGTGGCACCATTGACCTGGCAACAGGTGCAACACCCACGGGCATCGGCATTCCAAATAAGAGCCTTAATAAGAGCACCATAAACCAACACATGCTGCTTTCGGCAATCAAAATTTAATTGTCATTTCAAATAACAATTGTTCAGAAGCCGTGTTGCTGTTAATGCCAAATGCGGAATTTAATAACATTAATTGTTGGTCAGCTTGAAATCCGAAAGCTATTGTTGTAAAACTACCCCAAAACAAATTGATACACAATTAAAATTTTGTTGAAGTGCAAGAAAGTAGTTTCTAACTATTCAATAAATCAATACATATATTGTATATGCGCAGTATTTATTTAAAGTTAGAAGGCATAAATGCCATACCATTGTATCTATGATTTCATTTCATTTCCACACACAGAGAGAATTTTGACGTTCCCATCTGAGTTGAAAATGTGCTTTAAATAGAACGAATTTTTGAAGTTGAACATTTTTTCATTGTGCTTAAATCAAGTTGAAGTGCCGTAATATACATTGTATATCTTAAAAACTAAACTGTTTTTTAAAAGTTGTTAAATGAACTCAATTTAACTTTTCTCTTCCCACCATTTCGTTCTAACATTGAGAACATTGATACCAAAATGAACTTACACGGTTTTTAAGAAGGAATGCTCTTAATTCAAGAACAATGTATACTTGAATATTTCTCTCTGAGCAGCAAAGGTCAACTTGCAATTAAGTTTGAGAACATTGATACCAAAATGAACTTACACGGTCTTCAAGAACGAATGTTCTCAATTCAAGAACATTGTATACTTGAATATTTCTCTCTGTGCAGCAAAGGTCAACATGCAATTAAGTTTCAGAACATTAATACCAAAATGTACTTACACGGTTTTCAAGAACATATGCTCTCAATTCAAGAACAATGTATACTTGATCATTTCTCTCTGTGCGGCAAAGGTCAACATGCAATTAAGTTTTGGAGTGAACTTGGCCGTAGAAAATGGGACAAAACCTCAGAGTAAAATAAAACTGCATGAATCGAGAACGAATTAAATGGAACGAAACTTTTATGACTGCACCCCTCGCTTCACATGAATGTCAGAACAATTAGGCAACAGTTATCTGTCCATTACACCAAGAAACTCTCCGGATAGATAGGACTCCGTCCCCCCTGCCTGTCGTCATAAATTTTGCGGCCCAGGGCATTAAACAAACTAGCACAAAACTCATTTGGTAAACAGGCAGGATGCAGGATGTGCATGTGTGCATGTGTGTGTGTGTGGGGAGTATCTGTGTACGAGTATCTGTGTGCGGGATTAGGGGAGTGTGCGTGCACTTTCAACACACTGCAAGTGTTGCAGTTGTGAATCTTGAAAGTTTTCGGCCCGGTTTGTCCAAAAACTTTTCGTTACCGCTGCCTGCTGGTCATGTTGCCCATGGATTTTGCTTTGGAATTTGCAGCTTTGTTTTTTCCAAGGGCCTTTGCATACACGGAGGTCCTTAGCCTTGGCAGCGACTTTGGGCCGCAAAAGTTATGGTCGGAACACGTCGAAAGCCAGGTTCCCCCCTGTGCCTACCAGATTATGCTCCTTGCCCCTTTTTGCGGTCCTGTTGGGCACATAAAAGACGCTCGGAAAAGCTGGGGGAACTGTGAAAACTGCAAAAATGTGTTAATTAACCAAATGTGAGTGTGTGTTTTGTTTCGGGAAAATTAACACTTGTGTGCGTCAAGCGCAAGACAACTAATTAGCCTGTTTATGGTTAAGTGTGGATCTAATATAATAAAATGCCCCTAGGGCCTACTTAAATCGGTTATTTGAGATTAATTTGGGCAATAAATAACAACCGTTATTTAAATTTCGTGAAAAATAGTTACATATAATATAAATTTTGTAGAACCCAAACTTAAGATGAATTTTAAGTTTGTCGGTTAGAAAATTTTAAATAATTTTTAGGTTCTGTGATTTATTGAAATTAATATAGTGAAACCGACGTTGAATAAAATAGTCGTAGAAAAGCCACAATTGTTACGATAGGATGAGTAATAAAATAATACTTTCCTAAGTATTGAATTGAAATTAATTGGCTTAAAAATAATACCACAAATCCAAATTCTAGACTGTTTAATATAGAAATTAAATTTTAAAGTATTATATTTATATTATTAAGCCTTAAATCTATACTTTAATATCATTACTGCCTCTGGTATACTTTAAATACAACCGGTATTAAAAGTTAACTCTCTGTTTTTTTTTGGGGTACAAAAATATATTTAAGATATTGTAGGATACTTTGTGGAGTAGCTTATAATGTTTTTATGTGTGATTTATTTATTTTAAGCCAATCACAAATAGGTTAGGTTATTTTGTGAAACCCAAAGATTTGTTTGTGACGTTTTCGAATATATATCTTTTGCTTGAAAGAGACACTTAAATTGTTTCAGCGCTCCGTAAATTAAGAACCGCATGTGATAGTTCATTAATTCAAATTGTGGACTCTCCACAATTGATGATGCTTGCTCTGGGATCTCCTTATTTACTATATGATTCCCATATCCCACATTCCACTCATTTGATTTCATTTGTTATCATCATCAAGGCGAGCTCAGTGGGATGGAGGGGTTTTTGGACTCAATTTGCGTCTGCTTCTGATTTCTTGTTTGGCTAATTTATGCGCTCCGCTGGATAATAAATTTTATATTTACGTTAAACAAAAACAAACACGAACAGAAAGTCACATCGGTCTAACCATATGTTGTCCCTCTTTCCCTCTCTCCCTGTGTTTTTTCTGCCCCTGACAATATGTCATTTGTTCCTAAATTCACCAGCGTCCTTCGCTTTTCTACCCGACTCTTCTTTATAAATATATTATATATATCCCTTGCATCGTTGTTGTCTCGATTCCAAACCATTTGTTATCGAATTTGTTTGTGCTTATTTCGTATGCCAAGCGGCACAAGAGTCCTGTTCCGATGTCACAGGATGGGCTGGGGATTCGCCATGGGGCGACATGTGTCCTTGTGGGCTCTGCACGAGCTCCTCCATCACATCCCATCGCATCGCCCACATATATGCATGTTAATTTGCTGTGATTCAATAGGTTCCCATTGAGTTATGGTGACATTAGGCACGGGAAATCCTCCAGGGATGAGCATTCGTTTGCATGCTCATCCTGGGCCACAAAGAGGCGCCCACTTTATGGCTGAATAAACGCAAACAAATTAATGGTTCAGTGTTGTTCGAGTTCCCTTTGAATTGGTGAAAAACGTTTTAAATAAATTAAGAATGAGAGGTGATTGTTATATGAAAATAAACTCTGGTTAAAGCAACACTTAATTACATCAATCGTGTGAAACAAATGTGGGGGAGGGACATTTTAACTCTCTAGAGCGATTTTTTTTCGATTTCGCAAGCTGCACATTTTAATGAATGGACCTATTGTATTAGTTTTTGGCATGTAAGTCGTTAAAAATATTTTACCCTACGAGTAACGGGTATACAAATTATTTTACTTAGTCTTAATTACTTTATTTAAATATTAATCATTTTAAAAAGGATAATACAAAGCATTAAAACTGTTTTTAAATGCAATTTTAACATTAGAATAATAACAAACTGGAATTACCAAGCGAGAAAAGGTTTGCTTTTTAACTAACTAAGTTAATTATTAAAATAGTTATTTTCTCCCTTTAACCCAATTAATATTCAACTTTCTAAGCAAATATTTATCTCCAAGGTTTCATTTGACATTCCTCCAAAGCTGATAAGGAAACTTTCCTCGGATCTATTCATTACGCAAATTAAGCAAACTAGTCCCGGACAACTTGAAATTCACTTACAAGTAACTTCAATTGATTTCTCTTGTCACATTTCCCTGGACAACCCCCCTTTCGTCCCGTTGCCTTCGGTTCCCTCGGCATGAAATTATGTTTAACATGCTTTCAAAGGAAATTCTTATAAATGTTTATGCATTTCCGCTGCGCATCCACAAACTGCTTTGGTATTACAGAAGCTTATTGAAAACTTTCACAAACTGTTGCCCGATTCCTTGGGGGCATTTTATCTTTATGCCAACCCAGGCCAACCGGACCGATTTTATCCGAGGTCATGGGGTTGAGGTTGAGTTTGGAGGTTGGAGGCAGTACTTCAAGTTATTTTTGTGTATAAACTGCTATAGAAAGTGCTGTGATTTCATGGTTTTTGGCCTTCTTTGGAGGCAGCAATTGATTGGTGAAATTTGTTCGGCTTCGGAACTCTTCTTATTGACCACTTATGCAAAGACATGTCCTAACCTTCATTAGCTTAATTTAGTTCAAATACTATATTTTTATGAAAACACATAATATGTATAAAATCTAGTTGTTAAAAACTAAATCCAGTGTTTTTGGGTTGAATATTTAAGTGTATGGAAACAGCCTAGACCAACATGGAATTTCCTCACACATTTGCATTAACATGCAACATATGCCACACAAAACATACATCACAAAGTTGCATATTAATTTCCTTTGGTATTTTTTGTGTTTTTCTGTCCAGCTGGCTGGAAACATATTTTGTTTTTATTAATTTCCACTTCAAGTTGCAGGAGGTTCTCTTTTCCTGCGCCCTGGTAATGTAAACTTTTGCTTAAAACAAACAGGCAACGTCACGTGATGGACGGTCAACAACTTCAGGGGCAACCGGAGAAACAACATTCGAGATGACGGTCGGCTTGATATGTAAATCATATAGCCAGATGTGTTCAACATTTGCAGGGTCCTGTTCCCATGTTGATAAATCATAATATGCCCCATAGCTGTGTTCCACTGTGTAAACGTATAATGTGTTACATGAAAATTTCTAAATTTATTAAGCATTATTTTACATTTGTTGGCATTGCAGTTTGAGTAATGGGTGCTAAATTTAAAACAATGGAGGTAATTAAATGTTTAAGAGGCTGGATTTGGTCTTGAAGGTTTAAAGATTACTCTAAAAAAAGTTTATATATATAAGCCAGCTTAATATGCTCTTTAGTATACCCCCCATCAAATTCCATTTGAATTATCATAAATAATTCCCACTTAAATTTAATTTTTCCTTTCACCTCTGGAATGATCCAAACTCGCTTCTTCGACTTTTATGAGCTCCTTTGACTTTCTCAACTGCTCATCTTTCTGGTTGAAACTTACGGACAAGAAGACGGGATATTTTCCAGCTTTATTCTAGCCAATCTGCGTTGAATATTTACTCGTTTTTCCTTTGTTTCCGCATGCACAAAAAGTTGTGCATTTCATGGTCCATTTTTTATTCGTGGCGAGGTCGTCTTGGTCGCTTTAAAATGCACAAACCCGGTTGGTCCAAATGGGCTTCCTTTTTGGCTACCGCTACTGCACAGTCGAAAATCCAAAATCCAAAGCTTTATGTTTGCGTTAACGTGTGCAAAATCTGATGGTTGGCACTAACTTGCGGATTTAGGTGTTGAAAATTATGTGTAAAATGTGTCACAGCTAAGCTCCGCCATGTTCCGGGCTAAGTTTGGTAAAAAGGGGGCGGCCGAGTGGGTGGGCGTGGCGACCACGTTACGTGGCGAGTGCTAAATGTCGCCCAAGGCCAGGCCATGCCCCTTTCGACTCTACAATACCCCCCATTCTCCACCCCCTTTTGCAAATTTTCCCATTTTCCCTACTACGCATCCAGCAGGTCACATTTTCGAGTCATAGTTTTCAGCGCCTCCATCGCTGCATATGCAGATGAGCGGGACACTAACACACACAAAAGACAGAGGAAAAGCGGGAAAAGCTGAGGATGGAAAGGGAAAGGGGGGGAAGGGGGGTTGGATTTCTGGGGATTGGATGGCAGAGCGTGTGCATTATACAAATGAGTTTATGCAATTTTCGACTCAACTTGAACTTTGCGCTGTTTTTGGCCAACTTTCGGAATAAACTTTAGTTTTAGATTTAATCGGTTGGCTACAAAAAATCACAGAAAATTTGATTAATTAAAATAGCATTTTCTAAAATGTTGAAAAGTTTCCTGATTAAAGTTTTAAAAACTGCTCAAAATTATGCCTGAAATTAATTTAAAAGTTTCTGTCAAGATACTATTTATTTATATTCAAGTACAAAAATTAACTTTGCACGTGATTTCTAGACTTTTATTTTTATACAATATTATTTAGCCATCAAAGCCTGTGCGTGAAGTGTCATTAGTCTGCACATATTGCCTCTCAATCTCCTTTGGCCTCGCAACCTCAAGACCTGCATGGCACTTGAAGCTGATCCACCGCATCCTCAGCATCCTTTTCATCCTGCAGGATGGCTTTGACCTGTGCTTCATCTTAATTAAAATATTTAACAAGCACTTTTGGTGCAGGCAACAAATTAATGCCAAAGGCCTCTTATCACAAGGCAGAAGGGACCACTAGCAATAACAATTTATAAACGACGTTATGTGGAAGGGATGCAGTGGAAAATGTGATACTTTTTTATTAAAAATGATTAATATCACCATTGGACAGACTTTAATATGGACTACAACTCTTTATGGACTGATATAAAGTACAAATTTCAATAAATAAAGCTACAATTTAAATTTCAAAAATAAAATTCGATTTATTTTTTGGAATTTATAATTTTATACCCAAATCATTTAAGGTAAAAAATCTATTAATTTAAAATGTGTATATAAATTAATATTTAAATAAACATTATGATTATTTTGTTACTTTTGAGACCGTAGTTTCAGCCAAAAACAGTATAATCGAAATGCATACTACTTAATAGAGCTTAGATCAACTGTTTAGCTATTAGGACCCTGCTGCCTGTGAACAGAACCGAATTAAAGAACTTAGTTTATTATCGCTTTTTCTCCTCGCAGCAGGCCGCAGCTTGGTTATTTTGTACAGGACCCTTATCCCGGCAGGATCCCCCATTTTGGCCACCGCAGTGCTGTTGCAACAGCCGCCTCGACATTGCAGTTGCTGGCTGCCAAGTTTGGCCAACTAGGCAGAAGCGACACTGCCAGAACGGCTAACAATCCAGCGTCAGTTGCCAGTTGCCAGTTGCAAGAATGGGCCTCGGAAAAGTGCAGCTGCCACTGCCCCAGCCCTATTCCATACCCCCAATCCGTGACAGCAACAGAGTCTGGAAAAGCGTGGAAAATCTAAAATATTTATGCGGCCCGGCTGGCGGCATCCATCGCCTGCCGGCGCTTCCTGCTCGTTGTTCATCAAAAAGTTCGACTGGGCGAGGGGGGAAAAGTCATACAAACTCGATGAAAAATTGAAAAACTATTAAAATTGTAAATGTAAGCAAATAAGAAATTTCATCTGACTAGCTGGAATTGCAAATAATCTAAACACCGGCAGTGCAAACTTCCATAATGCTTTAAAAACTTCTGTCACTTAAAACATTTTATTAAGAAATGTTTACAACTTATTGAAATAAAATAGCAAATATAAAGGTACAAAATTAATGTACATTTTGTAAAAAATCCTGGTTGGCTAGGCAACAAAATTCAACACAATTAAAATAAAAATGATAATATTTTTCTGTTTTTATTTATACTTTGGAGCTGCTTGTTGCGTTTATATGCTTGAAGCTCGTTCGTGGGATGCCTGATTTGTGTAATTGTTACGGTAAGCTAAAAAAATAGTTTGTTTTATTTGTATATAGCTTAAAATCAATCCATTCAATGGAAACAAAAAATCAATTAGAACATTTAAATTGACCAGTCAATGTCCCAACTTAAGCGCATTAAAGATAATTGCAATTTGTATTATGTAAATTGCCAGTGGGAAAAGTAAAAGTGGAAAACATGCCAAAGGCAAAACAAAAAAATGTGCAACATTTTCGTGAGAAAAAACAGTAAACAAATTAAGTGCAGAACGCACGCGTGAATACTTCTTTTTGGAATTTTCCTTTTTTTCATAATTGTGATAATTGTTTTCCAATTGATCGAGCATGAATGCAATTCAATCATAAAGTCGCCATTTTCCCAGTCTGCTACTATCTTATATTTCTTTTGCTTATGACGCATATATAAATGTATGCAAAACTTTTTCGTATCCCATATTGGAGTGTTGGCTATGCAAAAATAGCCACCATTTATTTGGCTTAATAAATAAATTAGTTGTTAGCCGAATTGTTGCATTAAATTGGTGATTATTGGCCTTAGCCATTGCCCCATAATTGGTTTTCGTGATTTCATAAAATTTGAATTTAAATTGAAAACTAAAAGCAACCAACATTTTTGTTTAATTGCATTCTGCTTATTAAACGTGCGTAAGAGCATTTATACTGATAGCGAACTGTTTTGGCCAAGGATATCCGGCTGGAAAATCATTTCCGGGATTTCAGATAATAAATTGACTTTGCTGTTTTCACATTTAAATAAATAATTGAGAGCATTGATTTGTTGGCGCTCTTCTCAACATAATACTGTTTTTACTAAGATATATTGGGGCAAGCATTTTGGTAATGGTTTTCCAGGTACTCACTTTGAAAATACAGTTCCAATTGGATAAATAAGTGGGTGAACATATGTATAAATAAAATGAAAGTATATATTAATGGCTTTTTACCAGTTGCATTGGTTCGACTTTAATTGAATTTGAAATCTCAAAAGGCTTTTGATTGTCCAAGAAAATCCTTCTGTCAGTGGCAATAAAAGCTGGACCCGAAAACTGGGTCGGTGGCTGAGTATCTGAGCCCTATTGGCAGCAAAGCGGGCTGGGCAATTGAAATGGCCTACCGACCTGGCCTACACACATACACGTGAGGGCTGGGATGGCTCACACGGATAGGGAAACCGCACGGTCCCTACACGGTAATTATCTAACAAGATTACGCAAAATGTTCCTCCCCAGCGATGGAAGCGGAAACAACGACAGCCGTTGCAACGGCAGTTGCAGTTGGGGGAAAATGGCGAAAAGCGGGTGGGAAAATGCAGGTGGGGAGGTGGAAAATTTCAGGAGTAGGAGGGGGGGGGGGGGGGGGGGGGATGACAACGCCTGATGACAGTGGGCAGAATGCAAAATGTTGTTAAGTCGCTGGCAAAACGCTCCGATGCACAAGTGGACTGTTGGGTTGTTGGATTGGTGGTTATGGCATCGCAACGGAACTGGAACTGGATCCCAGCAGGCGGTGGCGTTGGATTACGGGCCTTAATCCTGCGAATTTCTCGCTTTTACAACTGGCTTAAAGTGAAAGTATGTCAGTCTCAGGTGTCCTTGCATCTGCTGACGAATGGCGCATCCAGACAGACGGATCAGGCACAGTTGCTGAAATCACTCGCAATCCCCATCATGGGGGAATGTTTGGTATTTCCCCAGAGAGGAAAGGTGAATTAAACTAAAGCCAACTGATTTAGGAAAGCAGCGAAATATAACTAGATATATCAAAGTAAAATGAACTAAATCATTAAACATCTTTTAAAGTTAGATTTGATATTCTATCCAATTTATAAATGGCTATCTTGAAAGTTTTAAGATCTTTTATATTGATTTCCAAACCTTTTTGTATACTAAATTTATCTGAAGAAGAGACAATCCATATTAGTTGAGCCAAATTAAAAACATGTGATGCTTTCAAAGTTCAATTTTAAATGTTGTCCAATTTTTAAATTGCTATTTTAAAAGTTTTAAGATCTTGTATATTAATTATCAAAACTTTTTACATGCTAGTTTTAAGTGTACTTAAATCTTCTATTTTCCTTTATTTATTTGTTAGTCTTTTCCCACGAGAAATATATTTTTTTAGTTGTGGGGTACAAATGAACTTGATAAAAATATCATAAAATGTTAAATTGCAACTCGCAAAGGGTAGATTTAAATTCATATTTAAAAATATTTTCACTATATTTTTTCTGATTCCTCTCCTAAATTGTTTTTGTTCTGGTTCTCGTTGAAGTAAATATTTCATGCGAGTCTCTTGTGACTTTTTAAAGTTTAAAAACACTTTCCATGCTGCCAGTTACATTTTTGCTGAATGCAATTTTTATGCACTCCAGATGCACGCGGAGTTCGCAGCCTGCAGTCGATATTTTATGTATATTGTTGAGGGATTTTATTTGGTTTTTCCGACCAGCCAAGGTCTGAACATCCTGTATCTGTGGGTGTTTTTGTGGGCGAGGAAAACGCGCATCAAATGCAAATTTGTCCCCTCCTTTGTTTGCGCTTTTTGTTTATTTCGCTTGCTGTGTGTGCTGATCTTTTGTTGCCATGTGTCTGCATCTGGGGATAATCTCAATCCCTACTTGGAACAAGTTTACCTGCATACGACCGGATTATTCGAATTTACTTGTGTATATTTATAAAATGTACATTACCTAACCGAAAGTCAAACAAGTGCAAATGCTGTTTGTAGAGATGACACTGGCAAATTTGTATTTTATTGCTAGCTGTGATAAAACAAAGACATAAAAAAGGTATTCGGTATATTAAAAATGTACCTCTGACTGACATTTTATTTTTGTTACATTAAACTCGTTCTTATACTAACCAATTTTAAAGGTACAAAATTATTACACTAGTATTCATTCAAATATTTAAACTTCGGGCTGAAATTTAAAGGTTTTGGAGTTAACATTTAAAGTATTCCCCAATAGAAACACTTGATACCCCAATATAACACTTGATTTCCCAATATAACACGATCCGCAATGAAATCCCACATTGGTTTGTCGGGCTGCTATTTTGGTGGACGAATTTCCAAATGTTTTTGTGTTATATTTTTGCGGCAACGATTTGCGGTGGTCGTGCAAATGTTTTGTTATCTATCGCTGCTTTTAATTGATTTTCCATGTGCGGTTTGTAGATTGGTAATGATTTTAATGAACTGCAATTAATTTCGGCTACTGACATGGCCAAATGCAGCAGAAAACACGAGCCACCTAATATAATAAAATAAATTTCTGATTTTATGGCACAAACGTTATTTTTGGCATTTAGAGTTTTAAAAAGGTTTCATGTGCTGTCTTATCTTAAAGCTAAATGATTCGTATATTATTTGGTGTTGTTCATAAATGTTAATATTTAAAGGACGAGTAAAATATTTTCTTTCATACTTTAAAGAAATTATATTAAACTACTAATAAATTTAAGTTAAGTTAAATACACTTTATTTTAAGGTATTCTCTGTGCATTTTCATTAGGTTAATAAACTCCTTGGGAGGAACCTAATACGCTAATTAAACTTTTAATCTTTCAGATCCCTCTGTATACACACGCTGCCGAGGAGGGGGAACTAAATCAAGGTAATCTTGACAAAACCGCTCCAGATGAAACCGAGTCAAGGCCCAAATCTTTTCAAGTGGGTGCGAGCCATCAGCGAGCGGTGAGGGCAAACCACATCAAAATCAAGTCAAAACCTAGACAAACACACTTGTTAGCTTATCATGTTACCCATGTTAAGCGTATTAATGGCAGCGAAGACGATGACAACGATGAAAGCAACAACAGTAAGAGGGCGTCAGCCAGGCAAACAAACAAACAAACAAACAAACATGGAGGAAGAAGTAAAATATTAATAGCCAGCTACTAAAATAGCAGGAGCCCAAATCCAACACAAAGAATCGGAATCGGGGCCAAGGAACCAACGAGTTTTGAGGTCCCCAATAGGGGAAGTAGATGGGTGGTTGGGCGTAGGGAGTGCCTAAGCCACTTGCAAAGTCCTGGCTCAGACAGAACTTCGCATCCAGCCAACCATGAAGCCATCGCCCACATTCCCTGTTCCCAGAACTTTGGCTCAACCTCAGAATTGTGTGCGGCTGGCTGTTAATGTCCCATCTCGGTGAAATCTTGGGTATGCCTGGTATAAGGAGGTTCATATCTGGTAATTTATGCGGAATAGTTTGATTCGCAACTAAGTAATATGTCTTTATGACATGTATTTACATACTGTAAGGCTGATTATATACTTACTGTACTTTAAGTAGAAACAGCTGAAAAGTTATATATAAAATGGTAAAATGAAAAATATAAAATTATATATGAAATCAAAATTAATATTATTTTTTATTTTGGGAATTTATTTATTTGGATCCCCAACCCTCTGCAATTCCTTAATTAAACATATTCCCAACTGGCACGACCATGTGGCCCTTTCTAAACATTTTTCATAACTTTTTCAGCCATGTTGTTATCGCACGCTCCTTTGTTTGCCGGTTTTAAATGTGTATGGTTATAAATTGCCATTCATTGACAACACAGGCGTTAAGCTGGGGGGCGTGGCCATTTCTCATGTTAAACGTTAAACACAAAAACCAAACGGCAGGCCAGACTATGCCATATATTGACATATTGCCGGGCTTTAGTTTCCTGTTTTTGATAGGACGGACTGACTGGCCACCAAGCGACCGCGCCATAAAAATAATCAACATAAATTGTGAAGAGCCAAACAGTGTTTGGGGGGGGGGGAACAATAACAATAAAAATAATAAAGCAAAACAATGGCAGAATATTTATGGGCACTACGAGCGAAGAAGAGGCCCTACAAATAAACAAAAAAAAAGAAGAAAGATTGTTATGTGCCCAAATGACTGTGAAAAAAGCGCCCCCTCAGCCGCTCTCTAAATATACTTCTGTCTGCGTCTGGCAACGTAAGCAAATCAACCAACCAGCACTGGGCCAAATGCTGCACTGGGAATAGGCATCAGCGAACAGGGAAAGCGGCTCACACAGATACAAACTGCTCACACAGATACTCACCCACACACTCGGCAGCGCAATGCATCGTTAGTCCTAATGCTTGGTTACCAACAACAGTTAGTCCCCGATCTCCACACCATTTTCCTCGCCATAAATCTTCCACATTTTTGTTTTCATATTTATTTTTGAAAAGTTACTGCGCTTACGATAATAATGAATTTAAAAAACCTTTTAATTTGTGCCTCACAAAGAACAATACGGGATGATCTATTATTGATTTTCTTATAATTAAAAAAAACTAGTCGAGGGATTTACGTCATATTCAAAATCATATTTGTTTATGATGATTTTTTTTAATTTTGCAAGACATTAGTTTATTTTTTTTTTAAAAATCATTTTTTTAATACATCCATGGTTTTCATGGGAATATAATGGCGATAAAAATTAAGTCATAATGTTAATTTAATATCAAACAATCTACTATAATTGATAGTCTTATAACTTAAGCTATCTATAAAGATGTATACCTATTATTAATATTAGTATTTTTTTGGGAGTTTTTCAATTTTCAAAACCTTAATTTATTTTTTTCAAAAAAATCGTATAATTTTACAATTTGTTTTTCTTGGAAAAATTATGGCGATTAAAAATAAATCACAGTATTTATTAGATATTCCTCATTCCACTGTAATTCTTAGTCCCATAATTCAAGCGATCTATAAAGATAATGAAATAATTCAAGGCGAATTTAATCTTATCCAAATGTTTACTTATGCTTATTGTTTGACCTGAATTGAGATTCAGCTAAGGTTCTGTTCGGCTGGGTTCTTATCTGCTGAGCTGTTAAACATGCAAAGTCACTTTGTTGGGATTGTGTGTGTGTGGGGGAGTTTGCTTATATGTGCAAACAAATTAAGGCAAAAGCCAAATATACGGAATATGCAAATGTTTCTGCTCTTAATGTTTGTTGCCACTCCAGCCTTGGGATGAGGCATTTTTTCTTGCGGTTTTTATTTTGATTTCAGTTGCTTTTTTTATTTTGTTGTTTGTTGGTTGCCAACCTAAAAGTTTCTTTATGTAAATAAGAAATTTATTTTTATGTAAGCGCGAGCCTAAAGTTGTAAAATTGTTTGTTGCCACTGCTTTTCGGTCGACTTTCCCCGTTTTTCCTCCCAATTTTCCTCGAGTCCCTGCCGGCTTCTACATCTTTTGTGGGCCGTTGCTTTATGGCCGGGTTCCTTAATTTAGTAGTTGGCTCTGAAGACGTAACTGTACATTTGGGAGTTGGCCCTCTGCTCTCTTGCTGCAATATCTTATGATTGCCGGCTGGATAATGTCTATAATTCCGCTGCTCTTTTCACTTGTGTAATCTTTGCAGTTTAATTTACATTTTTGTGAGGGCCACAAGTGAGTGTTGTTGCTAATGGAAGTGTTGGCCAACATGACTGACAAATTGCAGGATAAAAAACACCTTAAAATATCTTGGGATTTAAATGTCTTAAAGGAGATAAAGCAAATTCATTATAAATACATAAATTAAAATAGAAATATTTTATACACATATAATTTTTATATTTTTATTTAAAAAGTTAATATTTAATATAAGTAACGGTTGGATTTCTGGAATTAAATGCCACTCTTAAAATACTAAATATCGGAATACTTAGGCTATTTTTAGATATCGTTTTAATTTGTTTTAATTATATAATAAAGATTTCCTTTATATGTTACCCAAAATGCTTCCTTTTCTATGCCAATCCACATCCCCTATTACAAACGTAAAATTAACATGCATTTCATGCCTAACTCACATATGCTAGAATCCATAAAATTTTGTTGCCTACTTTTTCGGGTAGCCTGCACGCAAATTTTCACCAACGAAACAAACCGGAAACGGGGAAAAATAATAATTTACAGGAAATCAATATGGAAAATGGCGAAAAACACTGAAGCGCGCAATCAGGGGTAAAGGCAAAGGCAATTGGCACTTCATCACTTAAGCACCTGAAAGGCATTTTTCACTTTCAATTTCGTCGCAATGCCCCATAAAATCAAGAAAAACGCTGATAACACGCACACAAGTGCCTGGCAACCCATACATGGACAGGGTCTGTCAATCGAGCAGCTGCTGTGCAATTTACACGCACGGCATCCAAATTGACAACCCGGTGACAACAGCAACAACAAAAACAGCATCAAATACACACACAGGCGCAACTGAGGAGACAACCATCGAGAATTGTCGAGCGATGTACGTGTGCACTTTGGGCGCAATCATAAAAAACAATTGAAATGTAAAATATAACATTTGCTTTGCTCCCTTTTTATATGCTCTACGAAGGAGTATGTGCCATATCAATAATATTTCTAAAGCTCAGTTCAATAAATACTGTCCTTTTAAAAAAAATAAAAGTAAAGTAAAAGTAAAATGTTCCAAATAAGAAATATTTTTATAAATATTAAATCAATCCTGAAATTAAATTCACAAATTGAAATAATTAGATACTCTTTACGTTCTTAATAGCTTCCTTAGTTTCAGGTATATCTATATAGAGTCGATTAGTGATCTCGACCAAGAATATTTATACTTAATATAAACTATACAAAACTATTTAAAAAATGAGAGTGAAATAAATACTTTCCATTTTAAAATAATGTTAGAAACAATAATAATAAATATTTTTTATGAATAATAAATAAATACACTAATTGAATTAAACATTTATAATGATCAGATCCCTTTTCTGTCTTAATAGCTATAGGTAAACATGGCTAGTGATCCCAACCAAAAATATTTATACTTTATGAACAATATTAAAAGCTATTTTAAAATGGAGAGTTTAAAAAACACTGCCCTTAAAAATAATTATTAGAATTATTTCCTATTAGTACATTTTTTTTTAATATTATATTAATACAGAATTTAAAGTTCAAAATTAGACAGATCAGATACCTTTTCTTTCTGCTTCTGTAACTACAGGTTATCTATAGATAAACTCGGGTAGTGATTCCGAATAAGAATATTTATACTTTATATAGAATACACCCTTTACTTGTAGATAAACAATTTAAATTCAGAAATGTTCAGTAAATCATAAGGACTGCCAGATGTTTTTCCCTAAGAGTATACCCCTGTTCGGATTATATTTTATTTAAAACGATTCTGTTAAAGCTCCTATCACCTGGCACCAAAAGATTCCGCTGGCGATGTTGTTGCTCTCGATGCTTTTAGCAATCGCGCGTTGATTGCGTATACGACGAGTCAGCCAAATGCACACACAGCAATTTCTATTGTAAATTGTTCACATTTCTCACACAGGTTCAAACAAAAAACAGCGACGAGACAGCACAGTGGCAGAAGCGGAAAAATATAAAAGTATAAAGGCAAGCCAAAATCGTCTTCGTCATATTTTCTGCCCAAGGCTGGCAAACAAATTTCGGTCACAGCCCTTTTGTCTTCGCCTCCTGTTTTTTTTCCGACCCCGATGCCATTCTTTCCTTTTGGCCGCCGAAAGGTTTTGAGTGGAGGGGAAGTTGCGGCGACATGTTGTCAATAAATTGACAGCAATTGAAGGTTTATAAAACACTTTTTTGGCCCTGGTTTTCGGGCTCGGTGCCTGAGTGTGTGACAAATATTTGAGGAAAAAAACAGACCCAAAAGCAATAAATTGTCTGGTTAAAATTATGTTGTGCACCTTATTTCGCAGTCAGATAATTTGAAATTTATTGGGCTTTTCTCAAGTCGCTTTAAAGTCACTCAAAAAATCGAACATCAATTTGAGGGGGAAGGTGAATCGCTTTCCCTACTTCTATTTTACAAACCTAATTTTCCAAGAATTAGCCTCTTGCCCAAAATTAGAGCTTGATGCTTGGCGTAAATCAAAGGGAAGTCAGCTTCTTTTCACCGAAAATAGCTCCCTCTGGTGCCAGACAGTCAGTCAAGTTGTAATAAGTATCCACCGAAATTAACATGTCTCCGCCGAGAGACATTTGTGGTAAGAGAATGGGTGTTTAACAGTGGGTCCCTCTTGGAAGCCATGTGGATTCTATGGAAGTTGGTTTTAAATACCATTGCGGAGTGTCGAAAAATGTTAGTGCCCCTTCTTTTAACGATCCACATATGAGTCCTCCATTCGAATTGCTTCCCCTCCAAAACTTAACAGAAATGTTGGCTGTTCTCCCCTTTAATTTTGCATAGGCAACATGTGGCCCATCAGCATTTTGATTGACATTATGGTAGTTTTACAGTCATCACTTGAACTTGGGCAACTTTTGAAATTGTTGGGAATATTTGATTTTAATTTGGTGTGATGCATGCGGTTACTTTGTTAAAAATGGCATGTTCAAAGGTTCAAGCGATCTAAGAAAAGTAACGAAATAATCGGTTTAGAAAGGGTTGCGATAATTTTAAATACATTTTTAAGCAGGTATCTTGAATTTATTTTTAAAATATTATATGGCCCATTTTAATAGGAAGTACGGAGTTCTAAAACCTAGACTTCAAAGTGCATTTTGGAGGAAGCAAGTACCCAATGTTATTAAACTGCACTAACCTATTTCCCTGCAATAGAAACAAAAGTTAATTGCCGGCTATAGCTCATTAAGCGTATTGAACATAGAACCTGGTAATTGGCAATTAATCTTGCATGTCTGAAAACAATTTCCAGTGCCTCGACAGTGCTTACAATTTTTATTTTACCATCACTAATTGGCAGGCAAACAATGGAAAGAATAAAATGGAAAATAATGTGGAAACAAAAAAAAAATGTCGAGAGCTGGGAGTCAATGTGAATGATTAATTAAACACATAAATGACTCGGCGAATTTGCTTTTCAGTTTTAATTCATAATGAATCGGCATCAAGAGCGAGAGTGTTGTGTACACATGAAAATTTGATATGTTTGGTTTTCAGGAAGCTGTGCGTTGAATAAAACATGAGGCATGAGGTTGTTTTGAGGCTTTTGGGCTACTAAATTGGATTCGAAACGTAAGTGGCTGCATGCTGGTTGCTTTTGCCAAATCGATGCGAATCAGGGCCACTTCAAATTACACCTGTCCCAGACTTTTGGCTAATCCCACGGGCCAGGCCAATACACACACACACACACACATTTGGCGAATTATTGGCAAGTCGAGCAGCAACAACGGCTTCATGGCTGTGGACACTAATCTAAGCAATTGTGTTGGTCTATTTGCATGGCCCACTCACACACACACACAGCCTCACCTGCCGAGTATCTATATGCGCAGGTTGTTTGTTATATTTGCTAAACGTTCGCCACAAATACAGACACACACCGGGAGTCGGGGGGCAATTACAGATGGCCGTGGCTGGGGCCCAGGGAAAGTCCCCGCCCACCGAAAGTCATTTACATGAATATAATTTTGGGGGGCTTCGAAATGGGAGAGGTTAGTCAAATTCCGAAATGCGATTTCGGCGATATATTTGCTGGAATTAAAAGCCGATGAAATTGTTCTTTCCAGAAGGGGAGTATATATTGAGTAAATAATCAATTGCCATGGAAATGAAATGTACTACTAAATAACAAATAATAAATGGGATTAAAAATGTTTAATGAACTTAATTGTTCATTCTGTAAATTAATCTCTTTTTATTAAAGAGAGATTTAATTAAAAAGTATTTTAATTTGTAGATTAATGCCATTAGTCACTTGATGGATATTAACGAATAAATAACTAGCTAAGGACATTAATAGTAAATTTTTTTAAGGATTTGTAGTCAATGGAAGTCACTTTATATTAATAATGTATTTTTTAAAGATCAATGTATTTTTCTAAAAAAGAAAATAAAAAGTATTTTATCTAAATTGTAAAATGAAATTGCCATTCCTCCAAGCTTATAAAATTCAGGCAACTACTTTCTTGAGTGTAGTCTAGCATATATATTATTTTAAGTTTGGCTTACTAAATGTCGATAGAACAATTTAATTTAAATTCATTCAATAGTGATTTCAGACAATATTCAAATTAAGATTAGAATCGGCATCTCGGAACCACCTTTATTGTGTTTAAATTTGGCCCTGGCCATACTTTGGCTAGTGAAAATTGCCAAAAATCCTGCCCCCTCGGTGCTTTACACTTTCTCTCTCCGGGAATTCAGCACAAGGCACAGGACACGGGGTTCCCCTCGTCCTTTCTCCGCTTTCGCCCAGTGGTTTTGTTCGGCTTGTTGTTTAGTTGTCTCTGGCTGCTGCTCCTGTTTGTCATTTGTTTGCAGATTTTTGTGTAGATTCTGTGGCTTCTTTGGCGCTGGCTTAGTTTATTTATTGTTCCCACACTCCCGCACTCGGAAGGTCCAAAAGGAAAATATGTCAAGGTGCGCCGCAGGAGAGCCGAACTTGTTTTTCAACCCCCCAACTTTCCATTTTCACCCGTAAGCTTGAGTAATGTTTGCAGCGGCCTTGTGGCTGCCGTTGGCTCAGTTTTTTGGTGGCATTGTAAATAATGAAGACTTTAAGCTGGCTGAAATTAGCGCTATATTGCTGTTCCAATGTTTCTGCATACCTGTGGCCTCCTGTTTGTTTTTCTTAATGAACTAAACAAGGAGGCATAACGCAGTCTAATGAGAATCTGGTAAAACACATGTGCATATGACTTGACAGGGCGGAGAAAAACCCCTTTGTTTATGGCTTATTAATGGAGAGAATTATTCGGCTTGATTCATTCTGCATAATTGCAAAAGAAATTACGCATTTTACGACCCATGAATATTTATGACTGACTTGTTGATTCTGGAAAGGCAGTGAAATGCTTATTTAAAATTTAGAAAGACAAAGGAATCAACAAAAAAAAAACATTTTTAAGTGCCGTGGAAATCTGAAAAGCTCTTTGAAGAATTTTCCAAGCAGCTCACACACACTCCACAGAATGCATTTGATGCTCTTTTGCACTCGTCTTGCATTCAAATTACAAATGCACATTGTTTTACCCCCCGAAACAAGCATTTTTGTGGCCTGGCTTTACTTTATTTTCCCCTTACGCCCCCCATAGAACTCTATTTTAGTTTACTTTAGTGCATTTTGTTGATATTTATTTTGATTGTATGTACTTTCGCTGCTTTTGTTGCGGTTGCCCATCAACCCCTTTTGCAGCTTTGTATTTAATTTTGTTTATGCACAACTCGAACACATATTTGAGATTTCTTCGGTTCGCAGAGCAGTTTTACCCCATATCGGGCACTATTCAGCCGGCAGCCTTGGCTGTTGTCCTGTCATTGTCCTGGCTGCCAGAGAGATTTTCCCTACTGTTACTGGTACTACTACCACTACGCTGGCCTGTCGTTGTCGCTTTCCCATGTCGACGTTTATTTATGCAAATTTAATTTCCATACTAAACGCTCTTTTGTGTGTAAGTGTGTAAGCGGGGTGAATTTGGCCGGTTGTGTGTGTGTGTAAGTCTGCTCGAAAAATTCACTTTGCCTTGCCCATTTTGGCCTGATTTTACTTACTCTCTCGGTGGGCGGGAGCTGCAGCTTCTGTGGATGGCGCAAGTATTTTTCCATTATTGCTTTTTATCAGCCTTGATAAGTGAGAGGGCTGTCGCTATTTTCCCCCCCTTTCCACCCACGAAATTTTATTACACTGCGGCGTTAAAATTGTTTGCTTGCTAATAGAAAATGATTTTTTTTTACACCCAGCCACGCTCTTCATTTGCATGCCTTGGGCCGAGGGAGCAATGCCCTTAATTAAGTGGCAACAGGATGCGGGGAAAGTATGGAGAAATTCGGTCGGGAGTAAGCGGCTTGTCATATGTGCTTGTTCAGTTGAGTGCCTCTGCCATCAGAAAGTTAATTTAAAATCTCCAGCATGCCCCTCCCTGCAAGTTTTCCATTTGCTTTAGTTTTCCATTTCAAGTTTTTCATCTTGTTTTTTTTTTCGGTTATGTCAGGACCTTGCCAGAAATCGGTTTTATGTAAATGACGCTCAGCGGCAGATAAAACATTTTAATTTTTTTGTCTTGCTCCTGTTCTGGCAGCTGGAGTTATTGGCAAGCATATATGCTGTATATATAGGATGTTGGCATTGAAACTCGTTCCAGGATAATTTTTGCACACCCACACACATTTTGACCATGGACACAAGCTCCGTATCTTTGGTTTTCCCTCATTTTCCATGCATTTTTTTGCGGCTCACCCAAATGATTCTATTCGTGTGTGGTTATGTTTTCATTATGGGTAAACTTTTTTTGGCCCCAGCTGAATACCTTCGTTATTGTGACCTCTACGGATTTTTGTGGTATTCAAAGTGACAATTTTTTTTTAATTTGGTTATTTAAGTTGAATTCTCTTCAGTACAAAATATTTGAAAAATTCCGGGGACTCAAATAATGTTAAAATATATATGACTATTTTATAGACGTTTTTATTCGATGTATTTTTATAAATAATATATACTAAAAAGCTAGATAAATAAGTTGCTTATTAAATATTTTAAAATAAATGTATCTTATATATAAATGGCCAACGGTCCATATCAATGTGATTTTCTTTATATGCTTGAAAAATTCTTGAGACAAAGTGAAAGAAACTCGTTGGACTCATGAAAATAATGTTTCTTTGTAATAATTAATTAAATATTCCATCTTAAATGTCTCCTTTATTGTTAATTAATTTCCGAGAAGCGCACTCAGCTTTAAAAAGGGCTGTGAACATTGAACCTTCGGCCAGTTCTTGACCTCTCGGGTCTGGGCCAAAACATAACACATGTGGCAGGACCCAGACGACAGACACCCAAGGTCTGTCTCTCGCAGCATGTGGCCTGCTTTACGGCGCATAAGGGATACAAATTTTTTTGGCAACTGCTGAATTGCTGGCTGAATGGCTTTACAGGGAAATAAAGGACTGCGTGTGGCATTCTGAGGATTGGGTAAATAAAAATCGTTGGGACGTCAAGTGGCGGCAAGAGCATTTAGGTGGCGTAGAGTTGCTCTAAAGTTATCAACGCGCCACTTTTGCCGCTTGAATTAATTTTTTTTTCCAGGAGAGTTAGAAAGGGAGAGGTAGAGGTATCGAAACGGATGTCCTGCCATAACGCAAAGCAAACCGGAAGCGCCAGCAGAAGCTGCTGTTTGTCGTCGTCGTTGCCGCTAAAAAGGAGCTCGGCTAAAAGGATTCCGCCGCAATTTGTTTGATGTTTGCTACGTGTTTTCAAATATTTTCCTCAGTTTCAGCTGCAGCTCCAGCTTTATCCTTTCGTCCTTGCTCGCTGGCGACAGTTGGTGGCCCAGTGCAACAACAAATACTGGAAAGTATTTCATAGAGAATTTCATAGAAAATTCTTCAAACTTCGAGCAGACTTCTTTTTATGCGACTGCAGTGGATGCGAAAAGAAATGAGCATCCCATGGCGACTGCACATTTATTTCTGTGTGCGGATGTTTGGCCAATAATAAACTTGGTCCCAAAAACGCTTTGGAAATAAGCTTGCAATAAAATATATTTTCGGTTCGTTTCCGTTCGACTCTGTCAATATGAGGAATATGTGTGAACCAAAATCAATAAGTGGTAACAAATATTTGAGCTATCAATTCAGACTAAACGATTATATTTAAAATTGAATGGTTTTAGGTTATTCTATACATTAAGTATTTTTGTCCACATTATAAATTTGCCCCTGCTTTTTAATAAAAGTTAACTAAGCCTCTATGTAAATTAACATAGAATACCGCTGTGCTAGTTAATTTATCATAACTGTATCAAACCCAACCACACTATAGAGCACAAAAATGAAAAGAAAAATACTTACCGAAAAAAAAAACGAGGAAAGTATAATGCTTCCGCTTCGCACTTGTGGCAAATAAATGGTGAGAAATTTCCATAAAATAAAAGTAAATGTAAAAAACGCACACACGCAGGAAGCAGAAATGAAGTTTATGAGAATGTGAGGGGGTGTCGGTACAAAGTAGTAAAGTCCCTAATAGAAATGAGGCGTGGCCGGGCAAGGAAAACCGCACAAAACTAATTTCCCCAAGGCGCGCTGCAAGAAAAACAAGCATCTCAAATGGGAGGAAAACGCCCCGGAGCAGACCAACACCAGCAGCCCATTGGAGCAGACAAGATTAGCGAGTTTTTCCGGATAGGTTCGCATGGGGGATCTAATGGGGCGTGCTTATATACAGACGATATATGAATGGTTTCTTTCTTTGCCGGGGGTCCATCAAAATGTGTATATTTAGGTATAATAAACATATATACCAAGGATGTGGAATTAAAAGTTAATACCTTAGAATAAATATCGTCCCTATTTTAAATGTTTCTTCTAACTTTATTATTTTGGATATTTTTTTTTCAATGCTCAAATATTATATTATTCCATTGAAAAAAATGTGAAACGTCATATCAGAATTTAAGGTTATTTAATATTTACCTCTTACTAGATAGTAAATAAAACTTTAAATATACATTTAATACCCATCTCTAAATTTTCAAAAGAAAAGCAAAATTGAATTTAAATGGATAATGAGCTATAACATTGTATTTAATATTTAACTCTTACTAAATAGTAAATCAGACTTTAATTAGGAATTTTATACCAATCCCTAAATGGTTTAACGAAAAGCAAAGTGTAATTCAAGTGGAAAAGGAGCTACAATATTTAATATTTAACTGGTAAATAAAACTTTAAATATAAAATGTAAAAAAATCCCTAAATTTCTAAAAGAAAAGCAAAGTGGAATTTAAATGGATAATAAGCTATAACATGTTTCTATAATATTAATGCTGAGCAAAGCATTAAAATGCGTGCCAACTCATTTCAAATTCATTGCTCCTTAAAACGTTCTACATATTTATGTAATTTAATACGCTCAAAAATGTTGAAGCATTCTACGGTTAGTTAGCTGAAGTTAAATAAAATACAAGTTAAATCCACTTCTCTCGGTTGCTTTTTAAGCCACAGGAACTTTTCGCAATTGTTTCATTTTCTCCCAGGAGTGTTTATTTTCGCCCCCTGCCATTTTTTCACGCCTCAAAAAGTGCGACAAAGTATAAAAAATGTGGCAGCCGCACAAAGGACACAGTTCGAGTGCACAACATGTGCTGTGAGTACAACTGGAATTGTAAAAATATATATATATAAATTAGCAACAATCCGTCAGCGACTTTTCACTGCTCCTGCCGTTTTATTTCGCCAGCCCCCCTCTTTTTTGTGCGGCCTTCTCCTTCCTTACTTACTTAAGTGTTATTAAAGGCGACGACTGACGACTGCAGACTGACTGACTCTTAGGCATAATTGTTGCTTTACTTAGCCCACCCACTTGGGCCACCCAGCCCCCATCATCCACCTTTCACCACCCTGAAAGCTGCACCTTTTACGCTTTTGCCTGTAGTTTATTTCATTTGTCTGGCACTCGGCAGCATTTTCACTTATTTCCCTGACTCGCATTTGCTTTTCCTCATTTTCCCTGCTTTTTTTTTCCTCCTTTGGCTTTTATGACTTTTGCCTTTTAGTGGCCTCTTAAGATGGCCAAAGTGTTTGGCAGCCCACGCCGCGTATGAGTAATGAGGCGAAATGCCGCATGATATTACTCATACGCCCCGTTATTCCCGTGTCGCTAATAATAAACACCTTTGGGGGCCTATCAAATATGTGCATTAAATGAAGTGCGGATGTTTATATTGCCTGACAAATGACTGGGATTTAGTGGTCTGCAAAAGAAGTTTCCCACCACCTAATTAATACGGTTTGCAGGTGAACACAACTTGGGGCGTGATAAACATGGGAAAATCTGCCAATTAAGCTGCTGGAAATACATTTCAATTACGGCTTTCAACAGGCTCGTCTCCACCTGATATGCCATAATTTCGGTATATACATATATGTGTGTAATATGACCGATTGTTTGCCCTGGGCTATATATCGAGCTAATGCCAGTCACGTCATCCTCAAGTCGGGGGCTTATCAAGGTCCCCAGCTGTCGACCGGGGACTTAAGTCTGCAGCGCCCGTATTTTGAATATTTGTTTGTTTTACTACCCTGCCCCCGCCCTCGTGTGTATAATGTTGCCACTTCAAATTAATTTCTCAAGAGCTCAAGAGCACATGTGACGAGAGCACAAACAGGAATATTCCCTTTTCTAAACACTAGCTGGGAAAACAATATCGTGTATATTTACTTGTATATATTTTCTGAATGCGACTGGCAGGGAGACGGGCATTATGTCGTCGCTTGTTAAATCTGTTCAATCTGGGCGTGCGATGACATGTGTTTGCGTCTAGTCCTTCGTCCTTCGTCCTTGTTCTTGTTTTTGCAGCTCAGTTGTGGGCAAAAATTTGCATTAAATTAATAACTCACAAGATAATTCGTGCTGTTGATGTGAAAATGCTGCCATTAAAATTGTTTACCTCAAGCTAAATGAATCTTGTTTAGCTAGTTAGCAAATGCATGTCGTCTGTTTGCTTTGCGGTGTTACCCAATTTGAAATATGTACTCTAAATTATTGCAGATATTATGTTTCAAAATGTAGTTAACGTTTTTATTTACCTCTGCAAAGCAATAAGAGCGCATTTAAATTTTTAAAAATTTTCACTTAGCCACATCAGAGAATGGCAATAATTTGGGTATTCCAAAGCGAATATATTTTTCAATCATTTTACCAATTTATCCAAATGAAAACAAAAGCGGGCCATAAAGGAGATGGCAAAAATGAGAAATATGGCTCGCTCTCTATTTCTCGATCCAAAATACGCATCGAAGCGTTTATATATTTCATTTGCCATTGAGCACTTACGTATTGCCAGCAATTTTTCTGCATCAAATGAAATTGAAGTTCCGCTGCCCTGAGTCCTGCCAAAGTCCTTGTGCCACGCCCCCGATCAGGGCTATCAATATCCTCGCGTAAAAGCGGAAGAAAAGCGACTGCGAGGCAATCAACAAGAAATACATTTACCCCACAATTTTCCCTACCATTTTCCTTTTCCCTGCCATTTTTTTTCCTTATGAAATCTCGCATGCTTCATTGCCGATGATGAGGAGGGGGGATGGAATTTTCCGTGGGTGAGCAGTCAAAACATTTGTTCATTTCCGTTTCACGACAATATTCATATTAGCGGCAAATTTCTGTGCCTTCAATTGGAGATTTTCGCCCAATAAACATGCCGGGGCATTGGTCCATGATGATTGCTCTGCTCCCAATTCATTTCTGGCTTTTTGTTTATTTTAACTTCGGCATTCGGGGAGTCGGGAAATGAATTTGAAATCCAAACATTTCCATCCATACACGTTATTATTTATTAGGCATTTGTGCTGATGTTTTTATATTTATAGCATTGGCCCGAGATTTATTTTTATTGCCAAGTTATTACGCATATCGGTATGATAATAAATTTTCCAGCCCGGAGAAAAAGCAACAGAGAGCTGAAAATGCTGGCGATACCAAAGTGAAAGCTCTATTGAAGCGTGCCATTTCCACAGGATTCAAGTTTTTTTCCCCCCTTTCTTCCGGACTAGATTAAATTTTATGCATATATTTTGCTTACATTTTGGCAATTTCACCATTTCCTTTTTCTGCATTTTATTTTTCGGGGTAAGCCCCTTGAATTAGTCTGGGTAATTTTGTTGCCAATTCGAGAGCTCTTCGAAAAGGCAGTGCTCGAGTCTGTTGTTCATGCATATATATTTTTATTTCACTCTATATATATACGTATATCTGTGTACTCATGCATTTCGAAGAGTTATTGCATCCCTGTGCATCTTGGTTGGCTTTTGGGTGTCATTGAACTTGCCGAGTGTTTTCCATTTTCGAGGCAAATGTTCCATAAATTTAAAGCACATAGAGTTCCATGTTGTCGTCTCCTTGTCGCTTAGTCCATTGTTTTCGGTCCGACAAAAGTAATTGAAATTTGCATCTTGACATTAGCTGGATGAAGTATTTGCACCACACAAGTTATGACAGTTTAAACAGACGTGCTGAAGTAAAACATTTAATAAATTACAATTTCAAAGAAAACTCCGCTCATCAGCAGAGATTTGAAGCCACAAAACTATCTTACTGACTTTTGGTTTGTCATTTAAATGTCTGTTCTTGTAGTTTGGGAAGGGTTACTTGTTGAAAGCACCCTGGAGATTTAAAGGCTTTTCCTAAGACATCTCAGGTTTTACAAGTTTTTTGTTCAAATATAACAAATAAAAAAGCATACGACTGGACCCAAGTCCTTTTAAGAATGGTGTTCTCTAGGGTTTATGATGAGTTAAGACTTCTGTTGGTTAACGAAAATAAAAATATATAAAATCCTCCCAATTTAATTTACAATGTGCTTAATTAAATTGGGTAGACTGGTAAGACTGTTTAGGAACTGCTTGTCGGTAGCGTCTTATATTCCAATTAATTTTGGAATCAAGACCATAGAACCAACCGACTATTCCGATTGTGTCCATACATAATGTAATTAATCACAGGCACAAGGCCCGATTGACATACACATTGTACTTGATTGTGCAATCTCTCCCACTGAAAGTGCATTTGCGGGTTCATTTAAGTGTGGAACCCAGTTTCCGTATTAGAAGCCTTCGCCAGAGGATAACTAAATTTCAATTAGGTTTAAATGTAAGCCCAGTAAATTTCCGAGTGTCCACTAGGGCTATCTATTTGCATTAGTCTGCGAATGAGAATGTACGGTATTAATGCGTAATTATGCTAACAAGTCAAAGGTCTGCCCTCTGACCTCTGACCCCAAGCGGTACTCCTAATACGACTAAATCAGTTTAATTATAAAAGATTAACCAGCCGGTGTCTGACAGGCAGACTCAGTCGACTGCTCTCTATGTGGATTTAATTGAAATGCCCCGCACACAGTCGATTCAAACCCAATAACAATGCTGTTGCCGAGGCGGAAGTTTGTTTTCGGCAACTAATCCCAAATGATTAACGAAAATGCGCGTGAAAGTGTTGGGATCCCCGGAATGTCCTGCGGCCCCTTTCCCACATTTTCAGTGTCTGTCTTCGTTCCGAAGGATATGTGTATCTCTACTTATGTGTATATATAGCTCAGGGAACATAATTCAATGTGGCCCGGTTGTTGTTGCCTGGCAAGTGTCAATATTGGCGAAGGGAAATGGAAAGCGTTCACAGTGAATACATTTGTAATAGAGATGGGTGCGTGAGCGGAAACTGGTAATCAGATGAGGGATAATCAGGATAATAGTATTAATTCATGGCTTATGACTTGAGCGAAATATTTCATAGATATAAAATAACTGAATGGAGTCTAAAATATCAAGTCGATAGAGTTTTAATTTGGATCTTAATGGCTTTACTCTATTTAAATCCATATAGTAACAAATAAGAAGTGTAAGATCCAATATACAATTGATATACATATTTTAGAATACAAGTTCAAAAGGTTATAAAAAATAAAAAAACAATATTTTGTATTTAATAAAAAATACCGTAATAAAAAAGATATAATATTTTAAATATTATATTAATCAAATATTTTCTACCTGAATTCCATCGCTACTTTGTAATGGTGACAGCCTGTACCGCGTCGTTTTGTTGCGTGAATGTAGGATAGGCGTTATATGCGTGCGGAATTCAATAAAAATTCTAATGGTTTTCTGATGATAATCTCATGACTGTGAAAATCAAACAGCCAAGCGTTTCCCGGGCAATATTTGCTTTCTGGTCTGCGATTGGGTTTTGGTTTCGGTTTTCTATTGCCTGGCTTCTCGTACTCGTATTTTCCTAAATATTTGCCACGCTGCGCGCTGTCAACTTGGTAACTTCGATTGAATTCCTTTATCTGGATGCAGGATCCAGGATCCACTTCATGCTTCGTTAACTGTGAATTCCTGCCAGTTCTGGGCGCATACGTCTCAGTCTGTCTCCTTTTGTTCGGTCGCACACCTTTTTTGTTTGCCGCCCAAGCTCACATATTTGTTAATACCTATATCCCCGACTGCCAGGGCTGCACAGGATTGGATTTAATCCTATTTGCCGCATTTGCTGCTTGGTTAGCTTTCTTCATTTCGCTCGCAGCCCTCCTTTGCTTCCTTTGCCACCCATTATTTTAGCATTTGCACTTTGACATTGTGATTGGCATTGACAATTCGCTCTTTGTTTTAAGCTTCCACTTGAGATGACCCTTTTTTCTGTGTTGGAAATTGAAAAATAATATAAACAGCTTAAGCTTAAAGTTGCTCTGGGGCTCACGTTGCGTATGCGCAACTTTTCATTTGTGTTTCTGTCTGTCTGTGTTTTTAATCTAGACAAATAGCCGTAGGTCGCAGACGTCTAGATGGATCCGATTAAAATGTAAATAATTTGAAAAATTAAATGTAAGGCAATGTAAGTTAAGCAAAGGGCTTGCAATTTTTTAAAACAAATCTGATTTGACCATTCTAGGATGGTATTATTTTTAATTACCAAAAGGAAGTTGAAAAGGAAACTCTTGCGGTATAAATAAATGAAACACTTTCTAGTCTTGAACCATTATATTTATTTTTAATTTTATTATTTAACATAAATATATTCTTATTTCTTTCCCTTAAATTAGTCTGTTAATGTTGACTTTCTTCTATTCAGCTTTAACATTAATAGTTTCAAGGGAAGATTAAAATTCAACCAGCTCGGCTGAACGCCTTTAAGACAATGTTTTAGTTGGCATAGCATCCTTTCCGGCGCAATTTGCCCCTCTAAAGCAGTTGGCCCCATATCCGGGCAACTTTCACTCGAATCTTTGGACCACAATCGCATGTCCCGACTGCGGTTGAAAGCAGCCGCTGGCGTTGGCGATAAGTCCACCCAAAAGTCATTAAACTTGTACTCGCAACTTTTTTCGGGGCGTGGCCGTGAAAGAGCAGGCTAAAGTCAACTTTTATGCACATGGCCGACGTCAATTCGATTCAATTTCTTGGCACTAAACACAGATCTTCTCTGTGTGTGTGTGTGTGTGTGTGTGTTTATTTCCGGTTCCGGAGCTTCTGGCCCACTTGCACACTGCGTGCAAATGGCTCAACAAATTAGCGACAAAACTTTACGGACGCCACAACACAGGGCAATTAAAAATACACAAGTAAAACAGGAGTAGCAGGAACAATAATTACAAAATGCTTTTGGCGAAGGAAAGTTTTTGGTGGTTCAGTGCCGCATCAGCAGGCGAGTAATAACAGTTTGGCTCCAGAATCCTGGACGAGCAGGAGCCGTTCCTCATATTCAATTTCGTGCAGCTTTTAATTTTAATTAGAGCCAATTAAAAGGAAATGCTCGCTGTTTGCAGTCTCTCCCATTCCATACTGCTCTATCTCTATTTATCTACCATTTTCACCCGAAAATGTGCACACGCACACACAAAACAAATTGTCCTGTGTTTTTCCTGTTGGCTCTTGGCATCTCAAGCGGGATTCCTTTAACGTATAATTGCTCTGCGAAACTACAAATTCTCCACAGAATTTCCCGCCCCACTCTCGGCTGCGGTGAGGCCAAAAGCCGAGTGAAAAAACAGACAAAAGCAGTTCCAGTAGCTTAGAAAAAAGTCAGCAAAGCGACAAAGGCGTAATACAGAAAAAGAGAGATTGTTGGTGGAAAAAATTTAAATCAGGGTAAAAAACTAACTTCAGATACTCTAAAAAATTATTTTTGTACAGTTAAAAATGTATAATTTGGTAAAAATATTTTTATTACGAGCTGAAATAAAATCACGATACTGTTAAAAGTATAACAATTATAGATTACAGAATTTAATTGTAATTGAATAAAGAATTTTAAAATATTTTCTTTTGTTCAACATATATTTTTTTTTAATACTGCATATATAGAAATTAATTAAAGCTTTATAGTTTCTTTATCAATATTTAATCGGCAGAATATGATGCAGATTAAAATGAAAAACGGTCGTCGGAAGTCATCAATCAGCTTATGTGCCTAGCTGTAAAAAAATACTGCAGCCAAAGTGATTAATATATTTTATCTGATTATCAGGATAATGCCAACTGTGGCATAGTCCTTGCTGCCATTGCATCATCGAATCGCTGGAGGCCATGACACGAATTCGCATTTTGTCATGCGTCTGTGTTTGTCTATGTTTTATGTGTGCGGTGTGTTTTGCCTGCGAGTGCACAAAGTTAAATGGTTTTTTCATATACTATCCAAGTGTCTCCGTCTCTTTTGCCCACTCTCCCTCTGTCTCGCTCTTTTTGTGCGTGTGTGTGTGTGGTTCTGGAAAATAGCATTTGGTTTTCGGTGTTTGCCAGCGGACACAGAAAACTACACACACAAATTCGAATGTGAAAATAATTAAAGTATTTAATAAACTGATTCACAATCCATTTTTTCCCATGGAATGTTAAGCAAACACAGGCTTTATAAATAGTGAACTTTTTCAATAGGCCAAACATAATGGTGCAATTTTATTAAATGTATTTGACTTAAAAATTGTATATGCCACTTGCCAAAATAATACGCAAGCAAATAGGCTGTGTGAATGTTTTTAAGGGGTCAATGATAAAAATGTTAAATTTTATTGCATGGATGATACTCGTTGCAAATCGAGTGAACAAATATTTAAATAGAAGTACAAATATTTAAAAATTGAAATCAAAATACTGCTAATACTTATATAAACTAGTTTTAAATTTTGTTCAACTTCCAATACTCGTACACTTTTTTCAAAAGTGGCAAATATATGTCAGCAATAAGTATACGCTCTGTTGGCAAAGGTTAAAGAGTTCCAGTTGAAAAGTTCATGGAGAAGTTTCGCCGCGAACGCCTCATTGTGATGCATTCGTTTCCTGCCAAATCAACTGTCAAATAGTGAACGGTACTTTTGATTATCAGCCATTTTGCATACCACCCACCAGGGTTGCCAACCCCCCTGGATTTTCGCCACGGGGAAGTGCGTGTGCTGGGTTTGCCTTGGGTACATTTAAATTTCCATTTGAAATTGGCAGCTGCTGCGGCGGAAAAAGGGGGGAAGGTGAAACAGACAGCTGTTACAATATTATTGACTCATATCGCATGCACGGCACAAGCTCACGCCAACTCCTCCAGGACACCGGAATATCAGGATCCCCGAACCCACCTCCTTTTCGCTGAGATACAGAGCTCGTTTATACGCCTGCTATTTTTCGGAAAGAAGTGGTTTCAATGATAATAACATACTGATTACACGCTATCTCAAACTCACAAGGAGGTTCGAACCAATATAGGTTAAAGCATAAAGTTATTATATAATCAGATGCTTAGATAAGGTTCTCTAATAAGAAATATTAACATTTATAGCTAATGAATAATAAAAAAATTGTGAAAAATTAAGTATCTGCGTGTCCAATTTTTCTTTATTATGTATTTTAAATTGATTACCTTCCGTTTGCAAAGAGTATTGTTGCATACTTTTAGACACCTTACTGATTTTCATTGCATTGCGTTCGTTTATTTTACTTTTTCAACCGTGTAAACACAAAAACCAAAGCAAACAAGCTGTTCCCGACCTTCCTTTCTGATTTGCCATCGACCCAAAACCTGTGGGTTGAGTTTTGAGTGCGGCGAACTTGGCATAAAATTAAGTGCTCCATTTTAATTGAATTGATGTCGGTCGGAGAGCCAAGAACGTGTTCCAGACTTCTGCGAAAGGTAGCTTTTGACAATCTTGTGTCAATAAATGGCTGGGCGCTTCAGCCACATATGCTGCCAATTTCGGGGTTGGCATACCTTTTGACTTCGCTTTTTATGGTCTCCGGTCTCGGTCTGTTTTATTTCGGTTCAGGTAATCATCGGGGAACTCGACAGGCACGTCTTCGTCTTGAGTTCCTTTCTTTTTTATATTTTCTTCTCTGAGTGGCAACATCTGTTTGATAATGTCTGCCAAATGTTTATCACTTTTTTCGTGTGATTTTATTTTTGTATTCCTCTCCATTTATGCCGTTCATGAATGCATAAGCTGAGATTTTACTTAAGTTGGGGGGCAGAGAAGGGTCCCTAAAAGTTGCCAGAAATGCCAGCTTCCACATTCGAACGAAAAAGCATTTAAAGGTCATGAATAAGTTTAGAAAGTTAAAAGCAAGTCGATGTAAGAGGCAGCAGATTAGCAAAGTTTTAAAAGTGTTTTAATCTTATTTCAACAAACTAGAAAATTATTCCATCAGTTTAGACATTTACATATTACAAAGTTCAACTGTATATAATAAAATATGATATAAATTCGATAACAGAATGTGAGAATCACAAGAATTTAAAGATACAGCAACTTTTTTACATGTTAAATTAAATATGAAACAGATCCTTGCAAAAAAGTAAGCCCTTTGTTTGAATTTTTTCATCAGTGCACATAAGAGATTACTGACTCACAGCATTGGTGGCCACACATAAATAGTCAACAGGTTAAAAATAATAAATCATAGCCCAGTGACTCAACACTGGGAAAGTGTCGTTTAAATTCCAATTTTCAGCATCGATGCCGGCAAAAAGTTGCTTTCATTCCCCGTTGGATCGGGAGTTAATCGGTGGTGGCATGTGGGTGCCCCGGATCCGATCCGATGATACATCCGCTACGTTTCGATCAAGTGGCGGTTGTTAAGTACAAAACGCTTGACATCATTATCGCGACTGTCAACAAAAGCTGCTCATCCCGAATCTGTTGATTATGTTGTTGTTTTCAACGCCGAGGAGGTTCTGAAGTTTGCCTTCTGATTGACAACTTACAGGGGGTTGGTTCGAAGGTCCTCAAAACTTTTGCACCCCAGTTGTCAATTGTCACTCGAATCCAATTTAACACACAGACACACACGATGCCTGAAAAGGCAGTCGTAAACAGCGTTTTAAGCAGCCACGCACCGTGTCGCCCAAAAAGGCATCACCATTATTGGCATCGTCATCGTTATCTGACAGTTTGTGTTCGACAAAAGTGTCGAGGTGTTAACGGAGCTTGCTGCTGCTTTCCACTTGGCGGTGGCAACCCTGGCAACTGTCACAACTTTTTGCATCACGTCACGCATCCTAAATGACAAGGCAAAGTTTCTGGAAATATTTAGCTTAACTTTCCGCTAAAAACGACTCAGAACTCTGTACTTTGCTCTTTAATACAAATCTATTGATAACTTTGATTGATTGTCAGGTATGTTAAGTGAAGAATCAATGATTTTCGTTTTATGTAAGTTGCAACAGTGTACTGTACTGTGTACTGTGGAGATATATAACGAAATATATTTTTAGGTAGTTTATTATCGTATCCTTTAAATATAAGTTTTTATAGTAATACACAAAAACTTTTAAAATAACCAATTTGCCAACAATTTTAATTGCTTTTACATTTGACGATAAATTAAATTGCCTTTTCATCCACCCAAAATTATAGAAAATCTTAAAACTATATTTGAAGTTGATTTACAAAAGTTTACCCTCCTAAATAAACATAACAAGATGAATACGGGTTTCTTTGACTTGTGCTATGCAAATGTTATGCAATTTCATTTTTAGCTTTAACATTCCAACTAAAATGTTTTCCCACCCAAATTAAATAACAAAATGTTTTCGAGACCGAGCTCCCCCGAGCAAGCCGCAAAGGTAAATGAAATGTGCAATCTGCGCAAATCGGAAAATCGAAAAACTTTTAGTCCAAAAAATGTTGCCAGCAGGCGAACATGGCAAGCTTGTGTTTTCAGGGAAATCCGTTGGAGCAGCAAATGTGTTGTTAGTCTTAAAAAAAACAACTCCATTTTCCCCATATATAAATATTCATTTATTTTATTAAAAATATTTTTTGGCTTACCCTGAAGTAAGTAAACCGGATTACAGACCTGGAAGGAAAGGCAGAGAACTCAAATTCCCGGAAACATATTTTCTCTGGCTAATAATAATTACGTTTGTCTTCTGTCGGAAATGAAAAGGTAAACCTTATGTTCGAGTGGCATTTGAAAAATACAGAAAAGTATTTCGAGCTAAAAGAAATCAGGAAAAATGTGTGCGAGTGTGAGAAGGCCATTGGGAGTCATATTGAAAAATATGTCAGCTTTCATACTAGAAATTTGCATTTGGCAACGAGTTGGTCAAACTAACACCTGGCATTGTGAAATTGTAGTGAAACATTTCTCTATTTTTTGCCATTTAGAAAATTGCTGAACACGTGTGCGCTCGTATGTAGAAGCAGTTGAAATAGTTTGCACATTTCCATAAAATATAATTAAAGGCTACTCGCCGGAGACACAAGTCTAACAGATTTTGTGTTAAATTCCATTCGTAACTCCAGAGATTTCTTGCATATTTTGCGGTGTTGGCTCAACTTATATATAGCCCGGCTTTCAACACAATTATCCTTACGATAATTGTGCAAATGTCTCAGTCAGTATTTTGGCAAAAATAATTGCATATTTTATTGTAACTGCTGTTTGCAGCTGACAAATGCCTTTTGTGCTGTTTGTTTAATTGTAACTACGTCTAATTGGGAGAATCAACACTTGTTTTGTGCAGGCATCTTAATTAAAATACATACACTCGGTTATATAGGGCCGTAGGGGTCTGCTGCTGAAGTTTGAATGACTGCCAGCGGAGCTGTGGGAGAAATCGAGTAGACGCCCCTTGAAAAATTTATCTGACATTTTCGCTCGCTTTGTTTCGAGAGGAAAGCTCCGCCAACAGGCAAGAGCCAAAAAAGAATTCACGCTCGATTTGAAGCTCATCCTGGGAGTCTATCAGTAACAGCAGGTACACGGGGAAAATAGTTTCAGTGGTATTATAAATGTTTTTTAGAAATATGTCTTATTTGTTTGTAAATTGTAAGGTAAAGGGGACTAAGAAACTCTTAAGTGTTCTATGACCAGAGATCTTAACTTGCATAATCTAATGATAAGAGTAAAATTTAAAAAATTATACACTTTAATCTGAAAATCAACTAGGAATAATGACTGGAGATCGCGGAACTTTTCCAAGTGCAGAACGCCCAGTCCCTCTGCGAAAGCGACAGTTGAATGGGCCCCATCTCAATGAACAGACCCCGACATCCCGTACCACACTCATTAGATCTGCCCACTGACATTGGCAGGAGAAGTCCTCCTCTCGGGCTGACAACCCTTTTCCGAGCTCTGATATTCGTCACCTAGGAACTCCAGGATACCGGACTAGAAATTGTTTTTACATAAAAGAGAAAGGGAGGGGGCACAGATAGTTAGAGAGAGAGAGTGAGGAAGAAAGGTCCCGGTATTTTCTGGCTTTTCCGGTGTTATGTCAGTCATAATCATTCTGCTCTACATCGCCATCCCCATCGGCCATTTGGCTGAATGGATTTCGGGTAGATGTTTGCCCGAGATGTTGCCCCAGGCTCAGAATACAGGACATGGCCCAAACAATGGTTAACCAATTTAGTGGAAAGTGTGGGCGGCGAGTGTCTGAGCGTCTGTTTTGCGGTTGAAATCCGGCTATTGTTCGCAATTGATTTTAAATTAGCTTCATTTGCAGTTTGCTCGGGTGGCTTCAAGTGGACTTTTAACGGTGGCTTTAAACGTAGCCTGTGTCAGCATCAAAAAATGTACAACGTTTATAAATTGAGTCCTGATTCTGTTCTTGATTTTTATATAAACTGAATGAGTGTGTTCTATTAAATTTAGCTTTAAGGATAAATTTACTAATTAATTAATTAAGCTGATTAAAGGATTTTTTCAACTTGCGATGCTTTTACTTATTTATCGGTTGACTCTTAGATTTTTGTGCTTATCATTTAACAGGATTATGGGAACTATGCATTCAGAGCGCAATAATAATGGCAGACAATGACCGGGCTGAGAGTTTGAGATGCAAGACGAAACAAAGGCGAAACGCAAATTGCATACAAATGCCGCGGATTGCAGGGAACGTCTTATAGCCGTGCTTAGTTTAATGCGTTTCCCCGGAGACCTCGACACTCCCGGAGTGAGTTGACTCGAGTTGGCTCACTTCCGGCACATTGCGACCATTTTATTTGGAAATATTTTCGCCAAGCCAACTGCTGTCTGTCGTTCAATCCTTTGCTATTCCCCTTACATACAGAAAAAACATGGTCTCAAAAAAGATTTACAAGACTTATTAATTTTTAATGTTATTCTCATAATTACCATAGAATGATCAAAGTACGATTATTATAGAGAAATATTAAATTTAAATATATTTTTTTAATTAATAGTAAATAAATGTTTAAGAAATTAAGTTTTTTTCAGGACTTTAAGAATTGAATTCTTATTGATTCCAAAAAAAAAGAAAATAATAATATTATTATTATAGAAAACAAATAAAAAATAAAATCATAGTTATTTTTTCTCAACCACTACTAGCTTTTTAGTAAATTAAATTCTCTCTAGGTATTTTTCCTTGTGCACTGACTTGGCTTCTGTTTGTTTTTACTTCGGCTTGTTGTCAAATAGTAGCCCAGCTATAGAGTTTCCCATGGAGTTGCGGAGAAAGCGAGACAATTGACAAATGTGCTGGGTTCAACAAACAATAGATTGGCAGGGGTATCTCCAGAAAATGATTTCGTCTCCGCTTGGAGAATTTAATTTCCCGACTTCGTGGGAGCAAGAAAAATTATTGACCTAAGTTTTTGGCATAAATTCTTGAAGTGTCGCGAATAATTTGAGTTTTCTTCAATTTCGCCTAAGTGCCCTGCCAAGTTCGGGATTTCCCATGGCACTTTTGAGTGCTATTAGTGCATTCATTCATGCAGCTCGGAATTGATGTCAGGTTCTTTGACTTACGATGCTCCGCAGCAGGCTCTTTGGCGCATTGCCTTTATGAAAGTCATAATTCCTATTTTCGCCCACTTTTTCCTTGCTCTCGGCCGGTTTTTGCATTTTTCCCTGAGTCCACTTTAAGCGACTGAATGTGATGAAAAGTGAAAAAGCCTTCTTCTTGAAAGGAGCTTAAGGATGTCGAGGTAACTTTAAATGCAGCAGTATAACTGAAAGTTGAGAGGGCTTTATAGTTTTCAACTGAATTTTTTGGAAACTTTAGACTCGGTTATATAAACTTAAAGGAATTATTAAAATTTTTTTTTTTCATTTTTATAAGCTAATTTAATTTAATTTTCATATGTTCAGATTTTTTATTTAATGGGAAATTAATAAATTATAAATAATAATCATTTTAAAATTCTTTTTTATTTATGTAACGATTTTTTCTTAGAGTGTTTGGGGAAGAAACGCCTATTGAACATTTGCCAGTTGTTAAATTAGAATATATCCAGTTTTGGCACGCGGCCGCAGCCTTTGCATAATTTAATTATGCCAACTCTCATGCATATTTAATGTAAAAGCTTTTTAACGCCTTCCTTATTTATGTATTTTGAACATTGCAAATTTATTCTTTGTTATTGAAAGCAGACAGAGGAAACAACAACATTATTTGCCCGCGAAGTTATTTTGCCATCCCACTTTTTGTTGGCCCCTAATTAAAAACACTTTTTCGGTCTGAGCTTCTATTTATGCCGGGTGCTCTAATTGGTGAAAATAAGTTTTTGGTTCCATTTCCAATCTGGCGGCGGATCGGCGGGTATGGTGTCCGAATCGATTTTCAATTTGCCAGTATTGAATTGTGGCCTGCGGAGGCAACTTGACAGCAAAATGCTCAACTGCGGTCCGTCGTTTAGATAGGCTGACCATTTTCCCAGGGAAAATTGATAAACAGAAAGAATGCCATGGCATGCCCAACACACAAATCGCCATCTGCATCTGTTGGCGTTCATTTAAAAAGTGTTCGCGGGCCAATATTGATAGCATTTCCCATGTGAGGGCGGTGCGGCCTCTATTGCTTCAATTACTGGCCAGTGGAGTCATGACAACCCAAAAAAAAAGGGGGAAAATGTTTGCGTAGTTTGGCAACTCTGGTCAGTGGGCCTGGCGTGGATCTGCGGGCTGTTCCCTTTGCCATACCTCTCTTTACATTTCAATGGGCGTGCGGTGGGCGTGGCCACTTTGAAGCAAACAGCCCTTGATGTTCTGCGGAATTTGACTTCCAACAAGCCGGAATTCGGTTGCTAGCAAGCCCTTTTCAGTTCGAATAAATAATAATTCACAAAAATGTTTATTGAGAGAAATATCTGCATTTTATGGAAGATCAGAGAAATGTCAATGGTACTTATTGAATACCATTGTACCTTGAGTGAAAAAAACCAACGTATTTAAACCAGGACCGTAAAAAATAATAATAAATAACAGAAACCATTTCAATTGAAAGAAGTATATTTATTTTATTGACTATCAGTAAAATGTCAATTATTCGTGTTGCATACCATTGTACCTTGAGTTAAAAATAATTTGTATGAGGGACCGAAATAAATAATAATAAATTACAGAACAAATTCCAATTGAAAGGGGGGAATTTGTGATTTTCATTTTAAAGGGTCTTCTGGAACATTGTTTAAAAATATGGCTCTGTAAGAATCAGCCTTATTTATTACTAAAAATAACCCAAATTCCCAGTAAGTATATTATTAAATTATTTTAAGTTCGGTATCGATAACACTCTGTTTTTAGAAATTTCTTAAAGTAATCCGGCTACTTAAAATATAAGTTGTAATGGTAATAATGGTAATGGTTGTAATAACACACACTGGAAATTTAAATATTACTCAGGCCTTTTATTAACCCATCTAGTTCGTCAGTTATGCTCTTCATTATACCCTCGGCAATTAACGGATAACCAAAAACCCAAAGGAACAGCCCAAATAATTACCATATTATATATCCGAGGGGGCAGCAATAAAATTAAACATAATTACAACAAAGTGCCTTCAGCCAATACAATCAATGGATAAAATTACACACACACAAAAACATGGATTGAAGAGCACACAAATGGGCAAACACCAATATTGCGGGAAAAATGGTATAATTTTGCAGAGCAAAGAAAATATTTTCGTTAGCTTTTGCATAGAAATCGAGTGGCCATTGTGAATCGTTGGCAAAAACTGAACAACAAATATAAACCAGGCACACACATATAAAATTTACTGGTGTACCAGCACAGATTCGCAGAAATAAGAGGGCAAACGTTGCTTTTTATTAGCAAATGCGTGTTGTGCCAGTCGTACGTGCCTCGAATTAGTTTTTTGCGATTTGAATAAAATGGTTTTGAATAAATTTGAATGCCACACCCCAACACGCACCAGTACATAACTACGAATCCATGCAATTGTTAACTGGGCAATGGATATTCCAGCGAGGGGCAAACGACATTCAATTGTCCCCCGAGGCAATTTCGTAATTAGACAATCGCAAAATCGATGGGTTTTTGTAAAATAGAATAATTGTGTGCGTGAATGATGACGATTGGTGCTTTAAATGCAATTGCATTATGTATGTCTATGTAGAGAGTAAATCAATTGTTTCTGTAATAGTCAGAGTTTTTTCTGAGTTGTAAGGCATTTTTGGAATTTAATTCCTAGCAACACTTATTAGATTCCATATGCTCGAATTTATCAATTAAATATCCATCAATTCGTTATTGCATTTCAGTACTTTGTTTAGTATTAAAAAAAATCAATTTAATAAACATTAATTCGTTATCACATTTAATTATTTTGTTTAGTATTCTTTTCCCCTTTGACATTTTACAATCATAATTGAATTTTTCTGACCATATTTTTTGTAATTACGAATTTAATTGACTTTTACATTGCAATTAAAGCATTTATTATGTTTCCATTAGAGGTGAACGAACACAAAAATCAAAATTAATGTAGGCCAATTAACTGAATCACAATTAGCCGACCCCTTCCCAAAAATATCCAACTTAATCGCACAGGCGTGACCCGGTCAAAGGTTAAGGCAGCATCGAGTGGCAACATAAAAGTCGAGCCTTAAATAAGGCACACTCGTAAAAACAAAATAAGGGCGGGGCCGGGGGCACCAATACAATCATAAATCTAAGTGCGCATCTGGGTGTGTGTGAGTGTTCGCTGGCATTTAGGTGAGCGTTAACAAGCCAAGGACTTGTATAATATTTTCTAATTTCTCAATTTCCCGCACATTGACATCCGGAACTAATAAAAATAAATCGCACTTTGATATCCGCTGCGCATTGCGTTCGTTCATTTGGCTCCGTTTTCCTTTTTCCCCCAGTTTTTTCAATAATCGTTATAGCCAAACTCATATAGGCACACAATAAAAAAAAGTAGTGTGTTGAATGATGATGATAAATTTAATTTTTTTTTATTATTTGTAAAAAATATATTTAGTATCAATATTTTAAAACATTTCTTTGGATGTGCTGGTTCCTTAAATAAAATCTTCTTGCATTATTAATTTTTCATAGCTAGTGGCCTTTAACTTTTTTTAAAAACATCAGTGCTGGAAGAAGTTTGGTATTAAAAATAGTTATTACTTTAAATTGCTACAGATTTTTGTTCAGTGCACTCACACACACACTCACCCACACATGGGTGACTCTATCGGCTGTCAGTGTCGTGGCCCACTAACATTTTTATATCATTTTTCGTATTTCTTTTCCATTGTTTTCCCTTTGGCTCCCCACACTTTTTTGGCCTGGCGAGTTAGCGCCAACAATAAATAAATACGCTCACATTCTCGCAGGCACACATACTCTCACGCACACACGGACAGAGATACAGTTACAGGAAATTTATAGATCTGACCGGATGTGCGTCTCTCCGGTGACAGAAACCGAGAGATAGGGGAAATAGTTGGGAGCGAGCCCCATATCTGGCAGATACTGTATATATTACACTTTATGTGTGTGTCTATTACATGTACAAATAACAACAAAATGACCAACTAAATAAATAGTTTTCTAACCGCACAGAGGCGGGCGGAACAGGCAAACAGGAATGTGTGGCAGCAAACACCACTCCAATTTCATAGAACTCGCTTCGACGGCTTCCCAGTGCCCAATTATACAGCAGGGGTATACTATTTGCACGAGATCGAAGGGAATATTCCATTTTAGAGAGGTACATATATATTTCTGAGGGAGATGGATAAAAGAATAACACCTTTCCTGGCTAGTAATTGCATTGCATCTGAATCAAACTCAATTTCCCAGCCCAGCCACCTAAGCTCAGCCCCTTGGGCAATTGTTCCAATCGAGCACTTTCGGGCTCCCTGGCAATTTGAAAATAGAGACAACTCTGCGCTCCTGCTTTTCTGCTGATTTCCTGCTGCTGGCATCGTAAATCCTGCCGGAGGGATAGCACGAGTGTATATATCACCGGCCCTACAATATAAGCGACTCAGGGAAAGACGAGCCAAGGCAAGCGTATTATTGCTTCAGTCTTACTGGCTGTATCTATTTCTGTATTCGGGGACTGCACACTTGGCGAAATCGTTTGTTTCAAATTACAAATAAAAGTATTAGTTTATTTTTGGAGAAATTATTTTTTATCAAAATTAAAGGTCTATAAAAATAATGAACTATATTAAAAGAAACCCAAAAAGAATTCTATAAGTATTTTGTTATATATATTTTGGGTAAGGTTGAACAATAAGTTAAACAATACTATTAATGCGTAAAACTATCATTAAGTGTTAGGTTTGACAAATTGAAAATTCGATGGGTTGAGACCATTTAACTATTATAAAGCTTTTTTGTGTATAGAAATGTATTACAAATAGCAAATATTTTGATAATAAATATTAGCTCGATTTTAATAAATGTCAGATTTCTAAAAAAAATATTAAGACTTATTTTTGACACCTCCCAAATCTAAGTCAACCTTAAGGCGGGTTTCAAAAATTTTCAAATGATTAAATATTAAGAAATTCCTATTGGTTTAGAAAACTTTTTCATGATTTAATCTTTGTTTTTATTTCAAAGTTTGTACCATCAATCTTCCTCTTTTTCTCAGTGCAGGACAATAAAATTTCTCAAGTTGATGATGAGGAGCAAAACGCTTCTCATCGTGTGCCATGTCTTAGATATATTCACTTGCAACAGGAAGAAAGCAGGTCAGAAAATGCAACAAAGCTGCTTATCGCTTAACGCTCTGGGTAATGCGTTTAAACTTGATGATTGATTCTGGGCAAATGCCCTTTGACCCCCTTAGCCAACCGCTCTCCAAAAAACCCCCTTAAGCCATTAGCTGCAACTAAGTGCAGATACCGATAGACGACTGAACAAAAGTTTCTTGGTCAAACTTTGAGGGGGTTCGGGTTAGGGTTATCCCAGTACGGCCTAGGCTTAGCTAAGGGAAATCCCCTTTTTCATCCCCCCTCCCCTTTCACCACCTCTTATAACAGATTTTCCTCCTGCTGGCGCCATTGTTCCATTCATTTTATGTTGTTGCCTGCGTTTTATTGACTGAAGTGTGGCCTGCTATGGCGATGGCGGCCATTGTGCCCTAAACTAAAACAAAGTACTGTTAGAAGCACTTTCTCCCGCTGCCAATGTGTGTGTGCGAGTGTCTCTGTGTGTGTGTGTACTGGTTATGACTCGCCGTTATATGCGTGCGTGTTACTGCGCAAAGATGCCCCATAAATTTCGCGCGTTTTCGCCTTTTCGCTTTGTTTTTAATTTTTTGTTGCTTTATTTTCAGTGTTATTTTTTATGGCACAATTATTTTTCTAGCTCTAAGTTTTTCTTTTTGCACTATGACTGTGCAAATCTTTTTTCTAAGCTTAATGACTTTGGCAGTTCTCGGTCACTAAATCAAATTGTTATTGCCCGCTCCTATTTCTCGTTGTCACCTAAATTAATTTTACGATGTCTGATGTGGCAAGTGTCTGCCGACAGTATTGGTTTTTTTATGTGCTCCAGTCAATGGCAAAAAATGCTGAAGACTTTTTTGCAGCTGGTTCCAGCTAATTGGCTGAAAAGCCTCTTTAAAATCGAAGGAATAATGTCGGCGACAGAATTACAAGTGCAGACAGGGAAAAAGAAAAGAACTTCCGTTCTGAAAAGTTCACAAGAAAAAACGAATCGACAAAGCCATAAATTTTCTTCATTAATGCAGACCCAAGTGACTGTGCAACTGTGAATCGAAAGGAATTAATGTTTCAAGGGGTGGTATTATATTCTAGGACTTGCTGAAACTAAATTAGGTAAATTCATTTAATTGCCATTAAAAAAGAGAGGTTTAAAATTTAGTTTTAGTTTCTTGAAGTCGTCGAAGGAATTTCTTCTTCATAATTTCTTAGTTCCCATTTAATGAGGCACATTTTAAAAAATGTCTGTCTTTAAATATTGGCTTTCACACAAAAGAAATATTGAATTTAAGTACATTCACTTTGTCTTTATAAATAATGTAATAGACGGGATAAATAATAGTTCTAAAATGCATCCCACGGATATTTGACACAACTTGGAGACCATGGTTAGTAGATTATTTAAAATTAAAGTCAATGATGTCAAGAATTTTCATCCGATTGTAGGCATTAACCAAAGACCAAAATTTATTAACTTTAAAAGGAACTAGTGCTATTTGTTATTTCGATATTCCCATAAATAAGTATATTCTTAGGCCCCATTCAACAACATTGATTTCAGTCTTCGGCCATGAACCCTGGCACTTATTTAAAAATATTTTCCCTTATAAACAGACCATCGAAATTGGTGAGGGCACCCGTGCAGCATATTTACCTGGTGTTTCGGCACTTCGGCACACAGTATTTATGGCCCAGTGCTGTAGTCAAATATTTTTCCACGCACTCAACTCACGCACGAACTGAAGAGGGGGAAATTCACAGTGGCAGTGGCAGTGGCTATGGAATCGGTGGGAAAACGAGGCTTTTGTTTGCATATTTTTTGGCATAGCACTTAACGCCCAGGCCGAAACGCAGAGCCGACCACAATGCCCAGGTTCAACATGCCATCCCACCAAACTCCGGCTGTGCAGTCCGTCGGATTGGGTCCCGATCCCGGGCGGGGACTTATCCCTGGCTTTTCGGTCAGTCCGGTCGCCACTTTATGTACTTGCATTTTTCCATTTCCACATTTAAAACGCCGCATTTCCCTCTTTGGCATCGGCCGGTTCGGTTTTTTGCATTTTGCCAGTGCTTTTGTTTTTCCCATTTCCATCGTGACGACGACGGGGCTCAGGTAGCGTTAACACTTGTTTAAAAATTTGTTATTGGATTTCTTTTGTTCGCATTGTTTATTTATTGTGGCAGTCGGCCGATTGGAGAGTGACAAAGGGGACAAAAAGCGGGGTAAAGAGCCGGGAAAATGGTTAACAGGATGCCCGGAGATGGCTGACAAGTTGGCCTCCCATGGGTCACGAGTTCCCCTTTATATCCGTTTATCCCCCTTTTTTTTTGGTATGCAAGCATGTCTGCCCAGTAGCGCCTTTGTCACTTTCCATTGGTTTTATCGGATTGCACGTAATATTCCCCGGCAAATTGAATATAATTGCGCTTAAGCTGAAAAGCGTATTAACCAAATTGAATATCATCGTCTCGTTGAGGTAACGAAATTTATTTAAAATGTCATATGCGCAAAAAGAAATCCCGCAAAGAAGAGTTTCGTTTTGATTGGAGGTGTTTAATTGGAAAATATAAGCCAATAATAAGGGGGAAAATATATGTACTAGCAAAGGTATTCCCAACCTACAGGTATTTATATTTTTTGTGGTATTTATGAACTGTTATATAACAAACTTTAATCCAAAATTTACAAAAGTTTGTCCTTTAAAAGTTTCATTTCTTTGAATGAAATAGAAATCCCATTTATGCAGATGTTTCCTCTCCCTGTCTTGGACAATAAAACATTTTATAATTCACCTTTCTCGTTTTAGGCTAATTAACTTGTCAGCAACTTTGTTTGGCTAATTTCATAATTGAAAGGACAGAACTTGTTGTTTTGCCTTGGTTCACATATGAAATAGGAACAAGAACTTCGTTTGTGTTGGCCAGCAAGTAAATGAAGTTAATTAGAGGCAAATGAAATATGAGAAAAGTTGGCATTCAAATGCTGCAAATGCCCCGTAAGCAAAGTAAAGCGTTGCCATGGTCGTGACTTTGTTGCCGAAACATTATATTTTCGAGCATTAAATTTCAGGGGAGCTCGAGTCACGTTTTACACTTCAGCAACATTCGCCGGGCATTACAATTGCGTAAAATTGTTCAGTTGTTGCTGAAATTAAGGGCTAGCCAATGTCTGGTCTGTGTTTTGGTTTGTTGGCCAGGTCCTGACCCCCGAGTCCTGGTGAAAACAGGAACGGCGGGGAACAGCTGCGAGTAATTTTAATGGAAATATTCATTCGCGCCCACAACGGAGACAAGCGGCGGTTGAAAGATGGGCGAACACTTTCACCGGCAGCACTTAATGTAATGTAATTTGAATGCTTTCGGTTAATTATTCAGGAAATTACCCAAGGCTTCTCAAATGGTTTATATCAGTTAAACGCACACTTTGATGTCGCGATTTGCTGAGAACTTTAGTTGGCTAATGTTACACTGGCTCTGGTTTTTCGGCTGGCTAATTAACGTTCCTGAAGGAAGTCGCAAATTCAATTAGTTACATTTTTCAAGTATGTTTAAAGTACGCTGCTTTACAAAGAAAACGGTATCAAAGATACTTTATTCATTTTTTCAATGCCGTTTCGATTTATTTCCTTTGTCACCCTAAGCTCTTAGATTGAGACATTCCGCATTAAAAATTAAGCCAATTTCCGATGCGCCATTAGGGAAATGTCACGACCAAATTTAGACCACTTTGATTCTGGTGCCGCATTTGATCTTAACATATAATTTGATTTGCTCTGTCAAGTATGAATATTTCCTATTTTCCACGCTTTTGGAGTGGATTTTCTTGCTGCTGTAAATCAATGATTTTGAAAATGAGGTGGAGAAATATAAATTTCAGTGAGGGGTGGAAATAAGTACAGTTTGTAAGCTGTAATATTTTTAGTGTCATGAGATATAAATATACAAACTGGGGTTACTAGAAAAGGAATATAATTTATTGGTGTTGCTTTAAAAAAATATTTTTACCAAAATCCGTCTCTGAAAGAGTGGGTGATTTAAAACCAACATAAAGAGGCTGAGATAAAAGAATTTAATTATTAATATAGAAGTTTAATATGACATTTTTTTTTTATTTTTTAAGATTAAGTAGATTTTTAAATAAAATGTTTGATTGTCTGACATTAAAGTTCCATCAAGAGCGTCTTAAAGTTTTACTGCTGTACTACAAAGATGGAAAATGCCGGCAAAAAGCATCCTTTTGTCCTGGCATAAATCAAGGCTTGTCTAGAGGGCAGGTGTGTGAGGCTACAAGAGTGGGAGTAAAAAAAAAGAAAGCGCGGAAATCTGCATTAACCAAAAGGGCATTTGGGAACGGTGGCCGCGGCCACGCCTGCTGCAGAAATTAAAAGCAAATTTCCGACACTCTAGAGGGCTCTCTCTTTTAGCCGTTTGGCAGTTTTATGAGCCGGCCTTAAAATCACGTTAATGATATTTACAGCGGCGGCTATGCGGGAAGCTGGGCTGCAAGCTCGCAAGTGGAACGGCGGACTCACTTCGGCCTTTTGACCAGGAACACTTCCGTTTCCGCCTCTCTCGACCATGGTGTTAACTGTGTGAATTTCCCAGCTTTTCCCGGGCAACGCAAGTCATTTGCATAACAAAGTCCGACGAGCACACACAGTTGGTATTTACAACATTTAAATTAGACATTAAATTTGAAAGATGGGCTGCCGAGGAACTTTGCCCATTTCTCTCTCAGGTGTTCCCTTCTTTATTTAGCCTGACATTCCCGTCTTCTTGTACTTTTTTTCCGCCAAATTTATTTAAGCTGCAGATAATTTTTGGTCTCGGCACTCGGCAAATGCCGCCCTTGATTTACTTATTTACTTTGCTTTTATGGCACTGAAATGACATTCCTCCTTTTGTTGCCGCGTGTAATTTGGCCAGTTGTCGAGTGTTTTCTTTGGGTCGATTATGCCGATAAGCGTAATTCCTTCTTTTGGCCAGAATGAGACCAGTCTATATATTAACTTATTGGCAATTACAAAAGAAGATAGCAGCTGCAGAGTCAGCAAGTTTGGAAATCGTAAATATGTTTCGGGAGTTCTAGTTTAGTGCTAACGTAATTCAGGGGAATTTATGGGTATTGAATTGGTATAGTCATTGGATGTTCTGTATTTAAGGAAAAATGATTACATAAGGCTATTTAAGTTATATACATTAAGAATTAAATAAATTTTAAAGTGTAAGACAGAAAGGAAATGGAGTTTAAAATCAATATCTCCTAATACTTGTTTTAAAGGGTTAGTTATATATAGTCAAAGGGAATTTTGTAATTAATTACTATCCTTAAAAAAATACTTTTGAGTGTGAAACCTAAATATAAATATATTAGTAACTCTATAAATTAGATTAAACTTTAATAATTCGATTATTACCATAGTCTGTGAGTCCTGCTGTATCCCCTACTTGATATAAGTGCTATTTGGTTATCTTCTATAAGGCAGAACCTGCTGCAGTTTGTGCTCAAAATATGCCCACTTATGGCCATTAGGACTAAGAGCATAACAAAATACCAGAGCCGAAAGCGCAAATTAATTCTCATACAAAAAGTTTATTGCTGCTGTCTGTTTTTTGGGGGAACCCCAGGCAGGAATCATAGCAACACTATCTAGATGCAGGGGCCAAAGAGACCGGAGAGCACTAAGGAAATCAGCACATTTGGTTTTAACGACTATGTTCCCGGCATTTTTTTCTGGTAACAACAAAGAATATGCTCCACTGCTGGTATATCTTTGCCTTTGGTTGTTTTCATCTCGCTTTCTTATTTTTTTTTTGGTCCAACCAGCTCGTTATTGTTGCTTTTTAATGTGCATTTGCTGTCGCCGGTGGTGTTGGTGGTTGGGTGGTGCTTTTTGGCCGCCATTTGAACAATTCAGCACTGCAAAACGTCACAGGACGAGACGCTGAAAATTCCTTTCAAGGGGTATGTTCATATTTGACAACATTTTGACTCCAGATGAAATCCAAATAAAAGCAGATTTCCAGCTTGGGTCTGTCGGGGCATCCGGCTATGATATATTCTAGAGTTATATTTCTAGATTTCATTTTATATGCATATCCATTCGCATTCATAAGGCAATCAATCTTCGGCTTTCCTTCGCTCGGCAGTTATAACTGCCCGTTTTCTGGTCCTTTTCCCTGTGTGGTGATGGTGGTGTCCTGTGAATTCAAGCAGCTGAGGAGCTCTTGAAATATGCAGACAGATGAGCCGGCAACAACCATCACCCACGACAGCAACAATGGCAATGCGATGATGGCAAACTGTTATTATGCAAACAAATTACATGGCGGATATTTCACTGAGGGAAAATAAACGTTTCGACTTACAGAAAAAAATACATTCAAAATGTTTCACACTTAAATTTGCAAGAGAGGTTTCAGATTACACTTAATCTTCCGGTTTTGGGACTGCGGGCTTAAATCGTTGCAAGCTTAAACACTCTCACTTAAGAAAACTATTTTTTAGAATTGTAAGTAAACGATTTTTATATTTTTTATGATGATTTAAGAAGTCGTTCCAAATGGTTCACACCTAAATTTACAAGAGAGGTTTAAATATTAAATTTAATCTTTACGTATTAGTATTGTGGTTTCAAATCGCTGCAATACTCTAATTTAAGAAAACTATTTTTTAAATTTGTAAATAAACTATTTTTATATTTTTAATGATGATTTAAAGTCCAGTCGAAAATATTCTGAAATTATAACTTTCTAAGCGTCAACACTTTAAGAATATAACGTATGTGTCCTATTAAAAAATGTTTAAAGAGGAATTCTTTACCGACTCAGTGATTTCTATCTTTAAACGATCGAAAGTATGTATTATTCGAGTAGTATTTATTCTAAGCTGCTGAATAATTTCTTGCAGTGCATGGAAACTTTAGTAGATCACAACTAGTGCTCTCTGACGTTCCTATGCGTATGTGAGCAGTTATTATTTGGCCATTTTGGTGGGTGCTTCGACTTCGTTTATTGCCCAATGTAATTAAAATATCCAATTAGTGCAGAGAGCGATCTGCATATATGTATACGCCCTGGTGGCCAGGACTTTTATGAGCTCCAGTTCCTGTTGGCCACATAACTAATGACCGAGCGGACAACCCCGAGTTCGGCCGGCCACATAAATTCCCTTTTGGGTAAAATTAATAAAAATGATTGCACTCGCCTGTCCTCCTGCTCTGGCACAATGAATGAATGGCGCATGCCAGCTGTTGGCCAAACACGCTTTTGATTGCCAACAACATCGGGAGCCAGAAACTACAAACCAACATTGTTGTAAGCCAGAGCCAGGCCCAAAACAAAACATCAGCCAGGGAGCCAGTGGGAAAAAATGGAACCCGTCTTTCATCAGCGCGTGCATAACAAGCAGCTCGGCTCAAACTAAAGCTGGACAGTCGGGTGGTTGGGGGGAACCATGGCCAAGGAATGTCCTGTCGCTCACTTGCCTCATATGGTATAGGGATGGCGATTGGGATGGGCCAGGATCGGCTTGGAAAACCATTTCGGATGTCCTTGGTGTCGCTTTCCTTGTGTCATGCCACAGCAAAATGACAAACAGTTCGCGGGATGTGATGCCAACTCAAAGCAAACGCGAGAAATAAGACAGGACCAGTCGAGAGAAGAGAGGACTGGAAAATACCCAAAAACCTGGAAACATGACAGCTTTTTATAATTGAACAATTAAAAATGAATATAAAAAATAAATGGATACCTAAATATATTTATTTACAAAATAATAAATCCCTATTATTCAAGAACCCTTTTAATAAAAATGAATAAAGTGGACTACAAATTTAAAGGAATCAATAAGAAAACATTGCTGAAAAGCATTTATAAATTTAAAAAACATCAAAAAATATTAAATTTTAAAAAGTCTTCAAATTGTTGCAAAAATACCCATATACATATATACGTAAAACTTAAAAATAAATAAATGCAAAGCCCATGTATTTAAGACCAACACACCCGTTAAAAAGCAATTTGACAGGTTTGTAAGTCCAGGGTATCAGAAAAAATTCCATTTGCAGAAGCCTGTCGCCAGTAAAGACCACTCAGCCTGACAGGCAGCGAGAAATCCTCAAACTCAGCTGCTGTTTAAAGCGCCTTTTAATCCAACATGGCGCCCAACAATTGCCATGGATTTTTTAGACCCTCAAACCACATCGCACCACCAGCCGCGGATGAAAATCCACAAAAGCAACCACATCGCTTATAAGCACTTCACATCTAATCAATTATGCCATCTGCACATATCGCTGAAGCTCTTAGAGAAGCACATTGGCCAATGGCCACATAACATTTAAATATGCATGAAGATTTTAAAGCCCCGCGCTTCAAGGATCAAGGATTCAGCGAGGGAAGAGCAGAGATAAAATATAGCCGTACAGCCAAATGAAATTGTAAGGAATAGCGGCACGACCAACGTGAGATAAACAAAGCAAAAATAGAACAAAAAAAAGTGAGGCACAAGAACAGCCATGGCAACTCCAGAAGACCAAACACGGACAGGACACTCCAGCTGGAGTGGAATCGGGATCCGAATCACAACCAGAATCCGACACAGAAATATCAGTCTGGATGCGGGGCAGAAACAGAAACTGGAACAGAAACCAGAGCCAACATTGCATGGCTGATGGTGCGCTAATTCCGTTAGCAATTTCACTTGCCAGCCGAGAAAGCGCACGGAAAAAAAGAAAATCACGGAAAATAACCAAGGTATCGACTTGGGAATACTCTTCAATAATGGCTGCACTATAAGAATACTAGTCCCTAAAAAACCATAATCATCTTATTATTTTAAGACCGAATTTGAAGAAGATTTACCTACAAAAAAGGACTTAAAGGACTTAAAAAGTCCTTTAATCAATGCTCAAACAGTCACTTTCTTCCTGAGAAATACTAATTTTTTAGTTAACTTAAAAAAATTGTAGTACATTTTTTTCCTCTTGATAAAATAATTTACAAATTAATAATTACATTTTTTTTTAAATATGAATTTTAGAATTGTAGCCTATTAAATCGAGAAAAGCTTAATGTTAAACAAAAACCATGAGAGAACTAGCATTATTCTGCGTTCATTTTAATACTCAAGAAAATATTTTTTCATTTTAGCTAATTTGGTAATAGTTCTTACATTTAAGGATTATATTTTCTAAGTGCATTTGGCTAAAAATTCCATAGATACAAGTGAATCCAAATAAACAAAATGAAGTAGTAAAATTTATGCTACTCCGGGAATCAACTTCAAACGCACATATGCGTGGACTTCTTGGCATAAAAACTCACTTTCCCGGGAAACAAGGGCAAACATCCCAATGTCTGAGTGTAGGGGAACAAACAAATCTTGCGCTGCAATGAAAAACGAGGCGAAACTGCTTAACGGCTGCCGTTTTCTGCTGCCATTCGTCCTGTCAAATGTGCAAAGGAAAAGCAAGATGGCAAAAAAAAAAGGAAAAACAACAAAGGAGCCGGAAAAAAGCAAATGAAATGGCCAAGCAAATTGTATTAGTGGGGGAGTGTGTTGGCCACATTGCAACAGATTAACGTGCTTTACTTGGCTTAAGCATTAGCAAACAGGGCCAGAAGATACAGTGTGGGAAATGAAACTCTGCCCCAAAAGTGGACGCCGCACAAATGTAACGTTAATTGCATTGAGGGCACACATATGTGGTCCCAGCTGAAGTTGCCCCCTCGCTATTTCGCATTACCCTCCTTTGACATCAACAAACAATTTTTAAATAAAAGAAACCACGCACTCACTCGCTTGTTTGCCTTATTTCCTCTTTCTGGCTGCTTGTTTCTTGTATTTATTTACATTAATTGGATTTCAATGTGTAACCAGCAGATACATTCGATACAAATTGGATACAAGAGCCGGAGCAAAGGCGTTCTCAAAAGCTCAAAGGGAAGCTCAAAGGACTCAAAGAACTTAAGAGCCAGAAGTGATGGTCAACTGTGTAAAACTGGGCAAAAAAGTCAAGGTTTTTATTCCATTAACAATATTCGAAAAAGGGCGTAGTTGTTCGGAAAAATGTAAATTAAATTGTAAAATAATTGAAACCAAGCAAGCATCAATTATCATAAACTTATAAAGTTTATAAAAGTTTTATATTCAAACTAGTTTAAGCTTGGATTTTAAAAGAAACCATGAATATGGTACATAAGCTTTAAAAGCACCTTTAAAATCAATATAAAACCAGCACAATCCACTCAATGACGAGATTAGAATTAATGGTCTAAAATAATTAAGCAGCCCCTGCAAACTGGCTAAATCACTGAGTCCTTGTGGGCTTAGTTGAACAGATGATGTGGCCCTGCCAACCAAGTTAGATGGAGTGTGTATGTGTGAGAGTTTGAGTGTGGGGCACAGGATCTCCTGCTAAAAGGATATGTAGGACTTATCCTAAGTACGGGGAAGCCGCAGCCAAGTGCAACGGCGACACTAACAAATGAACCCTGTTCGGGGCCATGACAATGGTGGAAAACGGGGTGTGGGGAATGGGTGGAAAACTCGAGCATATTGAGCGTAAAACCAGAAGATTTAAAGGTACATGCACAAAGATGATACTACTTAGACATATGTCTTTCGCCCGGCTCCCTCACAATTTATGGTAGCAAAAAGAGCAGCCAGCGAGGCATCAACCAAACTGGCCAGTGCAAGCCTTTCGCCATTCTATCCATCATCTTGGCAGCTTTTGCATATACCAAGTCGAGTCCTTTGGCCGGAAAAGAAGAAGAAGTGGCCAGAAGTTGGGAGAAAGGGCAAGAGAAAGCCATTTCATTGTGCCAAGTGGCTGTTTATGATGTTGTTGCTGGCCGGAAGTTATCAGTTGCCCCGGCTCAGGCTCAGGCTCAGGCCCAGAGACTCAGTCTTAGGACCAGGAGCAGAAACAGGACCAGGACTAGACCAAAACCAGGACCGAAAGTCAACTCTTGGTGTTGCCCCAAAATGTTGTTAGTTTGCCATTTTGTTGCCTCACCCTTTCCAATTTTATAGGAGGCTGGTTGCGAGGTGTACTCTAAGATGAGGTATTTTAACTTCTAAAGTTACAACTTCCATACTTCAAAAATGTTTGGTTCCGTAAAAGTTCCTAAAAACATATTTCTATACATAACAAATTTTACATACGCTAAAGTTGCTTTCATTTCTGTATTTATTTTAATCTATAAATGCCTCTCAAAGTGAATTATATTAGCTAATCCATATTACGCTCTCAATATAATTTGTTGATCATTAATCATCATTTCGCTATACAACTTCTTGAAAAGACCAATGTACTATTAATAGTTTTTTGAAGAGTTTAGAATTTTACAAAGAAATGGTTTATAAGTATAATTAATTTTTAACGATTATTTAAAGGTACTTTGGTTTTCTTTTATGTTAAAAAAAAATTGCCAAGGGTATATAAACTTCGCAGCTTCTTCATAAGCACTGTATCATTTCTTTTTGGCCACCCTCAGGGCTTAGCCAACAAATGGTTTTCTTAAATTGTTTGCCATTTTTACTTTTCCCAGCTCAGTTGTTGTTGTTGCTCCTAGTGCGGCTGTTGAAAGCTTCCTTAAATAAATTTTTTGTAGTTTACAGTTTCCGCATTTTGGTGTAGAAGACGAGCCACAACCGCACAGAATAACAAGCCGATGGTGAAAAAAAAGCATCCGCTTGTTGTCGTGGCTAAAGCCAATCATCAGAAGGCTTGCCTATTTGGCCATCCGAGTCGAAAGTCCCAGACCCCAAGCTTCCTGCTCTCGTTCGCTTTAACAATGTTAATAATCTTATTTTGTGCCTCAATGGACTTTTTCCTCCTTTTTCCCTGGGCCAGGGCCCTTTGTTCGCAGCCCGAGTGTAAAAAGCGCAGCAGGAGCAAAATGTATGCATGGCATTTTATTGCATACCTTAAATGCAATTTTTGTAGCACAATTTTTGGCGCTGCTTTTTGGGAACTTGCCCTGGGACGGCAACAAAAAACCCTTGCCCACTGATTTTCGTGCCTTTCAGTTGGCCAATTTTTTCCCTTCCCACTGCCACTGCTCCGTTGGCCCGAACAGCAGCCTTTGCCATTTTTATCATTCCGCGCAAAGTTGCAGCAACATTTGTCCCTTGCCATCCCCAGTTGGCCCGGTCCAAACGCTTTGAGCCTTTTGCAATGTCATTCGACCACTTTTTTCCGCTTGGCAATGACAAGCCAGTTAAAGAAAATTGCTTTAAATGATTTCTTGTTTACATTTCGGATTTGGAGGAATTTTCACGGTATTTTTTAAGATTTTGTTACATACTCTTTGAAAACATGCTTGGTATTTGAGACCAACTGAAGGTTTCCATTGCGTCCGACATTATTTTTGACTTAAAAATATATAAAATTAATTTATAATCAGTTTATCTGATAAATAGTACGAATAAATAAATTTCGCATAATAATTCATATACTTACATAAATCATGTTATTATTCATTTGGGACATTCCTAATTTGTATCTAATGAACTTAATACTAATTTAATAGTTTATTAGTTTTAATGTTTTAATCATATTGAGAAATGAAATTAGACAATACTTAAATGATAATCCCATTTGCTAAGCAGCTTGTTTGGTGGATCTAATCCGAGAACAGCCATTAAAAGTATCCTAATGGAATCAAATGGATTTATGCCAAAATAAAATCAAATGGGGCCGAAACATCAAGTCCTGTGAAAGACAAGCACAAATAAAAAGGGAACAAGGTGACTGAAGTCTTTTTACCAGATGATGAAAGCTTAATAGATGAAAGCGGAAGGGAATAAAGGAAAAAGGAAAGCAGGGTGGTATCATATCATTGAGGGCCGAAATTGGGGGCGGGCCAAATGTGTGGCGGAAAAAAATTATACACGAGGAGTAACGAAATTCAAACAGATTACCGGCAGCATGAAACGACATGGAACGGAACTAAAGCGGGCCAAAAGTAGTAAAAAGAGGGAGGCGGCGAATAAATAAATAAATAAAATCAGGAGCCAGCGCTGATTTCGTTAGGGGGCAGGGGCATCTCGTCCTTTTCCGGGCACACAGCTGCAAATGAAACCCAGCCAGGCGAAACTCAAACAATAAATGGCATAGATAATGCCCTAAAATATTCAATTAGTTTATGGCCACGTTGGCCATTTACGTTTGCTCCACGGCTGCCCAGGGTCCGGTCGAACTGGAAACTTCAGCAGCAGGGAATTTCCAAAAATTTGAGATTTTTCGACCGTCGTTGTTGTACCTTTTTGATATATTGTGTGGGTTTTTTGTGCGGCTTCTTCTTTTTCGTTCACGTGCTTGGCAGCCCTTTTAATGGCCAACCGTAAAGAGCCAGGATTCGAGTGGCGGAAAACAAGAGAAAACGAAAAATGTTGCATTAAAATATTTTTATTGCCTGCTCAAGTGCAAAAGGAACATTTTCAGAATTAAAGGGCAAGAGAAAAATTGAAAATAAAAATTAGATAATGGGCGAAAAGGGAAGACCTGATAGAACTTTTACAGGTCATAAACATGCGTTTTTAGTACGCAACGCTGCTGATAATGATATGCGGAAAAAAAGTAATATTTCAGTAAGACAAGCTTTTATTGTATTGAGGATGGAATCAGGCTTTTATTTAAATTTAAAAATTTTTTCTAGAACCAAATATAATTAAATATTAAAATATATGGAAAAAACCGTACCAATATAAACATTAAAGTGAATTATCTTTTTAATAAATAAAATGGTTTAGTTTCATAAATTTAAATATAACACTTAAAAAGGTTTTTAAGTAAAACGTACTTATTTTATAATGACGATAACAATGTTTGCAAATTGTTGAAAGAAAAATACCTTTTCTTAAATATGTTTAAATGTCTAGAGCGTACAAAAATAAATTTAAAAAAAGTGTTCTTTAAATATAATGCTCTGTGAAATATATTTAATAATAATCCATTTTACGTATGTTCATTTTCTTCAAATTAAATTTCTTTTAAATCGACCTTTTCACAGTCTGTCAATATCAGCAAAATGTATCATATTTATTTAAAACCTCTTATCGAACAGTCTCCTTTGATCTCTCGTCAAGTCTTTCAAGACTCTCATGTGTCACACAAAGCCCCTCACTTATCACCCGGCCAGATACAATTCGCAATCACCAAACGAATATGGCACTCCAGTCCAATCCACTCACTCACTCATTATTCACGCATTTGACTGCTGTCGCAGACAAATTCGGGTTTAGCATGCACATTTGCCAAAGCCCTGACAAATTAATGCACATTTGCGATAGCATCTTCAATTCAAATCACGCGACATGTCACAGACTTGGCAGCAGACACATGCCATTGAAAATCAAATGGCAACTCATTTGGTGCAGCCCCAGATGTTTTTACCTTTCCATCAAGACAACGGGTGCGATGTCGTTGTCTCCGTTGTATTCGTCGGCATTGTTTTGGGCCAACGTGTTACTCATTGTTGCCTGGCACCCAAAACACTCATTTGCGTGGCTCCAAGTCTGCAAGTCTCTCGGTCTGCCAGTCTGCAAGTCCACGAGTCCACCAGTCCACATCGCAGTCTCGAAAATGCGCAACAATTCGCTCAAGTGTAAATAAAGCCAAGAGCCTGGAGCCTGGAGAATGAGTCTGGCGGGTATGAACCTTATCTTTCTAAGTGGAGCTCGTCCTACTGGCGTCTGCGGCGCCAAAATGACAAAACACCTGCACGAACACCTGGCAACGGGGCAGGTGGATGCGATTTCTGGCTCCTCGACTGCAGCAGCAGCTATTTTCGCCACTCTGAGGAAGGGGATCCTAGATCCTAGTCCTCCAAGCATATGGATAAAATAAGCATCTTAAAATGTTCATAAAATGCAAAGAAGCTGCGAAGTAGATGTTATCCTCAGACAAGCTCAGCATTTGCATATTCTAAAAGATCTAAATTAATGACAGTGGTTAACAAAGCTTATACCGTATAAGCCTCACACATAGGCCACTTTAATGCTCTGAGTGTTTAAATATTACATATATTGTACATATTATTATTATTATATATTTCTTTATAGATATCTACTTAACAAGAAAGAAATAGCATTCTAATGCTTTAGCTTCAAAACTAAGCAAAACATAAATGCATATATTTGAATACTATTAGAATATCCATTTATGTTTTTCAAATTACACATATAATACATTGAAAACGTATCCTAAAAATTTTAAAGGGCTTTCATTTTCATTTACAGATACTTGTTTTTTCTTAAAAAAGATGCACATTATTATTACTCAAATCTATTTTTAGAATGGAAAGCAACGGTGAGAGTATGTCACCTTCATCAGAGACTTTAGGGACTTGTTCGCCTTTCTGGCAACTATTGTCGCCAGCCACGCCTCTTTTGCAGGCGCATGCAATCGCATAACAAATATAAATGCAGAATGCCATAGGTTCTGTCCCCGTATGGGTATCTGTATCTGTATCTGTATCTGCAGCCGTGTCTCGATGTCTGTCCTTGTGAGTGTCTGTGTTCATCGCGAGGTGAATGCATTTGGCGCACACGTGCTATTCTGGTATTACCGCCCCGTACTCCCAAAGCCCCTCCACTTTCAGCATCCTCCCATGACTCCCACCATAATGTATTTGTTCCCGAGCCCATGTGACTACCGTTCCAAAGGATCTCGGGGTATTGTGTGAGGTCCTCGGGTGGACTAGGCAACACGTTGCCCCGCCGGGGAGATAATAAGTCTGGCGTAAATTAGTTTGCCATTTTGAGTTATGAATGCGCATTTCAGCGGACTGCTGGCGTCCTGATTGCGTGCTATTTAGTGGACCAAGGCGAAGGGGATCAGAATGAGTTGCACTAAGCTGCTTTCAGCTAATGAAGAACAACTCTTCTATTTGGGAACACAAATTTTATTGGCCTAGCAACAGAGCTATACCTTTTTTTATTGACTAGGTAAAAAGGCTTACCCCAGAGAAGCAAAGAAAATATTTTCTTAGATTGATAATAGACTTGCACTATAGAAATAAGTCTTCTAAATGTAGTATTGATTATTTTTCTCTTAATTGTTAATATGTTTCTATCTACCCAAACAAGCCATGATAATAACTACTTCAACTTCTGCTTTCCAAACCGTAATCACATGTGTTTCCCTCACTCATGTCTTCCCAATTGGAACTGCTAAATATTTGATGCTCGAATGAAATACGATGTACGCATAATTAAGCATTTGATGGTGCAAACAAACACTCTCAAAGGATCCTGACTAATATGCCCAATCATAAAACTAATCCTCATGGCACAAGAAAAACCTCATTAAAATAACGCATACGCAACGTTGTGTGTTGACAGACGGGAGTACATAAAGCAGGCCAACACGGGGGCCGTGGTTAATGTGTCTGCCGGTCCGAAACCGACCCTGGTTTTTGCGGCCAAGAAGTCTAACCAAGCGAAATTAACATAAATGAATTTGCAGCTGTCCGAAGGGGACCCCTTTACCATTCTCCTACCATCCAGTTCCTAGCTGCGAACCCTAACCCTTGCCCTCGAAAGGCGAGAAATGCCCAGACAAATGGCCAAATCACACTGACCTGCAGTTTAATGTGGCGAGACGTGTGTGCATGCTGGGTTTTCGGGGCTTTGGGGATCGGGCCGAGAATTAAAGATGAATGAAAACTTGCGGCAACACCAAATAAATCATTTATGCCATGCTAAGTCCAGACCCACAGCATGAAATGAGTCTGGAGCCAAAGGTGGCTGGCATATTAAGTAACGCAGGGCTCGAGCCTTCGAAGTACTGGCTTTAAGGCGACGACGAGGCACTAACCTACAGCAATGTGAATGCGAAAAGTGTGTCAGCCGAATAGAAAAAAATGTCTAGAGAGAGAGGAATGTGCAGGACATGCGCACTTCCCATTGCGATCCACAAACAATTCGAACTTCGGGTCGCTCTGTTAACATTGACCAAGAAATTATTCGAAATGGCCAACGACAGCAGCATCCCAGAAAAGTCAGTCAAGCGGCGTTGCTGTTACCGAGCACTACACACAGTATCCTCAGCTTTCGTCTGGCGAATCCTTTGCATCCCTCGCAGAAAATCGCGTGAATTCGTCGTGATTTACCGGCACATTTTCTGTTTGATTTTTCCGCAATTGCTGCCAAGCCGAGTGTCCATAATTGACAGACCTGTCAGTCGAATCCACGTCAAATTGAGGCTGAGCTGAGCCAAAAGGGCCGGGAAGTGTGTGTTTGTTGGGGGCTCCATTTTAAATATCAAAAAGGTGCTGGAGCCAACTGCTAATTAGCCTAAGGCGTGTCAAAAAAAGGAACAAATAAACCACAAGAAAAGCACAAAAATCAAATTAACTTCCATCAATAATCAAAATTAAAACAAAGCTTAAAGCCCATTAAAATCAAAGTAAATACAAAAGTTAATGCAGTGAAAATCAAAGCAGTAAATACAACAAACAAGGTTTGTCGAATGGTTTTTATCTAACGCAAGCATAAAAAGTAAAAATATTGTTTTTTCCAACCAACCCAAAACCAACAACTAACGTTTAAAAATATATAAATCAAATAAAGAAATATATACTACCATAATACCCAGAATACAAGCAGATTTTTTGTAAATTACTAGAGGTGTGTGTTTCAATGGTACCCAATAAATTACCATACGAATAGCCACAATAAATTCCGTATTAAACGATCAAAAGAAAAAATTGGATGACACAAAAACAGAAAGACTCAACGATATCACAATAAAAATCGGAATATGAAACGTTTACACCGATAAACCAAAGTTTTTAATAGAGGTGTGCATAATTCATAATTCCCAATGAATGCAGAGCAACTGATTCAAATTAATCCTAATTAGATAAAGTGAAAAAGAATAACATATGCTTATTAAATCAATGATAAAAACTTTATTTAATCGAGATTCGTTTGACCCAAATCCATGTTAATCGGGAATATACATAGCAATTTGATCAAAATGCAAATGGCAAGAAGCAGCGGCACTTTTATTGACAACAAAATGGCGGAATGCATATAAAATGCAATAAATAGCAAATGGTAAAATTTCAAACGGCAAATAGCCATAAATCGATGATATAAATGCATAAAGTGCTCAGTATTACGCTACCCATAAATATATACGTACAAAATTATACAGCTCTGTGCAATTGTGTTTTTGTGTGGGCGCCGCTTAATTGAGCATGCATTAAAATAATAGCAAAATATAAATTAATCTCGTCATAAAATATAAAAGAATGCTTACATAATTTAGGCTTTTGAAACATTGAAAGCCACGGGAAAAAAGTATATGTTTACATAAATATCAGTGTTCGTGGGTGTGACTGTGACAGTGAAATAAATGCTTTAATTAAATGCATGGCATAAACAATCGGCCAGCTCGGATTACCACTGGGAATACGCAGACAAAAAATAATCAGTTTGGTAAGCTTAGATTTGGAATAATTTCATTTATTTACCATTCAATTCGTGCGAAAGAAAATCAAGCAATATAATCCAGTGACGTTTTTTGTTGGAAATTAATTGACTGCACAGTCATGAGAATTGTAGAAAAAACCTGCAGGTGGCCACTGATTGAACTCCATCAATGAAATCAATTTGTGTTATTGAATTGTTGGTAATTCCAAGCTCATCCTTACGTTAAACCCCGAATGGCACTCAAATTTAAACGAATTTATTAGAAAACTTTGGCTGCAAAATAAGACAAAAAACTCCCAGTTCACTGGGGAGTAAATTATTCATAGATTGTGAGACCTAGTGGAGCTGAAATAATTTGGAAAAACAACAATATAAAAGTCTCAAGCGGAAGAGAAACTCTGGCACATTTGATGTAATTTTCATTGATTTCCCTTTGGCATATAAAACGAAATTAATTGATTTCTAATGTTGATAAAAGTAAAGTAAACAGAACACTTGACAACTTTTACGCAATGTTTCTTCCACTTTTCACCTACACCCCGTGTACTTTCCCAAGCTTTTTTCCTGCGTTTCTTTCTACTTGTTACATTCCTTCCCCATTCTTGCTTGTCAAAGTTTACTTTGAGTGTTGATTTTGGGGACGAAATAGCAAGCAAGTCTCCATCAGTCGAGCACTTTGTGCTGCTATTGCATGTAATTAATTTTCCAGCTCGAAGCTGCTGCGAGTTTCCCCGGCAACCAGAAATAAATACAGCGAAAACTCTCCCATAATTAATTTAAATTTGGCTTAAAATGTTTTTGAAATATTTCGAAAGATTTACCATCCGACCTTTGGGATGAATTTAATAAGTGTAGGCCATGCATATTTAATTCCTCGCTACCCAGAGCGTAAATAAATTCCGCTAATAGCCATTATGAATATTCTTTAATAATAGATTGCAAAACTGTGGGATGTTCTTGTAGTTCTTGTGGAAAATTCCTGACTAATTTGTGGTAGCTATAAGGTGCAGATTTTTGAATCAGTTTTGATTTAACAAAGCATTTTTAAAAATAGTCATCTCATGCTAAAAATATTTTGGTACTCATCAGCTCTACCTTAAACCAAAATCATAGATTTTATTTAGTTCTTAATAGAACTTAAAATTAGTCGTAATATTGAACTGAAAAATGTACTTTAAGACCCTATTTTTCAAGCTTTGTTTAGATTAAATCGTTCTTTTACCAGCTCTAGGGAAACATAGTATACCCTTTAATAAATCCATAACACGTTTCAAACAATTATCCGCCTCCCATAAGATTATCATTTAAGATCTAACTAAGCACCGGCTTGTTGCACTAATAGTCGCAGCTGCGTTTGCACGCCCCATTTCCATTCGCCACCCTTTTCTTGCCACAAACGGCGACGTGCTCGAGTGCATGACAAATATGGTGAGGTAAGCCGAGGGAATGCTGCACCAGAACCAGACGCAGCAGCTCCGATCCTCGAAACCATGGCCATTCCAAGACCACATCACAGCCAATCAAACCGAGTGTGTTTGTCAGTTGCATTGGCCCTGGCTGCTTAGCGCTTAATGTATAATGCTAGAAACCCAACGACGTAAACAATTTGTAAGTCATGTGTAAACATCATAAGTTGGTTGGCGCATCCGTTCATTCGTTCGTTCCAATTATAAGCACTTAATGTATCACCGGGGAAAATCCATACGCCACGTAGGCCGCATCCTGCATATATTACGCATACGCCACGTTCGCCGGCAATAAAAACAAAGAAAATACACACGTACGGAGCGGAAGCCGTCTGAGTGCTGCTACCCGGAGTTAGTTAAACAGCAGCCAAGTAATTAGATTTTTCCACATGAAACACAGACACAGAAAGTGCAAAAAAGTGAGAAAGAGAGGGAAGTGGGCGGAAGCGAGACGGCGCATCGGGCCAAGTAGTGTGCAAATACGAGTAGTTTGAAGTGCAAACAAAGGGCCTGCTGCCATACAATTCAATTATAAAAAAAAATCCGTTGAGGGAAAAGTTTCAGCGGAAAACTTAATGCATTTAATGCGTGCGGGGCAAGCAAATGGATTAGCGAGCGGATAAAACTTGTGTTATTCTCGTTAAAATATCCGACATGTCCACCAGCACCACCCTTTCACCCTGAGGAACCAGCCACCCACCTGCCATAAAGTTTGCGTTGTCATACGTACCTTACATACGTACCTTACATACATACCTTAGCCATATATGGCACATATACCATATGCCACATGCCAAAATCTCTCCTGAGCAAAAGGAAAACAAAAATAACCCAACTGCAGCCCTTCGGGTATTTTCCCTGTTTGTTTGCGTATTTGAGTTGGTGTTGCTCCCCCCGAAAGTTATGCTTGAATCTGGTATTACACGTTCGCTGGATGTGTGCTTTTTGGCATTTCTTTTTTATCGCGTCACAGCCAAAAACACGTGACTGCAGAGACAGGTGGCAAGTGGGCTTAAAAAACGGGTAGCATAACTTCGACTGGGCAAAAATTGATGTCGTTACAAAAAAGGGAATGACAAAAGAATTAATAAACTTTTCCGGCTTTGTTTAATTACCCAAAAGTAGTTAAAGTTGAGTCATGCAAACCGTAATTGCCAGAAAGATTATTTTTTGATCAGCCAAAGTAAGCTCTTATAAGCTGCCACAAAAAAATGGCGTGAGGAAAAATTTTTTTGGAGACAATAAATAGGGATACCAGAGAAAATGAAGGTAAAGAAAAAATCATTCTTATTTTATTCCAAAACAACTTTACTCTAAAATAGCTGAAAACTCTGTGTATCATTTTCAGTGCTGTAAAAATGAATATTTATAAAATAAAAGTAGGTATCAGGCCATCTCAAAATTTTGACTATACATTTTCGGGGAGACATCAACTAGGGAAACCAGAGAAAATGTAGGTAAAGAAAAATGTGTACTTATATTTTTTTTTTAAATAACTAGACTATAAAAAAATTAAAATTTTTGTGTATAATTTTAATCACTGTAAAAATGAATACTTATTAACAAAAGAAGGTATCAGGAAATTCTAAAATTATATCTTTACATAGAAAAATTGTGTAGGTACATAATAAAACATAAACATAACGAATTTCAAAAAATATATATTTTAAATTTTATCAACTCAGTTTGATTTGACTTTATGTGCTTTCCAATAACGAGTCATTTATCATTCTTTTCAAAACCTCTTCTGTATTGAAGACTTAAGTTTCTGTAGCAGACATCATAGACAACTCATTAAGCCCTGTTCGAGAATGGAAGACAACAAATGGCCTGCTCCGGGCGGAGTCATGTTGAGCTCACCGATGTCTTGTGTATCAGGTCTCGTGCACTTGCTGGGGATATATGTATCTCGAAAATGCATAGGTACATCCTGCAGTCGCCGCAGGTATAAGCCTGTGTGCCTGGCTGGGTAAATTTTAAAGTCCAATTTATGCATATTTTAAATAACATGGACTTTGTGCATACGCAAAGTTTATGCGACCACAGAGCAGCCAAGTTTATAGTATGTCTGCGGATAGGTGAATCGCTGGCAGGCTTTGTGTTTTTGGCTTGGTCCTAGACTGCAGAACCCAAGCTCCTTTTTTGAGCTGATACTCGCATATTCCACTTGTGCGCATACCAGATAACGTAGCTGCATATAAATCATGTCATGGCCAAGATAAAGAGCGAAAATAGTCTTCTTCTGTGGGAAAAAGGAACAGGAAAAAATATAAAAAGGTGAGGACTCGGACAGGGGATTCTCAAGAGACCAGGACTTTGTTTGATTCCTACTTGAATGCATTTATAATGGTCAAGTGCAGTGTATCTGCAAATATAATTGAATTACTTTTCAGAGATTTTTCTTCACGATATCGGTCAGGACTTGCAGATAAGCATAAAATATATGCTTTTCATTTGGCCGAACACACAGGCTTTGGAGCACTCAACAATATTTGACCATAAATCGACTGAACGAACACATTTTATTTTATAAGATCTTCCGTCCGAGCGTAATATTTTAATGTGTTTCTTGCATGTGGGCATGATAAAATATACAATAGAGCTTAATATCAGGCATAAAATTTGAGTTGATATGGTTTTGATAGCTTCTATTTATTTCGTGGAAAATAAAGTCCTTCCTTTCAAGGCTGAAATATTTTGTGCAACCAAAAGTAGCACAAAAACCCATTGCCATGTATTCAATAATTTCTCTTTTAGCTTAGTAGGTGGATGTATTTTCCTTAAATTAATTCCCATTAAATTTAAGTTGATAATATTTTGATAGCTTTTATTTATTTCGTGGAAAGTAAAGTCCTTCCTTTCAAGGCTGAAATATTTTGTACAACCGAAAGTAGCACACAAATCCATTGCCTTGTACTCAATAATTTCTCTTTGGCTTAGTAGGTGGAAGTACCTTCATAATTCCCCCAGCGGACATAACCACTTTGGTTTCTCGCTCGTTTTCCGATCCCTAACAAGTTTGCCCCCAAGTATGACGCTAATCCCCAAGTAATTGTCTGCTTAGCGCTTACTGCCAATTTATTGAGATTTTTGTTTTTCCTTTCCCATTCTCACCTGTCGCACGTAGTTAAGTGTGTCGATACTTTTTGCTCAACCTGTGAGTTTCGTAGGAGCTGAGCTGGAAATTCCCTGCACACATAGTTACCACGTCGCAAACTTTCCGCACTTCAATTTTTATTATGCCATTTTATTTATTTTGATTTTGCCCATGAGAAAGTTTCCAGCCAACGTCTAATGATGTTAACTGCCAACGGCTTATCCGGTGAGAAAATCTGCTCGGGACTTAATAACATTGACAGGGCGTCCTTTCCAAATAGTTTCCCCGAGCATTAAGTTACTGGATTAAGACCGTTGTGGCCTGGCTCTTAACCCAGCTCAGTTCCGTTCATCTCTGGGTTCCGTTCTTAATTAATACCAGGCATGTGCTGAAATCAACAATTTTCTCTGGCCGAAAAATTTCTCGCCCGAGAAGGGGGCGCTTTCGACGCAATGAACTGTCTCGTTCCTGGACTTAATATATTTTTCTTAACTTTATGCCGGGTATCCACCTATCCACCGATCCACCTACCCCATGTGCAATTTCAATTTTCCCGTACTCCTAAAGGGGAATGCAATTATTTTTGCGCTACTTTTGCACCCACTTCACACTGCATGCGGATATGTATATAGATATATATATATGGCTGGATATATATATCCCTAGCACACTGCACTGCAGCTTCGGGGGCCCATTGATGGTCATAAATTTTTAAACAACAGAAATTACAATTACTGACCACGGCCAAAGGGAAAATGCAATGGGCAATGGGGCAGGGGCAAGAGATGGAGAAAATTGTGAAAAATGCATAATGAAAGCAATCCATATTAAAAATATAAATCACGCAGTGCGCCAAGGATGCGGAATTCGGGGTGCTGGACATATGCCGCACTCTGGGAACAATAATAATATGGCCAGCTGTCAGTCACCTCGCCTGCGGCGAAAGTCCGGCCAAATAATTAATTGGCTGCATTATGGCTTTGAGTGCCATAAGAATTCAGAATCCTTGGGGAAAGTGGGTAATCGTGTGCGGAGCGTTTAAAGTGACGAGCCAAGGGGCAGAAAAAATTGCAAGCCGCACTTCCACTTCCGCTTCCACCTGTCAACGGCAGACATCCATCGCTGTCATCGGCCATTCCGGGGCATAATTTTCAACTTGTCGTGGTCGCCCAATTGCCATTCATTAAGAGCGCGTAATTGTGGGCAAAGTGGTTTGGTTTGGCGCCACGATGCTATGGGACCCACATTCAGTGGACCTGGCCACAATGCCACACGAGACGATATTCTCGAGTGGTCTTTAATGGTTCAAGTTAATTATGCGAAATTTATTTTAATTGTTCTTCAAATTGAAATAATTGCCCCTGCCAGAACTCGATTCTTGTGCCTTTAAAATAGTACTAAAAAGATATGCAAAATGTAACAATCCATATGAATAGATCAGAACTAATAAAACATCTTTTTTTAAGAATTTGTAATTGCATTCTTAGTATTTTTTCCTTTAAAAAATGTATTTGCTTGATGTTTTCGATATTTATAACTCTCATTGATAAAGTACATATTTATTTTCGATTTTTTTTATACATACTCATCCTTTTAGCAACCTGCCCAGTGGTACTTGCACGGTTTTTTTTATAAAAATGTATTTGCATTAAAGTTGAAATGTTCGATATACATATTATATTACTGATTGATAAAGTACACATTTATTTTATATTTTTTTTAATACATATCCTGCCTTCTGGCATCTTGGCCACTGAACCATAGTTATTTATTTTTTCACTGCCTCAAGGAAGCCAAGCAGTTTCCTTGGAATGCACAACATATCAGAGACAAGAACAAGTCAAGACAAGTCAAGTCAAGTCCCAGGAAGAACAGAAGGAGGGGAGGACCCAGGGCCAAGGATATTAGCCTGCATTCCGAGCAGCTGTTGTGTCATTGTCGCCAGGCAATGTCCTTGTTTTTATAAGCTCTCTTGCATGTAATCAGTTAGGGATATTCATGGACATGACTATGATTTTAGTGCGCACATACAAAAAGAAAAACACAATGGCCTGCATGTATCCTACACAAGGAAAAAAAATCATTGCATTAAAATAAGAATTAGCTTGATCGATAAGTGTGGGTTTTTGGTAAATTTGGCATATGCTTTCAGAAAGTAAAAAGTAAATATTTATTTCAAGTTTAGTCGTATTACTAAAATATATATTCGTATAATAAACTTGTTCACTATTCTTAAAAATGTAATTGGCATTACATTCCTTACAATAATTGCAGTTAGGATATTAGGACTTAAGGATCTATATTTTATTTCAGTGCACACATGTTCTGCAGAGATTTGTACATGGTCTGGCGCCAAGTCGCAGCAAGGAGTCCTCCGATAGAAAAAAGAAAGCCCTGGCTTGAAAACAAAAAGCCAAAGAACGCTGCAATGCCATGCAAATCCTGCTGAGCAACACAACTCAACATGATGGCCAAGGAGCGAGTCCGAGCCACTCGTGTGCTCCTGGCCATTTCCCATTTGCCGTCAACAACTGGCCTGTCCAGCTGGTCCGGCCATGGCGATATATGTGGCTGCCCGGCTCTAAGCCCATAATCAGGCGATTTGCAGGCATTAGAGAGGGCCGAATGGATGAAGAGGGGAGCTGCGGGGGCAGTGTATCCTGCCATCCGAGGACGAGGACACAAGGCAGCCTGTTGTCGTACGTCAGCTTTTGTCTATGGTTGATCATTTGCTAGCCAGTGGATTTGGTTCCTAATACTCTTGAAAATGTCTCCGGCAGTTGTGTCCACTAGATTCCCATGTGAAGCCGCTTAAGGTGGGCTTACCCATGGCAAGAAACTTAAGGCCAAAAGCTTCGCTAATGCTAAATTGGTTACTTCACAAGTTTGCAAAAAAAAGGCTGCTTTTGTAGAGTAGTTTTGCATATTTAAGGAATATAAAAGCATTTGGAGTTCCAAGCATTACTTAAACAGTTTTTAATAAAAACTTGTTATTAAAAATTGTAATAATGCTTAAAAATAGTGTGAGGATATTTCTTAATTCTCCAGATTTATTGCACACTTTTCCATTACCATTAAAAGTTGTCATCAATTTGCCTTAGCAATTTCGCAATGCGCTTAAGGAAGATTGTTTCTTAACTGCAGCTTTGTCTTGCGGTTTTTATTCTCTCCTTTAGACTATCAACTATTTTTTATCGAACAAACTAATCTAAGGTAGACTCAAAAAAAGAAAACAAATGGCCATCTATCTTCGGGCCTTATGGAAATCCGTTTTCCCTCTTTGCCCGGCTTTTTAGCCACACGCACTTCTTTTGCACTTCATTTCCCAACTCTACTTTTACACAGGGAAAAATATGCTTAGCTAAATAAACTTTGAATTTTGTAGTTTAATATTTATTAAAATTGTTTTTAATAGAAAGTCAAATATAAAATTATTTTGTCTTTCTTATTGCTATTATAAGCTATGATATTTTTTTAAAGAATTTGTAATTAATTTTTATTTTGTGTACAGACTTCAGCTCTTCCTTAATTTTTTTTTGTGCTTCAAAAAGCGGAAAAATATGAGTACCGAAAGTTTTCTTGTGTATCTCTTTCCATGGTTTTTCATTGGTCCATTACTGAAGAACAGGTCTTTTTTATAGCTCTTCAGCGCACATGCTGACATCTCTTGGCTGCAGTTCGGCTTTCATTACGTCTATCCTGCTCTGCATTTCCATTTCCATTGCCACTGCCACTGTGACTGCCCTTATTTTCTTGTTACACTTGCTCCAAGAATTATTGCCCCGGCATATTCCACTCGGTTCTCGGGCGTTTTTGTATGCGCTTTTTTTATGCTCCGTGGCATTTTTTGCCGGAATTCTTTCCACAAAAATGACAGCTGACACTTGCGTTTAACCGCACAGATTTGCTTTTAGTACGCTTTAGTGTCGTCCCCCAGTCGAATCCTTTATCCTGTATCCCCTCCTGCGATTGCGGTCCATCTGTTTGTACGCTCGTCCGAAGGCAAGTTGTAATTGTCGTTTGTATTACCAGCAAACGGAGACTGGGGGCGTTGTGATTGCGGTTTCCCCCTCTGCAGGCTATTTTACGACTTATCAAATGCAGCTCCCCATCTGACATTTCCCCGTTTACCTCTGCCTTAACAGCCCTTGTGGTTTTCCTAAAATAGTTTTAAAGAAAATAAGAGTTCCATTAAAATGACTCGGCATTTCTCTGGAATGAGCTTACAGTAGGAAAATATTGACTTTATTATTCAGAATAAAGAAAAAAAAAGGAAGAACATTAAAGAACGAGTTCTTTTTGTTAGACTTCTGCTGCTTACAAACTTTTTTTTGAGCATGGACTTTGTAATTTTTTGTAATACCCGTTACTCGTAGAGTACTAGATTCGTCCGAAAGTACATAAGTGACAGGTAGGAGAAAGCTTTTCCGACTCTCCGTCCGTATGAACGCTGGATCTATAAAACTATAAAAACTAGAAAGTTTTGATTTGGTATGCAAATTCTTGAGGTTCCTGCGCAGCACAAGTTAATTTTAGCACGGTACTCTAACGCTGTTTGTACTTAAAGCGGACCATTCATTAAGAATTCATAAGCAAATAAAGTGCGACATCTCGAACACATCTCCCTCGTACTACCTTTAGCTGGGTAACGGGTATCTAATAGTCAAGGACGTCGACTATAGCCTTCTTTCTTGTTTAATATAAACTTTTATTGTTTTAATTTATAAAAAAAAAAACAAGAAATGAAACCAGCTGCAGTCTGCCAAAATGTATTTTCTTTTTCAGTTAATACCATGTTATGTTGTTGAGGGATAGTTTCCGAGGCAGGCTTACATTTTAGCTTACTTCAACTGAAAAACCGTTTGCATTGGTCCCCTCACCAGAATCCTATTCTTCATAGCCCGGTTTATCCTTCCAAACACCCGGTTAAACCACCACTCTCATCAATCTCGTTTGCATGGTCCTGAAAAATATTTCCAATGTTTTACAGGGCCCATGATGAATTTTTTGCTAACTGCCCCCCTGTGGGTCAGTGGGGTGTTGAACAATTTCAGCAATATATGAGAAAACATTTTTGATTTTTGAAGTGTTTCGAACACAAGTTAGTTGCAAAATATTGCGAAGCCAGCAGTGCTAAAATTGTTTTTTTTTTATTCTGTTTTATACATCAAATGCAAACTGCAATTTTTGTTCCTTTAGTAAAATTGGTTTTCAAGCTTTTTGAGTTTCCTGCTAGCTAAGGGTGTAAAATATTCAAGCATTGAGAAAGCTAGAAATAAACATAAAGATCTGCCTAGTAATTTAAAAACAACAAATTTCAATGTTCCAAAAATGTAGTTTAAAGAAACTTAAAGTTGTGCATTTAATTTTAAAAATAATTAAATAAGATACATGAACATTATTTTTCTCCCTTTAAAGCTGCTACTAAATCTAACCAACAATGAAAAACTTTCTAATCATCCACTAGATAATAAGGCCAAAAAAACCAGCATAAAGTCCAAGAGTAAATGGCTTAGAAAATGTTCACCAACAATTGCCATAAATAAGAGTCACTCGAGGCCACATAAATACAGTATCGAACAACAACAAGGACGCCGGTCCATTGACGATGACAAAGCCGACAATACGCAAATAAGATTTGGCTCAAAAATTTATTTAATTTCATTTTATTGGATGAAAGTCAAAGGCGACGAAAGTCCAGACAGCCAGACGATGGGGAAAATCCGGCGGGCCAAGGGAAATGGAAAATGTTTACCATCGAACAGCGGATCCGATGTCGAATCATTAATCTTTTTGCGCTGAATCAGCTCAAAGAGCTTTGGCCTCTTTTGGCGAGACTGAGCTGAATAAACAAAGCAGAGGCAAGCATTTCGATGCCAAGTCATTTTTGGGGCTAGGGCCAGCTTCTGATTCTTGGCCATTTGCAAATGAGTCGCCAGCATAATGACCATGAAGCTATTTGCTCGACAACAAATTGCCAACAATTTTGCACACTCCATTGACTTTGGCCTTTCCTCTTTGGCCTGTTCAATTCTCATTAATTTACTTATAATTATTATTGTCGACATTTTCATATTGACTCTGAGTCTGACTTGGTTGGTCGTCCGGCCTAAGAAAACAAGTCAAATTAAAAATTTTAACTCAAGGATGGGAACATGGAAATTGCTTTTGTGCCCTTTTGCATCCCACGGCAGCAATAAAAAAAGAAAGCAATGAGAAATATGCGCCTGTTAACTTGTTCATTACCCTAATGGAGCGTTTTTCCCATGCATTCTCCTCCTTAATATTTCGTTTCTCTCACATTCGGCATCCCTTTGGACCTTTTTGCCTTCTGAGGGTCTCCTTTTCTCGAGATTTCGTCCTTCGGTTCGTTGCCCCCACCGACATTGTGTCCTTTTTGCCCCATTTATGCGGAGTGGCATAGACAAGAAAGACGCGCCGAGTGTCCCGCCTTAATAAAGTGAAATTCCGCACTGTTATATATTTCATTTAAATGACATTTTAATTAATGTCAACAATTTCGCCATTGTGGCGAGTCGGCGCTCTCATTATGATGCCTTGAGAATTCCGCTCGCGCTTACCATCACTTTCAACATACTTTTTACAGTCTGCCGCTTTAATGTGATTATTTCTAATTAGATATTTTAATTATGCGTAAGTTGTCGAGGGGCTTCCCAAGGTCCCTTGTTCGTTAAACAATTTTGCAGCTGAAGGTGAGCGCGTGAGTTTGTGTCCATCTCTTCCCGGATGTTTCACAAAGACCCACATTATATACAAAAAATCTTGTGCCCATGAAAAAAATCACATTAATAGGTAAAAATAATTGACAAGGTTACAGTATAAATAAAATGACATTAATTTAAATTTTATAATATTTTTAAAGGATGTCAAAACAAAAAGCAGTTCAATATAATTTTTCGATAAATTACGCAAACCTGTTGCTTTGTAGCAAATATTTGACTTTAGGCTATTTTTAACTTGGCCAGAGTGATCAAAAATAAAATACAAACATTATACTTATTAAATTGTTTATGTATTATAATATTATTGGACGAATTTTAAAACCAAAAATCACTTTCTATTTATTTCACTTTGTGAAATTACGACGTCCTCTCTATTTTAAACTAAAATCTTCCTGGTTGCCTGGTAACAAATTTTGGGCTTTAAGCGAATTTCTACTTGGCCAGCTCATGATTTCTTATTCAACAGCCCTAACTCATTAAAACATCATTTAATTCAGAGCCAGCATGCCAACAGAATTCATATCTGCCTAATCCCAGATCTTTTCGAGTGTCAATTCAAAGGGAAAAATTACCTATGTCCACAGATGCTGGTAAATAAAAACGTCAAAGGAATGTCAGCTACTAATCACAGCTTAATGTCGGTTTTAATCCCAACCAAAGTCACTGCTGACAGTCGAATGTTTGGTAAACCGAAATCTTAAGCTCACCAAAAAAATAAACATGCACAAAGGCTCTATTAAATTGCCCACGAGAGACCAACAAAATTCAAAGGGCCAAAGAAATGAAAGTCCTTACTTATTTTTTGGTATTCCGAAAAAAGGGGCTTAACTTTTAGTTACAATAAATTATATGCAACAGTTTTAAAAAAAGGGCCAAAGAGTTAACGATGCTGTGAGCGGTAGCAGGGGATCCTCGAACATTTTTTGTTGCCAAATAAAGAACTTGAGGGAATTGCACATAAAACGACTGACGGATGACAGGGGGGAGGAAAGGGTTAAGGCCATCATTGGCATGTGGCGAAAAAATCTTTTCATTTGGGAGATGCCAAATATTTGCAGGTAAAAATAGACGACGGAAAAGGGACAAATCCCAATATGCCAGGCACTTTATTGCAATCCCTTTAAACAAGTTTTTCGAGCTCCCTCCTTATTTTTTATACATATTTGCTTGGACGCCTTCACGTGCGAATGCGGCAAACAAATGGGTGAGACTTTTTCACCAAACACTTGAAATTGTGTGCTCGAAGGTCGCTTCGCCTGTTCGGAATCCTTTCTATTTCGGCAAATAAAATATGGAATTACTTAACGGCCATGTCAGAGCGCAGTCTTTGTGTGCGTCTGTCTATTTGCCGGCGGTTGCCTTTGTGCTGGATTTTATTTGCTCTGATGTGATTTGTTTAGCTCAGCAGTCCCATATGTCGGGTTGTCTTTAAATTCTCGTTGAGAGTTCCCCGTCCCGCCATTCAGTTTGGGGGATTATGCGAAAGTAAGTGCTACATGTGTCTCTGAGTTGGGGCTTTAAAAGCAATTTTCCTTGTTTGTCCAAATTGTTTTTACACTTTAAGCAAGCAGCTGCGTGTGATTGATATTTTCGCATCACAAAATTATTAATACCACACTGATAGGTGGCTTTAAAACAATTTAACGCTGATTTTCGTTTAAAAAAATGTAAATTGTTAAGAGAAAATTCCCCTAGTACTTAAAATGTTTTTCTGATAACTGATACAAATCTAAAGCCAAAAACTTTTTATAAACTTTTGGAACATCTAAAATCATATTTGTTAAACTCCTTAATTTATTGCAACAACTTTCCCATTTTGAGCCATAAAGTTTTCTATTAAAAATTCTTTCGTCTGACCAAATTTTGCACGCCTCATAAAGCTGCGGCATATAAATAAAATTTTCATAAGAAGACATGATTTCTGAAGAAGGGTTGCTGGTTGGGGCTGAAAAAACTCATCAGAAATTCAGCATGCGTGGTCTTATGAAAACTTGATGCCGCCGTGATGACACTCATTGTCTTGAGTGAAAAGTGTGGCAAATGACATGGGCGTAAGAATGGGTATGAGGCCTGAAAATTTCGGCCTTTTGGAAATTCCCAGAGCACCCACACACATTTTAGTCGCGGTCTTTTGTTCAACATTCCCCCAACGCTTTTTAAACATTCGCCACACACATTCTTCTTGAGCGGCAAATGACTTTCAAGTTGCCATTTCCTCCGGATTCTGCTTCAGGTGTACCCCGTCTCGCTCAGTGCATGAAAAGTTTTCTAATGAAAAATTCAGCTGCTCTGTTAAAGTTTTGCTTATGAAAATGCAGCTGCCAGCCGAGGAGTGACCAGATAACAGCGAAATGGAAATGGAGTTTTCGAGAATAACTCCTTGAATTGGATGCGGATGGCTTAAGCTGCACAAACTGCCTCGAAATGCGAAATGAAAAGTAATCAAATTCTTGTTGCTAGTTGGCAGAGTCGTGAAAGGTTGAGCCAAGTTCTTACGGAACTCTCAGAAGTTCAGAGTCGTGAAGGTGACATTTTGCCATAAAGGCGAACGAGAACGGTAATAAACTTGAACTACTGAATGGAACTGTTACAACTTATTTAATTAGAGCCCTGGCTGTTTGTTGTCTGTTTTTTATTGTGTTTATTTGAAATCGTTTACCCAAAGTTTTTACCTTTCCCTAAGTTAAAAAAAAAATTTGGAGTAATCTTGTTTACTTAGGATCATTGTCATTACTTATATACTTTGCTGCAAAATATTTACCAAAATAATGCACGTTCGCGAAACTTGATTCTCTTTTAAAAGCATTTCGCCGTCAATGTTCAAAATTAATTTTGTTCTAGTTAAGAGATGGAAATTTCATTAAAGCCCACGCCACTGCCGTCCGCATAATTTACAAAGTGTCGAGCTGAAAACTGCCCACCGAGCAGCTTCAGCTTCAGCGGGAGTTTCCATCTAGAAACCGAACATCCGACCATCCGACCATCCAACCAACCAGCAAATCCGTCCATTTATCCATTGAAGGTCCGGCTGCGGCCATAACAAGGCGTGACTTACAGCGTACTTGAAGGGCCAGAATGAAGCAATTTTAATTTGCTGCTCTTGGCTGGATAGTAAAACATCAGCAGTAGCAACAAGATGAAGATGAGAGTCGGAAAGAAAGGGACTTCTGGCGGTCCCCCGTCCAAAGTTTTTGCAGTCAAAATGCAGTGGGTGGCTCCCAAAGTGTTGCGCTTCATAAATAAAACGGGGGGAAGAAGTTCCGGGGCAGAGGATGTGGTGCTGGATGAGCGGCAAACTTATAGCTGCGTTGGCCAGTGTAAAAGCATATTTTCTGCTTTTAATTGCAATATATTCTTTTAGACAAAATGACTGATGATGGTAGAGTTGGCTTCCTTTCTCTCTTTCTCTCGCTGGCTTGCTTTCTTCGCACAAGCGGCAAAAATATATTGCCATGAAATTTGCAGATGGCACAGGAAACGGAAACCCAGCGGAGACAGGCATGTCTCCACACTGGCAAACTCCGTTTGACTGCTAAATGAACAAGGAAAACCCATTCTTCGCTTTTCTCTGCATTTTCCACCCGCCGCCCAAAACTTTCCACTTTCGCACAGCTTCGAGGCACTCGGAGTATTGTGGTTCTCGGTCACTGCGGTCCTTGCTGTTATTTTTTATAAGGATACTGGGAAAAATCACTTGAAAAATCCGAGTATACGGTTTATAACTGTAGAATGGCATAATAATTTTTTCATGTAATAGATACGTTATAACGAATCCCAAAAAAGATACAGCAGGGGTGCCAGAAACTAGAAACTAGAAACTAGAAGCTTCAAAACAGGTGTCTAAAAGTATGCAATGGAAAAACGTCATTTTTCCATAGGACCTTAGCATTCGACATATTTTGTTGCATATTTTTAGGCTTTTTAAGAAGTGAATTCAAAAATTAAGTCATTTCTTTGGAACCTCCCGTATTTCAAAGTTAAAGAATGATGAACTGCTTAAAATTCGAGTCTATCCTTTATTTCCCAAGTGTAGCCCCCTCGAATCCTTTCTCCGCCTTAGTGAAACAAATAACTCAGAGATAAAGAGAGAAAAGGGCTCGGAAAAGAGGGGCCCTACAGAGGCCTTTGTCTTAGCCATCGCGACCGCCATTTTGATGATGAATAAATGAAGGCCTTTGTGTTTTTGGACGTGGCCAAGGAGAATTTACCACTTTCATTTACTCGACATGCACTTCTCCAGCCGAATGGAATAATTAAAATCTTCCCTAGTACTTTAATCCTTGTCTTTCAGTTAATAGATTTAATATTAATGACTATTTCATGTTTAGTATTTATACGTTTTTGGGTGGCAGCTTGAAATGCAGCGGTCATTAGTCATGAAAGTTTTCTCCTTACTCACTTGGCTTGTTAGAAATTCTCTAATTTATTTCTCACTGAATCCAGAGTTATTTTCCCATTCCGCGCGAAAAAGTGGGTGGGGCAATTTTCGTTGAACTGCAAAAATGGCAAATCGCTGAGAAAACTCATAATTTTTTGCCTGACCTGCTGTGAAGGCAGCGTAAATTTTATTATTGGCAATGCCAACTGCACGGGCTCCACCAAGTACAACAAAGTTTCCGGCCAAAGTTTTAGTTTTTTTCCGCGCCCTATCAGCCCTATTTACACCCCCCTTAAATTCCCTCTCAAACAGATGATTAATGAAGCTTTGAAAACTTGAGTGCAAATTTAATCAAGCGCACAAGCAAATCGAAACAATCGACGAAAAAATGGCCAAGTTATAATAAGCTCCAAATTGGCACAATATGCCCAGGAAGAAGGGAATAGAGAATGGATTTATGTAAAGAGGGAGGTTGAAACAAAAGAGCATCAGGCTTAGAAAATAAATTATGCAATAAGTAGAACTCTGGCACTTTTTGATTTATTATTCGATTTTTGACATGTATTCAGAATGCTGGAGTGGAGAGCTGAATAATGAATAATTGGCCTATGTAAATTGTTTGATTCTCATAAAGGCAAAACTAAATAATGATTGATTCTTTGAAGATAAGCTTTTGCAAATAGTATGGCTAATAAAATTGAGCTCTGACTATTCAAAATTCAATAACCATTTCTCTTCATTTTGTTAAGGTCAAACGTTGTTAAATTAACAACAGCATACATTACCACATCAATTAAATTTATAGGAGATAACTTTAACAGTTTAATTATCTTTTAATTACAGTTGACCAACTTGGTATCGTCTGCTGACCTTTTAAACGTGAGTATACATTTTATATATTATAGCCCCTAAGCAATTCAAGGGAAATACATTTGTTTTAATTGAATATTAAACATTATAGTTTATAACATTTTAATATTAGAACTTTTTAATACAATTTTTCTCAAATTTCTTACAAATTATTATATAAATAAACTTTTAATATTGTAATGTTTTAATTATTTAGAAAAAGGGTCACATATTAACCCTCATAAGCATCAAAAGAGCACAATTTAGTCCTGGGGAAAATATATGCCTGTTGACTGTATCTTACCCTCTTCAAAATATTATCTCCTCTCAGCTCGCAATCCACTTTAGACATTTCCGTAACCCTTTTCGCTGGCACGTGTTTTAAATTTAAGCAAAAGTGCGCTGGCCCAAAGGACAACCTACCGTATGCCCTCATCCGCAAAGACAACTTCATTCATCATGCTGTCTGTTTTATATACAAATTTCATTAAACTTTCCAAGGACCCCCAATAATCAAGTGGACGTTTTATGCGTATTTGCTCTCTGACGTATTCATGAGAGCCAACTAACGCCATCAATTTGCGAAAAGTCCTGCCACTCCGAAAAGATTCGCCCCGTGACAGGCGAGGGCCTAACTTTTGGCATTTCTTGGTCCTGGGCTGACCTGACAGGACTTTGGACCTGCTGTCCCGGTTCGTGGCCCAATTATTATCATAATGCCAAATGAAGATGACAACATTGACAGCATGTTGGCCGGTGGGGGGAAAGTTTTAATGATACTCCCGAATTCGCTGGCTGAGGGCCAATTAATCACTGCTGCCCAGTGTCTCCGCTTGAGTGTCACTTAATTTTTTTATGATACTCCGCCTTGACTTGGCGTCAAACGATTCACGTTCAATTGTTTTATGCCGTCTGCGCTTTGAGGTTACGAGTGGTCTCTATAAAGTGTTTTTTCACCCCCCACTCCAACCGCATTTTCCATCCCCTCGAGCGAATTGTTGTCGAGACTTTCGAGCCATTTTGAGTGCCAGCGTTCTGGGCAGAAAGTTTTCACTGCTGCCCGAGAACGAAACCGTCAATTTGCCGCAAATATACGTACACATAGGATGGGGGGAAAGTACATACCAACTAGGAGAAGTTTTTAATGGCCATTGAGGCCAGTTTATGCAGCTGCCACTCCCATTCAGCATTTACCAACCAGCTGCCCTCAATCCGCCCTTCCTTACGGTCTGTTGTCATTATTAAATTAGTTGCGGGCGATTTGTGGTAATTAGGGTAAAATTTAATGGCTCTTTGAACACGCTGGCTAAATGGAAAATGTATATGCCAACATTATGCATGTTTGGTATTATTCCACACCCTTTAACCGACATTTTAAGGATTAATACTAGTATTTTATAGAAATATTCAAAATAATACTATTTAAGAATTTCGGGAATAACTTGGGTTGTTAATAATAAATATATATAAAACGTTAACGTATTCATTTTTAAACATACCAATTATTTATTAATATCGTGGTATTGTTTTTGAATAAACAAACGAAATATTTGGAATAGATGATGATATTTTTGAGTTAAAGGATACTTTGCGGTATTCTGCATGTTAAGAAATATTGCCCAGAATGTACATTAAAATGAAATGTTGAATGAAATGTATTGGTAAAAAAAAATGAAAAAGGAAACAAGTTACGGATTTAGTCCTGTTATTAATGGTGCCAATTTTAATAAATTTATAATCAAAAAAAATATTTTATTCGTTGCTTAGTGCTGATAGTAAATACCTGAGCATGGCTGATTTATTTATATTGTGGGACAGGGAATACTTTGTTTTTATTCAAAAAATGTAATAGCATTGAATGCTAATAATCTTTTTTATTAACATGTATTCTTGATAAGATATTGTGGCCCCACACACTATAGCTCATATAAGCATCAATTTAATTAGGGAAGGCGATAGCTCATCTCGTGCGTCTGTCCTATCATTGGCATACACCTGGGGTCTAATTAGGTCGCATCACTGCATCGATTAGCTGGCACACTATTTCCCCTGGGATCAGACCGACAGTCTCCCTTACGACGGCTCTGCATGAGATACAGATACGTATCTGCGCTGCAGAGATCCTACCAGGTGCATAATCCTCTTTCTGCCGGCACCTTCAGTCGCCGAGGTCTCGCCAATCTGTTCGTGCATGATGCTGAATCCTATTTGAGGCATCAGCAGCCGTATCATCGTCATTTATTTATGCGTGGCACAGCGTTGCGTGGATGCATTATGGGTATGCCGACATCTGCTGGATTCACGCGGTGTTAATAACACGTCAGCATTCGGGGCGTATACTTGATGCCTGTGTGCGCGTGCGGTGTCGCAGGTGGGTGGATGGAAAAGCGCATCAAGTATACGCCATGCTGGCATCTTACACAATGCTGCCACTGGAAGAAGAAGGCCAGTTGACAGCGGCTGCAGCTAAACGCCTTTAATGGCCATCGTTGTCTGTGGCGCGCTGCGTCTTGCAAATTGCAATTAATTAATTGAAGTGCCGGTGGTGTTGCACATCCCCAGCCACATCCACATCCCCATCCACATCCACATCCACATTCACCCATTAATGTCGGCACAATGCCGGGCTGCGAACTGCTTAAATGGCTGTCACGTCTGCCTCTCGAGAAACGGCCAAAGGAGCCACCCCGGAGCTCTTCTGTCTTATTTATGAGTCTTAATAGCGAACCAGCAGCCCACACAGGTTGGCCATGCTTTCTTAACAGGTTAAGTAGCAGTTCGCCTTGGCAAATTGAAAGGTCTAGCGTTGAGTGGCATATGCATGCCACTTTAATTCCATATTCAGTTGGATGTTTAATTTCATGGCCCCAGCTTAATGAGGGTAATTCAGGAGACTCGCTCCTCCGTCAATTATTTAAGATAATTTGGTAAAGCAATGGGAGAATTGGCAAAATAAGCAGCCGTAATGAGCATATACGCAGCGCAAGTGAAATTGACATTAATTAATTTTCATATTTGCCATTTTTATTGGATGAAGAAAGTAAGGTAAGGGAAAATAAAGCGAAAATGAGTTTAAAGGCAGCATGGCCTGAATGCCATTTCCAGGGGATGACTGCATAATACCCCTTTGTATCCCATTGAAAGTTTCAACCTTGTAAAAGCCTTTTAAATTTCCCAATCGAAATCAAAGTGACAGAGAGGAATTGCCGGCATGACGCCTTTAAGCTGAATATTTGGAATTCCACTGACGTGCGTGTCACTTAATTAAGAAAAGGTACAATTTTACATCCCCAGCAATATGCGTTATTTTTGCGCGTGTCTATATACATGCTGCTCTCAAATACAATGTTTATTGTAATTTGTTTGTAATGGCATGTAAAAAAGAAAATTGAGCTGGTGAATCAAATTAAAATTGCACCCACATTTAATATTCATTGAAAACATTTTGTAACAACAATAATAATGCTGCGTGTATCTCGCAAACCGACTGGCGGAATTGAATGGATATTCGAGAGTATATATACATATAAAATACAAAAACGGGATATCCACGTCTGATATGAAACAACAAACCAAACTGTCGTGGTTCGAATGGCAAACACATTGAGAGCCCCAAAAACCAGGGTGAATTTATTGATGGAATGCGTTGTGGCCCCATTAGGGCTAAACGTTTGCATTGAACGAATATTAGCATGAAAAGGATTTAAATTTTTTTTAGTTACCCCAAAATGAATTAGAAATGAAGGGGATTTGCGACAATCAAATTCTTTATCGATTTTAAATAATCATAAAGAGCTCTTTAAATATGAGCTTTGAATTCAAGCAGCTGAGCAGATAATAACATATAAACTAATTATACCTTGATTATTTTATTTAATAGGATTAGATATATATTTTTGTTTTTAACATATAAAATAAACGTTTATATCAGATTTGCAAGAGACAGTTTATTAAAATTGTAATTGTAATAATTCACAGAAATTCAGGGAAATCAAATCAAACTTTTTTGTTATTTCTGTGACTTCTTTGAACAATTTATTGTTCAATAAATTGAATCACTTTGTAGTCAGACTCACTAATCAGCTCAATGAGCACTCTCTTATTCCACCCAATTACTCATTTCCTTGAAAGTCAATTATTTCCATGACTTGTTTGGTCAATATTATTTCCCAAAATTATTTATACGGTAGAAAATCTAAATTTAATCGCATTATTTGCGTTTGCTACATTAACCTTTGCCAGCAACTGAAACAGCTCATCACTCCTTTCATTTGGCACATTAAATTCTTGCCAAAACACAAACGCAGTCCCTGAACATTTGATTAAATGCCCTGTTCTAGCACATGCTTATAAATACACATGCATCTATCAGGCATAATGAATTCAATTAATTTACTCCTGCCAAAGTGCAGGATTATATACACACATGGCAGGCCATCTCATAAAGGGACCTCCGCCCCAAACTGAACTTTATCCCCGATGTTTGAGCATCATTATGATGAGTGATTGTTGCTGCTGGGAGTGTCTGCGTGTGTCGAAGATTTTTCTCAGCCGATTGTGGGCTAAATAATACTTTCCCCAACTTCTTTTTTCTTGTTTGTAACGATTTTTCCCTTTTGTTCGTCGCACGTTTCTTGCGGTTTTATTAATGTGTGCTAAATGTGCCGTCTACTTATAATATACGATCTCCTCATCCATACTCACTTATGCACTCCAGACGCGAATGGCTTATTTTTATGGAGCTCTATGAACTCGAGACTCCCCAATCCAAGATGATTTGTTTGCCCACAATGAAGCCAAGGTTATCTGCGTGAAGTGTATGTTTATGTACCCCAAGTGCCAACGGTTTTCAGGCTATTTTTCACCATGACAATAACCTGATGGCTATTTATCATGTTGTACATAGGAATCGCGGTCACCGAGAGGGCCTGTATAAATTGGCCAAAGCGGATAGGACAGACAATTTCAGCTAATTGATGCTGAAATTTGGGCACATCCATATCAAATCCTGCCCATTGATTTCCATTTTGATTTTCAATTGAGCCAATCTAATCGAATGCATTTTAAAAGCCCCACTTTTTGGAAACCATTTTCGGTTGCCCATCACATCCTCGATTTATATTCAAAATCTGCAGCGTGCGACATTTGAAAAGCCAATTTCATCCGCATCACATCGCAAATTTTCCGCCTGGAGCCAAACTAATACATAATTAGTTCAATTTCCGTTGTTGTCGATGACAGCGAGGCATTTTCTAAATTTTCCCCCAGCTCTCTGCAGTGCAGTCGTCTGGCTGCCTGGGAAATTCCACCAACACTGCATTTTGTGCAAAATTTTGAATGAAAATATATGTCGAGTGGGCCAATTTATTCAATTAAAAGTTTGTGGTCAATGGTCCATTGAGGTTTATTGGCCAACGCTTATTTACTAACTGTCCTTAAAGGGCTGCCATTAAATACGAAGTGTTTGAATTGTAACTCAAAACTTTCGGCCCAAAGAGGAGGCTGAAACAAATAAACATAATGCGTCTATTTGCCACTTAATGAATTTTTTTTGCCAGCAAAAGACAAAAACAGGCCGAGATGGCAAATGGCAAACCTGTGTCCCATGTCCTGTGTATTGTTCGGCGTCTTCATTTCTTGGCTTTGCCAACTGGCAACTTTCAGCCAGCCGAGTGGCAAATAAAATATCGCCAGGATATCTTGAGGACATTTTCCGCGGGCAAAAAGGAAGGGGACTTCTGGCGCAGAGTTACAAAATTTTCGCTTCTGTCTGCCAAGTTAAATGTAATTGTAATTTTTAATTTTAAGTGCTCTACCGAAGACGAAAAAAAAAAGAATAGAATGCGGGAAAATGTCGGGTGCGCCAGCATTACAAATGTTAATTGCGCAACACATAACTCATAGTCTGGTTGAGACTGTGGACTGTGGAAAGCGGGAAAGGCATTTTCCTATCTGCATGGCTGCTCGGAATTTCTTTTAATAAGTGGAGCATTCGCAAATATTTGTTTTCCCTGCCAGGTGAACTCATGCGCTGCAGGTAATATTTTCATGTGCCACATAATTTTTTTGTCAAATGGATGGGTTGTGTTTTCATATCAAGTTGAAAAATATTCTGTTTTTTATGACTTAACTTATACCTACCTACCTAAAAGAAACATTGCACTTGGTAATTTTTTAATGTTCTTATCTTTTTTAAGTATTTAATTTTGCTAAGTTACTTACTAACTTACTTTAAGTGATACTTTGCTAGTTTCTATTTCCGGTTCCTACTTTTTAAAGCGAATCTCAAATAATGTATATGATCCGTTTTTTTTTTTAATTAAGCGCTAGATATTTTGTTTATTTTAAAAGGTAAATACACATTTATTTTAATAGTGCAATTTTCTAGTTTTAAAGGGTAAGATCGATTTTAAAGCCATTTTCATAGCGCTTTTTGAGGGTGCACCTGCTATTGAATGAAAGCGATGCCAGTCAAAGGAAGTTCGTTGCAAAGTGCTTGGGATTGTCAGCGAGGCAATATAAACTGTCCGCTTCCTGTGTCCACAAACCCCCCTTTTCCTCCGCCCATGCCCATGTGATATACCCCTTGGCGCTTCTGCACTTATGCCTTTTGTGCGATACTTATGGCAGGCAGTGTAACTGATAAAGGGGGCTGTGTGTTGGCCATTGGGTGCTTGCAGCTTTTGCTGCAGGACAAAGCATAAATTCGGCGTTTAACGGGGCCCACATGGGAGCGATGCTGGTTTTTCCCCTGACCGCCCCTCGGAAAAGCCCTTCCAATTTTTGAGACCACCCGCAGTGACCATTGTCCTGAGTTCACATCTCGCTTTCCCGGCAATTGCAATTGTTTTCTATGGTGCCTGCATCGATGATATGGTCATGACTTGGAGTTCAGCTATCTTAGCCGTTTGCCCTTTGCTTTTCCGCCCCGCTTTCCCGAGCTCTCCCTCGCTTTTCCCTCCTCTATGGCTATGGTTTTAATTTTCTCCCTCACTGTCGAAATGGCTGCGATTTTAATCAGCTCACAATCGTTGATTGCCGGCCAGTTGCAGTGCCTGTTGTTTTTACTGGCCACTTGCAGTTGATTATCGCCTTCGCACTTGGCCAACTACTGAATTGGAAGGCGCTTTATGACCTGCTCATTAATAATCAAGGACCCGTGTTAAGGTTCTATATGGAGGTTGGGAGACTTTAAACTAGCATGAAATAGAACGCAGGTACTGCAAATGTTTAAAACGGTTTAATAAAATTTAATGTTGTTATAAGATATGTTAATATAATTTAATAACAATACATAAATTACATACAGGTAATTTAAAACCACATTTTATTATCTAAAAAATGATACAAATCTTATAAACCTCAGAGCTCTGTGTTGAAAATTTAAAAACAAATTGAACAAAATTCATTAATTAATACTGTCAGCAGAGTTTGCTTTGTTGGCCGACATGTTTTCCGTCCTTTTCGTGCAATGTTTTTGTTTGTGCCAAAATCACAAAACCAGTTTGTAGAACGACAGGCTCTAAGCCCATTTCAAATCACAGCAGCGACAACATTTCAGGGAAATAAAAAAACCCCAAACAGGGACGAGAGCAAACAGATAACAAATTAAAAATCTGGCGAGTTTGCTTACATTGTGTGGCCGGAACTTTGAATGACAGGATGGGGGGCATATGGTCCGAAATATTTTGCTGGTTACATAATTATTTTGGTTTGCCCTCTGGCGGATGTGGTCGCTTAACTGCCGGGACATACAAAACTGCAAAATGCATTTGATGGAAATTTATTCAGCCCCCGTGGCATCCTGCGGCTTCCCATCAAATCCCATATCCTACACATATTCACCGCCCTCCCCGCAGAAGTTGGTAGCAGCGAAAAATTCAATAAAATCCTGACCCCCTTCGCCTTTCCTTTTGTTGGCCTGGTCAATTTTTCTAGCTAATGATTTGGTTTCCGTTCGGCAGAATGTGTGTGCGTGACCCACTGCGGTTTCGCCCAGTGTATGCGTGTGCCTTAAATTTATGGCTTGCCAAGTGGTTAATTGTGAATGCGAATTCGCGGCTTGGAAGCTGAAATGTGGATACGCTGGTGGCTTATAAGTGAAATGGGCTGTGATTGAAAAGCGCAAAATTGCATTTGGGCGCTAAATCCTAGGACAAAACCACCAGAATGGCTCTTTATGGCTTCTACGAAATGAGAAAATTCAGTTAAACTCTATCTACTGACAAGATAATTCTCAGAAATGGTGCAATTAAGCAACTGTGTTGGGCCATTGCATTTTAATTTAAATTCCTAAAACAAAAAGTGTACGAAACTATGATGTCTACATGCTTTTTTTTTAATTATAGATAAAATATTTCCTTAACATTTATAAATATCTACTTTATTCCAGAGTAAAATCTGTGAAAAAAAACAATATGTTCTTATCCCTCAGGCACTTCTGAATTCGCAACTACAGTTCAACTTCCGAGCACTACCAACCATTACGACTAAAGTCCACAACTAATGAGCTTTCCGAAAACACGCTGTTTTGCATACATTTCCCCACTTAACTGCTGTTTCCCCCGGGTAGCGAATTCTGGTATTTGTGCGGCTTGAAATTAATGGACAGAGGGTGGAAAAGTGGGTAAGGGTGCCCGGTGCGTGTTGGTAGTGCCAGTGTGTATCGAACAAATATTCCGGTTCGATCGTGAAGCGCCACCTAATGAGAAATCCTATTAAAGTACAAATTTAATCCTCTAACTAATTTCGCAAGCACGCCGGGAGAAGCACGCACATATTTGGTAGCTCCCCTGCTAGTTGGCTTCCGATTTTGGAAACCCCATGCCTTCGGCAACGACAACTGACAGTTGGTGTGGATATTTAGTTGCTGGCTTACAAAGAACTTGCTGGTTCACAGAAAAAATATTTTTAGGAACCTAAATTCGTTCTCAAATAATTTAATATATAAAGAATACAAATATATATATATAATAGAAATAATAATAAAACTACAAATAATATATTTGTGTACGTTTTTAAAACTTTGTATTTACTTCTTTAAAGGATAAATGATACATATCATTTTGATACAAATATCATATTATATTTATTTCTTAGTTGTGTCAAATATGAAAAAAACAATCATATTGATTATTTTATATTAATTTATTTAAAACTGTTGCAAGCCAATGGTTTTTTCTGACAAAAAATTATTAAAATTCTGTCTTTTGTATACATTAATTTGGTAAATCTCAAAAATCTAAAAAAAACATGACTTCATGGACATAAAATTATTATTCTATATATTTGTTTAATTTCTTAAAATCTGTTACCGAAAAAAAAAATTAAATCTCATTTATTAGCTTAAAACGATTTGGTAAATCCCAAAAATCTAAGAAAACATGATTTGAATTTTTTTGGTATGTGCCAGACCAAACTGAAGTCAACCGAAAATATGCACAGGCGATTGAATCAATTAAAAGTTTCCCACAGAAGTGCGAGTGTGCAACACCAGCTACAAAAGTGCATAGAGCATGTGGCAAGAACTCGATGGAATCACCAGAGCGGTTCGGAATGGGAACCGAAACATTTTCGACAAATTTACACAAAAATTAACAAGATATACAGAAGGGAACAGCGCGGTACAGAACTCAAACTTCAGCTTGTGTGATAGGTAAAGTGCACAAGTTGTGGCAAATATGTTGAGCGCACTTTATTGACCAATATGTGCAGCAGTTGCCAGTGGGAAAATGTGGAAAATGCTAGGTCGGACAGCCAGTCAATTGATGTGGCTCTTGGTGATATGGGAAACTTTGCCGGCAGTCCAGTGGGACAAGTTTTCCGCACACAGCGGAGGAATCCAGCGGAAGTGACTGAGTTCTGACAAACTTCAAAAAGCTTAGAGAGCTTGAAATTGGCATTTTTTAATTGCTCTATACAGTTATTAGGTCGTGTGACTGGATAAGCTGGCTGATTTATCAAAAGTTAAAAGAGATTAGAGATTAAACTTATCTTATAATATACTTTAGGTGGTTTTAGTTGCAAAAGAAAAAAGGTAAAGCTCGGGACTGTGGTAATAATTATAAATACTTAAACACAAATATGAAACCAAATAGAATTTATTTATAGTTAAAATCAATTGATTTATATTTGTAAAGGTTTAATTACTTAAAATATTGAAACAAGAATTCCCTTACCATTTCCCTCTGTGTAGAACCCATATAAATTGATTGGCTCAACCGGCTCACATGTAAATAAAATCCCACACACTGCATATAGTGTCAGCTTAAATGTAATTGTTTGGAATTTTAATGAAATTGAAAGACTCCGTGCTGATGCAGCTGCAGCGTAAAATAAGAAGTAATTGGCGTGCAATAAAAAATGGCTAAGAAAACCGAGAGAAACTTAGCAAAGACGGCACGCAGAGTAGCAAGTGGAAAGTGGAAAATGGGAAATGGGAAACTTCACATGAGCTGGCAGCCCTCGAATCTATTTGCACTAAGTGTTCGTTAGAAAATGTTTGCATAGCAGCACTCAACGTCATTCAAAACACATGTAGAGTCGTCGGAGACCCTTGAAGAGAGTTCTCTGGGCTTGGCATGGAAATTGCGTGGGAAATGGGGAAAAGTCGGGAGGGGAAAGGGGAAAGCGGAGGAGGCCTTGACTGTGCGATCTGAGTGAGGAAAATCAAAGAAAATCAATAAAAGGCAAATTGTCGCAGGAAAACAGAAATGTGCATCATTTTCACTTTATGCAAATTGCAAAATGTGTGATGAAGTCGACAGCTCTGCCGCTATCCTTTTTCCTTTTCCCCACTTTTTCTGCTTTTCCCGCTTTTCCGCCATTTCATTCCTTCTGCAATCGTCATGAATGAATACAAATACAAGTAAATGTGTAAGCCCGCCCCGGTGCCACGCCCACTTTTCCACTGTTTGTCATGTGCAAATGCAATGGCTGACAAAAGGCATTTGCATATTTAATGTTATTACGTTATTTTGCATGGCACACAAAAATTTATGTTTGCATGCGACAAAACTCTCAGACATTTTCATACACCCATACACTCACCGCATTGCGAATGCGCATATTCGTTATATTTCCCACAAATTTCACAATAATTCCCTTACAACTTTTTGGGATGCTGAAGCCCCAGAATAGTAGGGAAGTGGAATGAAATCTCGTTTTCGCCATCGTCATCACCATAAATAATACAATTATTGTCTGCTGCCAGTTTGAATTTACGCCCCTTTCGGGGCTTGGCTAGTGGAGTAAATATTGAAAATGCAGAGCAACAGGAGTCGGGGATGTGAAGAAATGCAAATGCCATTAAAAACACGTTTCAGATTACAATACTTAGGTCTTCTCGTCGCTGGCTTCATCGTCTGAGAATAGTGCATTTTAATAGTCCAGTCTATATTCGCTTTTATTATCTTTTATTTATTGAAAAATAAAAAAACCCCTTTGTGCACTGGCTTCTCACAAGATATCAACGTTTACATATCATTTAGTCGCACAAATGTTCCACCATTTTCTTTACATAATTGAGTATGATGACAGTCAAAGTAGAAGCAATATAATGAATAACTTTAAGTTTTAAATAGAGAGGTTGATACCATAAAGTTGCCAAACATTTTTTATTAAATTTGTATTTTTAAACCTAAAGCTTACCCATAAATAACATAATTGATAAGTATATTTTTAAGCTTTATCGCATTTTCCAAATCTAATTTATTAATGCACTTTCTGGGGTATTTTTCCGCATAACTTTTCTGGTGAATTTTCCGGCATAACTTTCTCCTTTGAAAAATACCATCTACGAGCAGGCGCAATTTATGATTTAAAATTCCATATCATCATAATCAATGTTCAAGGCTTAATGTGGCAGGGCACCCACACGAATGCCACCACCCAAAAATACACAGGCATGCTGCCTCAAAGGACTCAAAGGACACGAGGACAGCAAAAGGCAGCCGAAAGTGTGACTTCAGTCACTTGACTTTGCCAGCCAGAAAACCAACCAACGGGCAAGTCAGCAGGTCGATGCCATGCGATGGAATCCTGGCCTACAATACTGCCAGGATGTGTGGAACAAGGACACGATTGGGGAGGGGGGTGGTGGGTCGGCAGGAGTGAAACGAAGGCTGCATCTTCTGGTCGACAATCATGGCAACCGCAAATCATCATAGATATTTCGAAAATTTCATTACATTGTTCGGTTGTGCGGGGCAACTTGCTAAAGGTGGCTGGATTTCTTCCGCCTCCTTCCTGGAAAACACCCTACACCATACCAGCCCATTGACCCACCTAGGATTTCTAAGAACACTGAGGGAAAACGTGATTATTTTTAAATCAAAAACATAGATCAATATAAGAAAATTTCAAAAAAAGTTAAATAATATTACCACTCTATTCTGGTTAGTAATTTAGTAAATAATATAGTTCAATACTTATGAAAAATAATTCATAATTCCTAGAAGTTGGTTGGCTATTAACTTGTTTTCCTTCATCTAGGTCTTATATGATCATCAAAATTATTATTAAATTATTTGCCTCCTTAACAAATGCCTAAAATATAGTTCTCAGTGCATTTGTGCACTTGGTTGAATGTTATCTACCATGCCAAATGATGTCAATGAATGGTTAGATGAGGTGTGCTTGTATGAGTCCCCGTATTATATAACTACCAGTCCCACACACGCATAACAGTTAATGACGGCTCTGGAAATTCCCTGGCAGGAAAAGCCCAAGTTCCCGACAGAGCCCAGCCGAGTCGAGCCTTTCGTTTCCACATTTTTCCCTCCTACCAAAAAAAATGTTCTATGCCGTTTTCGTTGTTGTTGTTGCTTGTTTTTCCCCGGTTTCCCTCGAGCCACTGCCACTCCCCCACCCACACCGCCCCCTTTTCCGCTTGTAGTCTATTGTCTCATTGTCTGTGCGCTCATGTATGATTTTTTATTATAAATAAGCTTGTAGGCATGTGTCAGCTAGGAGGGAAAAGCCCTCTGTGCCAACTAAACTCTGGCCGTAATCTGAAATGGTAAGGCAACAGCGAGAACAACAATGTCTGGCAATCATGGCGAAACTGCCAGCAAACAGTAAAAACAGAAACATCATGGGTAAAATACGTGAAAATGTGATGTGACATTAAAATTTAAGATTTCAGGAAAGCATTCGCCTCAATTTCATTAGATGAATGCAGGCAATTGGCTTTAAACAGGAAGCTGTGGAAATGAAAGAAGCACGAGTAAATATAATAAATATATTTGAACAAATAACAAGACAAAGCTGGGCAAACAGAATACTAAATTATTTTGAATTGCAGTTGGTTCACAATTAAATACATTAAAAGAAAAATGAAGTTTAGATTTTATATGATGTTGATTTTGGCCACACAAATAATATTTAATAGTGACACATTATTTTTAAAAATGTCTTACTTCAAGAGGTATACTAAATAATTTTTCCTTTTTATTCTTTTCAGTTCTCACACCATTAACTAAAATACCAAGCGCCAGCAATCAGAACTGTAAGTAAAACTCACCGTTTGGTTTTTAGCAAGAAATAAGCTCGTTTAATAATCCCCATTCAGACAATCTCTTTTAATTTATTTATGAAAATGTCTTGTAGTATCTTTTCATTGTTAAAACAAATTTATTTCTTCCGAGCAATTCAAATTGAGCACCCATAAATACCTTGAGCAGTTGCCGTTGGGCTGGTTGATTGTTATCCCAGCGCAAATCTGGGCAATTCAATAAAAAATAAAGACACACAATCCAAAAGCACACACACATGCTGCATTTGTCTATCGAAAGCAATTTGGTTTTATTTAAAAATTTCCGAGAACCAGAAGAATTGGAAACCTTTGGCAGGCACACGATTTGTATATCTAAATCGCAAACAAATCGAAAGCCGCAGACTTTGTGTGGGTGTGGATGAATATCTCAATTGCATAAGGAGTCGATGGAAAGCAAAGGAAGGCCGAGGAAAAGGTGGTTGGAAAGGAATACAGATTGCCCAGGGCTTATTTGTCGATTGTGCGGCAATGCAACACTTTTTGCTCAATCCCCAGGTTTAAATGAATAATGGCTGGGGCAATGGCAACACCACTCGCCATCCGCCAATTCCCTTCGCCAGCCACTCGAATCCTTCCTTCCTGGAAACTGTGGCTGCGTCATTTCCATCAGTTGATTGCCATTATGTTGTTAAGGTGGAAAGCGCCGACATTGTGTGGCAGCAATATTGCGACACTTGCAACCGGCAACTTGCAACAGCACACAGCACAAACAAAGTGCAATGAATGGAGCAGCCTTTGCTGTTATTGTTCTGCTGTTGAGTGGAAAATGAGTTTACACTTAAGTAAATCACTTTTGCGCTTTCATATTGACAAATGAAATTAACCCCGGGCGCAGAGGAGAAGAAGGAGACTTTCTCCCCCAGGGCACGCACACGTAACACATTGCGTATACGCAATATCTGGGCTGGCTTGCCTTCCTGCATTGTTAACTTGTTTATTAGTGAGTAGGACATCCCATCGACCTGATTCGGAAAAACCGAACCGGTGATAAAGAAAATTTGATTTCGAATTGGCAGTACAAACCTCAGAATTGCGCTGGGGTTGGGGTTGCGGGTTGCGGGTTGGGTATAAAAAAAGGGTCAGAGGTTGCAGGACTTACTCAATTTGCTGGCTAATTTAATATGCAGGCTGCAGAAAAACCTACCGAAAAGTAAAATAAAGGCACACCAAACACATTCAGCTCTCGTAATTGGATTTTGCAAAGTTATTGTCTACAGGCCGCACAGCCCCTTTCTTTATCCCTCGTTTCCATCTCGCACTCGCTGCATTTGAAATATCGAAAAAGTTTCTGTATGGGAAAAGGGTTTCGAGTCCTGAGTATGAGATATGCATGCTAAGTCACGGCTGACCAGGCACACGAAAGTTTTAAATGACTTTTGCTTACTCTTCGGCCCAGTAAAAAAAAGAAAAGTACCACTCACACATCTGTATGGCACAATAACTTTCCGCCTGCAAGTTTAGTTTAATTAAATATAAAAAAAACACAGCTATAAGGAGGGCAAAAATTGTCAACTCTGCCAAGTTTCGCAAGGCACACAACTATTCCAATTTATGTAACATTGCACGTCGGCAACTTTTCAAATTCTTACTGCCACACCGAAAATCCCTTCTTTTTCGCCGTGTATATGTACGGAAATATTTTCAGCTTTTCGACACCCAAAAAGTTTCTCCTCCCTCCTGTTCGCCAATTATTTAGTTAATTTCACTGATTCAGGACCCCTCACTGTTTTACCTTAATTTGATGTTTCAAAAGTTTACAATATTTACAGATCAAAATAGGCAAAAAAAAACATATCTTGTATCAAATCTGAATTCTTCTCAAACTTTGCATAACTTGTCATCTGCAGAAAATTACTTTCACGTCAACAAGAATACCATTTTTCCACCGAAAGTTCTTTTCGTTTTCTTTGCCCAACTTATGTTCGACACACACAGGGAAAATTCTTTAAGCTTTTCCGTCAGACGCATATCAGTAAACTTCGGAACTCTGTTTGACTTTTCCGGAGTTTTAAGGATTTTCTCACGTTGCAACACCCTGAACTTATTATGCCTTATAAGATTGATTTTCGCTTAACATTTGAAAACATTTTTTAAGCTGCTTCTCTAGGGTTCATGGATATATTTTACAATCTTTGTAGATATTATTATTTTATTTAAATAAAAAATATTTATTTTAATACATATTATTATTACACAAAATACTTTTTAAATAAGATTTCCTTACGTTATTATTGAAACATTTATTACTTAAAAGTGACCGCTAAGGAAAAAGGATTAATTTAATAACGTAATTCCCTTAGAAAAGGGTACTTAAAAATTCGGTTTGACTTGTTCTTTTTGCTGAAATTTTTGTTTTAACCAAACACATGCATAATATTCATAATGAAAATGTGCAAAGTGCAGGCATAAGTTGAAGTTTTTGCAGGCGGTTCTCAAAGCAGTTTCCACCGCTTTCACCTTTACCACTGGAATTTTCCCACCCCATTTTCCGACCCGCGTAATCTTTCTCCTAGAGCTTTGAACCTGCACCTTCCGCTGTAACTCAAAACTGTTTGTTGGCAGTTTGATAACGTGTGTGCGTTATTTTCTGCTATCAGCTGCTTCCTGTTGTTAAGTTTTGCCAGCCAACTTGTGTGCATAAAGTAGGTTAGCAACTAAAACTGAGGCAAGTATACATTTTAATGCCACAAAACAGCGGAAATTGTTGAAAAAATCAATTCAATATGGTAGCTGTTATGCTGATGCTCATTGTAATCTCTTCCAAGTTCCCATGAGCCGCAGCCCACACAGCTGGCATAACAATGCCAAGTGATAGTAAAAATCAAATGTTATAGACACAAAGCAAAGACTTGCCCTGGCAGGGCCGAAACAATCTGGCCAACAGAGAAGTCAATATGCGCCTGGCTTGTGCATTTCTCAAGTTGGATTATATTGCGGCAAGCTTTGCATGGGGGAAAATGTAGAGCAAGATGAGGAGATTCAAATGCACTCAACATATATGTTTTCTCCTTAAGGAAGTCCAAAAAAATGTGAATACATTTATTAATATATTTTAAATGTATTTATACAAAGTAAACGCCATTTAAGCCGACATAAACGTAATTATTTTTATATAAATATATTTAATAAATATAAATTAATTACCTACATTTTAGGGAAGTATATCGGAAAATGTAGAAAATGTGTTGAACTCCTATACAACTATTTCTTCTTTTTAATGAATATTATATTTGGTTCTAAATTTAACTTTTAATATTTTTCGGAGTGTTGAAAAGGCACATCCGGCTGCAAAAAACTGCAACGTCTTAGTTTTTAGCCGACTGTTGCCCTCTTTTGACTGTTAATCGGCTGCAAAAACAAAATGTACTCGAGTGGCAAAACTTCCCAGCATCGTCAGCCAACTGTGAATGCAAACAGGAGCTCCGTCGGCAGTAAAAGGGGGCAGAAAAGGACTTACAAAGGGCAGAGGATCAGACGGCAAACCCTTGCAGACTGGAAGATGCCCTAATGCGGTTGCCACACATCACCAGCTCCCTGGACGGCTGGCAGTTGTTGTTCCTGTGGCAACTTGTGGCCAAGAGTGCCTAATAGCAATTCAATTTGTTCCAAAACGTAAGCTCCGAAGTGGCAACAACTTGGAGAAGCAAGAGATTGAACGGAGTTCTTGAACTCAGAACGGGATTAGACTTGTGTAAGGCATCAAAGAGCATTGAAACATTTAAGGATACGAAACTAAAATACAAATTAATAATAAATAGTTAAATTTACTCAATTAGCTGTCCATTAAATTTGACAGAACTGTCAATAATTTAATTTACTTAGCTACATATTTCAATACTTTTATTGGCTATCTAAAATGAAAGCAAAATGTCCAATTTCACAAAATTTCAAAATAATAAGAGCCTTATTTACAAATAATGAAACAGCAATCCAATTAGACCATCCAGGCGTGCTTAAAATTTCACATTACAAGGAAAGTGAAGACAATTATAGCAATCAAAATGGAAAAAAATATACTCATTTGAAATCGTATCTGGAAAAGTGTGTGAACTGAATGGCAAAGCGATTTTCTTCGAAAGTGTTGAGCATTTTCGGGTTATACCGACGAGCTGCAGGGATAAATGAGCGAAAAGCTATTAGGTCCTGCCGTAAATTCAACAGTTTATTGGCTCCTTCGCCCAAAGTGCAGCCAAAATATTTTGCTCTCCTTAATTGAAAATGCACTTGGCTCGAAGAGGAGATGGGCCACCCAACAAAAACACCCGTTCAACCACCGGTGCTCTGTCTGGAGCATTTCTAATGAGCACTTAACAATTACATACCTCCTGATTACGTACTGGCAGGGCAGGGGAATTCGCTTTCATTCCATTCTCCCTCCTTCTTGAACAAAGTTTAGCACATACTTTGCTCTACTTTATTTCCCAATGTCCTTTTAATCAAAAGCCAACTTGACCGGGCCAACAACAAAGACATCCAATCGAGAACGACTTTCACAAGGGGCATTCACAATCGAGCATTGAACAGCAATCGATTTAGTTGGTGGAAGTGCTGGCCCAGAGGAAAAGCGAATCCTGCAGGACCAGAAGTAGGAGCTGGAGCATTCACCTTGTCGAGGACTCTTCAAGATGCACTCATTTAATTGAGTGACCCAAAAATGAACGAGCTGCATGTTTAATTTCTCGCTCTTGTGCCTCTCGAGCACTGATTGAGATCCCAGACTCCCAGTCGATTGCTCTTTAAATATTTAAAGATAATTTCACTGTGAAAGGGCATAAGTGGTGTCTGCCAGGAGTCACCAAAAGGCACTTAAGTGGCCATAGAAGGGATGTCTTAGGAGTCTTTCATTATGGGAAGAGGCTGACAGTTGAGCAGTATATTGCATTTTGCAGTTTGAAACAGTTAGCTGAGTACTAAGATCTTCTAAGCTTATAATACAGAGGACTTAGATCTTCTAAGCATATAAAAAAAAGAATTTAGATCTTCTAAACTTATAATAAAGAGTAGACTGAATTCAAAATGTATATATAAAGTATTCCTTAGTAATGCCTTTTTTTACCGATACTTGAGAAATCCCATTGAAATTTTCAGGTATATAAATATACTCAACCATCGATTCAAACGATATTATACTTAGTAATAGCTGTATCCGATACTTAAGAGAAATCCCATGGAAACTTCCAGGCATAGAAACCTACTTGGCCTTTGACTCAAACGATATTATCCTTAGTAATAGCTTTTTCCGATACTTGAGAAATCCCATAGAAATTTCCATGTGTAGAAATATACTTGGCCATCGATAGGCAGTTTCAGCTCCTTCCCCTGGCTAATATCAACATGGAGTTACCGCAAACAAGGCGATTGCATGTTTCCAGCGAATTAATAAACCAGAAGTACACGACCGTCCTGGAGCACTCATCCAAATCCCGGGGTCCCAAGGGCATCCCCTACCAGAAAAGCCCGTTAATGCGTGTACATAAAACCAAACTGTGATTTGCCCTCTTTCCGCCACGGTTTCCTCCTTTTTTATACATCAGAAATTTATGCGGCCCGAAGGTTAATGATATGGATAAAAGGAGGCGGAGAGCTGAAAGTGCTACAACTAATTATGCGCATGTGGGAGGAGGTCGTATGTGGGTGGGCGGTGTTTTTTTGGGGGTGTCATGATCCGGGCACATTAGTTGTATTATTCTAATTAGGCAACGGACAAATTAATCGTGTAGCGAAAAACCCAATGAAGTGTGGGCATCACAGGGAAAAGCACTTTGGAAAATGGTCAGACATTAACACCAGCAGCTGGTTTTCTTTTTTCCTCCTTCCTTCAGGTGTAATCGCTTGCAATTGTTTCTCTTACTCTAGCGATTATTGCGGTTTTCATTTGACCCTTAATGTTCAATGGTTGCGTGGAGCATGGAATTGCCAGCGTTTTAATAACAATCAACTAGCTCCACCCCTTTTGGCCATTAAAACCACTTAATTTTTAATAACCAGCAGTTAAATGGTCAGACTCGAAACACACATTGCATTTTAACACCATTCGGACGTCATCACTTGAGTCAACATGCAATCAATGTGATATATTGCGTGCAGAGTGTGAAATGATGTTACGTAATTAATAATCAGTAAAAAGGAAAATGTGGTGAAATATTGGGAATTACAAAATTAATAGAAATATATTTATCGTTGAAATTACACTCCATTTTGCTGCAAAATATAAGGCATATATATATTTCATTAGAGCTTGTTAGCTATAAATTAATCAATATTTTTTATCTGATCAGCAGAAGATACAATCGCCTCTCTTGTTCATAAAAATCCATAATTAATTAAAGACAAAGAGCCATTTCTTAACTGAGTCCCCTATCGCAGGCGGCTTCGTGTATATCTTGAGATACGAGTACCAGGGCATAAATCAAATCAAAAGGAAGGTTATCACGTTGATCACGTAATTGATTATGTAAGCTGTGCAGTGGGTTTGTGCTGGGGTGCCGTAGAACGTACATAACATATATATCTAGGGAAAATGCTCGTTTCTGTTCCGCCAAGTGATTTCGCAATTAACAAGGAAAAAGTTAGCTGTCATTTGAGGGGCCAGTCGAGGGGAAGTTGGCCAAGAGGAGCACGCAATCCCCCAGCACGTGGGCATAAAAAGTCCAGTCTCCGGTCTCCGGACTCCGGACTACAGACTACGGGTCCAGTCCGGTCGGAGGCCATTTGGACTGCCGGAGTTTGCCATTGTTGATGCTGCCTCTTTGGGACGTGACAATAAAGCGCCGAACCGTTAAACTATTGTGCGCCGTAAGGATTAATGTCATTTACATAATTTGCCCATGTGTGAGTGGGTGGGTGGTGGAGGAAGTGGAGGATTTGGATGGGTTGGAAAACCCCAAAACAGGAGAACATGCGTTTCGGCATTTCAGCATTTTGGCCACTCGCACGAGCAGCTGCTGCAACATGATTGAGCTCTCAAATTGCTAGACCACGCTCAACGCTTGGATCATCAAGCTCTTACACTGGAAAAAAACGTATACATCAAAATTCAGAGATTAACATTTGCTTATATCAGTGTATTTAAATTTAAGGAAATATAATTTCTAGATAAAAACATTTTTAGAAGACTACCAATATTTGATTTACCTCCCATTGTCAAGGCAACTAAATAAATAATGTATATATGCGTATATGCCTATAGGCAACAATAGGAAAAACATAATGGATGTAAATGAACTTTAAGTGTCAATTAAATATTAAAATGTTATAAATAACGAAAAGCTTCCTCTTAATTCTTACCACAATCGTACATTGACAATACATGACATTGAAATATAAATAAAAACACATATCAAACCACGATTTTGCACAATTAAAAGTCAAATTGCGAAATACATTACGTATTTATACTTAAGGTTTTTTTTAAATCAAATGATGTTAAATTAATACCCAATGTTCTTACAGTGTAACTAACAATAATCAGAGAGATCAAAGGCTAAGGAAACCGAACCAATGGCATCCGAAATGCTTCGACAAATTGCGAGCACTATGTGCGTTGAAGCCTTGTTTAATTCGTTGTGTATTTAGCCGGGGAAACTCATCGAGTTTTCACCGCTCCCACTCGCTTTGCCCACCCATTCGTAATCAGAGTCCGCACCTGTCATTTGTTTTCCGGCATTTTCCTCCATGGCCATAATTATCCCTCCGGTTCGTGCTCATCGATGTGCAATGTCGGGACTTTGGGACAACGGTTGGACATTTTTCGACAATAACGGCGACAACCGCAGTGAGCAGAGTGGAATGGTTGTTCGTCATCTAGTTGGAACTGCATCTCCTCCTATTTGACTCTGGCTTAAAATAGTTGGGGCGTTTTCCGGGCAAAACATAAAAACTTTGCCCCCAACACTGTCAAACCACAATGGAGTCCCTTCCGCATGCATGATGGTGGCATAGTTGGGTTTTCGTTGGGTTACTGAGATATGCCCGTATTGAGGGGGAGTTGCAACTGACAAAGACCACTTGCCATTCCAGTGGTCTTTGTCAGTTGCAACTCCCCCTCAATACGGGCATATCTCAGTAGCGACAATTGCATTGGAAATTGGATTAAGCACATGCCACAAAGAAATCAACAGCAGCTGTCTGCAAAACAGCAGCTAAAAATGGGTTCGGCATAGCTGACTGAGGTGGAAAATAGAATAATAATATGTTTGAAATTATTAAAATATATGAAAATTATATGTTAGAAAAGCGAGAAAAACGAGCAATAGTTATAATTAAAATAATAATTAATAATTAAAATAGAAAATAATACATTTATATCTACCAAATATAATATTCAGAGACCGTAAATATCATTATTTTTTTTAAAAACCTAGTTTTATACATGTTTTGGTATTTGGTATTTGGGCAAGAATATATATATTGTTAGTTTATCTTCAAGTTGGGTTATTTAAACAGCCCTCGTGGACAAAAATAAAAATAGTGGCCTTTTGACAACTAAAAGTAGGAATCACAGAAACTAAAACTTACAAATAATGATTATTTTCGGTTCCTGTTTTTTTTTTGATCAACTGTTTATAGAATTTATTTTTCTGTTTCACATTTCACTTGCAAAAAAAATATATTAAGGAATTCTTAGGTCTACAAATCACTACTTAAAAATAAAAAAATATGGCTTGTAAAAATGTTTATTTTTAATTACATCTAAAATAATAAAAAAATTTTTTTTTTTAATCACCGATGAAAAAAGCGTTTGGGACAGTGGCATACGCCTTAAACAAACACATGTCGGTCGTAAAAAATGCTTGCCATGTGCTGAACAGACAGTGACTATTGCATTGCTTCGCAGCACCGAAGAACCACCCACTTGGAATGGAAGCACCCAAAAGCACCCGGTACCACAATCATAAAGAATCATGGAGAGAAATTGTTGAGCACAGTCGTCATATTTAGCCCATAACTCATGCTTTGTCCTCTTGTTCCACGAATCTGTCTAGAGCTCCTGACACGCCCCCTATCTGCTGGCACGCCCCCTTCATCCAGTCCCAACCCACGCCTTAATCTGTAGTCGCATTTGGGTTTTAGGATTTGGTTTTGGTTTGGGTCTGGGTTTTGGTTTGGCACTGGTTTCGTTGACGTGACGTGACACTGGAGTTTTAGCCCGGTTGGCCAATGACAACGACATCGTCATGTCTTTCGCAGAAACATGAGATGCCGCTCTTTCATCGTCTAGTCTGTTTTTTTCCTCAACTCCTGTCGATCCAGATATATAACCATACATGTATGTATATATATGAACCGCACTGTATGGAGATGAAACGTGGATGCCAAAAGCGCGTGCCTTGGCTTACACGTGTCAGTGGTCATGTCAATTGTCCGAATGAAGTGCAAGTTTGCATCGTTCCATGTGAAAATTTGAGACACTCAGCATCAAACTCTGGCATTGATTTCCAACTGTTGATGAGCTGAATAGAAGAGCTTCACATGAGCTGATTGACGGTTCCAGCGGCAGTTATGCAGTGATGAAAACGATTCCTATTAGCTGTTTAGAATCCTGGAAAAATATATTTCGAATTTAAACATTCACGTTTTAGATATTTTTAAATGGTTAAATATACTGGCATCTACTATATATTTAAATTATTTGAAAATAAACAAATATTAAAATGCTTAAAATAGAACGTAAAATACTCAACAGGCATATAGAATATATTTAAACCATTAAAAATGTTTAAACTGTAAGGTCCTTAAAAAAGAAAAGTAAATTTGATATTAAATAGATTACCTAAATTTTATTTCAAGTATCCATCTTTTATTTCGTGTAATTATCAACAAGTAGAGTACTTATTACTGCAAGCATAGTTTCATCAACTCGAACTAGTTGGTGAAATTTTGGTTAAACAAAGTATACCGCTAATTAGGTAAACTTAATAGAGACTATGATGATGAGATGCCAATGAGGTCGCAGTTGTTGATAATCACGATGATGCAGCAGCTTCCTTTGGGAAATTGAGCACTACAGCGAACATGTTAAGCATTAATAACTTGTGATTTATTGCAGGAGATTAACTTTCACCCACGGTGAAAGCATTCCTGCTTAAAATGGTGTTAAATTGCTACCAGTTCGATCAAAGTTTTCCCCGAAAGTGTGTGCGTGTGGGGAGAAAAGTTTTCGCGTCTAATTCGAAAGGATGGGAAAAGTATTTGATAAATGGTGCATGTGATTAGTGGATAAATTTGCCAGTGGTGTTTAGTTTGAAAAAGCAGACTTGTGTATTTGCCAAAAATAAACAAGTTTTAAGATATATTCTAAGATATGTAATGTTAATAATTCAGAAAGCAGTTTAGCTTTGCTATAACTAGTAAATATATTTGTTCATCCCTTAGTCGGTAACGATTTTATTGATCATGTTTTAGAATCATTTCTCCTTTTCGCATAAACAGAAAAGAAACCCCCTTAAAGCGACAGACACTTGGCATAATAACTGGTAGCATTTGCATCTTTTCCAAAACATAATGACAATGTCGGTCCCCGACCCTTCAGTGATTTCTAAACTGTCTTTTGTTGTGCCAAGCTCACAGAACAGAAAAAAGAACTGGAAAATGAGGAGAAATAGGGAAGCGTGCATGGAGTGCAAGATAAGTCCCTGCTTTATCCATTCCCCTTGTGAAAACGCCACAATGCACAATTTTTACGCGCTCTACTTCATAAATTAAATAGCAACCGTCCTCCGTGCGGCTGAGTGTGCGAGATTCTTTCCACACATGGCAACCGAGAGGAACACACACAGGCAGTTTTATTGTCTTCTGCGGTTGTTAGAAAACAAAACGTCAAGAAAGTAATTCATGGCACAAAGAGACGGGCCGCGAAAAACGAGACGAGACTAGACCAGAACCCCAATACAATGTGCCAAAGTTGCCTACAAAGTATTCGAAACAACCTTTAAATAACAATCACCACAATAATCCAGTTTTTAAACATTCAAAAGGGTATCGCTGGATTTTAGGAAAAACAAAAATAATTCGATATCATTTAAAATTCAACCTAAATACACATAAAATACATTTTGTTTTCCATCAAAACAAATAACAAAAAAACATAGTTTGCAGTTTTAATAAAATTTGAATATATTTATTCATGCTTATTTATGTGACCATAATTCAACTAATAAAATAATAGTTGCATGGCTAAAACATATTTTCACAAATTTTAGTTACTTTGATAATGTGCAATTTTGTGAGACTCCTAAAATATTTCCCACAAAGTATCACTAAAATAGCAATAAAATGGCGTAAAATATTAATGAAGCCTTCTCATAATAACAGCTCATCTGGCACTTAAAATTTAGGGCTACATTTTCGGGTCGATAAAGTTGTTTTCTCGAGTTTATGACACCTTTATGGCGAGTAAACGAAGCCAAAATGACAACAATAAATGCAAAATAAGCTCTCATTTTTTATTGGTCTGACTTCGGTAAGCTGGGGCAAATTTGCCGGCTTTATTTAATATATTAATTATGGGACGGCTACTGTTTAACTCATTTGCTCTTTTGCCTGTTTCCCTGTTTACTTCGCAAATATGCACACCACACTTTAAATATGGGATGCAAAAAATGTGTCACACAATTATTCAATTTCGCTTTTATGTCCCTGCATTTATTGCATTTTTAATCGCACTTAATATTTCAGTTTGTCGCGCTTTGTGTCTGTGCTGGCATGTTATTATTTTCTTCTGTTCAATATTTATTATGCCAATAATTTGTGCCTTTAACTGGGTTTATAATTAATCAATGACACTGGCGGGGAATGTAAATACCAGCAAGTTAATATAGCAATTCCGTAACTTTTTTGTGATCTTATTAAGTTGCGTAATTTTAATAAAAATGCGTGTCAAAGGGCAAACATATTTGAGTATTAAAGTAAGTGTCGGGATTTTGTATGTATATAATGTTATTTATGAAAGAAGAAACAATGTCCACTAAGTATTTTAAATGATGTAAATTTTCTTTATGGGCGTATTAGGCACTAACATTTTTTTGAACCCAAATAAGAAAATCTAATCTTCATGCTCTTTCCATTTCTTCTTTTGCAGAGCTCGCAACAACTTAAGCTGGATTCAATGGGAAGCACAAAATCGCAATAATTGACAAATCCAGTTAAAAACTGTCCAATCTCCCAAAAGCGAACACAAAACCGGCAGTAAAAATAACTTAAAGTCCGGGCCGAAAAAGCAGGGCAAGAAACAACGGGGACTCAGTCCCAAAATTGCCCAGAAAATTGCATAAAATTGCAACTAGCCAACAGGAAGTGGAGAAGTGACAGGGAGAGATACGACGGCGATAACCAAAGGACACAGACGGGATAAATCCGAACGGGGTCAGTCATTTAGTGCACGATTGCCGGCCCAGACCAACGAACTGAAAGTTTAATTGCCTCTGTTATTCTGAAAAAGGAGCAGGAAAAGCAAGAAAAGCTGGAAAAGCAGGAAAAGCAAGAAAAGCAGCCCAGGCGAATGCAACAATTAAAATCAAAAAGTTTTGGACAAGATGCTGCTGCCCACGCCGTGGCGACAACAAATCCCAACTGCTGAGCGCATCCATCGACAGCCCTTCCGAGCCTAAGATCCTGTGGAAAATCAAGTATACGACTAGCGTGCAATCCTTCGAGCGAAAGAAACGGACTGAGACTGAGCGAAAGAGAGGGGGAGAAAGCCCGCTGGCGAGTGGCGGGGCTTTTAAATCGTCTGCTTCTAATTTGAATGGACTCAGCCGCATTCGACATTCAAATGCATATTTGGAAACTTTTGTTAATTGGTAAGTGCCAGTCCGTGTTATTTTATGCTTGATGAAAACGAAAACTTGACCAGTCCCAGGCAACTTTTGAAGACCTTAATAAAGTTGCACTTGAAAAATTGATCAAAAAACCAAGAATCATTAAAGGAAACTTAATAAGGAAAAATCACATTTTTATTAACATATTAAATACCTACATTTTGATCCGAAGACTTAAGGCTTAAAGACTACTTTAGTTCTTGAATTATTTACAACAACCTTAAGAGCTTAAAAATTTGGCAAGTGTATTTATAGAACACGTAAATGGGAAATCTGAATGCTAATTTCGAACTTTCAACGCGCTGCGCTTCTTGAATAAAAAAGAAAATAGATAAAAATGTAATGTAAAAATTGCAACGATAGCAAAATACTCTGCAAAAATAAGAACCTTCTTTACAATTTAATACGTTTAAATAAGGAAGCCCAAAATATTCAGCCCCCTCGAAATGTTTCCCAAATTTACTAGTGCTTTTAGTGAGGGTACAAAGCAAAAAAAAATCCAAGAGATAGGAAACTCTTTTGAATAAAGGGTTAAAAGTTGCCGCTCTCATATTTCTGTATTTTATTTTTTTCTTCGCCTTTTCCTCTTTTTCTGTTCATATTTAACTTGGCCAAAGAGTTTTTTCCCGCCGAGTGGAACATTTTTTTTATGCCACCCCCTCACTTCTTGAGCATTTCAGCAAGGCTGGTTTAAATAGTACTTTCACCTACTTTCTTCCGAGTTAAAGTTGTTGAGGGTTAACCCACGGGAATAGACTCTCCTCCATGGCAGCCAGAAAGCTTTTTAATTATGAAGCAACATCTCTGGGGTGAATCTGCGGGCGTTTAGTTAACTTGTATTTTTCAAGTTTATTAGAAAACAGAAGTTTGCATTACGAAACTCGCTGGAGAAGTACCAGATGCTCAGCGGCTTGGAAATTAATTTGATGCACTAGAGTCCATTGCAGGCCAATTTTCTTTGCATATTTGCTCAGATCAGAGCCTACACAATATACTAATATATCATATCAATTTTTTCCGCGATTTCTTTACAAACGTTTATATTTTTTTTAAAAAGGCATTCTAAAAATTTGAAGGGTGATTAACAGCTGCCTAGAGGTATTATAAATAAAACCTTTTAAAATAACATTGAAATGGGCAAATTCTTAACTTTTAAAGAGTGCCGAAAAAGGAAGCACCCAATCCGCACTTGAATAATGCATCTCCACCCCATTTCCGAAATTAATTTGATGCACTTGGATGAAACTTTTAGTTGCGATTGCCATCCAATTGCTTCGCCATATTAACAGGCAATCAACTTTGATTAATATCGAGCACAAAGCGCTTGCCTCTCGATTCAAGTTCAATTTCAATTTGTGGCCCGCATTTTCCGCGCCAGAACGATTGCATTTTTTCCTCCTCCAGGGCACTTTTCCCTTCAAGTTTGGAACTTTGACATGAGGACTTGCAGCACTTAACAAAGTTATTTATCTAGACCAGAGTTTGCAGTTTAGCTCGAGGTAAAGAGCATGTGCGTTGAGGTGATTGATGACATCGATAAGTTTTTATAAATTGCAACCGCTCGGGGCGGACATCCAAGTCACTTCCTATATATATATAAGCCAGATAAGCCGGCCTTAAGCCTTGGCATCTCGGCAGTCACTCTAAATTGCGCATACTAAGAATCTGCATGAACTGGCAGAAAAAATGGCAATTTCTCTGCCGCACATTCCGTTGCATAATTACGCCATCGCCACTGATTTCGACCCCAATTAAAAGTCAACTGCACTTGAGACTTACTTTGGCTGACCACACACCGCCGGCAAAAAAAAGAGTTCGTAGCAAAAAACTGGGTAATATAGAAATAAAAGTGCTAAAACTTTTGCGCCAAATACTTAATGAGTGGCTCATAAAAATTCCCATATATATGCAAGTGAAGTTGCCAGTGCGGGCGAGGGCCAAACACCCAAATGTCAGACGCAAACAGAAACCTCAACAATTAAACTTTGACTGGACTCTACAAACTGGCAGACCGAACTGTTTTATAATGTATAAAGGTTTTCTGGCAATGTCAAAACAAAATCACTGCAAATTGCACACACAACTTGGCCAGCCGAGTTATTCAAGTGAACAGATGCCCAAGATCCGACTGTTACCAACTAACGAGAGCCTTTGTGGCCCAGACGTGTGGTTTACTTCAAAAACAATATTTCCCAAAAAACATTGAAGGCTTTTTAGGGGTTTTGACCAGAAGTTGAGATTAAATAAAAGTTAATTTTTTAGTTTAAAAATATGTTATTTCTTCCCCTTGCTATTTGTGATTTCTCTAAGAAAACTACTGTCTCAATAAATTTATCGGAAAGTACACACTGTAAAATCTGGTCTTAAATAATTTACCGCTTTCTTGGATTTTTTTGAAAATTTTTGATGAAAACTGTCACAAAAAAGTAGCCGTTTTACTATAAAAACTTAATAATCGTGGGGAACGTGGGGAAAATCAGAAAAACTCTCCAGAAAAGCTTTATGACAGAACTGAACGAAGGATGCCGTTTTTCCATAAAAGCTTTATCCTATAACTGTGCTTTGAAATGCAGAATGTATAAGATATTTCAAAAAGCTTTTATGGTATACCATCTTATACATTTTGCACTTTCTTATAGTTATACCATAATATTGTACTCGTATAATATACTAACGTTATAAAAACATTCCCTAAAAAAAATAGTATAGCTCAACTTTGAAACTTTCTAGCAAAATGTTATAATTTGTAATCTATAAAACAAATGAAAACTTATATTCGTAAATATTTTGATTTCGACACCGAATATAAGGCTCTCAAAAAGCTTTCGAATACAAGGTATATTTTATACGACATGTAGCACCATAAGCTTTATATAAGTGTTTTTTGGAAACATATACCTAAAGTGTAATAAAATGATTGTTATATATGTTTTATTTGAGAATGAATAAAATCCCTATATTTAATCGTACAAGTATTTTAAATTTATAGAAAACAGAAAAGTGTTATACAAGATATTACAAGATAGAACGTAATAGCTAAAAGAACTTCCAAATGTCATGTGTTGAGTAAATTATAAATTAATTCTTCAAGTAATATGACACCACCCACACCACATATTAAAATTCTTGCAACACCAACGAAATGTCAAACTAACTCAATTGCAAATGGTTGCCAACTTCACACATCGCACTTAAGCAGCATTATTCAATTTAGACGTCACAAATGTCATCCGTAATAGAGACAAACTCAAAAGGCAAGAAAGTCGCCGAGAACTGTGGCAATAATACAAACAAATTAGAAATTACGATGCGACAGAGATGACATCCGAGGGGCAGAAGAGGGTTAAGGGCAGAGGGCAGAGGGCGGAGGGTTAAGCCGTGCCAACTAACCCGCAAAACCATTCAGAATGTTAGCACCGAAGATAAGAGCAGCTACTACAAGTACAACTGCGGCTCGGGCAGGAAGAACAAACTACAGCCCAGGGGGGAAAGCCAGCTTAAAACTATAATTTGTAGGTTGTTGCAGTCTGGCAAAGCCACAAACACACTCATGTGTGCGTGCTGCACAGTGAAAGAAATTTTTTAAAATATTATTATGAAATAATTTGGAGAATTACAAGGGAGTCACAGAAATATAGAGGTATTTAAGGAATTTATTAACACTGTTTTGTCATGGTAATTCTTAAGATAAAATATCAGTGCAGTTTCGCTCTGATGAAAACTCTTTAAATATTATATCCAATTGTTTGTAGTACTTAAAGAATTTATACAATTTTTTATCATGATTTTTATATGTGCAATGTAAGGAATGCTCTATAAACAATATTTGGTAATGGTTATAAGGAAAAAAACATTTTAGGGCGAATTTTAGAAATGCCGTGATTTTAACGGATTATTAATATTTATAAAATGAAAACCATATGGGAAAATTTAAAATAATTTTGTGGATACATATTTTTCGAGTGTACTCACATGAGAGTCTGGGGTTTTTATTATTGTGGCTTCATTTGCAATGCACAAAGTGAACGGGACAGAGGAGTTATAGTAAGGGGGACACAGGGAGGCAGATGCGTGGCAAGTTAGCGACCGCATCTGAAATGAAAAATCTCAAGCACAAGCTACACATGGCAACAAATTTTAGGAAAAACCGGCGGGTTGCGATCCCAAGAAGGGACAACACTTGTGGCTTTTCCGCTCACACTAACACGAGCAGTTGCTGCGGGTGCTAAAATGGCCACAGCCACAATTTGTGTTGTCACGAAGTAAATGTTGACACTTGACATAGACAAATACAAATATACACACACACATTCACCAGAAAGCACGCATTCGAAAGGAGAAAGAGAGAGAAATTGAAAAAAGAGTTGCTAGCTATCCCGTTAGGAGTTTGTTTTATGCTTCCGCACACTTGACGTTACACTGCCATTGCACATCCTGCCCCAACGCCCATTTGTCCCATTTCTGGTCCTTCCTTTCATTTTTTGGTCCTCTTGTTTCGCTTTTAATAGGGTAGCAAGGTTATATGAAATCAAGAAGGCAAAAAAGGACAAAAGAATAATCAAATTAATTGGAGCTGCGTAAATTGCTTCGTTTTAATTGCTTTTCGATCTCCTTCGCATGGTCACACTAAGCATTCTTTGCTTAGGCATTGCTTTTATATCGGTCATGGTCACACTGAACACTTTTATTTCAAAGATGAAAGAATTGAAAACTTTTGAAATGCGAAACAAATTTTAGTTTGATTTAATATATAATAAATTTTAGTCTTCACAGAGCTTAATAAATTATACCATAAAGTCTTGAATTTTCTGCCAGATGTGCCTTTTTTTTCTGAAAGCTCAAAATCCTTTTCTAGGGTATTCCCCCAATGACTTTTGCACCCACCCTATATTGTTTATTTGGATAAGAATCGCTGCCCAGCCCCACCCACCACTTTACTGTCGTTCGTGCCTTTATTCAATTTTACTTTGACTGCTAAGCTCACTCGAACACCCAGCCGTCCCATCTTTTCCCCACCCATCGATCCACGAGGCGTTTAGTTGTCACTACTTCGGATGGGATCCCACCCCCTGCCGCTCCCTATAAAACCCCTATAAAGCCCCCTGACGAACCCCGGGCACCCTGCTCGTGACACTCTCTGATAGCAAATTATTACAGTCTGATGAGTTCGTCCTGCTGATGAATGAATGCGAAGCCAATAAATTGTGCTCTGGGCCAAAGATACTGGACCATTTTTTGTTTTTCCTGCCCTGCTTCGTTACTTTTTTTTTAGGGAGTGAGGGACGGGAATCTTGTTATATTCAAAGTATGGGTCACATCAATTTGTTTACTTTATTTAAGTTTCTGTTTTGATAAAAATTGTTTGCATACTTTGTAGAAGTCAGCTGCCTGGTCTCTCATATTTGATTGTTTGTCCATGCATTATGGACTCTTCGTTTGGGGACAATATTTTCACAGGACAAAGGACGGCTGCCACCAAGAATGCTCCATACATACCTAACTCAACTTAATTTAATTTATCTTTGAATTTCCGAATTAACCACGTGCATAACTCAGGTCTAAAGGCAAAATTCAAACCGAAACCAAGGACCGCAAATGAGCGGGCTTTTGGTTGTGCCAAAATATGTTCAAAGAAATTAATTACGCCGGTGGAAAGTGGAACGTGGAAAGCGAAAAGGGGAAAGGGCTGCTCGGGGGCAAATACCTGAGTATCCTTATTGGCCCTATAATGCGGTAAGTGGGCAAGTGCATTCCAACTGCTCCGAGCAGCGTCCCCCTTCCGTAATCCTTGCAAAATAAACTACCTTGCGGTTCAAAGTTGATGCCCGGAAACTTCTGGGAATGCCTCGCGTCCGCAAGTTAATTAAAGTGCTTTATATCCTGTTGAGGCATCCGTGCACTTGGCATTTTATCTTCAGGTTCTTGACTTTTCGGCTGTCGATACGGGTTACTCTTCACGTCGGATTCGCTGTAACTTACGCATGTGCTAGGATAGAAATATATAATCTTTGGATTGCCTGGGAAAGTCAGAGATTATAACTCCAACGACAATGCCACAGGGCTTTTTGTGGACCATTGATAGATTAATTCGATTACGTATACGCCACGTTGCGTTCGAAATTCGCGACAAAGGCATAATTTGCGGTGGCATTAAATTGAAATGAATCGACTCAATGTAAAGTACCATAGTTCAGGCGGCAAACAAGGCGCAGTGAAAAACTTTAATGCGACAATTTGCAGCTGCCACAAAGACGGCGAGAACAAGGGAATTGGCCGGGGAGAAAGAGGGACTTGTGGGCGGGTAGACAAAAGAAAACTGGCAGAGAAAAGTTGCAGCTGGGAAAGCTGGGAAAGCGAAGCGGAAGCAAAACTTGCCGGCAACTTGCTGACTCCTCTGAATGAAAATGAAGTTGAAAAACCAGCGAGAGAACCAGAAATTTTCCAGGAACAACCCGTAATGATTGCAAGAGTTTTTGATTGTGACAAGGAGCACACTCACACCAATCTGGGCACACAAACATATATATATTCGGCTAAACGATGATAAATGTCCAGGCAGGCGACACGAATTTGTCAGGATCCCGAAAATAGTTTCTGATTAAGATCTTTCTGCCCATTTTTTGGGTGGCTGCGTGCAAAGGCATATAAACTGTGAATTAACTGGCTTTTGGGGCGGCAACATTTGTCTTTGATATGAAAATAGCCCTTGGCCGAAAGTGCTAAAATTAAATAAATATTTATGAATGGCCCCAAATCAAATCGCAAAATGACAAGTAGCAGCTGTCAAAGCAACTGCGAAGGCTTTTATTGCTATACCCATCGGATGTTCGTGCTCTTTTACCTGGTTGTCATTTGCGGAGGAAGTGGCAGATGACTTCCTCTGGCTGGACCACATCCTGTGCTGGCCATCTTTACCATACTTTTCATTGTTTGCTGCAACCTTTTTACCTTTTGTAACCTTATTGTGCACAGAGAAGAATTGTATTTCCTTTAATTTGATTAAAATTTATAACTTTTGTTAAAAATGTTTAATGGGTAATTGTGCATGTTGGAGAAATCAATTTACTTTTTATGATAGCCATTCTGTATTAATGATTATTTCACAATGTCATTAAAATTTAATTTTCTATTTGACAGTAATGTAAAAAAATGAGTAAAAATGTTTAATCAAAAACAATCCTCAAAATAAAAATTTATTTTTAATTATTTACGATATTTAATAAATTTTCCCAGTTTGTTGTATTGTCTTGCTCATTTCCCGACTCCCTTTTACACTCCCCACTACCCCTCGAGTTATTTAAGCTGGCACTTATTTAGTTCTCATGTAAAGTTGATGGCTGCTGAAAAAGTTTCCCTCGCCATTGTTTAGCAAAAGTTAAAGTTAAACTGTCTTCAGCTCGAAAGCCAAACAGTTTGCCAGCGTATTAGAAATTCCAGTACGCAAAGTTGCTGGTGTTTTTTGTGTGTTCCTGGCTGCTCTTGGCAGCGGCTTCCTTTGACACAAGTCGTTGGATCCTTTGGCCCCATCCCCGAGGCAGGATTCCTGTGCTCCCTTATTTACTTGTGGCTGGCCAAGTTTTCATTATGCTTGCATAATTGAATTCCTTTTGGGGGTCAACAAGTTGTTGAGCAGGGAATAAATGCGAAAATTATTGGTCGAGATTATGAGATTGCGGGCGATTCAATTAAATTATATATTCTAGTAACTTATTTATGTGGATTTTCTTATTGTCGATTAACTCCTTGGATTCAAATCAGTTTCCTAGGACTGCATTTATTTACACACAGTTATGTGTAAGCATGGTAATACAGAACGAGAATTTAATTTTAATACTTTAAAAAGCACATTAAGCTAACAATGGCAGCCCTCTCTGTTTTGAAATCCAATTAGTATCAAACGTATTTGACCTCTCCATCAAGCTGATACATTTCACTGTCATGAGAAAGAAAGCACACATTTTAACATGCTGCTGTTTAATTCAGCACACCCTTGGTTGAATTTCAGAGGAATATTTATGCTGCCACCATGTTTGTCCATCAAAATATTAGCATAAATATTTTCCCAATTTTCTCCCTTGTTGCATGCCATATTTGCATTTTGCTTTTAATTTTCCCGCTGCATATTTACATAGTTTCCAGGCATTCGAAGAGCGTGCCTGATTAGGCGTCTCATTTGGTTATTTTCGATAATAAATAATGCAATTTTAAGGTCTTAGTTCATGGCAATTTATGCACCTCATTATTACAGTGGAGGCGTAATGGTGTAAAAAGTGCAGGCACTTTTTCTCACAATTTGTCACGTTTTCCACCAGGGACGGTTGGCCTTTTCCTTATCAAGGCCGTCTTTGGTTGCTAACGAGTGTCAGCTGCGGCGGCGAAATCTTTGAGATTCATGTTCGGCATGCAAACGATGTCACAAAGCGCCGCCTGCCAAGATATTTGCCTTGACGAGCGTGTGTCAGGCTGGGTGAAATCCTTTGGCTCTGGAAAATCGAATTTTGTCTCTGGTGGATTAAGCTTTAAACCGGAGAGATGCGGAAATTGTGGCCGAGTTTTCTGGGTTCACTGCACCCGCACATAAGAGCCAATGCGAATGCCTGGCGGAGCAGAGTCCTTTATTTCAATTCACTGCTGCATAAAACGCGGAGCAGTTAAATGCCTTGAAATATACAACAGCAATTTGTCAGAGTGTGCGTCAGCCAGAGACAAATAAACAACAATTCATTTGTGCGGAAAAAGAATAGATGAGAGCAGAGTGCACTCAGAAAATTAGTTGCAAATTAATTGAGATTAATTATTCAAGAAATTACATTCACCTAAACCTGAAGAATAGAGGTTCTAATATATTGTACTTTTGATAGCAAATAAAATACTAGGTTACTAGCTATGTAAATATAATTATTGACATGTACAACTGATTACTGTGTTATCTTGATTAATATAAATCATATTATTGTTGCTCTTAAGATGTTGCCTTAATAAGTTTCTTTATAGACTGATTTTTTAGTAAATAACTTTCCAAACTTATACCTATTTTCCAAAGTGCATTATAAATTCGAGGGCATATATTCAACGCACTCGCTCATGCAGCCAGTGTGTCACTCTGCGAACCCTGGCAACCCTGGATTAGTGCATTTTGTGGCCAACTGTACTCATACTCCCCCATCATTCATATGGACCATCATGCCATTGGCATTTATCTTCGTTCTAAACTGGGCATTGTTCCCTTGTCTTTTGTGGGTTGATTTGTACAGAAAATAGATGGGCAGACAGGACATGTTAATGCGTCGGAAAGTTGACAATCTACCTGTGCTTCAGCCCCCCTTTTGGATTGCCGTATTGACCGCATCTTTGGTCATTTTGTAATAGTTACACTCGTTGCAGAGCTCAATGCCTATTGTCATTAGGAGAACGCATTCGGGTGGTAAGTGCATGCCTGTGACCGTATAACGATGGCCCAAAGGCTTCAATGTGCAGCCTCTGCGGCATTTTTCCATCATATCGCCCGGGAAAATTTTCCTCCCAACTCCTGTTCGGCAAAGTTAATTGAAATTTAGAGCTCTTGAAATTAACTTTTCAATTATGCCTCCGCAGTCGAATTCTGTATAGAGTCCCAGCCCATGGCTGCTTTTAATGTTTGCCAGTGCTGCATTGGCGAGTTTATAGGATGTTATATGTGTTTTATGTTGGCAGTGTTGTCGCTGTTTCTGTAGGTCGAGCAGTGAGAGAAAAAAGTTGTACTTAGGAAATAGTTTCACAAAAACGTGGCTCAGTGATTTAAATAGTAAAAGACTTTATAAGATTTTATTGTTAAGCAGAATAATTTAGTTTAATTTTAATCTATGGATATATAGATACTATATAGATTGATATTCTTATAAGAATGCATCTTAAGAAGTTTTCGTAATAAAGATTTAAGAAAAATTAATATTTCTATCTTCATTTTTTTATATCATAAGAAGAATAAATACTTTTTAAGAATATATGCATGTTAAAATGCTTGTTAAGTTAAATGATACATTTTAAATTTAAAGGTTTTTGTCGATGACTGTTTTGCTTATCTTATCTTAAGTTGAATACTTTATGCATATCATTAATTCCTATTTGAAATCATATAAATAACAGGACCTTTTTCGATGTACTTTGCCCTACTGGATTTTCTTTCAGTGCACCCTAAGTGATCGCAGCCAAGTCCATTACCATCCGAACGGCTTTCTGTGCGTTGGCTGCTGTTCTGTGCCGTTGTTGGTGGACAACATGTTGACAACAATAACAACGAGTGCATACATGCCTCGTTGCAGAAATTATAGACATAAAAGCTATGTGCCTGCCATCCTGCCCGGGCACACATCCTGCTAAAATACCGTTCTACTCGGCCAGAGCTGACATGACAGTAACTTCAGCTGCAATGCCAACAACGGCAGCAACGGCTGCGTCGAGAACAAAAACTGTTGCACTGTCTTTGCTTGCAGAATGACATTCATAGGTGGTTTCGAGAAGGGGCAACATTTTGGCCCAAACTGAGGGATAAAAATTGCATTTATGCATGTGACGTGTTGCTCGCCCCGACACGCCAGCAATTTGGCACAGAAAAGAGGGGCAAAAGGGGGGCAGGAATTTTTGGGGGAAATGCGCAGGCGAAGTTTTGAGTTCCTGCATCGGAGATTTTCCTGTCATTGGCGACCGCACCGCACAGTCCGGCAGCTAACAAAAAATTAAGCTGCAAAATGCAGCTGACACTTTGAATGCAACGGCAAGTTGCTGTCAGCATGGTCACTCCAAATCCGTGGGGTGTGACTCATTGAACGGCCTGACTCAAAAGCCTATGAATAAAACCTTTTCGATATAAACGATTTATCGAAATGCAGTATATTTGCATTTTAAGAGTTTATTTACCATTTGCAACTAGTTAAAATATTTCCATTAAAATGTAATTACTTATTGACATTACAAATTCGTAAATTAAAGTTCTGAAGAGTTAAAAAATAATCTGCCCTATTTTGTATATCGATAAAATATTTTTTATTGGATGTTTTCTATGACAAATGAAAGCTTAATAAAATAAAAAAAAATGTTTCTATTTTTGACTTGGCTTTTCCATTAGTTGCCTACATTTGGAGTGGACTTTTCTACCATTTCTGCCATATAGCCCCCAATAAATCCTCTTAATGAGGAACAACCAGAACAAATCCCAAAAAACTCATCCTTTTTCCCCCCCATGCTAAGTGTTTTTCCCGCCGGGATTAAAGCCCCATGAAAAAGCTCCTAAAAAATGGTGAAAACCCACTCCAGTGCCTGAAGCACTTGGAGTGGACGTGGACTGCATCAATGCAGGACGTGTAGATCGGGCAAACATATATAAATTTCTGCACTTTTTGGGGTCAGCGGGATAATGCCGATGGGCGTGGCAGCTGCCTCTAACGCACATGTGCCAGTAATTTACATGCCTGTCTATTTGCCGGCGCTTGGAGGTCGCTGGCTGTCAGGACACTGGTGAGAAAGACGGATGAATGGGTGGTGCGGGGAGGTGGCGAGGGTTGTGAAAACTGAAAGGAAAAGCGGGGAAAATGCCAATGGAGAGAGAAAGAGAGAGAGAGACAGGCACAGAGAAAGCGGCAAAAAAATTGGACATGTAAAATTCGCCAGAAAAAGACGCCCATTGCCGATGCAAAAGGCAACCTTCAAAACAGTTGCATGCATTTTTCAATTTTAGGATGACGAGGCGATGGTTTATACGCCACACCCCCTTTCACAAAACCGCCCCCTTTTTCCCGCCTTTGCAGGCAGGCGTTGGTTTTTCTGCTGGCTTAAAATTTCACCGCATGACATTCATCATGGAGCAGGACCATTTCGACCCCCAGCTGTGTGGGAAGGGTTAAGGCTGCCACTGCTTTTTCGCCTGTGTGTGTGCTTTAGATATTTGGGTTTGTTTTTGTACTGAGCAGGGAGTCACTGGGTGTGTGTGTGTGTGTGTGTGAGTGTGTGTAGCCAAAACAAACATTGCAAAATTTATGTCGTCTCATAAATTTGTAGCATAATTCTGGAACTGCTGCCACTGCAGCCGCCACTGCCACTCGAAAATGTTTGGCTGCAATTTTGTGCTTCTGGCCAAGAGCAACCCAACACGACCCGTTTCGACCCGGATTTGCCTCTGGACCAACTTGGTTTGGCCTTTGAGCCGTTTGCCCCGCTTCTTTTCTCTGTTTGTTGGTCTAACGAACCGCGTAAATGCAATTTCTCGGGTTCCGTTTTTGTTTTTCCTTTCACTTTGTTGCAGGATAAATCAAACGTTTCACATATAATATTTAAGGATTTTAAATGGGAGCTTCTGTATAATATTTGAGGATCTTAAATGGGAGCTTTTGTGCCCCGAAAGACATTTGACATGGACTTATTTTATAACATTATTAAGTTCCATAAAAAAAAATAATTTTAAAATAAGATATCAACTTGTTTAACTTTCAACTTTCTTTTTATTCATGAAGAATTTAAAATAAATGAAAATTGGAACTCTTTCTTTTTAGTAAATTGCCAAAGTTATTATAATAAATATCAGGGTTCATGTGCCATTTTTTTTATAGTGCCTTTTATTTATTGCGTATTATTTCTTTTTACTCGCGAAAAATTTAAAATAAATGAAAATTGGAACTCTTTCTTTTTAGTAAATTGCCAAAGTTATTATAATAAATATGAGGGTTCAAGTGCCAGTTTTTTCATAGTGCCTTTTACCAAAACGCGTGAAGCTTGGGCATCAAATCGTATGAATAATTGGCCTTAATTTGATGGTGTCAAAAAGTGCAGCAAGCTGAAAGATCAATAAACTGTGTGAAATATTTAAATCTCCTGTGGCAGCTGCACTGGCTATAAAAGTTCTGCCAAGTGTCGATGGCAGAAAAGTAGTCACAAGAGCATTTCGCAAGACTGTCAACAAATGCCAGTTGGCCAAACTTTCGGCATGCTAATCGAAGGCAGTCAGGCCCGTTGAATCCGTATAATCAGGTCGAAACTCGGGAGCTGCCGTCATCAATTATTCCCGGCTTCGGGGGAATTCAGGGCTTAAGTCACTCGGTGTGCATCGTCGCATAAATCAGATATTAAATTATTTGCACTGCTGGTGGGTTAATGGCAAGAGTCACAGCTTGTAGAGCTTGTAATGCGCTTAAGTGGAATTAGGCTAAGACCCGAAGACTTGCTTAGCAGATTGCGCATACGCAGCGTATGCCAGCAGCAGTGGCAGTTAAACGGGGCTTTGGCCATGTCACTCAGGCGGACCCTCTGACTTATGCATATGCAAGCATGCGGGGCCAAAGAAACCAGGTAAACCAGGTGAACCGACAGGGAACCAAAGCCAGGAGAAAGGAACCAAGAGCCAAAAGTCAAATCTCATGCCAGTGACAGCTAAGAAGTGCAAGGGAAAACTTTCCCGAGGCTGAGCATCAAGTAAATGCATGAATTAGTAATATAAGAAAAGCGAATTTCCTGCTGCACTCAAAAATATTTATATTTTTATGTTAATAATTAATTGTACTTGTTAATAAAAATAAATAAAATACTTCACTAAATTTTAAATTCATAAAGTTTTTGTCAAATGTACCTAAGTCTAGCAAGTCTTCCCAAAAACCTTAGTAAATTAATAATTAGTATATTTTCTTTGCCTGTGTTTTTAAATTCTCCACTATGGCTTTCACCTTTGTGTGCTCAACTAAATGAGTTACTCTGATTAAACCCGATTATGGTGGATGATAGTTTGTTATCATCATACCGGCTTCCGACAAATTTACTTCCCCTTGTGAAAATGTTTCCGAAATCTGACCGCAAACACTTTTGAGCTTCGGTAGCTGAAGCCGACTTTCGCCTAGAAAGCCACCAAAAGTACTACCAAAATTGCGGCTCTGGCAATTATTTTTGCAGCTCTTTGGACAAACAAAGGGCAACAGAAAAATAGGGGGAGTGGGTCTCCCTGCTTTTGGCCAACGATACGGGTGGGCCAGAGTGAAAGCCACCTTCGTTCCAGCAACATCCTTCCTGAGTGACTTTCCTTTGCCGCTTAGTTGACTTGCAAAATGGCTGAAATTTCAGCAGGCAGCCAGGCGGGCCCAATTTGACCTACATGCCTACCAGAGACCAGAAAGGTCCAAAAAGGTGCACAACGCGATTTTAATAATTCATTGAAATCATCGAAACTAAAGCATTTTAATGCCCGCCTCTTAAGCTGACTTTGCTTATTGAATTTGCATTTTATCTATTTGAGGCTGGCCTCCCGGCCCGGATTTGCCCAGATTTAAATATTGCAAAAAAAATGACCTTATACATTCTGAATAATGTTGAGCAATTTGTGGCTGCATTTCGGAGGGGAGAACTTAAGCTTTGCCATTAATTTAGATTTGAGGTCGCCGGCCTGGTCAGCAGATTTTCAGTGGACCACAAAAAATGGCTTTAAATCCATTTTATGGCCATGGCCATTAACCGAAATTTGTCTGTCATGTGAGGCAAATGTTTACGATGATTCGCATACGGCACATGTAACATTTTTGGGGCGAGCCCTTTTAATTTTATGGCAGACTCATTTGCCTCGAGGTGAAAGTGGAACTATCGGCCATTGAAAAGTTTTTTTTAGGGGAAGGAAATCACGCATACGCCGTGGTAAACACATTCATGTTTGGCAGTGAGCTACAAAACTTTTTTTCGGGCTCACAACTTTCCTCATTTAAATGCTTATTAAATATGCCTGGCTTGGTTTTTAGGAAAAGGCCTTTTGCAAAAAAGGTCCTAAAAGGATTAAGCTCGAAAGAAGGATACCTTAAAGTTTATTTATATACAAATTGAATAGCTATTTACAAAATCATTAGCAGATTTCGAAACACAAAAATAGAAAAACACAAAATATAAATATAATCAAAGCTGGGGGCCATATGAAAAATTGTATTCCAAATGAAATATTGTTTTACTTTTCCATTAATTAGTGTACTGTTGGTTTCAAAGTAAATAAAATACAAAAAAACTATTTTATATTTTTAAATATTAAATATTTCATTATTAAATAAAATAATAATTACATTAATCCTGAATCTAATGCTCCAAATAAAGTTAACCGTAGCCATTTTACATTCTAATGGGATTTGGTTTGGATTTCGGTACTTTGTCGTATTCATAGGCAACAAAGGTTTATTCAAAGTTCCAGAATTCATTTTTCGGTGGTTCTAAAACGCAAAAAATAAAAACCAATATGCCATTTAACAGCCAACGGCGGCGGAGGAACGAACCCCAGAACTATCCGGGCACAGTGGTAAAAATATAATCAAAATAGAAATTGTTGATTTTTCGTTTCGTTGCGCATACTAACGAGTTTTAAAAACTTTAACCCACCGAGCGACGCACTGCCACGCCCACCCAAATCCAAGGCCCCATTAATGTTAACCCATGCCGCCCCCTTGACACATTTACTCCCTGCGCATTCGATTTCATTTTGCATTTGTGGCCCTTGTCGCTGCCTTTTTTTTGCGCCATTGCCAACTGGCGGCTCTTGTAATTTCCGCTGTGTGTTCTCCATTTTTTTGGTCCTTTTCCCCAGGATTGTAACCCTTTTTTACTTTCGCTTTTACTCCTGCGACACGGGAGCAGCCTTCTCACAGCCATTAAGCTGCTCGAATGCCCGAATGTCCTGGCTGCTCCTGCCGCCTGCTAAACTGCTAAATGTCGCATAATTATCGTATTTCAACGCCAGTTTTTTTCCAAGGATTTTATGCGGACCTCCCACGTATAGATGTTTCTTATTATTGTCTGCTCCGTCTCTTTTTTTTTTAAATCCGCTTTGAGTATTACATATATTTTATCGCTTTGAATTTGACAACATATTTGCCGCATAAAAGAAAATGGGTTTATATTAATTTCAGCAGGCAAAATATTTTTATTCCCGTTCCTACAAAGTGAGTTGGGTTCTTTGCAGCTAATTAGAAAGCTTTTCGAAAGGGAAAACCAGGTGAAAGGGTTGTAATTCACTTTGGCTTTGGGCTAATTCCTGTATTCATGTGAAATTCCACGAGCTCTTTTCAGCCTTATCTGCCTAACTTTGATAAATTTGCTTGGGCACACATTATCTTTGGGCCATTAAAAACTTTCAGGCCACTCCAATTAATGTTGACAATAACAATTAAAATCATTTAAACCATTCAAGCTCACTTAGGGCCCACGCGTATACCATGTATTTCGACTGCAATAACCATAAACTATTTGCACAAAACTTTTCGCTTCGCGGCATCGTTAAAAGGACAACCAGTGGAGCTTCAAGGGTCCTTTTTGCAGACTCACTGAAAGCCGCAGAAACTTTTGAAAGTCCTGCACTAATCGTTTGACACACAGGCACACACACTAGCAAAATGATGTAGAAGTCCTGGAAATAGTAGACAACTTTTTAGGTGCACAAAACACAATACAAGTTTTTCGTGAAAATTATTTTTGGATCCCCAGGCAGCAAGTATTGTCTTCCTTCGCCTGTTTTTCTTTTGGCGCCACTCCCACATTTTTTTTTCATTCTCCTTTTTTATTTCTTGGCTTTTTTACGAGGTAGCCAGGCGCAAGACAACATTTTATTATTTTGTAACGTTTTATTTCCGTTTACACTCTGCTTTATTTTATGTGGCCCAGCGAGCCTAAAAGTTTTTCAAACAATTCCACCCAGCTGAGTTTGAAAATGATTGTTTCTTGGGCCATCTTCCTTATCCCCCGCTTAGCCTAAACGTTTTATTGTTTCATAAATACTTAATATGCATGGTAATTACTTTCAAGCGTCTTATCATCGTTTATTATCCTCGGTTTATAGTGCTTCACTGGGATCCTTTATGTGAAAACTAAAATTGTGGCCGAATCGTGTGCGGTTTCATTAAAGGGATTCGCCCCTTTTTGGCCATTCTTCCATTTCAACTTTGCGGCAGCACTCAAAATGGTCAGTGAACAAGTGTGTGGAATGCCTTTCGGGGTTGGCTAAGTGTGAATTTAATTAGAATTTAACTGGAGAGCCATGCAGACAGCTTTTGAAGTGGGTTAATGTCATTGAGGCGATTCGCAGAAGAGCCCAAAATTGGGTTTCTAGCAGCTCAGTGTGTGTTGACCATAATGTCTCCATTTCATGGCCAATAAACATAAGACCAAGCCTCCAAAATTCCCTATCCGAGTCCCAAACTCCATGTGTTGCCAAGTGCGAAAACATTGCAGCCATTTCAATTCATATAAATAAATACATACGTATATTTATATATAAATGCCCAGGGTAAGATAGACTGGCAGTATCTGCAATAAGCCAAGCAAACGTAGAAGAGGCGACAAATGCCAACAATGGGGGTAAAAAGTGGCCAAATAAAATCCATAAATCGCCAGACAATGCAACAGACATGGCGGAGAAAGCGGGTGAAATGTAATAAAAATACGAGTCACAAAGCAAAAGGGTCCTGGCATCCGAACATGGACTTCATTGCTGCGGGAAAATGCAAAACAACAAATACTGCATCTTGTTGTGGAAATTTTCGGACTCCATTCCATCGTCCATCTGGGTTTTAATAAAATGTGCCAAGCTCAACTCAAGTCGGGTCCGTTCTGCCGGCTTAGACTCAAAAGCGAGCTGAGCTCACTCAACTGTAGTTATTGCTATTCTGCTTCTGGTCGTATTCCCAGACCCGTGCAATATCAAAAGCTGTCGAATCTGGCCGCAGAAATGGCCAAAAGGACAGGACATCGCATATAGTACACACACTCTCGCCCGGCACTTGACCACATTTGAAAAGAGTTATGAATATTACGGCAAGGTCTGCAGGAGAAACGTTCTATGGGGGGTTCCCCTATTTTTATGACCCCGATGTGTGCATGTGTGTGCGGTTGAAATTGTTATTTTCCTTATTTATTTCAATTTATGAGATTTTTATATGCGCACTTTTGTGGCCTCAGTTTTCCATGCAAGTCGTCGGGGCAGAGTATATTGCCTTCTAAATAAAGCTTTTTTTAATCAAATTTATTTGTGAATAACAAGTCAAGGGAAGTCGGTAAATTGTGAAGAATATAAGGAACCCGATATCAATCTAAATGAAGGTTCTCCGATAAAGTGTTTTGTGATGTACGGTAAATTTCCTTGTTGACTAGTCGATTATTAACGAAATTCGAGAAAATGAAGTAAGAAAATTCTTGGCTACGTATATTCTGAATGAATCCCTGTGTAAATAAGCTCTCCCAAAATACCAGCTCTTAATTCTTAATGAAGTTATCCCATCCCATTTTATGTGGACTGTCAATATGAACTGAAAACAAATCGAAAGCCAAGTGCTGCCAGAGATTCGAGCAAATGGAACCTTAACAAATTATCACATCCATTACTTGGCAACCTCCTGAAACCATTCGAAGATTAGGAAACCCAACTGCCATTGCCACTAATTCAATTTCAAAGGAACCCGCGGAAAAGACAAAACTGAAAAATCGGATGGGGCGAAGTATATATATGGTTTTCTCGCTGGAAAAACTAGTTTAAAGCGACTGCAACTCGGTCACGAACTGCCATAAAAAGCGCAGTGAGAATGGGAAAAGCTAGGAAAAAAGGGAGGTGGTAATTTCGAAGAGGGCTGCTCAAAGACTACCGAGAGTGTGTATTGGAGTTGATATTTGCGCATCAGTAAGCACATTGAACTGTCAATGCCAGAAAAAGGAGCAGGCGAAGAATAAGTTCGCTGGAAAATGAGGGGGGAAATGGGGAAAACCGTCTCCATTGCCAATTTATCAATTGCAGTTGGCAATTGACAACGACGAGCCCTGACGACTAATGCAGCCATTGCCGTTTGACCCGAGGGCTGAGTGCCCCATTCGCAAGCTGAACCTCATCATGTGCGTGTTGAAAAAGTAATTACATCGTGGACTGCCAACTATAAATAACAAAGGGGGGCACGAGTGAAGCGACACCGTTTTTATTGCAACTTTAAAGTGTCGTTTTTGGGGCATAAATATCCCCTCAAAAAGATCTTTCACCGACTTCAGCCTCTACGGTCTCCTTACTCTGCATAAATCAACGTAAATGAATGCTATTTAGTTGATGGCACAGGCCAGGAAATGCGCCGCTTAGCCAAAACACACTCACAAAGATGCACACGCAGGTCCTTAAAAGTAAACACTCAGAGAAAAATTATGGGCACTTACAAAAAAAATTCGAGTAAGAAGTTACAAGTCAAATCCTTAAAAAACCATATTTAAATAATGTTATGCCTTGCCAATAATTGCATAAGTATAAGAAACCAATTGGTAAAAAAATTCTTGATAGCTAATTTTTTGAATATTATAAAATATAAGATATAAAAATATAAAAGCCACTGTAATATCTAAAATATTCAAATAATTCTTATTTTTCTTAATACTAAATTAACATTGATCTACCTATCTTAAACTTTGCTTTAGCTTTACAGATTATTGTTCTTAGTTTTAAAAGATTTATAGAATTTTTGGAAGCTTAGACTTATACATTAAAGATTTTTTTTAAATGCTTAGATATTGTGAAGGTTTTTAATTCAGTTATTAATTAAGAATGATGGTTTTAAATTTTAGGGAGCAAAGATATATGCAATAATATTATTTCTAAAAGTATTCCTTGATATTTTAGAGGTTTTGAAGCAGTGGTAAATTTTTTCAAGTGCACACAACTCTCTCCAACTGGTTATAGTTACAAATGCAGGCAGTGGCTGGCATTTTCCACATGCATTTCTCAAATGCTCAAATGTATACGGAAGCAGAAGCCAAGTGCAGGCGGAGCGATGTTGCCAACCGAAGAAAGATGGCCCAGAGAGAGGGGGACAGGCGATCCCAGTGTGTGTGTCTGGGTTTGGCACTTCCGTTTGATATTAGCCCGTTCTCTTCTGCAAATTTAGTCAGCATCCACAAACACTGGCCCTGCCCCTTTGAATTTTCGGTGGGTTAATGCATTTCTGCGGTTTTGGCCAGACTTCAGGGGATGGGAATGCCTTGATGGGGGGGCATTTTGTCTTGAGGAACTGAAGATGTTTTGCCCGCCAGCCAAGACCAGGCATATTTTGCATACTTCGAGGCTAAATCGGCTATGCCCATAAATCCAGTGCGGAAATGCAGGATATAGCTCAGCCAGCCAAGTGTAACATGCCACGGCGATCCAAAACGATTCTGTTCGAATCTAATGGATTCGCTGAAGGCGCTTCAGATATCTGGCCATTAGTTATGCATTAAGTTGCATATTCAGCAGATGCCGCACTAAAAATGGCAACCAAATATGTATATTTTAAATATCAAATAGCATTTCAATTAATGTGTTCGTGACATTTAATATGTTCAACTAAAAAGAGTACTTGAAAAAATAAAATAAGGAAAAAACTATAAATTCACTGACCAACAATTGAATGCATAAAAAGTATTGAACAACATTTTGTGGCCTTACACAATACAGCTGGGGCTGTTTATTCATATGCAACGAAGCTGATCAAGTTTTCAAACAAAAATATTATATATTTTCCGCCATTAATTAAAGCCGTAAATGTTGTACTTAAATACGTTTATCTGTCATTTTTTTCAGGTAAGTGAATTTATATTCTTGACTGACATGCACTGAAGCGTAAGTAACAAAAAATGTATTATTTTAAATACAACTTTCCCTTTTTGTTTGCACTATATTATAGAGTCAAAGTTGCCAAGCAAATAAACAAAGTGCTGCGTGGAAATTAAATAAATAAGTTGCAACATTTTTTTAGTACCCCATGTGGGGGGACTCGAGATTTTTCAACAGGCAATGTCCGGATACGGGGATAATGCCTTTGACAGGGGCGAACACTCAGGTTGGGGCGTCGACAACATTGTTTTATTAAATACAAAGTAATGGCCACTGCCGCCCAGGCCCACCCTAGACCACCCTAGGCCACCCTAGCCCACCCACACATGCAGACACGGCCGCACTCTGACTCCGGAACGGCTTAAATCATTTTCCAACTTTCCACGCTTTTTCCTCGATTTTCGTTTTTCATTTTTGCCCAGCTCCTTTATTTTTGTTGGGAGGCACTTAAATTATGCAACAATCGTTACACACACACACGTGCACATAATACACATACTTGCACGCACACCACCATGAGTTATGGTGACATTTTCCAAGTCGGAAAATTTAAAGCTTTAACCACTTAGCCCCCAAAATGGCGTTGAGTAATGTCAGCCGCAGCATTAATTGAAAATTCTTTAGAATTTCTGATCACTTTTCAATATGCTTAGTTGAGATATGGGTAATTAAATAAACATGCCATTTATTTGGATTTGTTCTGGGCTTAACCCATGACAAATGTTGGCAGTGGGTTAACAGAGAAAGAGAATGTGGCTTATATGGGGATGAAAAGAGCATGTAACATTATATTTACAGAGGTTGGTGGAAAATACTGTTAATAAGAATGGTTAACTGTGGAAAAGAGAGAGTTTTCACGTAAGAGGAAAATTAATGTTAAGTTCAACTGGTTTACCATGAGCAACTGTCTAGGCAGTCTTTTGTTTTTAAATTGAGTTAATAATATTATATTATTATAAATACTATATTATGAAATTATATTATTATAAAGACAGTATAGCTTCTTTGGGGATCCAAAGAGCATGTAACATTATATTTGGGGAAGATACCCTTTATTGGGATTGTTAACTGTGAAAATTTTAAGAGAGTTTTCCTGTAAAGGAGGTAAATAAATGTTATGTTAATCTGGTTTGCCATGAGCCATTTTTATAAGTCCTTTGTTTTTAAATTGAATTAATAATATTATATTATTATTAATATTGTATTATAAACTTTATTATTATCTGGTTTATAATTGTTTTAATTTCATTGAAATAAATACCAAAGTATTTTTAGAAATGTAGTAACTAAGTGAAAGTTTAAAAGAAGCTCTCTTAATATATCCCCCAAATATGGCCAACTTATGAGCCCATGTTAGCACTGCCAACTTGGTTAACCTGACTTGTTGAGTTAACAGAGCAAATGCTTGGCCATCTTGGCCAACTGTTAACCCCCAAAGCCAGCCGGCAAGAGAAAATATCCCTTTTGGCCAATGCCGGCTCCTGGCAACCTACTAACCTACTGCGGCCTCTCCCGCAATCGCTTGTTATCACATTAGGAAATGTCCTTTGGATAGCAGTAAGTGCCACTGTAACTGCTACCGTACAGAGAGCCCACTGTACAGTGCAGCATCCCGACGGCGAAGTCGCAGGACTCGCCATCTCAGTACATTTTGAGTTGTTGACGGCGGTGTGCGCGTTCTTCGGCATCCGAGAGCCCGAAAATATGTGTGTGCGTTTCCGTTTCCGAGTGGCTGAGTTGTGAAAAGCATGAAAAATTACATCCAAATGTAAAGTGTATTTTTGGTAGGCAAGCTCTCTCCTGGCCCAAACATATCTACAAAAATAATGAAGGAAATAAATTATTTTAATGTGATATGATAGCCGAGAATTTAAACGCGACGCGCTGATAATGCAAAAATTTCCATGGCAATCACTTTTGGTCGAAGTAAATAATGCCAGGAATTAAATTGAAATATCCGCGTGCTAGAATGTGGCATCGTTTAAGCGCCAGTTTATCACAATCGAGCGTGCGTGCCATCGCCTTAATTAATATTCATCGAAATGCCCTTGTAATGATTAATGGAATACGAAATCAATTAACTGCAAATGCTTAAAGAATGGTGTCAAACTATCCACGGAATTTACACGCACGTGCACATTAATTAAGCAATGTTTTGCGCGGCCAAATTGTGTAAAAAGTTTTGATAAAGAATTTACAAAACTTTCGAGGTGCGCTCATGAGGAATAAATTTGTATGCAATCAGAAATTTAATTAAAAGTAATAAGACTAATTGCACCGACCACTGGAGTGTGTAAAGTAATTAGGGAAACATCGTAAAATAACATAACACAAATTATGAGCAAAAAACAGCGCAGTTTAAATGTTTTATGTCCTTTGGCTAAAAAAATAATATAATTAAAAACTTTTGTGGAGTGTTGTTTGTTAGTTTGAATTTAATTATGTTAATCAATTAAGTGTCACGAAAAAAGAAACAATATTGGCGACGATAAAACTGCTTAATTGACAATAAAAAAATCAGTAAATAATTTCAGAAAATTAAAAACAACCAACAAATATTCATGCTGGCATCCTGCATAGAAGGACTATGTTTAAAAAAATTTCAATTTATTGAAAACAAAAGCTTCAACCTTAAAAAAGCATTATTCTATTTTAAACATTTTTAATTTGTGACTAGGATAATAATATTTCCAAACATTAAAATTACAAAAACCATTTGTGTGGCATAAAATATATTTTGAACGGCTTTTCATGAATTGATTATCATAATTAATTATGGTGCACTACTATACATCGATAAATAAACCATTAAATATGCTGATACCTCAAAAACGAATGATTTAAGTGGTCAAATGTTAAATTACCCCAATAAAATGAGGTATCAATGCCAACTAGCTTTGTATAATGAACTGTGAAAGATAAACAAATTGTCCCGGGGCAAAGCCAAACAAATCTAAGCGACTGAAAACGAGTAAATATATAACAAATTGCGCGAATAACGCCAACAATTATGGACAATGCAGCAACAATGTCACAACATCGCATTCGGGCCACAAATCTGAAAACACTAAGCGGCTTAAGTGCCATTCATGTTATGTACACACAGTGTCAATCCCCACCCAAAAAAAAAAAAAACGAAAGGCCCATCTGAAACACGATTAATCTCAATTTATGACATCAGCCGTAGGAGCGTGCGAAAATCAAAACTTGAAAAAATAAAACACGCTCCTGCAAAGCGCTAACGATCAAACTGGCAATCAATCAATCAATTTATCAATCATCACTTTACGGCCAAGTGGAGCAGGAACTCCGAAAACTAAGCCATAATTGACGTTTACGGCTGATGGGCTTATATCTTATACCCAACCAACCCCAATTGTATGCATACATATAGGTCTGGGAGTACGAACAATATGATTTATGCAGCAGCATAATTAGAGTTCAGATGATGGCTGGATATATATGTCATCGCTGCTATTATCCTGCTGCCCTAATCACATTTCGCATAATGTGGAACTTAATAAAATAATAATATTCCCGAAATTATGCTTCTGCTAATTAGTTGCATATATCAAGCCATAAACCGGATGGACATCCTCCTCACCCATATCCTTGTTGCTAATTGATTAGAGTTGTAGACATGATTTTTGCATTTCACCCGCCCAATTTTGATGGCACTACACAGTATGTTATATCTTGCAATAAACCTCACTAGGGGGAGAGTTCCCCGGTGAAAGTACACCGAATCTCGGTTATTTCACACCTCAGTTTTCACCTGACTTTCACTGAAGTCCTCACTTTCGCTCCACTGGCTGCAAGTGAAATGTTTGCCGCTCTTAATTTATCATCTGGGGTTCATTTGCCGTAAGTGAGTCTGCGGTGTCATTATTTTTTGTGGCTCTGAGGTCATGTGGCTGAGTCTTACATGCCATCACATAAAAAGCGATGCGTGGCATTATGATTGGGGTACGTGTGTCAGCACGGTCTGGATAATGGAATCGGGCTCGGAAATGTTAAGCCAGGTTAAGGCAGCTTGGCCGTATCGAGCGCAAATTTCATTCTCAGCGAAATCATACGGCAATCCAAAGCCAACAGCCATAAATCCCCCTGATTGCCTTCAATCTTAATGGAGGTCCTTGAGTTCGTATGCTCGAGTTGCTTCACTTGCTGAGCCATTCAACATTTGAAGATAAAGACAAATAGTTCCGATTAATATCGATGATAAGGAGCTGCAGCGAACCAAAATAAATCATCTAGATGATTTTAGTACATTTTTGATAAGCGAGGACCATTTCGGAATTATTATTATTATAACATAATTAAGTATATACGACTTCGTACAATAATAGCGAAAACTGCAGAATTTGTTTTATAAATAATTGGAATTTTGAAACAATTATTGTTAAGGCTGCCAAGATTTATTGTATTAAAAATTGTTTCTAAAACTAATGGTTCCCATTTAATCTGCAACACAAAGAGTTCCCTCAAAAGGATCGCATTGCTTTTAAGCACTCATTTATTCCGCCTTTGCAGTTTTTATCCCCAGAGAAGACCCAAAAGAAAGTGCAGCAATAAAATAAAATTATTATATTTGCCGGCTCTGTTCTGCGACAGATAAAATAGTTGCAACTCCCACCGCTGGGCCACAAATTGGCCATATATCCCGGGGATGCGAAATCGCGCCATTACACAAGCCAAAAGCCGCGGGTCTGCGATTCCGCCAAATGTCTCTCGATATTTGTGGGTGGGAATTCAGGGGAGGATGTGAGGAAAGGCGGCCATGTGAGCAATTTGGTAGAACCCCCGAAAACAGAATACCCTGGGCCTCGAGAGGAACCAAAATTCATAGTCAGAGCCGGGGAAATCGAATCAGGGACCCGCAGCTCACAGCCAGATAAGCAGCTGTGATTTATTGCATCTAATTGCTCACGAGCCGATCCGCGAACGTGCCCCAATAACATTTGGGGGCTTCACACCTCAGCGGATTCATAGCGGATGCCCCAATATCCAAACGCCCCTAAAATGGCAGAGGAATGCTATCAATTGCCTCAAACATTTTGTGGTCCGCGGTTCCTGCCAGCCGTTAATCAATTTAAACTGAAGTGGACACACTCCATTAAAACCAATTTCAACGGACATTTTGGCACAAATCAAAGCTTTTGTCACATTCCAGAAGCTGAGCTAACAATACCATACAAGCATGGTATATAAAATTTTAACAAATAAAATAAAATCAAAACAAGAAAGAACCCCTAAAAATTGTTCTCATGGGAGCATTGTATATTCGAAGCTTTAATCACAGAAATACTAAGATAGTGTTCCACTTGAATTTACTAACGTGCATAATGGTCTTTGCACTATTTTGACACTCATTTTCCTTTGGCAGCTTTATGATTTTAATAAATTAAATTCGTAGTTATGAAATATTAAAAAATTCTATATACCGGAGTAGGAGGGAAGCGATGACTATTTTATTATAATTTTCCATTAATTTCGAAATTCTGAAATGCTTATAGAATTATTCCCTAAGAGCACAAGTTACTAGTCAATAAACACAGAAGCTTTAATTTCTTTACATAGTGAATTGTTTTTAAAGAAGTAAACATAATATGAAAGGATTTCCCCATTTTTTTTATCCATGTTGTGTTTCAAGTGTGTATATTTATTTCATTAATCAAGATTTAATTAGTAAATGAATTGCTTTTGTTAATAAATTGATTGAACCACTTAAAGCTCAATTTTTGATAGAAATAAACGAAAAAGGAAGTTGAATACATGAAACTAAGCCGATTCACATAGAAACAAAGCAAGAGGAAAATGTTTATGCAATTTTAAGCAGCGGAAGAAATATATAAATAAGTCAGGGAACATTTGAGCAGCGCCTTGGGAACAATCTCTTTTCCAAAGTGCAACCATCAAGGGACTTAAAAAGCGGGAGAAGCAAGACCACCAAAAGCCATTGAAGGCGAAAGAAAAGAGGAATACTGTTCCAATCATGAAATTTGCATGCAGCAAGGAAAGAAGCTGCAGGTTTTCGTTTCGGCCCCATCTCACCAACAATAGATGCAGAATACCAAGAATTTTTCATTAGATTTCTATAACATACTGGGAAGGAGGCTAATTTATTCGGAAATGTTTGAGCTGCGCAAATAAACGAGCCACGACTACATGACAACAGTTTAATGAAATTCGCAGTGGCAGCGGCAAGAACAGCCTAATTAAATAACCACGCCCACTTCGAGCGCACTTCGAGCGTAACATTTACCCTGCCACGCCCACCGCCCCCTGCACCGCCCCCAGGATTTTTCCACCCACTGAGCTGTCAGGCCATGGATAACTTTATAACTCGAGTTAACTTATTTTTTGCCACTCGAACGCTTTGCTTTGGCTTCGAGCACCTGCCGAAAAAATAAAGGAAACCCACTCTGGATTTAAACTTTGCAGTCCGTATTGAAAAAGCACAAAAGCTGTTTTATTTTTACTTTTACTAAAATAAAAATGTTTTTCACAGCGGAAAATTGGTAATAAATTCATATTTACAGAGAAAAGTTAATACAATATTTTTAGCTACACCTATTTAAATAATATTGCTTACGCCTTCGAAAAAATAAATGTATTATTTCACACTGAATTTCCATACAAATATTAACCTCGTTAAGATGATATTTTTATTCATAACTTTTTAAAAGAATGTGTTAATATCATAATTACAAAAAAAATATTTGATGTACCCACCAAGTTATAATTAACTTTTAATTAAAAGTACGTAACTGTGGGAATGTTTTACAAAGAAAAATTCAACTTTCTTAACTTTCCTGAGCCTTTATGCCTGTCTGCCAATCAATTCCCGCTGTCTGTTATAAAAGCATCCTTTAAGCCCAATGGAGCTCCTAATTAACCAACAAGCCAGAGAAAACAATGAAAACAGATAGGTAACATTTTCATAGTTGAATTTAAGATACTCAAATTGCAGTTGTACATAACTTAAAATAAACGTAAAGATTTTAAAACTTGCTTAACTTCGCATTGTTGTCGAAACTTTGCCACTGAACTTTGCTCAGACATCTATGGCAAATATTACGAGAAAAAGAATTGAGAGCAAAAGACGAATAAAAGTTTTTCGGTGTAACGCAAAAATTGCTTACTTTGTTTTCCGGTGAACCGAAATATAAAGTTGCTAAAATAAAATTTAATTTCAACCGTCGTTGTGCCACACAAAAATAAAAATGAAATGGATAGAGAAAAGTGGGTCAATAAAATGCAAGTAATGCATAAATTTGCAACAGAAACTGGGACTCGCAACTGTGGCTGCGATCCGAGAACCGGGAATTGTGCTATGCCCCCGGGGGAAACGGGGCAGCATTAAAATAAATAAAAATTAATTGGTATGTTACCAGCCGTGGGGTCGGGAAAAACCGGAATAAACGGAGGAGTGGGAGCAAGGTGCTGGCCATTCAGGGCATTCGGAACTCAACTGGAGTCCACACAGTTGGACAGCTGAGTCAACTGCCCTCAAAAGTGGGCTATGCATATGCACAAGGGGCGTGGCAAACAGGTACAGATACAGATACAGATACAGAGAGCGAGTGAAAAGGTCCTTTTCCAGCACTCCAGTTCAAGTGTATTAACACAGCAAATAAAGAAAATATTACAAGAAAATAAAGCGAGTCAAACAAACTCAGTCTTCAGGCGGGGAACATATCCTCTGGCGTTTCCCCCTTCAACAATAATCCTCGAGACCGCAGGGAACGGCAAATAAAACGTGACGGGCTTTGTTATGTTTCATAAGAAAAACAAAACGTGACGAGATTTTCCCGAATTTCTTAGGCCGAATTTTAATTGAGTGAGATACCTTAACCAAGAATATCACGAGTGTATCAAATGTATCGCAGATTAGCCAGCTTGATTTTGGGTAAAGGAACCCCTTATTATTTCCCTGAAAGTTATGAATAAATTGAATGTATGATAATGATAATGATAATGATAGTGATAAATTTATCTGTCGATGATAAGCTAAATATATGATGATTTGATTTTGAGAAGCAAGGTAATGCTAAATATGTGGAATATCCTTTTAAATTAATTTAAATATAATGTTATAAGTGTTAAATGTAGATGTAATCAATTATACCTTAGTGTTTCTACCACTTGAAGCATATTCTCCCTGCCCTTAACTTTTTGCGCCACCAGCCTTTGAACTTTGACTAACTTCTTACCAGTAATCTTGTGTACTTATCACAGCATTCTTTGCAAGTTTTCTGTGCCACAAACTTTAAGCTACCTTTAAACCTGGTAAAAATGAAATTTCCAAACTTATGAGTTTGCCAACTTTTCTGACAAACACGAAAGAGAAACCTTGGGGCAATTCCGAATCGGGCTCAGAACTCGTTCATCAAATAATTTTATGGTAACTAAGGAGCATATTCTGTTGGTCTGGGTAGTCTAGGTAGAAGGAAGTGAAATGCATACTCGGAAAATATCAAAAAGTAGCTGGGATAAAATGCAAGGCAGTTGCAGCCCCATTTTCCAGGGATTCGGAGGGTCGGAAAAGCCGGGAAAATGGGTCACACGGCTGAGTGCATTTTTGGCGCGTCAAAGATGTCGATGTGCAGCAAGCAGCTGGCTGTGAGTTTTCCACCGACTTGACAGGCGGCAAAGGGAAACGGAAAAGCATTGGAGAAAATTGTGTCCTGTTTAGGCGTGCCTGCCTATGAAATATGCTAATGATCAACTTGAGACATGTTCAAATTATTGTCACTGCTTCGGGACCAACTTGTTTGGCCTCTCCCATTTTCCTCCTTTAAAACTGGAAAGTTTTCTACCATTTTCATTTTTTTTTTATTTGTTAAGGCAAGAAAAACTCTGGCGGGAAAACCGGAAGAGGCCCCCAAACACAGCACGCTGCTAATTAAGTCAGTTGCTGCTTACTTTATTACTGGCGTCATATTTTTTCAGTCCACCATTTCTTCTGGAAAAGAATTCTTTTTTATTTTTGTTGACGGTTGCCGCTGGCAACGTTTTGGCACTTTTGTCTGGCTGCGCAAATGGCTGGCAAATTAATTCTTATAAATTTAATTAGCCCTGCATTCAGTCCACATTACCCTCAGGCAATTTGATAAGCTCGCGGATAATTGAGCTGAATTTGCAACTTGCGATGAGAGCAAGCGCGTGTGATGCTTGGGAATAAATTGAAATTCTCGATAAATATTTGCCAGCTTATGAACCCGCCGGGCATGACAGATTACTTGAAGATTTTTAATTTTGGCTAATCCATCAAAGAGCCACTGGACAAACAAGTGGATATCAGCCCTACCTTGCAAAAATTGTATTTTCTCGTTTTAATTGCAAGGTTTTTGGCGCTGTCACTTTTGTTGTTCTACAGTTAACTAAGGAGCAACAGCGGAAAGGACTTTTGCCACACACATTTATGTCCTCCAGAGGAAAAGTCAGGATGGGGAAAAAACCTAACAGGACAAGCCAGGAAAATAGACTAAAAAGAAAAATTAGTATTCCAGATCTAAAGGGATATTTGTTCTTAGATATAAACATTTTTATTTAAGAATTTAGAAACTAAAATCAGATAAAGAACTTAAACATCTACCAAGCTATTAGGATATTTTAAGGATGAATAACACGCACTGTTATACCAATAATAATTGCCAAACGTGTACTTTTCCATTCAATTAAAGTTCATTTTAATTTACCAATAATATACAATTTATAGCTTACTGCAAGTGTTGAATTTTCCCTGAACATCCACTTATCCAAGCAGCAAATTTTCCTTGCTTTTCCCCATTTTCCCGCCGTGAACTGTAAGCAGAGAGAAGGATGTGTGATTGTAGCCAATGCAAGGACGAGTGCACAGGATCCTGCATTAGTTCCCGCACGGTTCAGTGCTTCAAACTTAATCCTTGCTCTGTGGGCGCCTCCTTTTCCCCCGATGCTGCGCTTTTCCGGCTCCTGCCACCGCTCCATTTTCACCACCGATTTCCCAGTCGTGTGTGGGTGGATCGTTAGTGTATAATTTTAAAGTTGGGTTAAGCAAAGGAAGCTGGGATGCGCAGAGAAAGGAATGTGATGGCAAAATCAGGTCAACTGTATGTGTCATTTTTACAGCTTATTATGGCAAACGAAATGGCCCCGCCCACCACCACCGCCACCGCCCCCATTTGAGCACTATCTGTTTGTCACCCTGCAGCCTTTTATGGAGCTACATTATCGCATAATGTAATCATTGGCCCAAATGATGGCATGTCCTCAAGACAAATTCTTTGTTATATTAGCCTTGGCAAGCCCCACTGAAGGCACGTCCTTGTAGTTCGTCCATAAAACGGGCAAAACGGAATGAGAGATGGGTTCCAATAAAATAATAAAAGTAAGTTTAGTTAAAGGCAGTGCAAATAACAACACCTCGGTGGCAACAGCTTGTACATCTCAGGGCTATAAAATGGCCATTGATTGGTTTTTTTTTTCACAGGGAATAGCGCACTCAAGGAGAGTGGAAAATGGAGTGGAAAATAAATACAGCATAAGCTGCATTTAGTGTGCTATCTTTAATCAACTGCAGAGCTGCAATTTAATTAATTTCCATCGATTCGAGGGTCTCCAACTGCCTGGAAAAGTTTCGCGCACTTAGAACTGAAACAATGGAAATCATTCTTGGCTCAGATGCGAAACGCAGCAGGGAAATGGCGAGTGAAACTAATGAGTTTCCGCTAAAGTTTAAGTGATTTGCGGTCAGCTTTAGCTGCTTCACTTTTCACAGTGATTCATTTTCCGAGCCGCACTTTTCCCACTCGAGAGTCCAATAATGCAGTTTTATGAGTTCGCAGTTTTTATTTATTCACATACTTTTGACAATCTCCTCGCTTCTCTTTTCGAGAATTATTTGTATATTTTTCTGTTTAGGAAGCGAAATTTGCATATTTATGGGACAGTTTTGTAAAGCGAAATAAATCTGCGGGCCATAATGCAAAATAGGGTCCGGTCATAAAAATGAGGCCCTTTTGGCCAAAGTGAGAGCCAACTATCTGGCTATTGATCTATCTCGAGGAATATACTAATAAAATAAAATTGTTGTTTACATTGCGCAGACAATTTGATGCTCCAACCAAGATTATGTTTGGCAAAGAAATTTATTATGTTTTTCTTGCGAAGCATAAAATCATCACAATCCTTTTGTGGCACTGGCAACTTTTTAATGATCCCAATGCTCGATTGCTTGGCTAACAAACAGCAATTTGTCAGGGCAATATAATGCGAAACTTTTGTTCCACAATAATTGATTTACTTTGCCTCCCCGTCGTCAATCAATTGACGATGCCAGCACTCATACGCCACGTGGTACCGAGCTCAAGCGCCGATATAACGAGCAAACAACAGCAAACTCGCTTTGGCATCGGCATTACATGCTCCGCTGCTGATAACGGGAAAGCTAAAGCACGTGTGAGTGTGTTTGTGAACACATTAGGGGCGTGGTCGGGCGCCTTGATTGATGTCACTTTAGCTGTCGGTCCAACTCGCGATGCCATCGATGATTGAAGTCCCTGTTTTCTAAGCAGTTCGAGGGCGCTCGTGGAGTGCGATCTTTGAATTGAGTTAAGGGCTGCTGAAATTAATCGGAGTTGAGTGGATACAATGCCCGACAAATAGGGAGGGTCTCATAACTAATGCATTCTAAGGGAGAATCTTTTAAACAAATGAGAGAAATAGAGAAATTTCAGTACTTCATTAAATAATATATTATTATAATAATAATATTTTGTTAAATATTAATATATATTGTTATAATATTAATGTTTTAAATATTTATATATTATAGTAAACTTATATATTGGCATAGCATATTATATGATTATGAACAATATTTAGCGCATATATTTGTGCTCTTACTTAAAAAAAAATATTATGAGGTTATTTAAATTTCAAAACACATTAGAAAAATTAAGGTTTACCCTGTTTTGATTAATTGAAAAATTTTTTATGATTTACTGACAAATAACGAAAGAAAATTTCCTTATACTTCTAATATTAAGAACAGAGCTATTTTGTTTTATTGTTCAGTTTGAATGATACAGATTTTCCGCCTCAATTGTTTCCTCGCACTCCGGCATCCCTAAGTAGAGAATAATAATTCCACATGAGACCCGCACAATTGCGCCATTTAGATGACTTCCTTCGAGATCCTCCGTTCGTGTGATAGGGTATGGAAAAGTTTTTTTCGGCACGTGACAAAGAGCTGGGAAATGAGGAAAATGAGGGCGTGGCTGATATGTCTTTAGCTTCTCGGCATTTCTCCGCGATGTCGTCAGCCGCAAAATGACAGGCAGAAATAATGACGCTTATATTTATGAAATTTATGCGTGACACCCACTTGAATGCGAAAGCGAGAATGAGTTTGTCTTCTGGCAGAATCACAAGCGAGTGTCTTTGACGCTTATCAGCGGGCCTCCAAGGAGCGTGAACTCCCCCTAATTTCGTGCCTTTGTCATTTTTAATCTTAATAAAAGAAAGTTTTTGGACAAAAGTGCCGGGCGAGTCGTTTTTATTGGGCCACTAACAAAAGTCGTCGTGAAAACAAAATGTTTATGTCACATGACAAAATGGCAGGGCAGTTGGGTAAGGGGCACATCATTATTATCAATGCATGTTGACGAGGATGGGCGGATGGGCCAGAACTTTCGCCTGCAATAAAATCAAAATATCATAAACACTTGAGCCGGGGGCGTGCGTCTGGTCTGGCCAGATATATATTTATTTATTTTTATGCCCGCCGACAAATGCCATTAGATAAATAATTCCAAATGGAATTGGTCGAGGAAAAACTTTTTCCCAGTTCCTGGGACTTTTTCCTTCTCGCCCCGGCAAAGCAAATAAATAGAGCCAATAAAAGCCTAGAAAATTGATGAGGTTTTCTATTTTCCATTGAAACTTTTCTGACACATTGGCCTTGAGAATTCCTCAAACGGAAAGTTGAAAAAGAACCATTTTAAATGCTGCACATAAAATCAATTATATTCTCCACTTACTTTCGTTGTGCTAAAAGCGAATCTATTTTCTAGTATTCAAAGAGTTATTACGATGCTTTTTAATCCTGTTTCGAATTAGTCCCCGTATATGCATAAATTTCATTGCCTGCGTCACACAAATCCTGTCGGAAAAAAGCAATACTTTTTCTGCCATTTCACTGAACTATAACGCCATGGCACCAAATAACTTGTGTGTATGGCAAAAAAATATACACTGCAATTTTTATTGACTGTCGCAACGAAAATGAAACTGCAAAAAAAAGGAAGCTGGGCCAAATCAAATAAACATTCCGCATAAAATAAATTCCGGGGCATATCAAACAGCGCCACCCGAAAACTGAGTCTGAGCAAATACAATACCATTTTCATGTGCAAGGGGCGTGGTCGGTGGTATTTTATTTACGCTGGAGTGGCAGCGATTGCAGTGCAGATGAAAAAAGCAAATGCTGGAAATCAAATAAATCAAATGCTCGTAAATAAATCATTTGAATTTATTTTCATTTGGCCAAAACCGAAATGTTGACAAAATAAAAGCACAATAAATACTCGACGCCCGAAAACACGTCGTACGAGTATTCACATTCCCATTCACCCCAGCCCAAAAACATAAGTAAATAGATATTTATTCCCGGCGAGAGCAACAAGAGTCCTGCTGACTGACATTGGACAGGCAGATGAAAGTGGCGAGTACAAGGAGCCCGAGATCTCGTGAGCCTGTCACGAGCCAGGGAAAGCTAAAATGTTATTTTCTCACTTCCAGCTTTGCAGCTGGGCTCCTGCCATCCTGGCATCCTGGCACACTGTCCTCCTCTAGTGTCCTTCGTCCTGGTTCCGTTTGTGTGCCTTCCACTTGCGGTTAGTTATTTTGCGCTCTAGAGCCCCACCAGCCCAGCAATTGTCCCTTCGCCACTCTGAATTACGTATAAACGCCGGCCTTATGGCTGCTTTTATAGTATTTCATTTTATTAGTCACCGACTGTCGATTGTTGTGTATCCATGACAACATGACACGTCTGCCGCAGTGGCGTACTTCTATAATAAGACGATTATGGCCCACTAAACCAACCCACAGATGCACAATGTTTTGCTACTTTTATTGGATTTAAGTGGAATTCCATTTCTGGCTAGGTATTCGATAGCTGAAAAGCTTTAAAAGAACATATGATATCGTGATATCACATTTTTGTAGTCTAAAGAAAATATTATTACAGAGCGATAAAATAATATTGAATTTAAAAATTACTTACAAAAGCTTCTTAAATTTCCGAAAATTTTCTTGAAAGAAATCATTGCCTATTATACACTATAAAAACTATTAATTACTCTTAAAAATTGCTAGTAATATCATAATTAAAAAGTTATAATGATATACTGATTTATTTATTATCAAATAAACATTTGGCAAAAAAAATCATTCAATTCATGGTAAACTATCTGTTGTTTACTTAAAAAATATATACAAAGCGTCTCATGAGCAATATTTTATAACTTAGCAATTTTTCATCTTTTAAAAAAAGCCAACTAAATGGAAACCATCCAATACAGAATGTCAGGTAGTAATTTGTATCTATGCACAACGAAAGGCGGAATTTCTTCCATCCAAAACTGATTTAATATCGACTTTGTGCGAAAGTTTTAGACAAATTAGCAAGGCAGGACTGGAGCTTCGTTGCAATTTGCAGCTTTCAACAGGATGTTCCGGCGAAGGTGGTGCTGGAAAATCCCTTAAGCCCGAGAATTGCTTATGCCAAATGCCGGGCGGAGAACAAATTGAACAAGAGTTTCTGCTTCCTGTTCCCTGCGGTCGGATGTCTTCAACTGCAGCTCTGCATCTCAAATGAATGCTGAGGGAGTGCTGAGCTAACTGCAAAAGTTCTGACCAAAAATAAAAGGGAAAACAACCAGAACAAGCGGTAATTAATTACATTTTATTTAAGTTTTCCCTGGCCGTTGGGACGATTGATTAATTCGTGTGCGCATATTTGGTGCTTCATCTGTTTGCCAGCCAGCCAGCGAAACTCGAGACAAAGTTCCACTTTGGCGCGGTGATCCAGAGTTTCCAGCAATCCATCTTACAATGTCTCGCTAATTGAATTGTTAAGCGCATTTGATGCGTTTGCTAAGTTGCTCTCAGGATGCAATTTTGCAGGGGATTTCGCGTCGGCGGGCGAGCAAACACTTGACTGGATGGCTGCTTGTCTGCAACAGGCAGCAATCTGCTGGGTTTTCCGGAAATGCTGGCTATAATTGTTTGCCCGCCACCCAGGCACTTTTCCATCTCCAGACCGCCTTTATTCACTTTGTTGTTCTGCAACTGTGAGCAGCATCAACAACAATATGGACATACATATGTTGCCTGCCTGCTTGTTCTGGCTTCTCTGTTTTAACAACTTCAAGTTTTCATGTTTTTCCATATATATTTTTTGCTCCCCTCTTTTATAGCTTTTTAGTTTTTATTATTCAGCTCCACTGTATTTTTTTTTATTTTTAGTTTGGTTCGCCAGATGTTGGCTTTGGCGTTCGTTATGTGGGTCACTCACTTTTTGCGTTGTTAACTCATTTGAATTGCACGTCAACAATTGTGAAAACAAAGCGAAAACTTTTGCCATTTGTTTGGGCAACAACAAACAGCATTCGACAGCAGCAACAACAAGAGCGATAAAAACAAAAACACAGAGGATCCCGGAATGTAAAAGCGCTTAGGGATCTAAGCTCTATCTGCTAATTCTTAAGATAATCCCCCGGAGCTACGTAGATATATTTAATTGCATGGGGAAGTTTTCAATTGCGACAAGCGAATGCACTTCGGGGTTGCTTTAAAAAGTATTCATAATTCGTTGGATTGGGACTCCTCTTGGGGATGCAATTGCACTTGACTTCCTAAAACAATTAGTCAACCAATTTCTGGAGCTTGTTTACAACCTAACTTTACAAGTTATGTAAAATGGATTCAGAAAATCGTTCAATTGTAATTAATTTAGTTATTTATATTATTTAGAAGGTTTATTATAAATGAAATCAATTATTAAGTGTATGTCCAATTGTTTTAAATTATTTAACAGTTTTTTTAATTAGAGCTTCCCTTGTGAGCAGGATTTTCATTTTTACAAATGCATTAAAAACTTATTTTTTAAATCACTTTATAAAGTGTGTACAAATTATGTATTGCAAAAAAATCCATCAAGATTTTCTTAGTTTATATTATTTATTTTTATTTGTGGCAGATAGGCTTATACTTCATTTTATTCGATTTATTTCTCTTCCAATGATCGCTATAGAGTGATCCTCTTTCGCTATATCCTATCGGCACATCGTCTTAGGTGCTGTCGTACATCTATCGATACATCATTACTTAATACATCATGTTTTTGCTAATTTATTTTTTTTATTTTTATTTACATTTTTTTGTTTAAATCTTAGTTATTTATTATTATTTGAAGAAATTTGAAATGTTTTCCTTTAAGAAATCGCTGCATTAAACATCAACTGTTGGCAATTTTCCCTGACACAGCAGGTGGTCGACAACTTATGGCAGCATTTTCCATAAATAAACGAGTTGATTTCCTGTGGTCCTCATAAACTTGTCATTCCACTTCCATTCGGTAGGTCTCACATTTCGTTCCTTCTGCCACTTTCTTGCAAGTGAACTTGGCTAATTTACTTGGCTTGTTTCCTTCTGCCCGCCATATCCACGGACTTGTGGGATCGGGCAAGTTTATATTCATTAAACTTCCGCCACATTTTGCGCTTTATATTTTGGCGCTTTCAAATGTCGGCCCGGGACACTCGACTGAAGAATTCACCCTCACCGCCCCGAAGAGTGTGCGGTTAGTTTTGGCCGGAAAGTTTATGCTTTTGTATTTCCGCCGGGGCTGGGCAACAGTTTTACCCACTTCCTCTTGGTTTTTCTTCTTTTTTCTCCTTTGGGCGACTTCATCTTGGGCCGGAAAAGTGCAATTTCGAAATTTGCGCTGCATTGAGGCTTTCTTTTCTTCGGTCCGTTTCAAAGTAAAGTTAAGAAATGAGCATGTTTAACTTTTTGGCAGGCAAAGGAGCATAAGACAGCCGACCGAAAACAAGAAAAAATTCTTGTTTGCCGACTTCAATTTCCCATCTCCGTCTCCCGTTTTGATGCAAGAAAGCAGCAGCTGCCGTTTGAGCAGGAGCTGCATAAATTTGCATAAATTGCGTAAAACGGGGATTATAGAGCTGGCAAAATGACTTAAAGCCGGCAAGCCTGACGCTAATTTCCCTGACCTCAATTCTCTTTTTTCCCCCCAAAAGCACTGGCCAACAAATTGTTTCGAAATCAAAAAAAAATTGGATTATGGGAGAAAAACAATGTAATATATAAAAAAAATGTGGGTAGGGTTTTGTATGGCATTCTGATTTTTGAATGCAGTACAGAATATTTTTTTTAAATATAAAATAAATGGTATGTACTTAAATATCCCCACTATATGGCGAATATTCCAAAAACAGCATTTTTTAAATCTTTGGTAACACTGAAGTGTGAACCACGCGTTAAATCTGATCGCGTAAGCTGTGGATGGTTGAGCTGAGCTTAAAAAAACAATATAATCATTAAAGGCAAAGTTAAGCTGATTTAATTATTTAACAACATTTACTTATATTTTGGTACGTTATATTAAAATATTCTGTAATCATTCATTTTTAAAAGTATTTTCAATCTTTTTCCCAGTGATCTCTCCCCAATTTTATTCATATTCGAGCACGCCAGTTGGCTGCCAATTGATTTGGCCAGCTTGTGCCGGCTTACGGGTTTATGACAAAACCACCAATAACCCATCAAAGTCCAAACAGGCGATTTGTATGCGGTGCTCAGCGCCAGAGCGAAGCAATTGAGTCACTAATTACTTTGCCTTGGCTTTAATCGTTTCGGCAACGCAAAAGTGGAAGCTCCTCCGTCGGCCAACTGTCCATTAAAAGTCTCTTTCCAAGTGGGCCAAATTGTTAAAGTAAATTGTTAGCGGGGCGGCATGGGAACGGAGCTTAGCCATTACCCTTTATGGCATAAGCAATTAAATATTTAGGAGCCTGTCCACGCCTTCGGCTCTTCATCAGATTGCGAGATGTATTCATCAGCGGCATCAAATTGAATCACAAGCGACTGTTGCTGCCGCTGTTTTACAAGTTCCATTTTTTGAGTGATTATTATGGTTATATTATTATCGAGCATCAGGAATTGAAAGCAATCGATGGGGATTTTATTGAATCTAGGAAAATATGAGCCGTCTGAGAGGAAATCTAGCTATATCTTATATCGCTTTCCAAATTATTCATTCCAAGGTACCCCGTATAAGATGCTATAGCATCAAAAGGAGAAGGCCATGGAGTCTGTCCTCAAGGCTGTGACCCAGGACGAAAAAGCTCCTCGGGCGGATTTGGGCCAGCTTTAGCTGCGTTAATTGGCCCGCCTGGGACGGCCTTTTGTTTGGTCTGGGTCCAAGTTAGCTAATGGCCAACTGTTTGAGCAGCGTTTGAGAATTTCCATGCTTGGCGATTCTAATTGCTAAGACTTAGGCGCCACCTTGCCTGGAGCTCATCCAAATCTAGAGCAGAACCTTGGCAACAGCTAAGACCTCGAAATAATTAATCTCTTTGAGTACAGCAGTAACAAAAGTAATGGACCAGTTTTTGGATGGCTATTTCACACTGCGTGGGATATTTATATCAAAGGAAATTTTATCGAATTTTATTTAAGAAAAAGGTTATTCATTTTAAATACATATTCTTTTAAGTACCACATTTACTTCTTAAGTCCTCTTTGCAGTTTTTAATATGTAAAAAAAAAAGAAATAAAAATATACAAGAATGTTAAGAAAGATAAATGAGTAATTAACAAAAATATGAAATAACAAATAATAATATAATATGAATAAATTCAACCGCAGGTTGATGCCAGTCAATCATAACCTAGTTTTACAAGCTTTCAAGCTCATAACAATGTTATCAAAAGCATAACTTTCATGTAGATAGCTTCATTACCTCGCCCAACCTTGTCAATCATTAAAAGTTGCTTCCTCCTTTTCGGGAAACAAAACTTTATGTTAACCAAACCTAATTAAGTGGCCACAAAAACGACCGAAATTGCTGGAAAAGCGTACTCAGAGTTTTCGACAATGTCACAAGCTTTTAATAGCTATGGATTATGTTGGCAATGGGGATAATGGTGCTATTGTGTGAGTGCGTGACATTGTTGCTGACATAAATAAACGAACAATTTTAATTGCCCTGCCAAGGACAAAATTAAAACAAATTTTAATAACCAACGAAATCGCTTCGAAAACTGCGCTTCAAAATATGAAGAGACTCTAACTCAAGGCCGCGAAGTGAAAGTTCAATTTGTGTAAAATACTTTGTGTGGCTTGTTCTTTTAGCTCGGCGCTGAGTGCAAAATGATAGCTTGAGTTGAAAACAGCAAGATATTAAAGCCAACTACTATGAAAAACGCGCAGCGTTTTGATTTATGTGAATGCCATAAATGTGCAGAGCGCAAATTGCAAAAATACCTCAAAGGCAGCGGCGAAAGCGACAGCCACCACAGTAACTCATTAAAACTAGTGCAAGTCAACAAAGGCAAAGGCAGCCGGGAAAGCTGGAGAAAGCCGAGCTGGAGCTGCTAAACTTATCATTTTAATCACTGCAAATCGCGAAAAGGTGTCGCCGCAAAACACCTGGCAACAAACATCGAGGCAAATTAATTGCTCAACGCTTTGCGACTTTCAGCAGTTTGTTCACTTGCAGCCGCTGAAATAGCTTTCCACCGCCATTGAAACTGCGTAGTTATGGTCGATCCATTAAAAATCTTTTGGGTCCTGACAAATAGCACCTATTTGGGTAAGTAGGCACGGCCATTCGTATACCCCGTAGCTGTAGTGTGTTCGTATGTGTAGCTACTTGTAAGTGCATATGATTATTTACTCATAAGTCCCAGCGTCGTTATGCTTATGTAAATGGTCTTGTGAAAATTTCATGAAGTGTAATTTGTTGGGGAGCCGAGAGTGAAAAGGCTCCGAGAATCTGGGCCTGCACGTGTGTACGTGAGGGATCCTGGCTAACGACACCTCGGGGGATGTGGCTGCTCCTTGGCTTAAATATGCATTCTCGTTTCCTGTTTCCTCCTAGCGTAATTTTCTTAGTTGATTTCCTCTTGCCGTAATGAAGAAGGTAGCCGACACTTCTGCGGATAAATGAACACAAACAAAAAATGATATTTTCCACAGGTAAACTTTGTTGGTTTTATAAGTAAGTGCTTGGGGACTTAAAGCAGAAGAGCTCTTTCAATTAACATACTTTAGACACTATCTCTTAGAGGTATTGTAAAATGCATAGCCTACTATTTAGGGCTTTCTATGACTAATTAAATACGTTTGTTAAAATTTTTAATTCGCCGTTTCTTGTGTTTTATTTTTAAAAAGATTTTTATTTTAAGCTTTGGATTGCTAAAATATTATTTTTTTTAATATATGTTTAAAGTGAAAGGTTAGGACTCAAATCAAATTATTTTTTTTTAATTTTGTTAGTTAATTCGTTTTGAATTTTTTTAGCTGCTTAAATATTTTATGAAGTTATACCTAATTCAAAGGTGTGGATTTAAATTAAAACAAAATAATTGTGCTTAATTTTGTTAGTTAAATCGTTTTCCATTTATGCCGAATTCAACAGGGCCAAAATGCAGTCAAATCCAGTATTCTCATCAATTTAGAATTATTGAAAATGTATTTGTCTGTCTTTCCAAACAACATGTTCCAGCAAGAAATTTAAATTCCAGTCAGCCTAACTGATTTCTAATTGCAACTTTTCAGACTGGATCGGAACTTTAAATTAATTTCTGATTAGGGTGACTTTTAAGTTCGGCCCAATGGCCATGACACCGCGCACATGGCGTATACGCAACATGACTGAACTGATAAAAGTGCAATTTCTACGCGAACCAGCTTTTTAATTGCGGATTTTGGTCCTGTTCCACCCTTAACCCTGTCATCGCCGCGCAGTGGGAAAACCACCCCCCGTGGCGGATGTGGGTCGTAATTAACACGCCAGTGGACCATCCTCTGCTGGTTAATGAACAGCCGGCTGTGGGAGCTATGAGAACCAGGCCCATAAACAAGGTCTCCACCTCACTGTGTCTTCTCGCCCGAGAACTCATTATGACTGACAAAATATTTGTCAACTCATCAACGCTGTGGTGGGGGCTTGAGAAAAGCGCCATATTTTTTTATATCGGTACACTGTCTGCCCCTTTTTTTTCGGTTTTTAAGGATTATTTTGTTTTGCTGTTTGACGCTTTGTTTGTCACTGGCCGCCGCGCACACTTTTTAATTAGTCCGGTTGAAAGGAAACTCACAGGAATTTTAATGTGCCTCGAAATGTCGGCAGCGAAGAAATAAAAACACCTCTTCTAAGCATTTCATAAGTTTAATTAACAATTTTTTGTGCTGCCTAACTCGCGCCAAAGCCAAGGGGATAAAGCTGAAGTGCAGGTCACTTCCGGCATCGGATGTTGGTAACGATGATCATCATCATCGGGCCGGCTAATGAATACAAATATTCCGCGCTCTTGGACCCGGTTTTAATTGAAATTTCAGGCCAACAAAGAGGCTCAAGCCAAGGGCCCCGAAAAAAATTCTCACTGGCCATCATCAAAGTTAATGAGCTGCCTGCCACTGGATACCAAAAGAAGAAAAAAATTGGAATTGAATACATGGCCGAATGGCCCAAAGGGTACTATTTGAATTTCGTGGGGTTCAACGAGTTCATTTAAGGGATTTAATTGTACTTTTTTCGAAGGAGATTTATCAGTCCAAAAGTTTTTCCCTGTGAGATTAGCTTTTATCCTTATTCAGAAAAGGAAAAAACAACGAATCAGACAACTAAATAATGGTTCGTTTCAGTAAAAATAAAATATTCCATTTCCCTATAATAAATCAGTAATTTAAAAAATTGTCAACCGAATCATTGTTTTTTATACTAATTAGTAAATGGACATTATTATTTATAGCCGAATGTCAAGTGTCAACAGCAGTTGCTGCCAAGATCAAAGTGCTCTCACCGCAGCGATAAATTAATGGTAAAACTAATTACAAAACTCCCACGACCCCGATCATATGTGTCAGAAGTCAAATGGGCTGCCATTATGCGAATGCCTCGGCTGACAAATCCAGCGAAACAAAGCTGAACCCTTGGCTTTGTGCATACATCAACATAATGGGCGGGCAAAAACTGTCAGCCAGTTTAAACTTTTGCCGCACGGATATCACGCATACGCACTGTTTGCCGTCGTTCCTCTTCCGCTCGCCAACACGTGGGGCATTAAACTAATAACAACTTTTACACGCTCAATTGGGGGGTATTTTCCGCTCTAACCCCACCATCGATCTCCGTCAATATTTGTTTAGACTCCGGGAAAGCGAAAACTTTTTTGCATATTACACAGAAAAGCAGGGGCGAAAACTTAATCCAAAATACATTGGTAAACATAACATGAGCTTATCATAAACTTACTTACAATTTATTGTTTTTTGCGGCTGTGTATGAACTAAGCCCCCTTAAACGCCTTGAGGATTAAAATCCAGCCGCACAAACATTATCGTTATTTATGCGCACTCCACTTCTGTACATTTTCGACTGTGTTTATTTATCTGTTTGTTTGCTTTGTTGTCAAGCGCTTCGCCCTGAAAACTAATTAGCAAATTAAAACTTGTAATTTATTTATTTGCGGCATAACTGTGATGGCATTTGTTTAACTAGATTTTCCACCAAACCGAATTATGCCGAAGGGAAGAATACACAGCCGGAGGTAACTAATAAGACAATTTCGGTTTTCTTTGTATGCAAATATCCTTTGAAGTTTGTGGCTGACACTTAATGAGTTAAATCGTTTAAGCTGTTTTTCTTTTTTCAAGAGCAAAGTTAAATTCTGTATCTATTTGAGTAGAAACTACATCTTAAATGGCCGAAATGTTACATTTTAAACAGGCTGTAAAAGCTATTAAATATTTAAGGTCTGATTACAAATTGGAATTTTAAGTGTAGGTACTTGAATAAAAATAAATTAGCAATTTAAATAACAACTATTCTTTAGGGTGTTCCAAGTGTTTTTATACACAAAATGAATTTCGTTAAATTAACCTAAATGTAAAATGAATTAGCCTTGATAAAAGTGAAATGAAACAAATATATATATATATTAAGTGTTTGAAGAGGTGTCATTAAGCACCAATCTTTTTTTTGTTTATTTAAATACTTTCATATTTAATGTATAAACCATTTGAAGTGCTTCAATATTTTCCTCTTCAGCAGGGCAAATGCAATCCATAAAACGTAAATAAAATATTTTAGGTTTTATATTATTATATACGTGACTTGAAAATTGATCCATCGAAGAGCGAATATTAAATTTAATAGCAGAGCAAGGGCGTATGAAAATGCCACCCAAAAGTAGGATAATCTTGACCCAGGGAAACCCTGCAGCTTTTGAGTCGTCAAAGGGAAAGGCCCCACACTTTTTCCCCCTCCATCCTGTCATTTTTAATGTGATGCGCTTTGTTGCCTTTTGGAAAATGTAGCTTCCTCCTTTTTTTTTCAGCTCCGCAAAAACTACTTTGACTATCTCTGGCTTTGCGAAAGAGTCTGCGTCTGTGTATCTGTGTATCTGTGTGTTTGCCATGGCTGATTTGAACAGCTCTGACATTTGACGCCACTTTGCACACACATTTCTCCCTTTCCACCGCCCCTTTTATTTATTTTGCTTTGCTGAACAAAAAGGCTAAAAAATAGGAACAACAAAAACGAATTCTAAAGCAGCATATACTATAGAGAAATGTTTACGGGGGGTGCAAAAAAAAGAGGAAAAAATAAAGGAGTAGTGCCAGCTGCCAGTCATTCATGGACTGACATATGGCTCACCAGCAGGTGGGCGGCGGTGCGGGCAGGGGGCGTGGCCGGGCTTGTTAGTGTGCCAGTTATGCGGCCATAAATAGCTGACGGCAGCTCACCTGCCACTGCCCTCGGGCCACGCCCCCATGCCCCAACGCCCCCTTTCAGCCACCAACAGCACGTTAATAGTTTAAAGTGAGCCTTTTCACTGCCCCTCCGACGAATGGTGGGAAAAATGGGGGAAATGGAAAATGGTGGAAAAGCGGAAAAACTGGCTGATGACTAGGGCGCAGTTCACTTTGCTGCTCAATTTAACACCAACAAAAAAGGCAGCCACTTTAACCAAACAGCAAGCACAGCTTTTCGAAGGGGTACATCAAGGGATTCAAGAAATACGAAAATATTGAAGGAGGAGCAGTTTAGACCTTCGGGAAATTCGACATTTAAGAAAACTTTATTTTTGAAATATTTATGATACCAGGAATATTCATCTTTTTAGATATATTTTCTAATTAAAAATACATTTCCTCAAATTATGCATTTATTGTTTTGCAAAAAAATTTATTTGGTCTTAGTTTATCTAAATTTCAAATTGTTTGACCATTTTCAATTTGTTTTAATACTAATTTTGATTAACAATTTCCTTAATATATTTTAAAATAAAGAATACATTTAAAAAGACATTTTTTTTGCTTAGGATGCCCTTGCATCTTGGTAACTCCCTATCAGTTAGTACTACCAAGTCCATTCGTTGGCCAGGATTTCCGTTTACCTGGCCATAATGCCAGAGTGCCAAGAAATTAAGTCAAGATAGCTGAGAGCGAAAGGTAAAGCAGAACGAAATGCAATTTCAACAGCCAGTAATGTTTGTTCATCGTGTTTGCGGGTGTGTTTGTACTTATTCAGTGTATTGTAGCTGCACACATTCGCTGAGGTCCTTGGAGTTTTCCAACCTAAACGTTTTCCCTTCTTTTTCGGCGTCTTATTTATACGAGCTTTTGGCCCGAGCTGATGCCTTAAAAAAACGAGTGTGTGCGTATTTATTTTGCTCATTTCTCATTTTCTTTCACTTTCTGGGCCAAAAAGGAACCATATTACGTGCTAGAGTTACCTGCAAACTAAATAAAGCAAAGGGCTAAATTCTAAATTAGATTCTATTTGTCTTAACCCACACTTTAGTATAAAAGACCTGAAAGGCAAGGAGTTCATTCATTTTTTTATTTCGCTTTTCAATGAAAGGAATTTTCAAGTTTGACATGAGCATTCACACGAATGAATGATGTGTGTGAGTGGAGATTTCTAAGCGGCCTTGCCATAAACACACTTTACCGACAAAGGGTGAAAGCATATTGCATTTCTAATTTTCTCTCGAATATTTAATTAATTTTTCCGAAACTTTTCTTTGCCAGCAACTTTTGACAAAATTCAATTAAGTTACAAGCAACGCAAGCTAAGCAAACAAAGCAAAACAGATTAAACAGTTTAACAGATTCTGCAATGCATTTGGCAGAGTTTGGCCCAGTCAAACATCGAAAGTTTGCTCAACACTTCCGCTTGGCTGCCAAAAATTGTATATCCAATTTATGTCATCTGCCGAAAAATTGCAAAAGAATACGATGGCAATCATAGCCAGGACCTTGCCTTGTTTACATAAAGTTTAAGAGATAAATAAATTGCACTTGTACGAAATACTGCCACCATATTTTTCTTGGTAAGATTGCAATATTTTTAAAGCAGCTTTAAAACGATTAACGATTGCAAAGAGTTGAGTGCATTTAATACAATGCCTTTGCAGCCGAGAGGCTTGCCCCAGCAACTGTCGTCTTTTCAATATTACGTATACGCAATGGGCGCCTGCTGGCCATATTACTTCCTCCTTTCCCGTCCGCTCTCCTTTGCAATGTGTGAATGCCGGACTGAAACACTTTGCTCTTGCTGTTAAAGAACATTTACTCTTGTTGAAAATACACATTTTATCGTACTTATATTTATGCCCAAGTTGGGCCAGCTATCTGTTCTTTTTGTAAAAAGCAGATTATTACTTCCTTCGCATGGGAACCGATACAAAAACAGAGTAAAGGACCATCCCGAGGCTCTCTTGGGAAAATTGAACATTTAAAACACTTTGTTAGTTATGTTGACAAAAAGATGGTTCATGAAAATCTGCAGGCAGTGAACAGGAACTTAATTATTTAGGGAAAACTTAAAAGCTTGAGAGGATTTCTATGGTGATGGAACGACTTTTGGGAGGATTTCATATTTTTCGAAAAACAATTGTCAGGCTTACCAAACTTTATAAACTTTCTCTGGGGGGGGGATGGGCTGGCAAAAATCCACGCTTATTTGTGAAGTGCAGTTTCCTTCCGTATTTGCCCTGGGCTCCCCTGCTCGAATAAAACTCATTAACGCACGTTCCCGCTCCGAAAACTAAACTACACAACTATCCAGAAAGTTTTGTTTGGCAAGACATTAGCAGGAAATAAGCAAATAAGCGGGGCAAACAAACGCTGCTGCATTTTACGAAGGGAGCGGCGGAAAACCTTCAATTCGCTGTGCACTTTGTGAAAACTTATTTTGCTTTCGACTGCAAAAGGGGGACACAAACTTTTCACTCTGAGTAGATGGTTTTGCGACTTTTGTTGGGTTCTAGTTGTGCAGCATATTCTCATAGTTGGGTCTATTTGAGCGACGACTTTGTCTGGTTTGGCAAAGGGATAACATGTTCACAATTTACCTAACAGCCGAGGAACTTTCGGGAATCAAGAATGTATTCACTATTTAAAATAAAAATAGGACTGCACATAAACAGCTGACGGCAAATAGGTTAAAAGCATTGCGTATTTAGTATAAACTTTCTTTTTTATTTGAAAAATTATTTACTGGCAAATATATTTTTTAAAATTTTAATTTTTAACTAATGTTATTTATGTTTTATGTATTATCTAAGAAAATCTGATACTTGTCGGTGTATTGGAACTAGTTACGGGAATTTCCCTCTTTTATGCCTGCCACGTTTTGGACATAAACGAATAAGTTTACGACTGCCTCGACCGCAAAGGAGGCACGCGCCCCATTTGTCAATCAATAAATTTGCCATAATTAATGCTGCTTATTGGCATTTCATACACTAACAGCATGCAACCAACCAACCAATCTATTTATATACAAGTAGTACGTGTATCTATATCATGGCTTGCCTTCTTTTTTCTCATTTGCAGTTACAAAATTTGTACGCATTGGTATTGCCGACAAAAACGATTCACCGCCATATTTCGATAGATTTCTGTACGAGACTGAAATCGATGAAAATGCCGATTTGCAGAGCACAGTCCTCACTGTCAACGCCAAGGATCACGATGAGTGTGAGTAACAACCCAAGCTCCAGACATAAACAATAAGCCATCCCTTCATCTAGTTTAATGTGCCCATGTCCTTCTATTAAATTGGATTTCTGCCCGAGCTAAGGGCATTCGTACTTAATCGCTCGAGCAAAAGAATATATATCGCATAAATTGCCAATTGATTTAATTAAGTGTGTCTTTAATTGCAATTGTCAAGGGAGTGTGTTTGTATGTGTGCTTGTGACACAACGATTTGCATTTGAAAGATATTAGGATGTAGACAGCTGCTTCAGGGATTGAAAGTCAGTGAACTTTAAGTAAATATGTATGCAAGAACTGTTTGAGCAATTAGGCACAAATAACTGGTAATTTATTTTAAACATAGTCATTTTAAATAGCAATGTTACTTCTATCTACATCTTAGATTTTCTAATTAAACAAAACATATTGAGTTCCATGCCATTTGCAAATGGTAAATAAATTTGTAAATTGATAGAACTCAAAATAAAGAAAAGGGCTTAATTGTTTAATATTTAATTAACTAATATAGAATGCTTTTCATGAATATTTTAGTTGTACATAAGGCAGAAACAATTAACTGGAAATATATTTTATTTGCAAACATTTCTTGGTTCTATGTCGATTGATTTACTGCGATTTTATTAACCGAATTTTAGCAATTAAGTTACTTAGTGAACTGTGAAATGATGAACAAAAGGTTTGAAATACGTACTCACAAATGACTCAACGAATCATAAAAAAAAACTGAAATAAATTAGGCAATAAATTCGTATGCAAATAAAATGGGCATTGATAACTAAATCCGGAATTGATTTACCTCCTCAAACTATGTATAACCAATAACATGGTCATCGGAGAATAATTGCTTGCATGATTTTTGCCAACTCATGTGACAACGACATTTTCAGTCAGTTTCAGTCATGAATTCTACGACTTCCTTCCATAAAGCACACAAAAAATAAATATACGACGTCATAAACATTTAGAAAAAACCAATTTGGCCATTTCCCTCACGGGGCCACAGACAAAATATATGCATAAATATTAAAGCAGCGATTCAGAATTTTTCCCAACCACTCGGTCATAATAGACATTTACAACATTTATTTATTTTAATACTTCGCAATATATGTGTGGGTGTGTGCAGCCATTGTCAAATATTATTAGGCAGCGGCCATGTACCGCAAATATTTACGAAATATTAACAAATAAAGGCTCATTGTTGCCAAAGATACACAGCAGAAGATACAGCTCAGAGTCATGCATAAATCCATAAAATCCGAGGACAAACACAAATGGAGAGCAAGTGAGCATCTAATATGCGTATTTGTATATCTCTCTATTGATTCCCATGCGGAAATTATTATTGTTAATACAGCGAGGGATGAGGTAGGGAAAGTTCTTCTGAGTACGCGGCAGATACGATTTGCAGCACGAAAAACATTCAAAATCTCATTGAAAGCGTTTAACAACTTTTTCTCAACCGATGGAAGCGCCCAACTTGCGGGTAGAACTTTGTCTTTTCCTGGCTCAGTCTCCCCAACAGCAACAGCTCGCAAAGGACATCCGAGAAAACTGCGAGTCCTTGTTGTCGCCGGCGCGACGACTGCGAAAAAAGCATTAACCCGAATTGGAAAAAAGCAGAGCAGCTCGCACAACAACAAGACAGTGCTACAAAATTATGTTTTGCATAAAATTTGTATAATATTGCTTAGCTAAAATTAAATAAGCGTAAATATTAAAGTAAAAATATACTTTTTTAGAAAAGAAAAAAATTAATATTTAAGTTCAATTCAAAGATGTATTTTTAAGCCACTCATTTAAAATCAAATAATGGTAAATACAAAAATAAAAATAATTTTACTGGAAAAACAAAATATTAATTTTATTTATATAAAACCGAAAATAGTAAGCTCAATTTAAAATTAAGCTTTTTTATCAAAGTAATCTTTGATATAGTTAATCTTAAATTTTAAAAATCATTTTAAGACTTAATAGATTTTATTTTTTAAGGACCATTAATTCAGGTGAACTTAAAACAGATGTAGGTGCTTCAACGTGAAATAAAATCTTATTTAATTTTTTCAATTAAATCCAAAAATGCCTCCAATATCTCTTAGTAAAAATAAAATGCAGCCCAGTGTAATCTCCCTAGGAAAAGGAAAACGGAGCCGGCAAACGGAAAAATAAATGGGCACACGAAAATTTTGAACTACTCGACGAAGGGAGCGGATTTCAATTCCATGTGTGAGTCGCATAGAATATGAATTGAAGGCTGAGACTAACGAAACAGGGTCAGGACAAATCTTTTATGCCATTCCGTGCGTTGCCATGTTTGTCTCTACTTTGAAATACGAATGGAGCTGTAAAACTTTTGTGCCATTGCGGGCCACATTGCGAATTTATGAGCGAAAAGATTATTTATTTGAGTGTGCGCGAGTGGTTGCCATGTGTTGGCCAAATGTTTTCACATTCGAACCAGTTTGAAGTTCGAAGTAGAACTTCTTCCGGCCCATTACAAACGATGCTCATTTATTTCCCTGGCATCCCCCATTGCTTTAAGAGTTCATTTTTAAAGACCCCAGAAAAAGGTGGTTGGGAAATAAACAAGAAGTCTGACAACCTTTCGGTGTGTGCCATAAAAACACTTAGCCCCCTACCCCAACCTTCAAATAAAATGCAAAAAAAAAGCACATGAAGACCTAGAAAGATCAAAAACCAGGGCAAAAAGCAAGAATGTTTTCTCCACCACTTTCTAAAATGACTTTTCATGCTAAATAAGTACACAGTGGATCTGAGGGGCGTGGAGAAAGACTTTTACTGCCTTGGCTGCTCCCATGTGTGCCTGGGTCTCTGGTGTCTGTATATTAATTTATTATCATTATCAGTGATTTAAAAATGGCGTCATGACATCGTAAATTGTAAACGTCATTGTCTAAGACTGGGGACTACTTAACAAGACTCGCCTGAGCTACTCTCAATGTCCCTGTTGTTGTTATTGCCAGAGTTTGGGTGAAAACATAAAAAACGACCAAAAACAAGAATAAGTAGATGTTTTGCCTAGAGCACTTTTTATAGGTTTTCTTTAACGGTGAGTGTAAACTTAAGTGAAGAAAATATTGTAAATAAATATTTCAAGCGAGGGGCGCTACATGCTGTTTTAAAATACATACGGCTACAAAGTTAAGCTGCTGACATTATATAGTAGGCATAAAACTAAGTTTGATTTATTTCTCTAACACATGGTCAGTTCGTTTTAAAAATCGAAGTGAACAGACCAAAACAAATATCTCAACAATATTTCAATCCAAAAAAGTATATAAGGAATTTGGAGCCATGAATTGCATATCCCTTAAGCGTTCACTACCTTTGGAGGACGATCCGCAGGACACTTTTTCCGCAAAACGAAGACGCCAGGAGAGGAAATCAACAAAATTACCAGATATAAATGACCCAAATGGAATAAAAAGCACATCCCTAAAGCGCCGCCTATCTTTCGAGGACGATTCGACTATATTTTTTCAGGCAAAACGAGAGTGCAATCCAAAAGCTACACCCAAAAAGGACAAGCATTCAATGGTTCCAAACGATTTTTTAAAAGGCTTACCCGTACTGCTGGATACCGATTCAAGTGATTCGGAAGTTGAGTTCCAGTCATCGCAGATCGATACGACAAAGAAGATCACTAAAGATAATACAAATCTATTTAGCTTTCAACAATTGAAGTCCATTTGCGCCGGAATGATGAAGCAATGCGAAGACAGAGTTCGGGAGGAATATGAAGTGGCTTTGACCCAGCAAATGGCAGAGCAATATGATACATTTATCAAGTTCACCCACGATCAGATGCAGCGAGAAAATGGAATAAGTACCAGTTATTTGACATGATTGTCTAAAAATGTTGATCGATTTTTAAGTTGTGTGCAAATTTGTTAATGAAATTATTTATGTTAATAAAAGGTTATAGTTTCTTTATGAAACCAATCCTGTTATCCAAAAGTATTCAGTTTGTGGTGAAATTGGCAATACTTCTAGCACAAAAATATGTATCGTTTAGCATCCCGTTCTAACAAATTAGCAAATTTATTCTAAAGTGCTAAATTCATTAAAAAATCACCATTACAAATGAATATGTTTTCAAGAACTTTTCATCCAGCTCTCTAACTAAGTACTTAATTGCGCAGAAAGCTGTTAGGGTCCACAAATAGCAAAAGCCAAATGTGGCCAACTTTTAATGCCTCAGAACTCCAGCTTGCTGACATCCTGCTCATCCAGTCCCCTACCATCTTCGCTAGTCGAGCAGGTTAAGCGATTTACGCGTCGCTAATTTACGCTAATGTTTGCCTTTCGCATTTCCGCATAAATGCACAGACAATGTGGCTACATCAGCCCCTGGTTTTCCACCCGTTTCCCCATTCTGAGCCCCATTTTCCACAGACGTGTTTCCCTTCAGGCGTGTCCTGGTTGTCACATATGAGAGCATTTCCATATTTCGCCAGCGAAGACAACACTTTCGCAGGCTGTTTAAACACGAAATAAGTAAATTATATGGCATCCTGTTGTGCCTGGCAATCTCGTGAAACATTGGGGCCATGTCCTTGTCGTCTCTCCCGTGGGTGCAAAATGTTTTTTAATGGACTTAATTATTTCAGCTGCCTCCTTGGCTGCCGCTTTTTTCGTCTCTTTGACTTTGTTCATGGTTTTTTGATCTTGGGGCACGTTAAGAAATTTGAGTTGGTAGGTCTTCCCATTCCTTATGGGGATATTGCAAAGCAAAGTTTATTTAAAATTGTATGACACCAAAAGTTACAAATGTGATTGGTTTATATGAAGATAGTCATTAAAACAATGATTTATATTGATGTACTTGTATAATATACTATATAATACTATACTATAGTATTTCTTTTCCTTAATAAAATAAAAAAAAAAAAAAAACGTTTAAAAAAAAAGATATATAACATATATATATATAAGAAGGTTTAATAATATCCCTAAAATCAACCTTTCAAACATTTTATTCATCCAATATACAAAGATTCTTATCAGTTAAATAACACTGTAACCATGACATTAACTCTGCTCTCTGACAACCCTGTTCAGCATCTTTTTAATACTTAATAGAGCGAAATTTGATTAATTTCAACTACGCATACGCCGGGTGCGCCCCTTGCTCTTAATAAATCAATTTAATTACCCCCTTGAATTACCTTTAATCTCTTTTAACATCATACCCTCATTACCTCTTTGCAGCGACGAATATTCGATACCAGATCACAGGCGGTAACATAGGCAATGCCTTCGCCGTACAAAATACCACCGGTGTCATTTACGTGGCAAGTCCACTCGACTACGAAACGCGGCCAAGGGTAAGTAGTCGACCGCTCAGGGACTGTCTACAATTGCTGACAGGCTCATTTTAACTGAGTTACTAGTCTCAACTGAAAGAAAAATATTTTTTACATCATTTCAAATTATTTTTTAAGTTTCCTTAGAAAATATTTAAAAATTTTGTTGACAACGTGCGAGTTTTATAGTTTTCTTTATCGCACATTTTTATTTTAAATAGTCCCATTTAAAATTTAATTTTAAAAAGGGAAGGAACATTTTTTTCCACAAGAAAAAAAGTTCACAAAAAAAAGCATATACATTATTTATTTACACCTTCGCATTTCTTCTTGTGTATCCACTTGTCTACAAGTTGATGCACATTTTTCTTAGTCCTATTTTTTAGCTCGGTCCTAACTTTCTGTTGCATGCATAATTTATATATTTTTCTGCTTTGGCGATGAACAACAAAAAAGGAAAATATGTAAAACTATGCAAAACTTTTTCGGGGGGTTTACGCAAAACTTTCGACCAGGCAAGGCGAGGCGTATAAAAAAAAATTAATCCGAAAAAAGGAAAATTCGCTTACATGCAGAAAGCATTTTCATCTCAGAGAACCAGAGGGGTACAAGGGATATATGTAGATATAGACAGCTACAGCTGTCGTTACATTTCCCAATGCGCATTTTTAGCGTGATTGCTAACGCACTGTCTATAACTTAAAAAAATTTGTGAAAGAAATATTTATAAACATATGTATACCTAAACCAAATAAAAAATAAATTCAAGGCTTTGCCGCAAAAATGTCTGTATAAATAATTCCCAATCAAATAGGCACTTCTAAAAAATAATTTAAGTATAAAGTATTCTTTCAATTCTTGAATAAAATTATTTGTTCAAACTCACTTTGTATATTTATATGGTTTTCCTTAGAAATAAAAGCGTTTATAGGAACTTTATATGTAACTTTTTTAATATGAAAAGCGTACGATTTTCAAAAGTTTTTCCATGTGCATGACTGACATCCAAGTAGAAATTCCCCAACATCCTGCATCGCGTAGTCATCACCTATACGCAACTTGTTTTGGCACCCCCACAGGACTGGAAATCCGTGTAGCTGTCAATATCCAGCCATGCAACAAGCTCTGCAGTGCCACAACGGCCAAAACAACAAGCCACAGCAGCCGGAACATGTGTTGCCAATTTCGTATTTCTACGCCACTTTTTTCCACTTTGTTTTGTTCTGCCCGTTGAAAAAAGTTCCACTGACCATTCATGCGAATTTGGCTTTTGTTGCCCAAATTGCGACAGGACAGCCTCGTCGGCATCAGGCGCATTAAAAACGTCGGGCCGGAATAAATTTCCTTTGCTGATGGCGTTTCTATTTTTTCGTTTCTCGAAAATTTCCGTTGGAAATATCCATAAACGTAGTTTTAACTTTTGAAACGTTTTTGCTAGATTGGGTTAAAATTTATTTGTGCATACACTCCTCAGCTTTTGACAGTTTAAATGTATTATATTTTATTATATGGACTTATTTAGTTATCGCGTATCGTATATATTTATTCTATGAATATTTATTTTTTGGATTTACTTTCACAATCTTTTTTGAAAATGTATTAAAGGAATTTATACCTATTTTTTCAGTTCGAACTGCGCCTGGAGGCAACTCGAAATCGCAAAAACAATTACACCACCGTTGTGATCAACGTTCGCGATGTCAACGATAATCCACCGGTTTTCGATCGTCAAACATATCGCACACAAATCACTGAGGAAGACGATCGCAATTTGCCCAAACGCATACTGCAGGTAAGTTTTCGGTTTTTAAGAACTGTTGCCGACTTTTCAGGGAAACATTTACTTTTTTGACTTTCCCAACTTAAATATTGATACCGGCAGCGGCATGAGCAGCCAAAAAAAAAACATGAGCCAAAAACAATGTTGTATGCAATACTCACAATTTGCATATAAAGCCAAAAAATTAACAATAAAAACGAGAGAAAGGCTGGCCGTAGGAAAACATCAGACAGGGAAACTTAAGTGGCGAATGTATGGTGGGTTGAAAAAAGGAAAAAATGGGGAAAAAAGTTGAAAGAAAAGTTCTTCACTCGCGTGGAGCAATTCAGCCGTAAATATAAATAAATACTCATTCATTAATAATAACGTGATAGTTTCGCAACGGCAGTAAAAAGCGTACACATTCGCAAATACATACAACCACTTCATGAGTACGCATTCAGACATGCATATATGTAAGGAAAAACACTTACATATTTATACATATATATTTGTACAGGCGACTTTTATTTATGCCATCATTTACCAACATAAAGGCCAGAAAGGAGAAAGCCAAGTTTATGACCACATCAACATTTAAATACACTTTGATGCATTATGGAAACTGCCATTTATAGATAAAAATGCGGAACATGGGTGGATAAATAGGAAAAAATGTAGTGTTGGCAGGCACTTAAAACCAGGCAATGAAAGGATATTTTTTCTACCCCATATAATATCTTTTCTCATATACCATACATTGAAAAACCCTAGATTTTTTTGTATTTATTAGATTTTATTTTATAGATAGCCATTTAAAGAGTATTCAATTTGTGTCAACTGTTTAATGTTTTCTTAACATTAAATACAAATTAAAATTGCACAGCTCAGCGGGCGTACCCCCAACCAATAAAAAAGGAGCGATGAAATAACACAGGGCGAATTTTTAATTACACATTTAAGGCAGGACAAAGTGCAACCGTGGGAGCATTGTCACGGCGGGTCCCATAATGAACGATATTTCTGAATATATATGCTCCGTTTATGGTGGCACAAGGATACAAGGATACAAGGTGAACGGAATGCGTTTGCTGTCGCCGACACCTTCGGATGCAAATTGATTTCTGTGCTTGGAAAATGAAATACAAATATTTTTTTTTTCAAAAGCGCTGCACTTGCGAGGATTCTGTGAATGGGTTATGGTGGCAAAGGCTTTTAAATTATGGCCATAAAGGTAGAGAGCGGGAATGTGTGTCCTGGCGAAAGGACAATGGCGCACGCAGCTCGAAGGCTCGCTTCCGCCTCCAAAATGGGCGGGGCAATAATAATGGGCACAATGATGGCACGTAGACAACTCTTTTGTCATATCAAATTGTGCTGAACATTTAACGTAAATTGTCGCATTGTAAATGTGCAGGGGGAATCGGATGGCCGTTGAAAACGGGGATGGGTGGAAATGGCAGGCACTTAACACGTGACGATGATTTAATGGACCAGGGAGCCCAGGGGATATTGCTGCAAGTTTGCTTGTAATTGTCAACTGAATCTCGCTTTTCTTTCATTATGATAGAAAATGGGTTGCACACATGCATAACTCGTTTTGTTTCCACACTGCCAATCCGCACAGATACTCCACTTTGCACAGGATAAAAGGGATACAAAGAGTGAGTTGAGATGCAAACTGAACAAGGCAATTATTGCTTTTAATTGACACGACAACTGTTTGAAGGCTCTTCCATTCCGTTGTTCTCTCCATTAGTAAAGGGATTTTCATTTTCTGCACAGCAATAAAAAGGTCCTTCAAAAAAATATTTATCTTCCTATAGAACAATTTAAAGTTACTTTAATTTTGATTAATTACATAATTTTAAAATCATTTTTTGAGTTTGTTTTTTTGTCAGCAAACTATTATTTTGGTTACATTATTTTTTTGTGTGCACGAATATTGTTCTTAATGTTCACTTTGCAGTAGTGCTGTTAAGAAGCGATTACAAGAGCTTGTAAGTTTTCAGTCAGCTTATAAGCCCTACAGGAGAATATAATCACTTTCCTATTGTTGCCATTACTTCAAAGAAGCCAAAAACATGTAAATCCCCATAGCAATTTATAGGAATATTTCAAGCATTTTAAAGTTGTTTTAGATCAAGAGCAATCTTCAATGGTCTTACATTTATTTGCCTTTATTTACTTACCCAACCGCCTATTGAACCCAATCATACTCGATACAATCAAATATTGCAATAAAACGCCTCTAAATGCTGATTTAATTTACCAATCCCAAGCCAAAAATAAAAGTAAAACAAAGTAAGAACCGAAATCGGATTGAATAATTACATAAATCTCTGTAATATTAGCATTTCTTTCCATTTTTTCATTTGTTTGAAAATATTTTGCGGTCAAACCGAGAGGGCCGAATAAACTGTGCAAAAAATAGAGGAGTGAAAAAAACGAAGCATAAATTTACAAGCAATCTGGCGTGGAAAAGGAAAAATACCAGCCACGCCCACCGTCCAGATTTTTCAGCCGCCCTTCCGAATTTTCCCCCCATTTCGACATTCACGTTGCCCTTTATTGGACATTTAAAGCATTTGGCTCATTTGCATATTTGATTTATAGCCTCCAATATTGTAAGCAGCGTCCAGTTTCCCCCCGAAACCGAGTCTGTATCGCCACCTTATAATGCATTTTTTGTTACCAACCGCTTTTCGTTCTTTTCTCCATCTCGTTGCAGGTCACAGCCACCGATGGCGATGTAGATAGACCAATAAATATTGTATATTTCCTGACTGGCCAGGGCATCGACCCCGATAATCCAGCGAATAGTAAATTTGATATAAATCGCACCACGGGCGATATTTTTGTACTCAAGGTAAGTGAGCGCCCGTTTCGCCTTTTAGCGTTTTTAAACAGATTCCAATTTCGAGACCCCTCGTAAAACGGGCGTAATGAAAGCCTGTGGAAAATTCGCGCCGACCCCCCTGAAAAGCAAACCGTGCAAATGGCGCGCAATTCGAAACAAAAACAGGAAAATAACTTTTTCGTTTCTGCTCCAGCTGGGGGTACTCTATAAGCTCCGGGGGGCTATTTCTGTGACAGGGGGCTTTTTCACTTTGGCCGTTTACAATTGAGCCACAGTTTATGCTCGCACAAAGGCGCAGTTTATATTGTGTGACGAGTTAAAAAAAGAGGGGGTCACAGCGCCATGGAAATGGGTCTACCCCGAATTTGTGTGGGTGGAATGACCTTGCGAACCTTGTTGTGACAGAGTTTTTACCAAATTAAGGGAGACTTCACATTTTTTATAGGAATAAAAAATGTACTTAAATGATTACTAATAAAAATATACCCTAAAATAAAAGTGGGTAAAATCATTTGGGGAAAAAATTCATAAAAAAGTATTCATTAGTATTCATTAAATCTTCTGAAAATAATTTAAAAAGCTTTTTTGCCACTACCATTTTAAAATCATTTGATTTCTGACAATATTATATATACTAGATGCCCACAAAAAGCGTCGAGCGGCTTATCATCGATTTTAACTTTGTCACTGCGACACTCTTTTCATAACCGGAAGGACTTGAAAACGTGTTCAATATTTAACGCTTTTTGTCGGCTTCTGATTGCTGTCATCCCCTACCACCAGCGATTGCCAGACTTTTGTAAATTGTAAAGCTTTCTACGCGGTTCGGTGGCGTATGATTAATTTAAAACTGTGTCAAACCGCACACACTCGCTCAAATGCCACACCCATTGGTACATGGTCCAACGGAAAGTAATGTCATTTAGATGCAAAAAACTGCCACCATTGGTTGTCAGATACATAGACTCCAATTAATTTCAGACAATGTCCATAAAAACTAACGAGTCAAAGTGGCACAAAACGAGCGAGAGGACATTAGAGTTGCTTACTATGGATTGCAAATGGCGAGCTGAGTGTGGTAGTATCAACTATCATTGTTTGGTATTTATTTTTATTTTTGAGAGGATGCAAAAGGATAAAAAAGAATTTTTATTGACGATATTATTCCCAATTAATTTAAGAATTTCACCGGCTTGACTAGAAATGTTTCTATGCCCAACGGATAATAATTTCAAATAAGAACATACACTATTTTTAAATACGGATCAAAAAAATTTGAAATCATAAAGAGGAAATAGAAGTTCTCCATGCTCTAATATCGATTCTAACATATAGATGGTTATACCTACCTTATATCTTATAATTTAATTTTATGGGAAAAGTGAAATCATAAAGGGGATATAAAAGTTCTCCATGCTTTGAGATAGATTCCAACCTATAGATGGTTATACCTACCTTACATTTTACTTATTTTATAATTTAAAGGCAAGCCCATCCCGCCAATAGTTGTCAGCACTACTGGGAATCCACGGACCTGTCGAAATTCGAGGCTCAAAAAACCCCCGTCCGATTCTGCATAAAATGTTCAAATGTTGCCTCTGGCGGTTTGCTTTATTTGTTTTATTGCCGGCGGATAGGGCAGTTCACTGATGCGATAGGGTTCAAAGTGGCAGGGGGCACAGTGTGTGGGGCAGTGGGCGGTGGGCGGTGGGAGGCTGTGGGCGGGACAGCGCCAGCATGTGGCATTTGTGGTTTTGACGCTCTACAACCGACCACATGTAAATGACGTTCGTCGTTCGTTATTGGTGCGCGGTTGGCTGGCATAAAATTGTGTGTAAAATCAGGCGGTGAAATGGGTGTTTGGTAAAAAAAGAGTTCAGAGTATTGGAGTTCGGAGGTCGGGGGCCTTCTTCGTTTGGCGGATGCCACTTGCCGTCTCTCTGCCGCCATTTAATTTGTAATTGCGATTGCATTACGTGTCACGTGGCAGTGAAACCATTTTTTCGCCTGCTTTAATTGAGCGAACTGGGTTTTAAAGTTTATTTGCCGACAGCTGTGTGAATAGCAATCAAATTGGTTATCTGGGTGGCAAATAAAGGTGAGCCAGTTACTGGGTCATACAAAACTAAGTACTTAAACAGGAAAAACATTGAATAGAGATAACTTGGGTGGATGGCTTTTAATTAAAGTAGGTAAATAGATACATTTTTCTGCTAACCTGATGTGTGAACATTTCATTCAGAAGATACGAATAAGATTACTCGCTATTAAATTGGGTATTTTTACACATATTTTATATCTCCTTTTATTCCCTTGACTTCCTTGACCACTCAAATATTCTCTTGGAAATCGCATTTTATGTGGTTCCAGTATTCGTTTCAGCCAACCCACACATTTCTTGTATCTTTAGAATAAATACAAGACTTAGCTTTCATTTACTTCAATAGGACTACAGAATTAATTCATCGTAAAAGCAAATTGTCTTTCAGACCGACCACAGATACCAACACATTGAATACATTTCGTTAAGGTAAGAGTGTATGCTATATGCATTAGCTGAGCAAGCAATGTGTAAGGGTAATTTGAATAGGGGCCAGGCCAAGACCAAAGGTTGACAGGGCCAACACACGGACAAGTACGAGTACTGGAGGACATTTCAATCGGATGGATGGCTTTTATTTTGTCATTGCCAATGCAATTTCGTGTGGATAACTCATTTAATGAGAAATCTAATAACGGACTTGTGTGTAAGACCACCTACCAACGCAAAGCCATCAAAGCCAGGTTAGAAACAAACAACAGGCGATAGCCTACGGCTCAAGGGTTTCAAGGGTCTGCGGCTCAGACTCCTTTACTGTTTACCAAGGGGCATAAAATAATTTGCAAACAAACAAACAGCTGCCAAATCAAATCCCCATTCGAAACTGTGAGAAAATAGTAGTTTTTAGAGAGAAAACTAGGTCTGTATCATACCTTAAGACGAATAGTATTTTTAGAAAGTATTCATCGTATAAGTATTTTAATAACAACATGATTTTGAGTTGGTCTAGCCGTTTAAGGTTCCTTATGATTTTAAAACAAAATCTAATAAAGAAACATTTTTTTTCTTGGATGGTACAATTTTTTATATAAATGAATGGTATCTGACAACAGGTTCATGGCCTATTTAGAAAGAAAAATTATACTCAAGCGAATCATCACTATATACTTAAAATATATTTGGAGTTAAATAACTTCATTTATTGCATTTCTTAATATTTTATTACCATTTATTAAATTAAAAAAACAAAATTGTAAAGATGTTTATACAAACTTTTAATGGTCTACTTATAAAGAAAGGTAAAATTCAAGCGAATCAGGACTGGAAATTGGAAATCTGCCTTAATTATAACAATTTCAAGATATGAAAGCTTAATATTTCACATGTAATCCCCTATCCACAGCCCCTGGACCGAGACCAGCCCAATGGCAGGCCACAGTGGCGCTTCACAGTATTCGCCCAGGATGAGGGCGGCGAGGGCCTGGTGGGCTACGCGGACATCCAGGTCAATCTGAAGGACATCAACGACAATGCCCCGCAGTTTCCGCAGGGCATCTACTTTGGCAACGTCACCGAAAACGGCACCGCCGGCAGCTCGGTGATGACCATGTCCGCCGTCGACTACGACGATCCCAACGAGAGCACCAATGCCAAGCTAATCTACTCGATTGAGAAGAACGTCATCGAGGAGGAGACGGGGGCGCCCATCTTTGAAATCGAACCGGAGACGGGTCTCATCAAGACGGCGGTCTGCTGTCTGGACAGGGAGCGCACCCCCGACTACTCCATCCAGGTGGTGGCGATGGATGGCGGTGGCCTTAAAGGTGAGACTGATGGATACACCTGGGTCGGGGGTTCGAACTCAATCAGCCAGATTGTTTGTCTGCCTGCGACACTGCTGTGGGTGATAATGGCCTCTAGCAGACATTTGTGATGCCCAAAAGACGGCATTTATTTCTTGATTCCCCTAATCCGATTGCCCAAAGATGTCTGGCTTTCGAAATATTGCTGTTTATATCGATTCCATTTAGGTCGTGGGCTCAAATATTTATTTCTTAATTGCAAAAGATGGTTTACCGAAGACCACGAACCAATTATATTTAATTTGCATATCAATTTTTCGTCGAAAAGAAAATAATACATAACGGTGGCTAGAATAAATTACATTTTTACCACAAACTTGACATAAAACCACTACTGTGGTTGAAAATAACGATTCCTAGAATTTTTTGTAATGCTCAGAAGACTTGATTTATTCCTTGATTCGCCTATTCAATTGCCCAAAGATGTCTGCAGGTATTAAAAGATTTTGCTTTCAAAATATTATCTAGAAGGTTTGTCGAGGACCAAAAATTAATAAAAATTAGTATGTAAATCCGTATTGCTTCAGAAAGCAAAGCCAGAAACGCGGTGCCTAGAACCAATTTAGAAAGTAAAATATTTAAATTACACAATCACTGATAAGGATTTTCCTAGCTAACCTAGGACTAACCTTAGACCATTTGTTTACATGACATAAAAACAAATTTCCTTATAAATGTGCAAAGGAGAATGTGAAATGCCCAACTTATATGAGAGACAAGCAATTTATCAAAATTATCTGAATAAATCAAATTTACCAAGTCATTGGCGCCATTTCTCCCTCTGCATCTGTCTGTAATCGACGGCCATCTGATTCACCTTGTCTGTTCTGTTTACCATCCCATTTCGCAGGCACCGGAACCGCCTCTATTCGCGTCAAGGACCTCAACGACATGCCGCCGCAGTTCACGAAGGACGAGTGGTTTACGGAGGTGGACGAAACGAATGGCACTTACATCCCAGAGACGCCCATCCTCACGGTGACCGTTCAGGATGAGGACGAGACCAACACGTTCCAGTACAAAGTGGTGCCCAATAGTGGATTCGGGGCGGACAAATTTGCGATGGTTCGAAATGGCGATGGAACGGGCTCGCTGAAAATCATACAGCCACTGGACTACGAGGATCCGCTACAAAGTAGTGGATTCCGGTTTCGCATTCAGGTCAACGATAAGGGCGACGATGGACCCGGCGGAAGTGACAAGTACCACGTGGCCTATTCCTGGGTGGTGGTTAAGCTGCGGGATATCAACGACAATGTGCCCAAGTTCGATCGGGAGCACATTGAGGTCTCCATCTATGAGGACACGAAAGTGGGAACTATCCTCGAGCAGTTCAAGGCCACTGATGCCGATCAAGGTGGTCATTCCAAAGTGATTTACAAAATAGTTCGATCCACGAACCGTAGAAGACAGTTTGCCATAAGCGACAAAGGAGCTGTGAGCATACAAAGACCTTTGGATAGGGAAGCCCTAGATCGACATCACATTCAGATCCTGGCCATTGACGATGGCAACCCTGCTCGAACTGCAACGGCAACCCTAAACGTGATAGTTAAAGATGTCAACGATAATGCACCCACTTTTGCCCAGGACTACAAGCCGACTTTACCGGAGAATGTGTCTGGTAAAAAAATTCTGGAGGTGGCTGCCAAGGATGCAGATGATCGACAAAGGGGCAATGGTGGACCCTTCACTTTTCGATTGGATCCTTTGGCCAGCGATGAAATAAGAGCGGGCTTTAAAGTTGAATATGATCGCAGTAAGTATTTAAATAATTTAATGATAATTTAAATATTTAAATATTTAAAATATTCAATTTAATTTTCAACACCTTTGGGTATTAATAAAATATAGTTAGATGTTAATCGAAATCGGCAACACATGTAGCAAATACAGCCGAGGGCAAATCATTTTGCATAATTAATGATGCAAAAAATGTTTAAACGCTCACTAAGCCCAACATCTGTCAAATAGTAATGAAAAATAATCGCCAGCACTTGAAAAAATTATAATATAAAATGCGGAGCATATTTAATGCATTAGCCTGATTAAATATGTATTCAATGAGATATGTCGCACCAATTTATACCAATTACGCATCTCATTTAAGTAATTATGCAAATTAATATCAAGCGAATACGCGAAATAGTTTGTATTTATGTAGACTCTCCATTTGTTTATGGCCAAATAATTAATTCAGAGTTTGAAAATCAATTATTTATTTTGATACCCCAAAGGCGTTTGGGTCAATTCGATTACAAGAGAGACACTTGAAACCCAAACACGTGCCAGGTTGTGAAAAAATTAGAGGCAGAGTGATAAAAACACATCATTGAGAATGGACCCTAATACAGGAGAGAAATGTGCCCTGAAATTCAAACTGGCGTGGCAGAAAAACTGGTCGAGAAAATTGAAAAACTTGCTGTCAATGTCAGTAGTGACACCTCAAATTTTCATTCATTTGATCGATTTTATTGGGGTGCTCTTCAAAGTTTTCCTTTTTTAAGGTTTTTTGTTCGGGTTTTTTGTTTCAAATAACTCCCAACAATGGCCACACAAAAAACTGTTGAGCAATTTCCATTTTACAAAAGAGGAGAGCGGAGAAAAAAGTTGAAAATCAAGATTGAGAGAGTAGTTATTTTCCAAGCCCGACCTAACTAACACACTTTGCCTCAAAACCTTAAGGTACCCATTAATATTTTTTATATTCTGTTTGGAATTGAGGAAATATTTAGCTTTTTTAGATATTTGAAGCAATTTTCTTTTAACTGAAGTATAGGTAACTAAATTATGAGCGTTAAAATAAATAGTTCCGATGATATTAATAAATTTATTTAAATTTAATAATGCGATACCTTAAAGACAGTTTAATAGTCGCTTGAATAAACATTCTTCGAATAAATATTCTATACAAGACTGACCCTCTTCAATGTTTTAAAAATTCCCACTCGTGTTTCTAAATCCCTGTATTTCCAAGAAAAACTTTATTTTTGTGCACATACTCTTACTCTAGGGAAAAGCCCATGAAAGGAAACACCAAATCGCAATGAAAACAAAAGCCGGCCGGACATGGTCAACTGCGCCAACCGAAACGATGCCTCGAGGCCAAGTTCTGTCCACAGTAACGTCGCTCCTCTGTATCTCTGATTCCCTGGCACTTTGCAACCAATTTCCCTATCTCTCAGTTGGGTTTTGCGGGCGTTTTTTCTTTTTTGGTTACTAACTTTGTGGCACAAACAATGCTGATGATGCTGATTGTCTGAAACATAATTCAATCACCATTACTATGCAAACACAGTTTGGTTTAGCGTTTGATTTCGACTTTGATTGTGTGGCAATTGCCTTGAATGAATGAACTGAATTGGGTGGAGTGCCCAAAAGCAGACGAAAAGTGGCGAAGTGGTTCGGTTTTGAATTGCAAGTTGTTTGATTTTAGCGTTTTCTGGTTAGTTTGGCCAAGTGCAGTGGCGTAGATCCGCACGGAATGGAGTTGGAAAGTACCAGTTTACTCATCCATCTAGGGCAGTTTTAATTTGTACCCACTAAGGTTTGTAAATACATTTGTTTTACCAAAATATTTATTTTTATTTTTCAGGAGGTGACAGTGGAAATGGCGTGGCTATCATCTCATCCCTTCGTCCCTTCGATCGCGAGGTGCAAAAGAGCTATGCCATCCCCATTGAGATCAAGGATAATGGAGCTCCTGCGATGACGGGAACCAGTACTTTGACCATAACGATCGGTGATGTAAATGATAACAAAATGCAGCCAGGCAGCAAATCCGTTTTGGTTTACAACTACCAAGGACAGTCCCAGGATACGCAGATAGGCAGGGTCTATGTCAACGATCCGGATGACTGGGATGTTCCGGATAAGAAATACTACTGGGAGATCAAGGAACACCAGCGCTTTAAGCTCGATACGGATACGGGAATTCTAACGATGAGAGCGGGTACCAGAAGAGGTCGCTATCAGCTGAAATTCAAGGTCTACGATCGCGAACATGGCCAGGAGGATATACCGGCCAATCTGAGCGTTACAGTGCGCGACATAACAGCAGAGGCCGTTCAGCAAGCCGGTTCCATGAGATTGGCTCACATAACGGATGAGGACTTCGTGAGAACTTGGAACCCAGTTAAAAATCAAGTGGAACCATCTAAATTGGAAAGATTTCGTAACAAACTCGCCGAATTGCTATACACAGATCGAGATAATGTGGATGTATTTAGCGTCCAGCTGAAGGAGGGTTCTTCCTATCCCCTAACAGATGTTCATTTTGCAGCCCGTTCTGCAACTCAGCAACCGTATTTCAAGGCAGTTCGCTTGAATGGTGTGGTACAGATGCATCGTGAGGAGATTGAACACGAAGTGGGCTTAAACATCACTATGGTTAATATTAATGAGTGCTTGCACGAGGGTAAGGGAAAATGCGGTTCTAGTTCTTGCACCTCCAAGGTGGAGTTGGGCAAAAAACCCTATACGGTTAGTGTAAATCGCACCGCTTTGGTGGGCGTTCGTTTGGATATCAGTGCTCAGTGTGTCTGCCGGGCCAGGAACTTTACCAATCAGGATCACAACTGCAGAACCCATCTTTGCTACAATGGAGGACGATGTGTGGAGACTCGAAATGGTCCCAAATGTGTGGCCTGTCCGGTGGGCTACAATGGTCCACGATGTCAACAGTCCACCAGGAGTTTTCGCGGCAATGGCTGGGCCTGGTATCCCCCACTCCAGCAATGCCAGGAATCCCATCTCAGTTTGGAGTTCATCACTCGGGTGGCCGATGGCCTGATACTCTACAATGGACCCATAGTCCCACCTAAGCCTGAAGAAACCGTGATCAGCGACTTTATAGCCATCGAGCTGGAGCAGGGCTATCCGCGTCTCCTCATCGATTTCGGCTCGGGAACCCTGGAACTAAGGGCAAAGACCAAGAAAACCCTGGATGATGGCGTGTGGCATCGTTTGGATATATTCTGGGACTCTGAAAATGTCAGGATGGTTGTGGACTTTTGTCGCACTGCCCTGGTCAGCGAAATGGAGGATGGCACTCCGCCGGAGTTCGATGATAATGCCTGCCAGGCGAGGGGACTAATTCCCCCGTTTTCCGAGGCCCTCAATCTGAATCAACCCCTTCAATTGGGCGGCCTTTATAGGCAGCACTTCGACCAAACCCTGTACAATTGGCAGTACGCTTTTAGCTCCAAGGGCTTTGATGGTTGTATCCGAAATGTTATCCATAATTCCGAGCACTATGATTTGGCTTTCCCCGCCTTGGCCAGGAATAGTTTTCCCGCCTGTCCGCAAACGGATGAAGTTTGCCTGAAAACCGAACATACAGCCCGTTGCTGGGAGCATGGTAATTGTGTGGCCAGTCTGGTTCAGGCCAAGTGCCATTGTCAGCCGGGTTGGATGGGTCCGGGCTGCAATGTGCCCACCATTCCGACCACTTTCAAGGCCCAGAGCTATGTGAAATTCGCCCTTAGCTTCGAGCCAGACCGATTTTCCACCCAACTACAGCTGAGATTTCGAACCCGCGAGCAGGGCGGCGAACTCTTCCGAGTTAGTGATCAACATCATCGGGAGTACGCCATCCTAGAGCTACGCCGGGGCCACCTTCAATTCCGCTACAACCTGAACTCGCTCAGAAACGAGGAGCAACTGCTGACTTTAACAGCTATCACTGTTAACGATGGCCAGTGGCATGTGATTCGCATTAGTCGATACGGATCGGCGGCTCTAATGGAACTGGATGGCGGGGAGTCGAGGCGGTACAACGAGTCCTTTCACTTCGCAGGACATCAGTGGCTGAGCATCGACAAGCAGGAGGGTGTTTATGCGGGCGGCAAGGCCGAGTATACGGGAATCAAGACCTTTGAGGTGCAGTCCGACTTTCAAAGGAGCTGCTTGGACGACATCAGGTGAGGGCTAATGCCGATTGAATAAGGTCATTCTAGGGGTGCAGTGCTGATACTCTTGAAGGGAGCTAATTGGACCCTTCCAGAAAATGTTTTGAGCTTTAAAAGTAAAAATAGATCTTAGTAGTCAATCAGAAAAGAAGAGTACAGAAAAATACCTTACCCATTTTACGTTTTCCTATATTTTATCAAATTATTTTTACTAATTTATTTATAATAAAATATTCAAGTAATTTTTTTCAATCTTCTTAAAAAATGAATTTAAAATTTCAAGAGTTTTGAACCAAAATTTTAAAGTAACCATGATCTAACTTAAACAAGCTTAAAATGAATTAAAATTAAAAATACATTTTCAAAAGAAAAAAATTCCAATAGCTTCGCTTTGAATTTTCTCCACTGCGGTTTTTTACTATTTATATAGCAAGTTCAAGGAAATCAATCATTTAATACCATGTTCTTGTTTATTAAAACAAAATAAGTTTACATTTTTTACACAAGTATAAACTATTTTTACCTTAATTTTAAAATTAAATCATGGTAGTCAACAGGTTTTTTTACAGAAAGGTATGATTTTGAAATGCTTATTACAAAATGTTAAATGGTATTCAATATGTTTTTTATAAAATGGTATGTTTTTTAAACAGTCATTATAAAATTAAATATTTTTTATGTAGATATTTATTTTAAGTGTTCAATTTTTGCCAGTGTAGTTAGCTGCCCCTGCTAATCAAAGAAAACAGTAAGGGGACACATTTTTAGTGCTCCTCGATTGCCGGTACTCATGCATAGTTTTCCCTTCCCCGCTTTTCCGACCGGCAGGCTGGATGGAAAACACTTACCCCTGCCGCCCGCCATGAACGGCACCCAGTGGGGCCAGGCCACGATGGCCCGCAACCTGGAGCGCAACTGCCCCTCGAATAGGCCCTGCTCGAATGTCATCTGCCCGGATCCCTTTGACTGCGTCGACTTGTGGAACGAATACGAGTGCACGTAAGTACACCTTTTCATTTTCATTTTCATTTCCTGGCCGCTTCCTTTGTGTACGGATTCATGGTAGTTTATTGGGTTTTCGATTTAATTACAGCCCCCTTTGATTGCCTTTGAGGTCAGAAGGCCAAAAGGTGTAATTAAATCGGTGCAACTATCAATAATTATTTCTTTGGCAATAGGAGATTGAATTTACTCAATTATTTCACAGATAAAGTTGTAAGGCTTTGTACTTAAATAGGTTATGTAGAGTCACGAACATAACTTTGTGTGTCAAAATGTCATCATCGCAAGAGCTATCTGGATTGGTAAACATATTTCCTAGAAGGACTCCCTGCCATTTTCCAGCTTCAGTCACACAGACAATGTCAAACTGCAAATTGACTAGGAATGCAAAACAAATAATATCAATTGCCATTGTCTTTCTGTCCAAGCTCATGCCAACCCAAACCGCAGAAGTAAAAAGTTTCACTTAGAAAAAAGTCCAGATATCAAATTAGCCAAAATATTAAATTAAACATAAATATAAAAATAAAATTAAACTAAGTAAAGATCCAATCTCAGTGACCAAAATATTTTTTAAATCTCTGCTATTAACTCTCCTTTCAAAATGTTTTTCCTAAAATGTTTTATAAACTATAATATAAATAAATAATATAATATATACAAAAAAGCTTAGTAAATATCAGACCAAAATATATTTTAAATCTCTATTATCAACTGTCCTTTTAATTGTTATAAATTGTTCTATAACCTACTCATTACCTTTTTTTGTTGAAGTTATTATTTAAATTTGTTAGCATAAAATTTTTCAAATGCAAACAAATTAAGCTTAATTTATGGTTAGGAAGCAGGAGAAATATTTCTTTTGTGCTCAAACGAATTGTTTGGAAAAAATGTATATTTTCCGAGTGTTTGCACATGGAAATATCTACATTTGCCTGGCTGGCCTGGCTGGGAGCCTTGAAATCTGGGGCACGACTCCTGATCCTGGCGCTTCTGCTCTGCAACACCTCATCGATGATGGGTCGCCGTGCTGGTGGCAGTGGCAGTTGCCTCGCCCGAGAGCAGAGCACATTTTCCACATCATTAGTTCTGCGGAGTGACTCCATTCGAGAGCCGACGACAGCCAGCAAGGACACCCAATCTGGCACTGCATCATGTCCTGTGCCTCCGGCTCCTCCTGGTTCTCCTCCTTTTGGAGCAGAAAGACTAAGCACCCCCAGCTGTGAGCTTCTCGCTCCATTTGCTTTCGGGAACAGAAACATCTGGGCCTGCTGCTTCTTAACACGTGTTCGCCAGGTCCTCCTCTTTTTTCAAGATAAATTTAAATAGTGGCACACGCTTCGCCTTCAGGTGGCGACGTGTCATAAATTATGCTTACTTTAGCCTCAATTTCGTTGCCGGTTGTGGGCAGCAGTTAATGCAGTGCCTCTGCAGGAATTTGTGTCACTCAGCCAGGACACTAAGATGTCGGACAAGGAGCTGTCCTCAATTGGAATACGAAATGACTTCAATTTAAATGTGCACAATGTGTGCAGGGGGTTAAGTTTAACTTTTCCCGCTCTTAAAGCTTTAATTTCCCCATCGCTGAGTTGTCCAGGGATTTTGCAGTCTAACCAAAACTTCACGCCCTTAATGCGCTTCGGAAAATATTTGAGAGGGGCGCGTAGCTCATGGGGGAATATTCTATCCCTTGGTTGCCCAACTCTGTGTGAAAATAAAAAAGTTTTATTTCGGCGAAAAAATAAAATTGCCAAACGTGAGTGCACTTTACCAAAAGTAGAATTTTATTCTGAGTTACTTTTTTTTTAAATTTGGTCACTCAACATTATTTTATGTTGTATAACTTGTGTTTCAGGTTTTCATTATATATAACTCAAGAAAATTGTTGTTTTTTTATTTATAAAGATATTCCTATATTATATATAATACCTTTTTTATATTTATTCAGGTTATAAAATTAGTTTTATTAAAAACTCGAGGAATATATCCCCCCTTTGGGTTAAAAAGTATATGTATTTTATTCCCAATTTTTTATTTCTACTCAACCAATTTTGTTAAGCCAACCAAACTCTTGATCAGCCACTTATATGATTAAACCTAATTCTCTGGGTTATATTTGCTCAGTGTTTTAAATGACGGCTTTAGAGAAATTTATGAATCCCTTTCATTAATGTCAAATGATTACCCACATTTTATTACGCAACATGACCATTTTTTGCCGAGTGTATGGACAAAAAGAATAGTATAAATCGTTGTGGCAGCAAACATTTCCCTCCCCATTGCCGTAATCGCCTCTGAATTCGTTATAACTCTACCGTCCTCCGATTTCTCGTTCCAGTTGTAGCGAGGGTCGCATCATGTCCTCGGACACCAAGGGCTGTGTGGACAGGAACGAGTGCCTGGACCTGCCCTGTCTGAACGGAGCCACCTGCATCAATCTGGAGCCCCGGCTGCGGTATCGATGCATCTGTCCGGAGGGCTATTGGGGCGAGAACTGCGAGCTGGTCCAGGAGGGGCAGCGCCTGAAGCTGAGCATGGGCGCCCTGGGGGCCATATTCGTTTGCCTGATTATCATACTGAGTAAGTCCACAGTCGGCGACCGCAAGTGAAGACGCCCCCCATCAACCCACTGTATCGCTAAGCTGCCCCGGGAAATTTCCCATTCATGTGTGTCAATTAAGCGGCTTAAGCAGCAACATTTTTCCTTTCCAAGCCCCCCCCCAGTCCCCAGTCCCCACTCCCCATCACATGCAAACTTGCTTCACTCTGTTTTCCCATGTTAATGCAATTTGCTGGGAAGCAAAGCCACCTCCACCGCCCCCCCAAAAAAAAGCCAAAAAAATATAACGACACGACACTGACATCTGTTTGGACAGTCGCGACCGTGTGGGGCTAAAAAAATAAAAGTGGCAAAGGGTTAACATGGGAGGACCCCATGCATTTTCAACAACACAAAGTGGCAACAAATCTTGTATTCGTTGCTTTATTTTTGCCACACTTTTTTATGCCCAGACAGGGGCAATTTGTTGGATTAGCTGAAAAAAAGGACGACGAAAATATTTGCATAGCGGCTAATTAAGCTTGGGGAAAAATACGAGACAAGTTTACACGATTTTAGCAAGACTTTTAGGAAATTAAATTCAGTATTTATGTGTATCATTTTTAAGAACGAAATATTTTACTTTGAGTAAGAAGTGAGCCATTGTATGCCATTGCAATCCAATGATTAAGGCACTTACTACAACAAATTTAATAAATGTTATGCTCTCTAGTTTAACGAGAAACATATACAGGCACTTCAGTTTTATGTAACAGCTTAAAAGAAATTCGTACATATTTATACCCACACCTTAAAAGATTTTTTTGTGTAAATTGGAATTGATTTAGTTAATCGATACCTATGAAAATGCTGAGAATCGAACCAATAGCAATATTATTTAGAAATATATGACTAACTAAGTTAAAAAGTGGCGTGGCGCTGATAATGGGTTTCTGATAGTCGAGGCACTCATGTTTTGTTCCCGTTTTAACTATTTTTAACTTAAAACCAAAATAGAAACTAGAAACCTTAATGGATTAAAAGTGAAAATAAACAAAAAAATGGCGACATTGATCAAAAATTAATTTAAATTGATCTTACTTTAGCCAAAGGACCAATCTACTTTCATCGAATTGTCCAAACCAATTAGAGCTATGTATTTTACTGCTTGAAAAATCGCAGAAAATGGAATAAAATTTTAGGAAAGCTCAGAGCACTTAATGGATTTTGCGAACGAGTGTTAAGTGGCTTTGGCCATTTGGATATTTTGTCCATGCCGGTTGTCCCAGCCCAATGCAAATGCGTTTTCTCGCACGCAATGCGCTACAATCTATTTTCGTTTCGCCAGCTCGTCTGGGATTTGAAGGGATTTTCAATTAGCGCAACATTTTCGCCCCTTACCCAGACTGGTTTTATATGCGCCTTCTGTGCGAGTTCCAGCCAGCTTATTTGGGGCCATATTTAAAAGTGACGCTGATTTATCCGGCCTTTGGGCCGACTTTAATGAGTACTTCGGCCATAGTTGCAGATGGGAGCAACAACAAAAGGCGAGGCTCTAAGCTAATTAGTCGCAGCTAAGGCAGATAATTACACAGTTGGCTGCGGGGCGGAAAAACAAAGACTGGAAGTGGCCATAAAACCGCTAAACCGCAAAATAGGCGCAATAAATAAAGGAGAGGAAGTCCGTCGCACAAAAGTACTTTCATCTCGGCCGCTTTTTATGATGTGCAAATATCTCAGGAACCGAAAAACATAAAATCTGACAGGCGCTGTCTTGTCCTCGGTGTTTGTGTTGATTCGCCGTAAAGTGGCGTAAAGTTTAAGGGCAGGGGCGAGAGACAAACTAAATAATTATCCAACATTATTTACAGTCAACGCTTTTTCATGTCCTGTCTGTGGAGGTCCTGGCCGCTACTGGCCTGCTCCTGTGTAATCTGTAAATCGCTGAACTGTATTTTAGCATAAAGTTTCAAGTGTCCAAGTGGAGCAACTACGGACTTGATGAGCTGACCTGGTCAGCAAGTTCAGGCCAGCAACAAGATATTACCCGGGTCCTTGGTCCTTGGTCCTCCACAGTTAAGTGCAAACAAAGGCCGTTAAAGAGCTTTCGGCCCGGCTTTTGTTCATCTTACTGGATATTTTTGCCTTTGTTTTTGCAAGTTTTTATGTAGGTTAGTTCATGTTCTCCTCTAGCTGTTGTGTAGTTTTTCGGGCTTCAACTTGTTCTTGTTTTATTTTCCTGTCGGTCGGTGGTAATGTTGATTAAAGGTTGATGAATGAACAGTTGGCCCTGGCCTGCTTAGCCAAATATTGTGCACTTTATCCACAGACTGCAGCCTTTAAAATGGGCTTTGATAAAGTATTTTTAGTGCAAATTGGTTAGGCCAATAATTAAGTTAGGTGCTTTGTTTCAGTTGGATTTTCGAGCACGTTTCAATGGGGAATTCAATCCAAAACTTTTCTCTGGCAGAAAATATTTACTAAGCAAATTTATTTTTCATTTTTTCTTAGGCTTTAGCTTATGTGTAAAAATATTACATTAATACCTCAATTTATTTTAGAATTTTAAAAACTGAAGAAAGGATTTTTGGAAGTGGTATTTCACTTTATGCAAACAACATTTTTCGTTTTACAGAAATAATCTTTATATTTAAGCATAACCAATCCTTTACTTATTTATTATATTTTTTGCTTTATTTTTGTTTTTTCTTTACTGAAGCTTATGTTTACTTTTACCTCTGTCAAAATTACTAAAAATAACCCTGACTTATAATTAAACTTTATGAAATTTTCTGATTTCAGAAAGTTTTGAAAACAGATTTTGTGTTCTTCGCTTTAAGACGAATTATCGAAGATTTCTTCTGGCTGTTTTTGGATGGGGGCACATTAATAGCAAAACTTGTGCGGCAAGATAATTTAGAAAGTTTGCTCGCTCCTTTCTGCGGCGAGAGACAAATTTAATGCACTTCAAGCCATGGCCAGGAACCAGTAGTAAACTATTTTCGGTTCAATTCGGTACTCGGTTGTGGCTTTCGGTTTTGTGTCTTGCTGCTGTTGCAACTTTATGCTGTAATTGTTGCATTAAACTTTCCAGCACCCAAAGACACAGGACAACTCGAATCGGGGTGAATGGTGGATAGTGGATAGTGAGTGTTTTAGACTCCCCACATTGACAGTCATTTGCCAACTAAGCGGATTACAAGTCGGCCAAAAACATTCACATTCCAAATGCACATTTCGAGTGTCGTCCGAATCGTCGTAGCATGAAAACTTGTTAAGTTCTGTGTCCTTTCTGCGTTTGCCGTTTTACTTTAGTTTGCTTAAGTAGCATAAAGTTATTAATAAGTTTCCCTCCACTCAACCACTGCAACATATTCTCGGAAAATTCCCAGGCCCCTCCCATTCTGTTTGTCGGGTAAACAGGACTTTTGCTCGACGGCACAAAAATAAAAAGGACTGCCGAAAGAGAATCCCTCTCGTAGACTTGCATTTTATCATTTGCGCTTCAGTTGACAGGAATATTAACTTGACTCCGGCACAGTGGGGTTAAGCAAACAGCTAAGTAAAAATAATTAAAACTCTGGCTCGACTTCTTCAGAACGACAAGCCAGCCAAGAATGTTTCTCTGGGGATGCACCACCCTCTTCGTCCCTTCCTTTTTTTAATTTTTTAGTTTTTAATGCCCCAGCATTTCTTCTGGGCTAAGCGGATTCATTAGTTGCAATAACTGCCAGCTGACTTTCGCAGAGACAGGCACAAAAGTTCATTTATAAGGAAAGAGCATTAAACATTTCTTCACTGGCGAGTTGATTTCTCGTAATTGTTGCCAACTGGGCGCGGCCTTGGAACCATTATCTTCTTAAATTCCAAGTGCTTTATTTGCTTGTTTTTCACCCCTCGCTTAAGCTTATTGATTTTCAGAAAAACGTTTTTTTATATTTAGGTTAGTAGACATAATTATACTTCAGCCGCAATACCTACTTTTAAATTATTTTATACTGTTTCCAGTCAGCAATTAAAACTTACATTTATTTTAAAGCACTTGCACCCAGTACAGGCGGAAAGTTTTCACTTCCTCTCCTTTTCCAAGTGTGGAAGCAACAAAAAACAACATTTTTCCCAACATTTAATTACCTTCATTAAATGTAAATGGAGTTGTTGTTATGGTTCTGACAGCTAACAGACACCCAACAGACTCCCAGCCTTGCTTTAGGTACAAGTTTCCCCATTTCTAGTTGTTTGTGCCTTTAAAAAAAAATACAACGGTCTTTGGTAGGAAAAAAGAGGTTCTGATAATGGAGCAGGAAAAATTATGGGCCATTTTAATGGGTATAATTTAAGGGAAGAGACAATTTGGACAACGTACGAGAAGAGTAGTATACTGCTTCAACATGAAATTAAATTGATAGATTCTTTTTTTTTGGATTTCTTGAACAATGTATATATCTAGTTATGAAAAGAGTTATAGAAATAATGCAAATATATTAATACATTTAAGAAAAAAAATCTATAAGTTCCATCCATCGACGTACAATGATACCAAGATACCAAGCAGTCTTTAAAAAAAGAAAAATACTTCTCTAAATGCCTGTATTGTATGTATTGTATGTATGTATTGTATTTTTAAAAGCCTGTTAACCACATAACATTTTTTGTGAATAGAGGTGAACAGATTACTTAAGTGTCCATAAGTTGTAAACGACTTAAGATATGAATAGACCCTAAATGAAAATCTTTAGAAGGGAATCGAAGCAATTTATTGACATGCATAACAATAAAATTGAATACAAACTCTCGAAGATAGCTATATTTTAAAGATTTAAAGATTTAAAGATTTTTAAAAACAAAATCTAAGTATGCAGATATGCTTGTATACGTCTATATTAACATAATATAATGACCATAGTCTGCACACTTTCGGGCAGTGTTATGTTAAACTCTTTAAATTCTAGAATTGCTAGAATATCTTTTCTGATAAAAAATAGAATATTTTACTAAAACTACCCATCTACCTCTCAGTTCTCGCCCTGATCTTTGTGATATACAGTCGCAAACGCAAGACGACCAAGAAGAAGAAGCGCTCGGGCCCCGAGAAGGATGTCCGGGAGACGGTAATCAGCTACGAGGACGAGGGCGGCGGCGAGGACGACATGACGGCCTTCGACATCACGCCACTGCAAATACCAATCAGCGCCCAGGGAGGACCGCCGGACATCGCCGCCTGCAAGATGCCCATAATCTGTGAGTAAACACGGCAGAGAGGTGCCGCCAGCCCCAGTGGGACATGGCCAAGTAATTGGGCGGTTGTTTGCACTTAGACCCCGTGATGACGCTGCTGCCACCTGGCCAGGAGCTGAACGTGGCCTATCTGATGGAGGAGCGGAAGCAGCGCATCGACAAGGACAACAACGCACCGCCCTTCGACGACCTGCGCAACTTCACCTTCGAGGGCAGCGGCAGCATCGCCGAGTCGCTGAGTTCGCTGGCCTCCGGTAAGCATATATTCTACACTTTTAGAAATCTTGGAAATTGGCCAAAGCTGTACTACAAATTTTAATAAGATATGATGATTATCTGGAGGAAATTTAGTCTCAATTTTATCTGAAAACGATATGATCTCCATCGTATTTTCTCTCTTCCGAAGAGCTTCGAATATTGTTGTCTTAGTCGTAACCAGAGTAATTTTTAAGCACTATTTCGCTCTTTTATTTATTTTCAAATTCAAGAGCATTTTTAAAAAGGTAGTAAATTTAACCATGGGAATTACCTAAGTCTTATAAATATCAGGACCGAGTTTTAAAGTTTAGATTTTAATATATTCTGAAATTAACGACTATAAGCAAGCCTTATATAAATCAATAAAAATATAATTCTTTTAAAGTTTCAAAATAAAAACCCATTACAAAAGTCGAAGTTCAATATACAAATTTAAATTGCCGCCTTAGGACTAAAGTCTCCTTGAGTGTAAACTAGATTTCCTAGTTCAATCAAATACCTAAATTTGATGGACATTTCCAACGTCCTCCCCACACTTTTCGCAGAAATCCTTTAACTCACTACTCCCCCTTGTCCAATTGCAGGCACTGATGATGAGAATCAAGACTTTAACTATCTACAGAACTGGGGTCCACGTTTCAATGCTCTGGCCGCCATGTACGTGCACGATAAGGCGAAAGCCAAGCAGCTTCCATCGGAAGGCGGTGGAGGACCTGCGGATGGACCAGGAGCCTCATCATCGTCGCCATTGGGAGGAGGAGGTGGAGGTGGAGGTGCAGCCGGGATTGCAGGCGATGTCCTTGCGGTGGTGGCAACCGGCAGTGGGGCAGGTCCTGGAGGCGGCGGCGGTGCCAGTGGGTTAATGATACTGCCCGATGTCGACAAAGTTGTATTATAAAGATAAATAGTTAAGTTGTAGTTAAAATGATGTTTCAGCTGTAAGCACTATGGAAGGTGGAAACCTCTAACCGAAACAGGTGTTTTGTGTATTTTTGTGTCTGGTTAGAGTTAATTGTATGTACATGTGGCTAACTGTGGAATTTAAGACTAACTTAAGGTTTTAGGTGTTTTCTCACATATAAGATATTGAGGGGCTCAAATAAAGAATGGGTTATCATTGAAGAACCCGCGTTACTTTCGCTACTTGTTAATATTTAAAAGTTATGGATTTTAAGTATATGTTAAAAATTAGACAAATTTAATGTTATTAATTTTAATATGCTGTTCCTCTAAATATTATTGGATACAACTTTTATGAATATTTTGGTTGTTGATATATATTTTTACATTTCATTTTAAGATCTTTGAAATCCACGGGAAAGGTTCACCTATAACCTGCCCAAGCCACTTTCTTTCTGTGTCTTCCCTTCAAGTCTCATCTGCTCGATGATATTCAACTGAACCAACTGAGAAATCAATGAATAAAATTATATGATTAAGCATACTACACAACAATGAAAAAGAGTTTATAAAACTTGCTACATATTAGTTAAAGACCCTGTATAAATACGGCGTTAGCTCTCTAGCACGTAAGTTGGACCGAACTAAACCGAAATTTTGCCCATCCTCTCAGAAAATGTTGAGCGTTGCAACTTTTGTGCGCCACCGACAGGGGAACGTGTCCAATTGCCACCGACCAGGTGGCACCTGAAAACCCAAAAGCCAACGCCGAATGCTGCCACCGAACCCATGCAGCCACAAAAGTTTGCAGAGCAAAGTAGAAATTTAATAAGAGGAAAAATCATAACTAACTTTGGTGAAAATTAAAGGTAATTGGGGGAAACTCTACTGTAACATAATTTTGTACATATTAAATTCTGTAATTCTACAATTAATTGAATGGCTATCATAGCGAAGAAACGAAAAGAAAAGAAAACAACTAATAGACTAATTAACTACAATTAAACCTACATTTAATTACCGACTTAACAGAAGCCGAAACCAAATACGAGTGTTGATCAAACCAATTTCATATTTCTGCATTTACTAGCAACTACACAACCAGAACAGAAAATGAAAGTATTAATAATAACATTGTAATATGTATTAAATTATGAGTCGTACACGAAAACAATGGTTAATTACAATTACGTTAGTTAATGGACAATTTGTTAGTAGTTAGCATTTAAGCATAATTTTTTAAAAATCAATAAAGCCCCAAAAAAAATAAAAACGAAATTATACAATTCCATAAAAAGTAATTTCCATGCCAATATGCAGTGTTCTTTTTTTCCAACGACTTCTGGATGTTAGCCAATCTGGCAATCCGCTTGTTGACACTGCCTAATGATCCTTGGTGCCTCCTCTTCCGGGCCAGACATTGCGGCATTTGGTGGCCTAAACGCGCCGTTAAGTCCCGGCAAAGGTGTCCAGATGGAAGCCGCCGTAAGGAAGCCACTTTCGGCGCCTCCTCCAGAAGCTCGAAGTTCAACGGAGCGTTTGACAGGGCAACATGCATTGCCTCTTTTGGAAAACCAGAAGCTGTCAGCCGACTGGATGAGCTCTCTTCTAGGCCGTAAAAAGCGTTGAGCAGTGACCTTTGAAATTTTTCGGTTCAGGTTGCCGCTTTTTTAGCCCACTTTCTCTGCGGATTTACCAGGGGGAAAACATTTTACAGCGCATAATAAATGAGCCTGGCAGAGCTATCGATATGAAATATGGTCACCAACCGTCAATTTATCCTTACTCCGCTGGCTATCCCACTTAACTTCTCTTCATGGGTCCGATAAATTGATGGCCTGTATTGACAGTAAAGAATTCGGTTGAAGGAAGTTGAAAATCGTGTAAGTAACTAGGGTGATTGCGTGAATGACCGGAACTAATAGATGTCATTAGGCTCAACTAATGTACCTTCGCAATGCTCAATTTTTAACAGATCAATAAAAAAGGCTTTCAGTTTAACCAAAGTTAAAAGCATTCTCCAGTGAACTGATAAATCTTTGTCTTAAGGCAAAGCACCATGTCTAACATGCCCAGAAATATTCTCCTCCACCGCAAATAGTAGTCGATTTGCAATCGGGAATCAATAGTTCACATGAAGGGGTGTAAACAGCGTTGAGTCGAGCTAATTAGTTTCATTAACACCATGATTCTTGGCGAGTGGGCTAGGCAGCCCAAGGCAAATGGAGTACACCAACATAGATACGCAAATAGGACTTATAGATGTAGGCACAAGTTACTGACGGATTTGCGAAAAGTTTAAGTCACTGTTGCTGGCAAACTTACGCCTTACCAGTTTTTGGATCAATATAAATACGGAGAAACAAACGGAGAATCGTACTGGAAACATCAAATAATTAATATCATCCTTGGTTTTAATTGGCAGTCAGCAAAGCTTCTAATGTTGAAACTGAAATCTTTATCATCTTATGAGTACTTGAAAATGTTAATTAGAGCACGCTTAACTGATTCCACTGCAGGATTAATTTTATGTTACCAAAGATATGTTGCTTACAGAACATTATTCAAATAGAAATGCACGTGACTTCGGATGCATAACTAAACACACGAAAGGCAAGAGCAATATGTATATTAGCCATTTATTAATACACAAAACTAGAAAGGAACTTTCGCCATCTTTAAAAATATTTCGGCTTAACAGGAAAAATAAAGAGCAAACATTTTGTAATAATTTCGTGACATATTTTGTGTACTACCATGGTTTTATAAACTCAATTGACGCATATATATATATGTAAATATTTTGAAATTGAAGCGAGACGGAAACTCAGCTGCATTATTTGGTATCCAAATTGTATGCTAATTACACAGATTTTCACCCGATTTGCCGCATGAACTTGCATTTTCCTCGCTGTACGGAATAAATTATTAATAAAAATCATGCAATTTGCTTAATTATATTTGCCCCCGATTTGTTTCGCATCTCGCGTCCAAAAATATTTGTGGATTACCTTTTAGACCACGAACTGCCGAATTCCTCTTTCGGCATCCCCTTTGTTTTGCATTTGGAAATTTCCATTTCCATTCGCTGGCCATTACTTAACGAAAATAGCCTGGCTAATGTGCCTGAATGTTGTTATTATTTTTAATTGAATTTTGGTCCAGCGGGAGGTATGTGAAGTTTGGACTTAGAGCGAATGCATTAAAGGTATTTACCTCGTCATTTGGCCAGTAATAATGGCCGGCAAAAAGGCGCAAAAGCAGTATAATGGAGCTCCCCAAATTACTATTCGTTCAAATTCAGAATAAATAATCGCATTATCATCAGGCTCAATTACATGTTTGAATATTTATTGTGAGAATTTCCATTCTGGGTAAGAAAATATGAAAATAGGTCCTTAAAAATGTTTTAGTCATCTACCTAAAAATTTTTTAAGGATTTGTTTGAGTTGCGTACAACAGAATGAAATAATAGTTGTAATTAATAATACAAAAAATACATTTTTATTAAGGGTTTACTGAACAATTTTGGTAATTTAATTGTTACTATCATCTTTGTAAGTTATCCCTTTGATTTGATATATATTAGTTTTAACATCTTTGATAATGGCAACACATATATACATAATATATTTAAAATTTACGATTTCAAAAGAACTTTCGTTTATTTCATTTCGCCTAGTGTAGTTTTAATTCGCTGCGTTTTGTTTGAATTCGCTTAGTATCTGACACGCCATCTACATTAGAAGGCCAGCAACTGACAATGAAAGATGGCGCCCAATATGTAGAGTCTACATTGTAGACTACGCTTTGGCGCCACCTAGATGCCAAAAAGAAGTAACTTTACGAAACACCACAGTCCGTTTACTTATCGTATTTTTTTTACGATACGATATAATTTAAAATTTTTCAGCAATTAAAAGAATCAAGCGTTGCCAGACCGAAAAAATGCTGTCTCATCTTAAGGGGAAAGGAGTTGTGAAGAAAGTGGTGAGGGGTTATTGCTATGCAGAATGGGGGTCAAAGAGAAAGACGATGTTGGTGTTACCAGCTCAGGAAAATTATGACTCATGTTCATGAAGAGGAAGAACACTTGGCGCCTTGATTCAAAAATAGAAAATTCAAGAGGAATTTCCTTTTAAATTCTTTAACTCCAAGGAAGGGAAACCTTTTTTCGTCCCGATAAGGGTATACATAAAATGATTTCCTAGAGTTTTATGTTGTTATATCAATTCAATTACAGTAAACAATTTGCAGGCATATAATTTTTATAAAAAAGCAACCAAGCTTAGTAAATAAATAAAAATTAAAAGTAAGTTATAGCGCCTTTAATGTTATCACAAAACATTGAGATAATGCGATGTTGTTATAAGGCCGGTTGGCCTTTATATATCTTCTACAAATATAGTATAATTATAATTAAGAGTTGCATGGGTGATTGGAAAAAAATATTTATGTACCAGTAATTTGCTTGGAATTAATTTTTTATTTTTTATAACAATGAAAACAATAGTTTTTAATTTTGAAAAAGCGTAAGCATTGTTTTCAACTCTTAGTTTGTATGAAGCTCGCCAAATGTTGAAAGCTCCTAAGATCTCTTCAAACCAACATAGTACATTAATATTGACACCCCGGCATCCGAGGCTAATCAAGCCACTTCATTCAACAAAACAATTGTTAAGGAAGCGAGAAAAAACCGAGAAAGAGGCCAGTAACAAGCGATTCTCACGCCCAAATGCGCCAACCAATAAAAAAAAAGCTCCACATCGAGTAGTTAGTTCCCCATGGAGTTGCTCTTTCGGCCACTTGCTGCTAATGCGAAACAAACGAAGCGCAGAAATTCGAGGGGAGCTCCATGGACCACACGTTGAGTATAACAATCAATCATACAATTAATAATTCAACATGTAAGGTTTGAAGACGGAAGAGAGAATACCTGGCACGGCTGTCAAAACTACCAGAAAGCATGAAAACATCGAAATAAATACGTTTAATCAGTGGGAAATTAAATTTAATTAGCGTAGCCCACAGCGAACAGAAAAAGAATGAGGCTGACAGCGATATGTTTCCAGGTTTATTTATTTCTAGATAAATAAATCAATTTAAATTACTAAATTGTCGCCGCGGTGCTGACAGCCAGAAGCTATAAAAAACAAAAAGACACAAAAAATTGTGAAATTTAAATGTTACATATGTGAACCGAGATTTTAATACGCTTTTCGATTATTAAATTTGATTATTTAATATGAGAAATAAAATGTTAGCTAAAATAATGTGCTGAAGTACTGAGGTATTTATAGTTAGATTTTAGTATTATTAAGGTTTGATTTAAAAAAATATTTTTTCATATATTTTTAAGACAGTTTAAAGCACCATCATTAACACGCAAGTGGTTAAAATCCAACGAACTCTCCTAACCGCAAACTTCGAAACAGTCGAGTGTTAAAATTTGTTTTTAATGACAAATGAAAAACGGCGATAATTCCGTGTCAAACACAGAATAGGCGGAGAAGAGGCTGTAAACTGGCATATGCCCCGATACATATTAAATTAATGATGTTTTTAATCAACGCACAATTTGTTAATAATTAAAATAGACATCCCCAACAAGCAGTCGGCAAAAATTCAAGTTTATTTTAATACATGTTTACCAATTTTTTCCGCTCAGCGCATTTCTATGAACTAAAAATCAATAACAAGCCTTTAAGTGGAGGCTGTGTTTGGGAACATTTTCGGTTCTGTTGTGGATAAAGTGTTTGAGTTTTATGTTTTTGCTTGTCGTTGACCTTTGCCAAATGACCGCCGGTTTGCGTTTGTTCTTGGTGTTTGTGCTGTGATGAGGCCGCTAATAAAACTTATGAAGAGGATATAAATTCTTAGACCCAAAGGGGATGAAACTTAAACTAAATTAAAATTCAAAGTCACCTGTAAATCTAAAAAGTTGCAAGGCTTCTAAAATAAACAATCCTAGCTTCATTAAATGGTATATTAAATATTTATAAAATTATTTGATTAACCATTGGTTACCCAATACATCTTCAGATTTAGGATCTAAACTTTTATATCCTTTACCTAACAGTTTTTACCAAATCGAAAATGAAACTAAAATGGATACTGCCCAATATTTTAAGCTAGATGTGAAAACTTTGGATAACAGGTTGACCTCCTTGCACATTCCTTCCATTTGTCTCGGACAAATGAAGGATCCCCGGAATTCGGGTCCCCTTTTCCCCGCCTAAATACCCTTTTAACTTTAGTTGTTGTTGCTGGCCAGATGCTCCTGCGTTTGGCCAAACTTTTGGAGCTGACACTTTTATCGGACTCGTGGCCAAAATGCAGGCAAAGGCATTTTTTCTCTTTCATTTTTTTTTTGTGGCCCGTTTTGTCAAAAACTTTTGTGTTTGGTAGAGGACGCGTCAGTTTTAATGAATGACGAACGGAGAGGTCACTGGAAATAATTGTCACACGCTTGAAAAGCTAATTATTTTAAGTAAAATTTACAATTATTAAAAAATTATATATTACTAGCGTAAGTAACAAAATAAAGTATATCCTTAAAATATGTAAACAATCTATTATTCGTCGGAACTGGATACATTTTCCTTTTTCCAGTGTAAGGCCTAAAGACGGGCTAGCTGTCTGACTGACATGAATCCCGGGACCGAACCGCATTGGATCCCCCGGTTTTCGGGCTTGAAGCGGAACTGTCCGCAGCACACCTTACGCACGTCTTTCCAACTAATTTCTCTGCGCTTCTCAACTTTCTCGCCTCGGTTTTGGACCAAGTTTTCGGCCCTGCCAGAAGTTTATTAACTGTCCCACCCCGCGTTTCGATTCTCCTCATAACCGCGATTCTAAACGGCTCTCACACACATTTTGGTATGGTCATGGGGGAAATGGTGCTTTGGAGGGGGTCTCGAACTTGGGAGCACTTTGAAAAGCGTGGCATTGTTGCTGCGGTCCCTTATGTAGCTGCTGTGTCGGTTGATGTTGCTCCTGTTACGCTTGTTGTTGCTGGTTTTCATGGTTGTGTCAGCAATTTTTCGTTCTACGCTGATTTTGTTGCTGATGTATCGGTGGATTTTTAAGTTTTGTCACTGCCCTTGTGTCTAAATCTGTGGGAAAACAAGATTTTTTTTTACACGATGCTAAATATATATATTATTGCGTTTGATTCGATTAATATTTAAGATTTTTTTCAGTTTGATGATAAAAAATATGAATTCTTGCATAATATTATTGACCGATTGGCTTATTTCGCTGTGCTACCTTAAACTATATGTACTTGTTTTTCGTGTGATTTAAATTTAAAATTTTTATTGAATTTTTTATCCCTTCTTTCTTTTTATTTTATAATTCATCACTCGCTATCACCTGTTAAGAGTGTTAATCACGTGCTGCCGTTGGCAGGTTTTATGAGTTCTTTTTGAACCAACGCCCTTTTCTTGTTGGCTTATTTTGGAACAGGTATATTAACAGGGGCCATAAGCTCATCCTTATTTTAAAGCCAATATCTTTTGATTATTTCAATGAAAAACGTGCAGCGCTTTAAAAATTAATTACATTTCACTGGGTAAGTGAAAGATTTCAAAGGGAATTTAAGGGGAGAGTAAAAGTTAAGCTCGGTTTTTTATGGTTTTATTTAATATAATGTACGAAAGTTTTAATGAAACGCTTCTGTTGCAATGAATGAATGGAGCAAAAGGATATATATACTCATATGTTGCAATTCTCTGTATTAAATGTCCGGAGTCCACCCAAAAAGTATTTCAGACAATAAGCAAATAACAAATAATTTTAGCAGACCATTTTTCACAGTCGAATTCCAACATCAAATTTCACAGTAACTCAATACCTTTCGCTTCCTTTTAGAGACTTTGGCAAACATTTGCACATAATCCATCATAAAGTGGAAAATCAAGTAACCAAGTGATTAAGCCATGAATGGAAATGGGACGAGGAGGTGTGGAAAGAGTAAATTCAAACAGCATTTGTAACGAAAATCAAATCGAAAATTATTCAATAGGCTTTTGCCTTCAACGTCTCGAGTGGCCATCGGAATCGGATTGGCTTGGCTCGGATTCGAATTGGATTGGCTTCGATTGGACTTTTTCTATTTTTTGGGCGGACTCCACAAATGCATTTTAGTTGTTTGCCCACTGGGACGACGATTTTTTGATGACGACGACGACAAGATTTACATAAATAAGTGCGCACCAAAAGCGGGATAAGAAATCGTTGATTCTCGTCTATCCCCACTTTTACATATTTATTCCCCATCAACGTTTCTTTCTTTGGACTCCAGATTGCCTCTTTTTGGGTGCCCATTTAGACAAACCGCAACGAATTTTCTCACTTTTATCGCATTTTAATTAAAAGCTGCCGAAGGTTTGATATCAACCAAAGAAAAACTGGATCGAAAGTAATATATGTATTTTAACGGAGCCAAAGAATTTGAGAGAATAGGAATCATATCTGGGATATTTATGAACCCATAAATATGTCTAATTATTTGGAAAGAGGTGCGGATGTCGAATATGTTTAATATTAATAGAAAATTAGTCGAAATGAGAAACGAAACCAGAATGCGGTAGTTTTATTGTTATACTATGAATATATTCCTTAGGAGACCTTTAAACAAAACCAGGAATGCAGATTCAGAGCTAAAAAAATTATTCTGTTAGATCTGAGATAATATTATATTTTAAATTAAATATTATAAATGAATCAGTAAGTTATACGAAAATGTACTGTTTTTTATTTAAATTTATTTATTGTACTCTGTTGCCAAAAGTTTAAAACTTAAGGTACAGGGAGGAATCGGCCATAGTTGCTAAGACTTTCGGCCGGACTAAATTGTATTTACAGGTTTACTTAATAACTAGAATTTTACATATGGGTGGGAAGAGAAGGAGATTAACAATTTAAATGAGTTGAAGTAGGTTAGCTGATTTGAGAAAGTTAAGAATTTGCTGGATATTTTCATATGAAGGGTTAATTAAGAGATCAGATAGTTTTATATTTGAGTTACTAGGTCTATGTGTTTGAAATGCGGTGCAGTCGTTGAGGATATGTGAGATCGATATGGCGTCTGTGGTGCAGAATCGGCATTGGCTGTTCATTGGCTGGGAGAATCGGTATTCGTGTGTCAGTTTTGTGTGTCCTAGCCGAAGCCTAATGATCTTGGTAATTTCTTTCCTTGGCAAGCTGCAAAGTTGTGTGTTTTTGGCGTAGTTGTTGATGCTTATCATCTGTGGGTTAATGGCTTGGTACGAAGGGGATGCTTTCTGTTGTAGGTTTGTGTTGTTTTGAAGTATATTCGTTTTTAAAAGTTTGTTAATGTCCGTGCGGTTTAGATTTGGGATGGAAATTAGGGGTGATCTTGTTGCATCTTTCGCTGCTGTGTCGGCGCATTCGTTACCTTTGATCCCAATGTGACTAGGGACCCAGAGTAACATGATTTTTGGGGCGAGTTTTATGATTAAGTCCCGGATCGATGTAGTGTAAAATGACACGTTGTTACAATTAAGGACAGCTTCCAAGGTTGACAGTGAATCGGAACAAATGCAGGTTTTACCTCTTTTCTTCTCGGCTATTTTAACAGCTTCCAGAATCGCGATTGCCTCTGCTGTGTATACTGAGGAGTAAGTTGGTAGGACAGCTTGCTTGATAATTTCCTCTTCTGTGGTAACTGCTAGCCCTATTATTTCTTTGTTTTTGGACCCATCGGTATATAAGAAGGAAAATTTCTTCTTTATAAGGTTGTGTTTGATGTCCAGGAACTTTTTCAGGTAAATATCTTTGTTCGTAGTCGATTTTTTGGCACTGCTTAATTGGATATCTATTAAGCTTGTGTCCATAAGCCATGGTGGTTTTATTGATTTGGGCTTGTAAGGAGCTTGGGTTGGGATATCGAGGTGTTGGCAGCTATTAATGCATTGGTTGATGGTAGAGTTTCTGTATTTTTTATTTTTGTTTTTGGAGATCCGCTGTATGATTTGGTTGAGCGGGGTATCTTTGGCCTGAAGAATAGTGTGGATTGATTTTGCTTTTAGGTATTCGGTTCTATTTTCTATTGATTGGATGTTTGCTTCAAGGTAGAGGTTATTTGTTGGCGTAGAGCAAAAGGCTCCTAATGATGTTCGTAGTGCGGAATTTAGTAGGGTTTTGATTGGTTTTAGCATAGATTTCTTTGACGTGCCGTATATAGGAAGGGCGTAATCTATCTTAGAGATGCATAGGCTTTTAACGATTTCGATTAAGGTATGTGGGTGGCTATTGTATTTTCCGCTGGATAAGCATTTTATTATGTTTAGGGATTTGTCTATTGATTTTTGTAGTTTCTTAATGTGGGGCTTAAATTTATATTTGTGGTCAAAATGTAGTCCTAATAACGACAGTTCCGTAACCGTTTTGATGGTCGTATCTTGTGTTGATACCTGGCATGAGCAGGCTCTCTTCCTGCAAATGTGGATGTGCTTGCATTTTGAAACAGAGAGCATTGCTCCTGATTTTTGGCACCAAGCGTTGATTTCGTTAAATAGGTTATTCAGGTTTATCAAGACATTTTTTTCTCGTTTTAAATTGATAAATATGTTAAAGTCATCGGCGTATGCTGTGTGGGTAAGGTTTTTGTATTTGTCTAAGATATCGGAGAGGCTGTTGAACGCGATAAGGAAAAGTATAACCGAAAGTGGGGATCCTTGCGGTATACCGTTGTGTAATGGTTGTATCGTCGACGTGCTATGATTGGCTCTAACTCTGATTTTCTTATTTGACATAAAGTGTGACACGTAGTTGGTTATAATTGGACCGCAGCCCCATGCCGCGAGTTGGTTAATGATTGTGCGTAGCCCTATTTTTTCAAATGCTTTGGCAAAGTCTAGGGATATGATTGAGAGGTGTCTCTTTTCGTTTAGGGCTCTGTTGATAAGAGCATCTGCGTAAAGCAAACAGTCCATAACGGATTTCCCTTTTTTAAATCCGAGTTGTCGGCTACTTAGTAGTTTGTTGGATGTTGCAAACCACCATAGCCGTTTCGAAATTATTTTATCTAATGTTTTTGATAAGCATGGATTGAGGGAAATAGGTCTGTAGGATTCTATTAAAGTTTTGTCAGTTCCTGATTTGTGTATAGGGATAATTATGCTAGTTTTGTAGGTCTGAGGAACGTGTGACTTTAGGATGACATTAAAGAAATTTATGATTCTCATTTTGACCGGGTTCGCGACGTGTTGGATCATTGGATAATTTATTTTGTCCTGTCCTGGTGTTTGACCTTTTAGGCTGTTCAGGGCGGCTGAGAATTCTAAAAAGATTATTTCTTGTTCCATAAATAAAGCTGTTCTATGTGTGGTGTTACCTTGGTTAAGTGTGAGTATGTTTTTTATTTAAATATTTATTCAACCTACTGCATTTTTATAAAAAGCACTATATTCATTAATAGAGTGCCGAAAGAAGCAGGCGCCTCCCAAACATTTAATCCGCTTACTTATTCGGTAGCTGTTTAATACCTATACAAATTTATATTTTCGTTTCAAGTAAGTAAGAAATAACCGTTTTTTGTAGACCTTTGAAATCGAACAATACATCAATCCATAATAATCATTGTGTTCACACTTCCAAAAATAGACAGTGAATCTATTCAAAGTCTACTCAAAATGAAAAGTTCCGTCTGCCTGGAAGTGCTTCCCAAATTTCAGTTATAAGCCCCTCAACTTAGCCGACTTTGGCATCCGGTAGCAGCTTGTTAGTTCGTTCTTAATCATTGCCCACTGGCCCGCTGACCATTTAGCTCTCAACGACTTCCGTTACGCTTGAAAAGAATTCTTATTTATTTGTTTTCACAACCCTCTCCTCACCTGACACTTTTATTTTACCATTTTTGCGCTTGTTTTGTCAGCGATTTCAAAGAGATGGTTATCTAAGAGCTTTCTGCCTGTCGGTGGCTTTGTCTCATCGACCATATACGAGTGTATAGTATCTTTGGATCCCAGCTTTTGTTGTTACCCGACATCAATATCTCGCCGTCGATCGCCTTTCATAATTGTCACACATATTTAAGCTGGAAAACTGGTTTCCTGATCCATGACATTCGTTGTCTGTGGGTCAATTTTTTCTTCATTAGTGCATTTTAGTACACCGACCGATCGACTGTCTTTTTCCTTCTCCGTCATCTTCACTTGCACATTTCATTTCGCTGTGACAACTTTTTAGCCAAGCGTTTTTTAATAGCGCCATTTTTACCTCATCATGCGAATAATGACCATTAGCCGACCGCATGTTTAGCGCAAATGTTTCAAGGTTGCTCACGATAACGGTATCAAGTCCGGTCCTATGAGTTCAGCGTGAGAGCAAACCCATCCGGAAACATTAGTTTGATTTATAGGCTCAGCAGGCAGACTATAATTATTTCAAAATTAATTTAGGCTGTGCTATTATTGAAATATTGATAACCCGATTAGCAAATCCCTTGTTTTTAGTTTCTTAAAGATTACTAAAAAGAAGAACTTTTCGTAAAGATCTGTACTTAAAACCTAGTGAATATTTATACCCGTTACTCGTAGAGTAAAGGGGTATACTAGATTCGTCGGAAAGTATGTAACAGGCAGAAGGAAGCGTTTCCGACCCCATAAAGTATATTGATAAGGATCACTAGCCGAGTCGATCTAGCCATGTCCGTCTGTCCGTCTGTCTGTCCGTCCGGATGAACGCTGAGATCTCGGAAACTATAACGGTATCAAGTCCGGTCTTATGAGTTCAGCGTGAGATCAAACACATCCGGAAACATTAGTTTGATTTATGGGATCAGCAGGCAGACTATTAATGTTTCAAAATTAGTTTAGGCTGTACTTTCATTGAAATATTGATAACCCAATTAGCAAATACCTTGGTTTTAGTGTCTTAAAGATTACTAAAAAGAAGAACTTTTCGTAAAGATCTGTATTTAAAACAGTGGTCGGCAGAGGCCTATCTAGTGAGCATAGGGAAGTGTTCTGCCCATCCTCTGCTAGCTCACGTATAACGTAGATGTTCGTATGACTTCGGCATGGGTCTTCGGGTCTTTTTTTTCTCAGCTTCGGCGCACTTTTTTGCTGCTGCGGCAGAGAATTTCAGTGCAAAGCAGAGAAACGTCAGGCGTCAGAGCGCTGCGCGCCAACTTCGTGTTTTTTACACTCACACTAATGCAAGGCAAACTTGCGATGGTATGCGTGTGCCGACCACTGATTTAAAACCATAGTGAATATTTTATTATACGTTTGATGCATCGAATAGGTGTTTAAAGATTCAGAAAAAAATCCACTAACTTAATTCTATTATTATCCATTTAATTCTAATATCTTAAAATTTTATTTTAATTTAATATGTTTTTCTGTTTAACTTGAGTTATACTTTTATTACATTTTTTTCTGTGTATGCCGAAGCCGGTTGTTCATTCAAAACATAAACAAAACTCAGTGTTCATTTTGCCGGCTTTTTTCAGGCACCACCAATGAACTCTCTCTCTGCAACGGTCGAGTTCATCAGTTCAGCAGCACGTGTAGTGGAAAACAAGAAAAACAACCCATGCGCTCTCTTGCGAGGCAGAAGATACTCAGATACTCGCCTCAACAACTGCGGATCAGCATCGCCGATGATCGTGGGCTTACTTTATTCCTCTGTTTTCAGTTCGATTTGAACGCGCGAACGGGAAGCTTCGAAAAAGACGGACGATCGCGGTCGGAAAAGCTATTTTCATTTGGCGGGAGAATGTGTAAAAAGTGCATGCCGTTTTAAAAAAGAAAAGTGTGTTGATGGAGGAGTTAGCCAAAAAAAAGGTGTGGAAAAAAGGAGGAACTGTGTCGAATGGGAAAAATATTTGTGCATTTATTTGAAATCAAAGTAAAAATTAAATCAATAAAAATATTTGTAAATAATACAATTAATAACAGTAACTAGTAATTCTTATAAAATTTAAATTTTGAAAATTTTTAGTCAAAACATTATATTTATGTGGGATATGGATACATTGAGGGATTTACAGCCACCTATTTAATTTCATATGGGGGCACACTGTTCAGAGTTCCACAACCTCATAGCATATTTCATCAGCCAAAAACGCAAAAGAGTTACTATCCCTTTTCATCAAAGTGATCTATATCCATCACCCTCTTTCATTAGAAATTACGCCTTATAAATGTAAGCAAGTCAGTTGGTTGGATGTGGATTTTTTTCAGAGGAAGTCGTGTCATCCATAGAGTGCGAAAATCGTGGAGTTTAAATATAAAACCTTTGTTTCTTTAATTTACTTAACTATATCCGAAAAAAACATTTTAATTTGTAATACCCTACATTTATAATCACAAAATGTAAATATATTATATATATTTATATTAATAAGTTCAATTTTTAATGGGATTTTTTAAAATATTTTTATTATAATACTGAAATATATTTATAAAATAGTAGGACCCTCTACTTCATTCAACTCAATTTAAATTTAAATTATTTTTTCCGGTGTGACTGTGCATTTTGCTTACATTAAAGTTCCCCCATTTTTTGCCTCCTTTAAAGCTATTTTTGGAGCTCAGTGCGTTTTCCTTTTCATTTCGGAATCCCGTTACCGTACATTTGCATCTTTTCCCCAGCATTTCCGTTGCGTGTGCAAAAATCGACAAACAAAACAGGAGCAGAATGCTAAAGTGCAGTGATGTGAAAAAATAGAGAAGAAAAAATATTGTATATTTTTAAATATTCGCCCTCAAGGCGCGGCCAACCAAACGACCAACGAAATAATAATATGAACAAAAATAAGACCAACCCTTTGGTGATTGCCCCCTGCTAAAAATGCGTTGCATGTGTTTCTAATAATGAAGTGTTTATTTTGAGCGCCGCAAGTGAAATGCATTTGAATGCCACAGAGCAGCGAGTGGAAATCAAGAGATAAATAAAATCCGGAAATTCGAAAGTGTTTTCATATATCTTTGTTGTGCTTTTTTACCGATCCCCTTTTTTTTTGGTGGAGAGCCTGTAATTTGGATTGGATTATTTCCCTTGGCGGGTAAGCATTTTATCAGAAATCTCCAATACCAGCAAGCAAATTGTGATTTATGCACTGATTGTGAAATATATTCCCCGCTTTTGCAATCCTCGCGCTTCTTTGTGGCATCGGTGTAAAGTATCTTTTATTTAATGGCCAACCATCTCCCAGTTTTCGTCTTCCACGCTCTGTGCTTTAAGAGATTGTATCTGCTGGGCTGTTTTTTTGATGTAATTTCAGTAAATTGGTTTAATGTTTTAACAGTTCGTTTTGAGTCCGATGGCTGCAGGTTACTCTTTAAGATACTTTTGAGTATCTTTTGTGGATCTATAGATTTAAACATTTAGATTAAAGAATATTTTTTAGAATGACTTTAAAGTTCTAAGGCTCAGAAATAATTTTAAGTCATCTAAAACTTTGCCATCACATTTCTGTATTCAGCACTCCCCATATCCCCCACACACTTAGCATTTTTTACCAGAAAAACAAAGCTTATCAGTGAAAAAATCTGATGCCTGGCTCGTTTTCCAACTCACCTTAAATGGCAAGGTACTTGATGCATTCCTGAAGCTTAGTTAGCCATTTTTCTTTCGTCATTCGGGGCAACCAGAGACAATAACAAACAACGCCTTGGAGTACAGCTTTTAAACAAAGCCCACAAATCATATTACCCATCAGCGGCAGCAGCAGTAAAACTAGGCTCTGCCACGCCCACCGCCTTAGAGAAGGGTAAAGTGCATGGGGACAAGTCGAAACACATCCGAGCAACTATTTTGCACACATAAATCTGACTTATGGCACCCACTAGCACACACACACTCAGTGCGTGGGAGGCAGCTCAAAGGGGGCGTGGCTGGGCCCTACACTACACGGAGAAAAATGTAACATCATTACTGAGATCAAAAAAACCAAGATATCTTACAGAACTTTTAGAACTTTTATATCCCAAATGTTATTTTTTTTATAATTTGGTTCTATTTTAATTATTAAAAAAAAGATATTTTGAAACCTTAAGTCTATAAAACTTAAATCTGGTGTGATCTTTGAACTTTAATCTATAAAAATTGATTATATTGCAAAACATACTATTTAAATATGTGTTTATCATGGATATTCTACAGTTTTCTATATTGTATAGATTTTTTTCGGTACCATATAGCCATTCCATTCGGAATGCTGCCTTGTTGATGATGTGACTCTGTTAACAGACCGCGAGGGCTTTTGAAAATGAAAAATGCTGATAACTGCAACAAATCACCGACTCAACCCGACTCTCGGGCGTAAATTGCAAGAATGTGAGCTCGTTCATAAAAACATCATTTATGAGGGGGAGTCTTCTGGATTAACAGCACCTTTTGTCTATGCCCGCACACCGAAAGCCAAAAAGTGGCGCCTAATGATGAATGCAATTGCCGCAATTTGCTTTTACTATTATGACCAGCAAAAACAGGAAAAGGCTTCCCAGAGGCAAATTGTCTAGATAAGAGGGGGAAATGGGGAGGAGCTGTAGACTCGTAAAATGAAAAGCGTTTTTCGGTGTTTGCATTTGCCAGTTTAATGCTTGAGATGTAATAGGGAGGATTTGACCTTTCGCCAAGGCGAAAATCGTGTTTGTTGTTATGCACTTGGCTTGAATTGGATTTTTGTGGCTATAAACAGGGTAAAAGGGGTTGGAAGTCTCCGGTTATGAGCAACTAGTATTTGCTGTCTTCAAAATAAACTGTTGATATATATTAATAAATATTCAAGTAAATTGTTCTTGAATTGAGAACATTTGTTCTTAAAAACCGTGTAACACATTTTGGTATCAATGTACTCAATATGAGAACGTCTGAATTTTCTCTGTGTACAGTTCTGTAATCTTTTGGATTTCAAGTTTAATAAAATTTTTTAATTAATAATGTAATGTATATATTTAAATTGCATCATACTTCTATGCCGATAGGTACTCTCTAAATTCAATCATCTAGATTTCCTCCTTATGATATTTCTCTTTTGAATACGAAAGTCATTGTTTAATTGCAAGGGCATTGAACATTCGAGCAGTCGGGTTCTTTTGTTTTGCTCGACTGTCGCTGGAATTGACAGACGAATAATACGAGGAAAAATTGTTAACCGAACAGGAATGATATACAAAATAAAGCTGGTGGTCTGAAACGTTGGAGAGCTTAAGACGATGATGAAGATGCGCGCGAAAAACGTGACGAACGATTTGTGTGCTGAATTTTATACATACTGTTTTTCGTGGAAAACAACATCAACAAACCAATAAGAGTGAGAAATATGCCTTCGATAAAAGCGTTTGGCCAAATAAGTTGCATTCAAAGTTTTTTAGTCCATTCAATATGGAATGCTATCGAAATGTCAAGAAAGTGGGGAGTGGAAGTTAAGGAAAAATAGAGAAAAGTAGGGAAAATGGGGGGAACAAGTACCAGACAAGACAGCTTAAAATATTGTATTATCGATAGTTTTACAATATTGTCAGCTTGATATTTTTGACAGCAGAAAGTTCTTTGAAAAAGTTGCAGTTCCTGCTTTTATTTCGAATAAATATATTTTATTTCAGACCCACTTACTGTTCAAAAGTAGTTTATGGCAACCCACAATCGGCTGATGCTCAATGCTCCATCTACTTATTTTCTGGTCCCTCTTTCGCTGTCTTTCAGAGTCTGGCATTTTGCTAAATTTTTATTTGTTCCCACAGTTTGTCGTTTGGCATAAATACATCGTTAGCGGCAGTTCCAGCTTCATCTTGGGCTTAGCTCTCCAGCTTCACCTCGGGATCTTTGCGAGAATGGAGGAGGAAAAAGTTGCAGGAAGCTGCAGACAAAAAGCTGAACTAGACGGAGACAAAAACTACAGCCCATAGTCGCGGTCTTAGACGCTGGCTTAGTCGTAATAGTAGTTATTGCCTTACATGCACATTTAATGTTCTTTAGAGGCGGTGCGACAGCTAAACTAAAAAAAATTCAAGACTTAAGAAAAGCAAAAGCTTGAAGAAAACCTAGGTCAATTCTCGGATACTCTTTTCGTGATCGGACATAAATTATGTGAGTTTTATGTGCCTATCCTGCTTTCGGAAGTCCAGTTTATTACAATATTTTTATGTATTTCCTTTAAGCGGTTACTGACAATCAGTAATTTGCACTAAGTTCATGTTAACACGATTTTTACTAGTCATAAATTGTAAAGAGGGCTTATGGTAAATGCTTTAATGAGGAATTACCAGAACTCTTTGTTTAATAATTGTGTAAAATGAAAGTAAATTGTAATATTTTGGTAAACAAAAATTGATACAAAACAGAAAAAGTCAATAATGGTAGTTAAAACATTTTTAAAAATAATATCTTATTTATTATATTTATGAAATATTTATGTGATATTACGTTATAGACATTTAAAAAATTATATTGGTAAATCACATGCTTAAGATTTTTTTTAAAGTAGTATTCAAAGCTCTAGTCCCAGACGCTTCCCCGACTTGTAGGGCATACTAAGTGTAAGACCCTATGTGTCGTGCCCCTGTAACCCCGCTTTCTTCGCCCCCGCTGGAGTCTACTCCCCTGAACTTTGGGGGGCACCCACCCCCTCCTTATCCCGGTGGAATGGCAAGTGAAGTGTCTGTGAAACGGTGCACAAGTGAAAACAACAAATGGGTCGCCTTGTCGTAGCATCTCCGAAGTGGCTCCCAACTCGAGCTCACGTTTTTGTTTTTTATTTCGCCGTCGATTAGCTGGCAGTTCATGTCAATGTCTACAGTGCTCCCCGTACAGTCCTGCCCCCCTGCGACGGCCATGTAAAGTTTTTCTGCACAATTGCTCATCACGTTGAGCCGCAGCTTGAGGTCTCCCCTCGTTCTTCGAGGATGAGGAATTGTCGCCGATTGTCACTTGTCCCCGACTTTTTTTCCATTTGCTCTACTTATAAATCAACTGAATTCATAATTTTTGCAGGCATCTTTTGCCGACTTTAATGAAGTTTTGCCAGAAGGGTTGGACCCCATCTTAGCTCTCGGCCACTCGAAAGAGGATGTCGTTGTTTATTTATTCGAAACTTTTTTCTTGCAACACTTGGTTTCATGCTGAACTGCGTTTTGGAGTTCATTAAGCGGGTTCAGTCGGAAGAACCGCAAAAATAATCTCGAAATGCGAGGAGTGTAAGGTTGGGAATCAATTCAGATGGGGATTGGTATTTATGTCTAAAATGTAGAATAAAGAACCAATATCTTTTGTGTAACCAATAATATTAATTATAATATTTTACGAAGAGCATTGTTATCTTTCAGTTGAATTAAAACCTCTAATTTAATCCCGAATTTAACCCTAGAAAGCAGACCATTGTTGGTAGAGCAGCAGGTAATTGTGTGTAAAACCTAGCTTAATTACCTATACGATATAAAAGCCCAGCACTTTGCCATTCAATTCACTTAATAAGCCACCCATTTATTCCGCAGTCTCGGCTAGAATATTTCAATAATCCCACAAGCAACGAATCTATTCATAACCATCACCTCCTTGGGCATTCTCTCACAATCGGAGATGCCAAAGTCAATGCCGGAGCTAATTCGCCACGACTTATGAGGTGGAACAATGTGGGGTGGCCAGCGGAGGAACTCGGTGGCAGGAGGACAATCCCAAACTGATTTGGCTACCACTTAATGCCCCACTATCGGGTCCAAAAGTTCCCCCGAGGTGCTGCACGTTCACTCGACTCGACTCCTCCATCTCCATGGGCCAATAAACATATTAAAGACGTGCCACAAAGGCAATTACTTAGGCCCAAAGGGAGGGGGGCGCAGCAAGGTATGGATGTGCAACGGATATATGCAAATGGGCTGGCATATATGAGCAGAGCCGACTAGTTTGTCAACCAATTTGAGAGGCCCGGCTCGTGAGAATCTTTTTGTCCAATGGAAGGGAGAAGAGCCTAGTCACGCTCGAGTTTTTGGCCCGCAGAGTGGAGTTGAGCAAGTTATCTGTGGCCAAAAGAGACACAGACGCAGACCGGCAAAGAATGCCATTTGCCGGAGTCTAAAATCGAGAATACAGAATCCAGAGATGCGAGGGGGCGTGCAAATAAATCTTGGGGGCAATTACCAGCCCCAGACGCCCAAAACGGGCCAAGGCTAAACGGGTTCACAAGTGTTTGGCCAGAATGCTGTGTGTGACCTTTTATGGCTGGTCTGGGTCTGGAGTGGTGGGTACTTCTACTTCGGCTTCTCCAGTGGAAGGAACCACACATTGCACTGCCTTCGACTTAGACAATTTTTAAATTGTCTTCCTCCCGCTTGACTGCGTTTGGATTTATGGTCAAAAGATCTCCGACAAGTTTTGTGCCAGGAGAGCACTTTAAAAACGCTAAACAGTTTCCTGGGAAGCGCTGGCAAAATGTTACACTTAAAAATTATGATGCTTAATTATTATTTATTTAGTTTTAGAAGCAAAGAAGGCTTTATGTATATAATTTGATTATATTACGAAAAAGAAGATTAAACTTTGATGTACAACATTAGTGTAATTTTCTATATTTTCATTTAAAATAATAAAGTAATTAATTAAACTAGACAATAAAAAAAAAATAGTCTAAATATTTTTTGTATACAATTTTAGTAGGTTTATATTGGTCTTATATTTATTATTTGTTTATTTCACGTGTTACTTTTTTATTTTTAAAATCATTTAAACGCAGTTCCTATGGTAAAACCATTGTTACTTATACTTATTGATTAAATGGAATGTATTACAAACTCATCATTTTTTACTTTATAATTTTTTTTATTCTTCTACTCGATTTGTTTTCCAAACATTTTTCTCCCTGTGCACCCAAGTATTCCGTCTGATTGAAGGCACGCCAAGCTATGCAGCACAGATGTACTACAGCTGAGTGGAGCTCCTCGATCTATGGGATCGAGCGATCCTCTGTTCGGAATCGATCTCATGGTCCTGGCCATTTATTTATTTATTTGTGGCTCTTTTCATGTCGTCAACTTGTTGTGACTTTGTTTGGCATACATAATAACATGAGGAACCACAGCAACCACTTCGGCCCATTCGCAGATCGAGGATCCATTGGGGCCAACATAGATCACTGACTGATCATCAATTCGCTGATTCTCCTCGGCTAAATGCTTAATGTCATTGCTGTGTTGTTGTTTGCTGCTTGTCGGTTGTTTGTTTGTTTGGCCGGGCTTTATTTTGTTTGGCATGTTTTATCTGCATCTTTCATGTTCGCATGTAATTTACTTTTGACTCGCCACGATCATCAGTCTTTAACCGAGTAGATCTCAGGTTGATCTGCTTTCTCGGTCAGTCTTTTTGCGCATTTTCCAGTTAATTAACTTTTGACTTGTCGCTGATTTGATTTGGCTTTGATTTGCGTTGGCAGTTTCGCGTTTCCACTTTGGGTTTAACTGATCTTCTTCACTTTGCCGTCAATTGTTCATGTGAAAAGCCAAACGTGCCTTCTCTTAAGTGCTTAAATGGAAATTGAAGTGGAATTAGTTGCCTAACGAGTCCGGCAATTATGGGGAGATACTAAGCCGAAGCCGAAGAGTGTGACAGAGGGCCAAAGAAATAGATCGATCAATTAGGTAATTAGAGTTATAAGTGTTCCGGACTGGTCGGTCAACTTGAGGATCGGTTTTTCTCTGGGAAGCCACGAGGAAAACATCGCAATGAGGAGTGCTTGAAGTAGCTCAAGAACTTATTGAGTAAGAGTTCCCGAGAAGCGAATAAAAATAAAACAGATCCGACAAGATAGGGAGAGGAACTATATCAAGTAGGGGAAAATTCCTAGAATGTTTGAGTAGCCATTAATTGCCTTGGAAGATCAATTATTTTACTTGTGCTATTTATAAAAATTAAATATATGGTTAGGACACTTTTTTTCTTCAACTTTCAAACAACAAACTTCAATAACTTTAGTAAAGCTTAAGCAGATAGTTAAAAAACTTGAATAAACTGTTTTATCTTCTCCTCCACATCCAGTTAACCCAAAAATGCCGCAATTCAAAGATTTATATCACCAACCATCGCAGACAAAGACAAATTGCTACATTAAGCGATAACCGATCTAAGAGAAATAACAACAATTAATTCAATTTGCATTTTGTTTAAATAAACCAGCGTGGCCCCAAGAAAAAGGGTAACAAATTGTAAGCGATAACAAAACAAAAATGAAATTTTTGCCATGCATATGTAAATTAAAAAGACAGAAAATCACCAATACAAATTGAGGCAACGAGAGGGATTGCCGATGGCGGAACCTATCAAAGCTCAAACCAAAACAGTTGTCGGCATGCGATTTTATTGACCATTTCAGATTCAATTAAGGGTAATTTAATTTCAATAATAACTAGATAGACAAGGGGACAGCCCCCTGAATGGACACAAAAGATACCCGAACATATGTATCTGTATCTTAGGCCACATCTGTATCTGTGGGATATCGTCGAAATCAACATCATTGCGGTTGCTGCTGATGACTTGGAGCCACAAGCTTTGGATTTCGACGTCTAGTTTTGGTCACAGTTACAGTTATGGACATATTGCCAACGCTCTTGGAGCACCAAAAAAATATTTGCTACTTTATGATTCCAAAAAGTTTTAAAAATATTAATGTTAAATATATTGTATTTTTTAAGGAAAGTCGCTCATTTTATTTATTTTAAGTTACAAGTTCAAAGACCAATTTTAGCTTTTAATTTCATATTAATTAGTTACCTAGATTTTCTTCTCTGTATAATGATTGTAACTGGTTTTTGGCTTTGATTTGAATGTTGCGTGTCTCATACTCCTCATGTTGCCTGCACTTCAATGACTTTATGTACACATTCTTTGTGCTATTGTGGATTGTTTTGAAACTAATGCTCTTAATGATACAGTTTTTGTATTTTTCGAGATTGAGGAAATGTGTTAGAGTAATCATTGAGCAATCTGTGTTTGTTAGAGGAAATGTTGAAGTGAGAAAGTAATTTTTAACAAAATTAATTGCAGTTATCTATCTTAATTGAAAAATAAGTGAAGATGTACTAAGATAGAAATATAAACAAAATATAATTTTCTAGCAATAAATGCTAAATTATTGATCAATTAGAAATGCCACTTTCAACTTGACGTAAAAATATAATCATCTATTCAAATCAAAAAAATATTTTCATGATTTCCCTCATCACTTAAAAACTCAACCACAGTTAATATTGACACACACTTCCATCAGTCACCTGTCCGACCCTTTTTCCACCCAAAACATTTTTTGTTTTACCTGCCACAAGCTCAATTTCAGCTAATTTGCTCATCACTTGACCAAACACTCCAGTCGACCCACAAAAAATATAAAGCCTTAATAATTTGCGGGCCCCTGATATGGGATCAGGTCACTTTGGAGCGGTTTTTTGTTGTGGTCAACTGGTTGCCGTTGTGGGTTTTTTATTCAATTTTCTGTTTTGGTCGCGTGCAGCATTCGCTATCGATGACGCTTTTTTAGGCCCAAAACAAAAGACGGCACACGCAAATGTTTTTCGTTTTTTGTTTTTTGTTTCGCTGCGTTTTGTTCGACATTTTGTTAGGTTTTTTTTTGGCGCCAGTGCGTGTTGCATGCGTTCCAAAAAACCGACATGAAAATTATGACAAAAACAGCAGCAGCCGTGAAAATGTTTGGCTTCGGCCATTGCCAAACACACAAGGCACATTCTATCTATGTTAATTAATTAACAATTAATTAGGTGCACCAGCCACGACATCGACCCCGACGAATTGAATCGATGACGTCGCTAATGGTTGATGATGACTTTTTGAAATTTTTCGGACCTCCGTTTTCTTTCTTTTCCTTTTTATTTGGGTTTGGCCCCGTTTCCCCGCACATTTCGGGTTCGTTGGGTTAGCGTGCCTAACCGAAATGTTTGGCCAAGAAAATAATAGAAAAAAAGGCAAAGAAGCCGCTGAAGTTGCCACCACTGCCCCTGCCACATATTTTATTTTTATTTTTTTGGTCTGTTTTGAACTCATCTCGTGCGGGTGCTGCAAACCTTCCGTGTGTCGTTTTGTTATCGGTCGCGTTTATCAAATGCGAGACAGCTTTTTATTAGACAATCCCCGTTGCCCGACCCGATCCCGACCCCAATCCCCTGTTTTTGAGGCATATGAAATTGATTAATACAGCATGATAAATATTTTCAAATTCCGTTCAATTTCTTCGATATCTTGAAGCTGCCATTAAGCCCATGATCTATAGTTGTTCGATAAGTTTGTGTATGTCGGGGTGCAGCCTCCTTTGATAATGACGGATCGAAGCGTATCAAAAACAATTTTTGTTAAGAGTCTTTGGGTAATGGATAAATGTGAACTTTATCTCGGCTGAAAATGATTAAAAAATTACAAATTAAAATCGGTCAAATATTATCGGGGTATCGGATTAATCAGTAGAAAATATCATGGGAAAGTAGAAAGCGTTGAATTCGAGATTTTAAAGTAATTTATAAAGATGGATAAAGTTGAGTGGAATTAATTGAATAGAAGAAAATAGGTTAAGGTGGTGATATTCTTATAAAATGTTAAATTTACATTTTATGACAGAAAAATACTTACAAAAAATTTAAAATAAATTTAAAAAACATAATTAAACTAGGTTAAACTCATTGAAATTAAATAACCATAATTCAATTAACGAAAACCCACGATGAATGCGACGAAATTTAATTAAAATCCAAATCGTTTTCGCACAAACTTAGTTAAGAGATAGGGAAAACGCAAACGCCTAAACCAAGCATTTAACAAGTGCAAAATCTGCGTATAAATCTGCTAATCTCTGCGCCTTGCCACCTCGAAAACAAATGGTCTAGAGAAGCGCCAGAATGGAGAATGAGTCAGAAGGGGAATATTCCGGCCAAGCCCAGACTTGAAAACAACTTCCGGCAGAAAATAAACTTTCCCTGCCACCAAAAAAGGGTTTATATCTATCGAGGGGGTTAACAAACTTCGCACCCAGGCAATAAAATTCTACAGGGTGAGGCTTCTCCTCCCCCTAAATCACCCAAAAGCATAATACAAATTGCTTGCATGTCTGAGCATTTTATGACAATGGCCAACTTCTCCAGACTGTTAATTAATATGTGCGGAATGGGTTTGAAATCCTAGCGATTTGTTGGGCCAAGCCCATTCTTCTAAGCAAAGCATTTGGAGCATAAATGACTGATTCATAGTATGCTAAAGAGATATATGGATTTATTTGCAACAGATAAGCATATGTTTATGGGTAATAAATCAAAAACCAAATTAATTAAAAATAATCTAAAGCATGGGTGGAAAAATCAACGCATGAAATGGCTTGCTTTTTGATTGATAGAATGTTTGTTTGCTTGAGGCCTGTCGGAAAGCCCAATATCATTAAGATAATTTTCCATTTCCCTATCCCTATTTTGATATATGATATGCGGCCACCTTGCATTAATCTTTCTATGCTAGAAAAAAAAGTAAGTATGCGGAACCAAAATAGAAAATCACCGTGTCAAACTAAATTAAAAAATGTATCAAACCCAATAGATATTAAAAACAATATAAAAGGGTGAGGTAAAACAGGAAAAACAAAATTAGAATTCATGTTCATTTTGTAACAATGGTAAAGTCAAAGGTACTCAGAACATTTCAACGATGGAAAATCCCAGTGTTCCAGTGAAATGATAAATGATGGAAATGCTGACCAAGAAATCATTTTTTATGCTACTTGTTTCTGTTTTTTCTCCTTAAACGAATGTCAGAAAAAAGTGCCGACATCATCGCCATCATTATCCTAAACGACACAAGTCACAAAAAAGTAAACCAAAAGGCTTTTTTAAGCAGCTACTTAAAGCACTTCCTAAATATTAAATATTATCATCATCATCAAACACAGTAAAATTATTTCAATAACTCTAATTCTTGTGAAATCAATTAGGGGAAGAGGCTCTCCACTTCCTCCTTTATTTATTTATACAAAAGTCTTTGTTTATGAGGCTCTCTGACTTAAATGGAGCAAACCACTCACACAATGGTCACAGCTGGGGGTTTTTCGGAAGAAAGAAAGGCATTTTTGTTCCATATGATAAATGATGATGTACGCAAATTTGTTTATGACTGGAGGCAATCTAATTGATGATCATGTGTGAGAGTACTTAACATTTTCCTCTTCAATCGCAGCTGAGAACTTTTACGTTAATCGTTTCAAGTCACAAGTTTTACACATTTTTCTCCCCTGATGGAGGTGGTAAGCCCGCTCTAACCTAGTTGCCAAAGTCGTTAAGGTTTCTTTCTGTTTTTTATGGCATTGTAAAATCATCCCTAATGACCCAATTCGGTAAGCAAATTAAACCACAGGATTTATGCTGATTTACACACGAAATCTCCTCCCATTCCGGCCTTTTCTCAGCTCCAACCTTAACTAAGCCCATAAAATAACCGCCAGAACAAGGCATTAAAATGGCCAAGGGGCAGCTCGAGGGAAATAAATCAATATTTAAATTTTATTAGCGGCATTCAACGAGGCGTATGTGCCATGTTATCATCATCATCATCAAACTTTGGGCGCTCGTGCACGACAATTGTAATTAATTGTTAATGTGCCTACATAAATATATATAATTTGCTTATTTTGTGCAGCAAATATTTGCTTTACCACTAATTTACACACAACACCGACCATGCGGGCCTCAAAGAGTTTACGTTGGCCACAGGCCACAGGCCATGGCTTTAATGTGTTTTTTAAATTTATAATGACAGGGGGAGGCATAATGTTAATGCACGAAAATTCTCTGAGGGCTTTTTAAATTATAAAAACGGCGGAGATTGAATGAAGTCAATGTAAAAATTATTAATGAAATGTTTTACATGTAATGTGATTAATCAACTTGATTGGCGGAATGAATCAATGAATTTATTATTTTTTTTAACAGCTGGGGAAAATATTACTTGAAATTTAAAATTAAATTTAAATTATTTAAATAATATCTCCTTGCCAAGTCTGTAGATCCTCTTCGCTCCTCATTATTTTATTGACAAATTACTTTATCAAACGCTGAGCAGGGGGAGAAAAAATAGGAAAATAGTTTTCCTTTCGCTTACACATTCGCTGGTACTGAATGAGGGAGAAAAGTGGGGAGTGCTCGATTCTCGATGGGCGGCAAAAGATAATGATAGTCTTGCTTGGATGCCTGCTCAAGCATTTTGTGGGTGGGGGTGGAAATGGGGGGTAAATGGCACTCATACATAATGATTATGGGGCCACTTTTCTCATAAAAATTCTAGCGGCAGCCCCACGATAATGATGCTGATGGGTGGATGGAATGAGATGCGAAATGCCACTGATGATGTCAAAACAAGCAACAAATTGGGTTCGACTAGCAAACACTTGTCATGAATTGAATCATTGATATTTTCCCTGATTACGCACCACATCATAATCATTATATTTTACTGTAATAAACTTTTGGCTTTGTTTTATCAGACGGAAAACAAACAAAAGACATGGAAACCCTCCAATAACAAAGGAAAATATATTGAGGGATGTATCGCTGATTTTCTTGGCATTTAAGCTAGTGAAGCATTCATGGGTAAAATCTTGTCTTTGAAATGAGATGCCTCCCAAGCTTTTCCGGCTCCTCAATCCTTTCCCAGAATTCACTAACAAGCCTTGAAGAGAGATTCACTTTAATTCACTTTAATTCTATTAAACTAACTCGAGTTGCCAAATCTTGAAAGAGACAAATTTGAGGGAAAATTAAATTGAATTAAGTAACTGAGAAAGTTTGAATACGGAGAAATATTAATTGGGCTGGTTAAATTAAGTGAGCTGCTTGAAACTTAACAAAACAAGCACTTAAGTGTGTCAAAATATTTAAATAAGTAAATATATGGCTTAAACAATGCCTTAGCGTTATACAAATATTTTGTCACCGCATTTATCATTTAAATACGTCATTAAAATACGTCTGTATTCGTATAAATCAAATAACTAACTACGTGAAACCAAAAAATGCTCGTATAATATAATCATAATAAATAAGAATTGTCGGTCGTTGTCCTTGATTCAAATGTATTCCTCTGAAGAGTAATCCGTGAAATAAAGCCTATTATTTGCAAATATTTATATTTTCCCCGCCAATTTAGTGGCCTTGCACAATCGATTGGCTGTTTAACTTTCGCCATTAATTTAAAATTAGTTTCCATTCGCTGAAATTTGCTGGCTTTGACCATTTTATTCCGCAAGTTGACCGCACGGGATTCGATTCAATTTACCCATGCCGAGCGATAATGCAATATGTTTATCAGTTTATTGATTTTTTGAGGGGAAAAGCAAACACACATCGAACTCCCCCAGTGGAAGTGTGTATCCACAACATGCAACTGGAAGCTGAGGGCGAGCTGGCTGGCCAAGACTTATGTCAAATGGCACAAGATCAAATATCCTGTGGTTAAAATGCCATTCAGTGATAAATGGGACGCACATGTGAAAGAGGGGAGTACGTAGCACAAACAAATAAAGTTGGGGCACTGGGGCCAAAGGTTGGCAAATGGGGTCGTTAGAATGCATACCCACCCATCAATATGGTCACCATTTCCTCGGGAAAACTCCTCCATTAGTTTCCTTTGGCCAGGATTTTCTCCACAGGTCCCCATGTTCGTGTTGGCTGCGGTCGAAATTAAATTGCAATTTCCAACTTGCTTGGCCATTTTCGTTTTTATGGGATATACGCTGCAGCAGCCCCATCGAAGCTTTGTTCCCAACTGCAGCTACGTGCAAAGTGCCGGTGAAAAACCAAAGAAAAAAAACAAAGAAAATGAGGTGGAGGGGAAATAGTTTTTTCAACGCTAAATGGATAAATGGAATTGCAGGGTTAAGATAGCTTCAGGTTGATACTCGAGCATTCTCGGTTACCGTCGCGCTTAATGCATTTGATTTGCACTCGGTTGTGTCCCTTTCAGCCATCTTTCTCTTTTCCCGTCCGCTTGTCATCTTTTTCCATTTCCCAAAAGTTTTCAGCACGGAAAGTTAGGGTATTGTTGTAATCATATATTTTTTAAGCCCTTGTTTTGCAGGGTTTTATAAACTTAATGTCACAAAATATTTTACAATGTAAATGATTATAATATTTTTATGTTAGTCACATTTACTTTAAATTAACGTCACTAAAAACAATAATTCAAATTTTAAAATCTTAAAATTATCTATATTTGTGAAGTTCAATATTTTTGAATTTTTAAGTACAATAAACAGAAGAACATAGAAAAAAATATTTAAATTGAATATAAAATCCTTTGAAATACCTTATCGAAAATCATATTTCCCTTTTGTTCAGTAAGGGCATTCCAAAACTCACCCGAACTGCCAGCAAACTTCCTCTTCCTGTGTACTTTCCTCTTTTTTCATGCAATTTTGTAACTTAACTAGGGTTCATTCATTTAGCAATGTCAACAGTTGGCTGACCAGAGGCGTCTCCTTTGTTCGAATGCCCGAATGAATGAGCGAATGCCCGACTGACTAACTGAGTGATTGAAGCGTTTTGAGTTTGGGTTTGGGTTCGGGTCGAGTGTCGCAGACAGCGGAAATCCAAAACCCAGTCACTACTGACTACTGACCAACAAACTAACTGGCTGACTGACTGAAATGAATGGAAAAATGGGCGTGCGAAATCTGTGAGCAAAGAAAAATGATACCATCCGAACTAACTGAAATGGAATTGATAAATGATGGGGCAAAAGTTGCAGGAGCACCAAGATACTGTACTGCTGCCCATCGAAAGACAAAGGGCGCAGTGTATTCATTAAATATTTACTGCCCGCTACTCTAATTGCAATTGGGATAAGTATTTTATCGGTCATACAGATATGGTCAAATTTATAGGATTACTTAAGAGTGCATTTTCAAGAAGAGACTATCCTATACACCAAAAAAATTCTTACAAGAGATTTCCCTATTCTGAAATATATTTTTATTTTATTTATATTTAAATCTTTAATGCGTTTTATTTTGCCCGTAATTGTATTTGAGCATACATATGCTCCACTGATGAACTCCACTTGACTTTGAACACCACCCGGGCCTGCAATTAATTTCACTTTCAATTTACTTTTAATTTCCCCATTTAACGGCCAATGTGCCGAGTTGCGAGTTTTAAGGAAGCCGAATGCAAATTAATTTTAATTACCATCATTTAGATAATCAAATGAACTTGACCAGAAAAAGGCCGGCACCCAAAATGAAAAATTGAGCTTGGCAACCCTCAAGTTAAAGCGGGGCTGGAAATATTAAATTCAGGAAGCTCCTAGTCTGCGATTACACTGGAAATCAATTAGACTCTGCTCAATTATTTAGAACCCATTCTGGCATCGACAACTTCCGCTCTGAACTTTCAATCCCAGCAGCTGTTTAACTTTTTTTGCAATTTCAGATCCAACCTCACATAAGACTAAGCTTAGAAACTCAATGAATAATGTGGCTACCATTGTTTTTTTATTTTATTTTGTATTGGCCATGAAATTAAAGGCATTTGGCATTTTAATTTATGCACGTTAACAAATGAAATGTAAAACTTTGACATCTTCCTCGGGACTCAAAAAGCATTTAAATCCACTTAAATAAATCCCCGGCACTCCGTTCTCCTACCCTCCATATAGATTGAATAAAATAAGCTGTGGAAACTTTTGGCTTATGCCTGGGTTTTCCTGCGCTTTTCTCAATTTGCGGAGGGTTGAAAAACTTTTAAGCAAGTGAAGGGGAAAAACAATCAACGCGCAAGTGGTCGCTCTTGTGTTTAATATGTATATTTTTATTTGTAGATGAATTTTTGGCAAATTGCCCGCCAAAAGTTATTATGAATTAATTCACTTGTCTCGAGTCCATATGTTCTCTCTGGATGATTGCATAAAAGCTTTGCTAATAGTTTTTGCCCTGCACTTTACATATATATTGAACTCAGGTCCTTTCTGTGTTTGTCTCTCGGACAACAATTTTATTGCTTCCCAGGACTTCTCTTTGTTGGTCTGTGGCTTGTTCAAGTCAATCCTAGTTAATGCTTGTTATTGCTTGGATATTCCTGTGTCTGGTTCCCTTCCTGTTTGGCCTTCCTTTATTGGCCAGTTGACTTCCTTTAACTCTGGCATTTTCACAGATTTTTGGTTTTTGGCCTTTCGACATAGAACCCATCAACCATGTCCTTGGCATTTAAAAGTTTCAGCCCTGGCTTTTGATACTGACGAAAGTTTATGCAATTCCAATAAACATCAATATCGAAGGGCAAAAAGTATTAAGTGTGTGCGAAAGAAATGAAAGGGCTTTCAAGGGAAAAGAATGTGTAATTAAATGCTTAATAAAACGAAATAAATGAATTACTTAAGAAAGCCCTAAAGGGTTCAGAAAGGAAATAATCGGAAAGTGGACAAAATGTAAATATAATTTATGTATGCACTCCTGTATTACACTTCATTTAAAGCCTTTCTCTTCTTTGTTTTAGTTATGAAATAAGTATTTTGAAGGAAGCTGAGAATTGGAAATTTTGCTACCCTAAACTGTTTCTAAATATAAAAAATAAATACGTTTTCCCTTTCTTTAACACCTAATTAGGTACTATTTTGTTCATTGTCTAATCACCATTTTGAACAAAATGTTCATGATATTACAGCAGCTATTGGTTTAATATAGTTGCATGTGGTTTAATACAGTTATTTCATTTACAGTATTTGAAAGGGCTAATACCGTTTAACATTTCCCTCAATATGAAAAACAAAATTCAGCATAAATGCAACAAATTTATTGTTCCATCCCATAATGGAAATATGAAATTCAAATCATTTAACAATAACTAGGCGAACAAAACGCCATAGAGAAAAACCGAATATGAATGACAATCGACCAACGAATTGTATTCAGCGAACTAATGGCCAACAAAAACACATTTCAATTTGTTTACGATCAATGCACAATTTATTGAGCAATATTGCAATGGGCTTATGGCCCGCCGCAAAAACTAATTGCAGAAGTGCAAAAAGACGAGACAGTAAATTAAAATGGTTTAAAAAACGGGAAAACGCGATGGGGAAGCGGAAGGACTCCTGTTGTTGCAACCAAATGAAAAGCAGACACATAAATTACCAGCAGACAAAACAGGACGTGCGCATTGTCTGACATTGAAAACAGCAAAAAGCTGGCCCAAAAAAAATATTTGGGGGCAGAATCGTGCTCAAGTGTCGCAGCTCTAATTTATTTCGGGTTTTTTGGTCCACTCCAAAAGGGCTTTTTTGCATGCGTCGACCGCAGCTGCAACCAAAACTAAAGCATGGATGTGGACAATGCTTAATTAGCAGAGTGAACCAGACACTTGAAAGTTTCGGTTCTGGGTGGTACTGGTTCTAAAGCCTCTGCAACTGCCATCAAGAACTCATTTCCGGCTGTACGAAGGGCGAAAGAAACTTCCCACAGGATTGCCTGCAATTGCAACAAATTTGCAGCCATTAAATTATTAAATGGAGCGCAAATAAAACGCAGGGAAAAGGGCTAAAGAATTTAAGGGAAAAAACTTCTTCCTGCCTAATCAAAAGAGGCCCATCCCAAACCGCAATTCCCACCGCTGGTTTTCTGCGATGTCAACTTTATTTAAAAATGGAAAATCAAGTTATTTTCTACTTGCTAAAAATATTTTAATATTAAGTTTTTTTAAATACAATGAGACATGAATTGTTTGCTAACTTAAAAAAAAAAAATTATTTTCCCTTTAAGCAAACATGTTAGCAGTATTGCCCTTTTACAAATTATTATTTAAACTAATAATAAAAAATAAAGAGTACTTATAAATATGTAAAAAATATTAAATACATATTTATTTATACTTTTCCACCCTTGAAAATAGCTAAAGTCGGCTGAAAAATGGCTAAAATGACAACCCTGTTTATTTCCCTAGTTTTTCTGTATTTTCCCCATCTCGTGTTCCCCTCTAATTATGAGTGTTGTGTTTCTGTTGATTAACCTTGCCAGGATTTCTCAACGGGAGTCCAGCAGCAAAATGTATCTGTAACTGCGCGTCTGCAGTTCGTATCTGCATCTGCATGTGGGTGCCCCTACTTTAGCTAGTTCTTTTGCCAGCTCGTTCATTCTAATTGAGTTTATGAGGCCCTGACAGGAGGGGTTGTGAAAAAAAGACCACTACTAACTGGCAGTGCCTCGGGTTTTTGCAGTTACCTCTCACTTGTCGGTCACATTGATGCATGGCATTTTAATAGAAAGGCAGCAGGAAAATGAAGATTAACTTGTGACAAGAGGGAAGGATTTATGGTTAGGGGGAGGGCTGCAAAAGAAAAAGGGGCCCTGAAAATTGGATGACAGTGAAGTGAGAATGCCGAAGGCTTAAGGTGCTGTGTTGAGTGCGAAAAGCAGGCCAGCTTTACAAGTCCCTTGCCAACACTAGAGGATAACAAAATAGAGTACTAAATAAGGAACAAATTGAAAACCTTTTTTGTGAGAATTTCCATTTTGTACATCCAGCTCAGATTCATTTTTAAGTTTTATACTTGATTGCTAACTGTTTAACTGATTGTTAAGACCTTTTAAGTGTCATCAGGTAATTACAATTTACTTGTGTGTATACTTCAAAGATATTCCGACTCAGTTGACATAAAAATCCCATCTTAGATTTTTCTTCTTAAGCTTTATTCCAACACTTCCAACCCTCTTTAGTGTCTGCCTCTTGAAGAAAACCAATTTGATTACCATTTATATGTAATGCGCCATAATGTAATATGATGTGTAAACAATAAGCCTGGTATTAGGACCAATCCTGTTTCCACTTTCCCCATCCCAATCGAAGCTCTGGAAAACTTTGACTAAGCCGCAATACAAACTCAAGATGCCGGCCAGAGATGAAAATCAATTTCCACAACCAAACTGAATTTAGCAAAAAGATGGCCACAATACAATTCGAATACCGACAGAGACTCGTCCTTAGGAGTTGAGTTAGAAGGAAATGGAAAAGACTTCTTCCTGTTTGGTTGGCTTTCCCTCTTTTTTTTATGCTTTTGTTGTATTGGCAAAAGTTTATCGCAGAGCAAAAATCTATTAAGAAAGTTTTGCCACAACGCAGCAGTTTGGTTATGGATTTTGTTTTCTTGGCCAGGCTAGAAAACTGTAAAAGTTGCACTTGACTTTATGAGTTAGTTGTGCTCTGGATTTGGGCTGGCATCATGGATAAGTGTTAGCGATAGGCCATGGAAACCTCGGGTACAACACTTCGGGATCCCAGGGATTCCACTTGGCCCACAGTTCAGTCGGCTGAGCCTGCTGCCAAGTTGCCAAATTAGTTTTGCATTGTGCATTGATATAATTTTCCCCGAGCATGTTGCTCGCAATTTGTTTTCCCCATTTTCCCGCAGGCATTCGCAGTGCGCGCTATTGAGTTTTAATTAACAAAGTTGCCGGAGACAAAAGGCGTTTTGTGATTATAATTTTATTTGCACATTTCCAAAATTCTACTCAGCAGCTAGCTGGTTCCTTCATCAATGCCAGACATATCAATTGTCGTTATTTGTTAGTGCCACTCCTAATAGACCCCCAAAAGTAAATACCCATCTTGAGAACCGAGAATGTCTGGGTGTTGCCCCTGAAAGTCTGTGGAAAGTGCTTTGAAAAATTGCTTAATGCGCTCACAGCGTAGGGGAAAAGTCCGGGGGAATAAAAAACCCAAAAAAAAATTGGCAGCGAAAACTTTAGATATTGCATTGCTCTTATCTGGATTTCTTTAAAGTTTTTCTCACCCGTTTTTATATCCCTTGCTTCCTGTGCAGAAGCTTCTGCTGATGCGTGTAAACTTTGGCATTTGCGCAAAATTTAACAGACAAGCTGGAAAATAGGGGGAAAATGTGAAGGAGGAGGGACAGAGTGCAAACCTTGAACTCAGCTTGAGAAAAGACAGTTCCTCCAATTTTATGATATTTTTATTTGCCCCAAAAGTGGGAAGTAATGACTCATGGGGCGCACTTGTCGTTACTCTCCGCGAAATTAGGAGAATAAAAACTGGTTTTATGCTCCACATGCTTACTTTTCACTTAAACAAATTCATTAAAATCCTAATTTTATGGCGTTAATTTTCCCGAACTGAAAATTGTACGAGTGTTTCCTTCTATTTAATCTGTTTCGAATTCTATAATAAGAATTTATTAAAGATTTTTGAATAACCAAATGCACGAAAAACTGTAGTTTTATTTACGACATTAAAAACTGATTAAAGTAGCTAAATATAAACAATCCTTAAAGCGAATGTAATATTCTTGACACTAGCTTTTTTACTTTTCTTAAGGTTTCTGAACATTTCATCGATTTAAGCTGCCACTTCTTCTAAGAGTTTTTCAATAGGTTTCTATTTGGGATAACACTTTGACAGCTAATGAGGGAACCACAACCGGAAGCTTTAGAACCCATAAACAATCGAATAAAATACTCTACAGTGGATTTTATATAGATAAGTAACGAGTTTGGCATTAACAAAATGTGTCATCAAATTGCGACACTTGAGCGAAACGGCTACCAAAATTATGGCCAAAGGACCAAACACCGAGGTTCTCTTTTGAGACCCCGAACTCAAAGTCCTGGTCATGTCAGTAGAAAAAGCCTTGGTGTGAGGAAATTGCAGGACATGTACGTGACTCGGGACGAGTGTTAAGCCACAGGAATGGGCCACAGTGTTGTGGAAACAGCAGGATGTCTGCGTGATCTGAGCCAGTGCCGGTAGAATTTGTATAGCTCTTTTTTTTAATATTTACCAAATCTGAAAAAAATGCATTACAAGTCATCGTTTATAATATCATATAATTTCGAATACCTATTTTTAACAATATTTTTTTAATTCCCAGTAAATACATTCATCTGCTATATAGATATTCACCATTTAATATTTTAGTCCCTATTATATAAGATACAAGTTGCGGTACATACATTATTCTGCTCTATTGATATTCACCATATAATATCTTAGTCCCCATTCATAGGACAAATGTTCTGATAGATCTTATTTGCTTAGAAACCCTTTTATCTTCACACTATTTTTAGCTGTTTATACGACTGATTGAGCGACTTTCCGTGCCCTGCCCTTTGGCATCACTGTCTCCCGCCTTTTTTTCGCTCCTTTGAGTGGTTGTAGGTCCTTCCCCGGTTGTTTGCTCGGCGTGGAGTGTACAGCTGATGACGGTTCTGGCCTTCCTGCCGGCTTTTCTGGGTGCTGAGCGAGGTCCTTAGCGATGAGACGAGATACAGGCCACGTCAGACGCCGTCGTTGGGTTGGTCAGAAATGTGTCTGAACTGGTAACACGGCCAGACGTCATGGGCGATCCAAAAATGTGGGGGATAATGCGGCTGTGAGTTGTTTTCGCAGAATGAAGATAAATGTTTTAATGCAAAGTTGAAATGCTGAAGCCACACAGAATGACAAGTGAGCTGCAAGCAAAAGTTGGTGTAAAATGAATAATTAAATTTATGAGTGGGGATAAAAAATATTACACAATGTGGCATATGGAAATATTTTCTAAACGTAATGATAATAACAGAAACCTAATCGGAAACTCCGATTTGCCACTCACTTTTAAGGTATTTTTCGAACTAAAAAGTTTTATCTGCAATGTTAAAATACATCCTTTGCTTATTTTCGCCCTCATTACTCGCTTTACTAGTATTTCCATACATTTTCATTTAGTATCCCACGCGTTCTAATAGCTTCTCCCCTAAGGTGTCGTTGAAAGAACATAAATTAGTGACAAATTCATTGATATCGACACATATCGAGTGTCGGGGAGTGTTCGGGCAGGTCCTTGGATGACTAATGAAGCGCTGACAAATGAAACAAATGTCACAACAGTGCGGCAAATGAAGCGCACTGAGTTGAAATGGCTGCGACATAAAAATGCACTAAAAAGAGCGGAGAAAAGAAGTGGCAGATGTTGACGAAAGACAAACTACTGCGGCATTGATCATTGGGCTTGAGTTTTGTTTTCGGGGTTCCTGATCCCAGACCCTATAATTATATTTAAAGCCGCAACCGCACAAAAAAAAAGATGCTGGTCGGTCGCAGCCAATAATGTCATCATCATTACAAACCCGGACATGTTTCCCATATGGATGAGCGGGATTAAGCACTTTCTGATAAAGTCAAAACAATAAAAATTAAAAAAAAAGAATAAGCGTGTGCGCATGCGTGGCCTTTGTCATTCTACAATCCCCAGTTCACTTCCCATTCCCGTCGAGAGGTCAACTGATCCAAACGAAATTGAACCTTTTATGAGGGCGAGGGCGTCTCACTTTTGCCTGCCCATATGCTCATCTTTGTTTTTCAAGAATTTCCAGGGGGAATAACTCATAAAGCAAACATGTGCCTGCAATGTGTGGCCAAATGTTGGGACAGCAAGCAGAGGAAGTGCAGAGCTGGGGAGGAAAGTACCTCTCAGAACCCCCGAGACACGAGACAACTTGAGAACCTTTTAATATTTTAATTGGCGCGAGGTGAGTTGCGGTTCGCAACCAATCCGATACAATCCAATCGATTCTTATCGAACATGCGATGCAATCAGCAGTGAAAAGCAATTATATGCCGTTGCCGCTTCTCGCCTCGTTTTATGGAATTTTAATGAGCGAAATTATGCCCAAAGAACGCAAAAAGTATCTTCCAACAGTCAACAAGAGCGGTTGAAAAAGTCCCATGATGATGGTATGAAGCCACCGTCAATGTAAACATTTTCGGTTAGATTTTTTGTTTGTTTTGCTTGCCATCGTTCTAATAAAAAACACCACAACGCGCTATGAATATGAAATTTGTTGAAAATATTCAGCGAATGCGAAGCGCCTCCAAATATGAATACAAATAAATTGCGAAAAAATCGAAAGAAAATTAAAAGTTGATGGATTCCACACCAACAAGTTCCGTTTTTGGAAAAGTGTATTATGTCGAGTGCGGCCAGCAAAAGTTTTTTGGCTAAAATAAATATAAGAGTGTCTAGACGGGGACTTATGACCAGAAATCGAGGCTAATCCGTTGGGAATATTGCTGGTCCTTTAAATTTAAATACTTACTTGGTAAGAGTATTTAATTCAAAAAGTTTTAAAAGAGTATTGTTAAAGAATTTACAAACATTTTAATAAATTAACTTTTATTACCAAACTTTGTTTTCTGATTTTTTTTGTAGAACTGTCAAACATTTTTTTGGGTTTCTATTGAAACCAAGTCCCAAAAGCAATTGCCTCAGAACTTTTAACGCACTTTTCGTGTACGAGATCAAACCGCTAAAGCTTAAACCCCTTTTTAACATTTTAGCCCCCTTTTCCAGCCACCTGAGCCACCTGTCAACGGCATCGTCAACAAAATCACCATCATCATCATCGCCTCCCCATCTTTTCGGGCTTTTCCAGCAGCCGTTTTAAATCCGACTCTCCTGCTTAATTAATTGGCCTTCTTTCTGAATTTGAAATTAAAACTGCCTTGCCTGTGCTGCCTTTTTGGCCCTTTTCCCTTAGTTTTCCCGCCCATTTTCCACACTTTTACAGCCACCCCCTTTCATGCATTACTGGCTGCTTAATTACAGAAATTCGTGGGGGCTACCTAATCTGGGGTTTCTTTTGGCCCATTCTTTCCCCCCTGAAGAATTGCATTCGCCAAAAGTCTGCAATACTGTGCACCCCCTCTCTTTCTGGCTCTCTCGTGCCTTCTCTCTCGTTTCCTTTCTTTCTTTCTTTTTTTTTTGAATTTTGGTTGGTAGGGGCTGTGTTCCGTTTCCGTTGCGTTCCGATATGGTATCCGTTGGATATAGTATCTCAAAGGTTGCACTCTCTGTTCGCTGGCTTTGCCGTTCGGTGTGTTTTGAAATTGTAGCTCCGTCTTTTGTTTTCGCAATTGAATTCCAGTTGGAAGCGCGTAACGGCAACTTGAAGACCTCGTAGTGTTTGTAAAATTGTCGCAGTGTGTGTGAGTTGTAAACAACGCAGACTCTCTAAGACCAAAAAGGCAGTTTTCGTGGGGTTTTTCTTCGTTTTTCCTGCCCTTCCCACTTGGCGTGTTCCCATTTTTCCCCTCTTTTTTAGCCCGCGATCATATGGCGCGCATTTTGCGTGCTTCCTTCCTTTTTCTTAAGTTTTTTGTATTTTTTTGGCCAACTTCCTGTTGCGTTCTTTGCAAACTTCAGGGCGTTTATTGTGTGCATAACTGTCGGGTTCAACCTTAAATAACCGTATATTGCTGGCAAATAATTTTAGTCGTCGTCGTGTGCAGTCAAATGCAAATTTCATTTTATTTTCTCATTCATGCAAAATGAGTATTTATGACTCTTGCCCTGCAGTTGCCTCTTGCAGTTTTGATTTATTCCACTTGGGTTTATTTTAATGCTGGCTCCCAAAATTTGGGTGTGTCGCGAAGTTCCCAGGAAGTGGGCGGGAAAACTTAGAAATTGCCAAAGCGAGTATAATATTTGATTGGTTACGGCAGCTGCTTATCTTTATTACTTTAGGGAACTCTTCTTAAAAAGGGTTTAGAGATTGTAGAATGTTAAATGGAATATAAACATATTTATTTATCAAGCGCTAACAACCAGAACGCCTTTAAAAGTTGTTTTTAAATTTAATGATATCTCTAAAAACATAAAAGAATTGTTTTTTCTGTTTTATACCACACAATGAGTTTTAAATAATATAAAGTAAATTCAACTTTGTTCAAAACTCTGATAACTTTTCTGACCCCCGGATGCACGTTTCTCATTTAGCTACTATTAAATTCTACTCAATTGGCCACTGTATATTTTTCTGTAAATTAATAAGTAGCCCTTCTCATGTTTTAAGCCTTCTACTGAAATTATCCCAAACTTTCTACGAAACCCTTTAAAAGTTTACAAAAAACCCAGCCGCAAACTCATCAGCTCCGAGCATCGCTTGCCCAAAAAATCTCCAACAAACAGTGTAAAAAAATAAAACGCACGTAAAGAGTGTAACGGAAACTCATGAAACTACAGGATATTACACAAATACAGATAAACAGCAACACCTATTGGCCAAAGGACGAAAAGGGGGGAAAGTTGGCTCAGAGGTTAGCTATAAACGAAACGTAGGAAGTCAGGAAGTTCCAACTGCGGTTGTGGAGGAGATGGATTCTGTAGGCTCAGAGTTTTGGATGGGATGGCAAACATATGATTCGGGGAGAGCCAGATAGAGAGTTTTCCTACACTTTCTCCCTCGCTCTCTGCGCCCACTCACTCAACACGGAGAGTCTGGCTCTCTGCAGCGCTGCTTTCACATGTTTTTTTGGTGGTGGAAAACTCGGTTGGCCCAGACATCGCGCTCTCCCATCAGTTGTGAGGACTTTTCCAATATGCTCTGGGCTCATTGTGTCGATTGAGTTGCTCGTGGAAGGACGACGACGACGGCGGTGTCCCAAGACTTTTGAATTTCGGTTCGGTCCGCGCCAAAGGATATACAGAGACACACACACATTGATGTACCGTACCGCCCACCACCCCCCGAATACATAGGCGCAGTGAAAAATTCTATACGTTTGCTGTGTCTGTGTGCGTGTCTCGCGTCGCGTGTTTCAGTGCATGTGTGTTTGTGTGTGCGAAATGGGCACAGCGAAAATAGTTTAAATAAATTCGGAAAAATCCATTAGGCAAAGCTAATGCAAAATTCTTTATCGCCCAAAAAAGCTGGCTAAATGGAATAAATTTAACAAAGAAAATACCAGATATACCACAAAGGAATATATATATGAAGGATATATCCATGTGTTCGTGTCAGTGTGCAACGTGCAAAAGTGCTGATGGAAACTAAATTCAAACAAAACGTAAAGTTAACCGGGGTTTAAGTCCCAACAGAGATTATTGTAGTAAAAACACAGGCGCTCGATAAAAATCAATAACTGGGATTAGTAGCTGAAGTTTGCAACAAAAAGAAACGGAAAAGAAAACCGGAGAAAGCACAATAAACCTAAAGTAAGCAAAGAGTTAAAAAGAAGTTTATGAAATAAGAAATAAGGTTTGAAGGAAGAAAATTTAAATAAAATGTGAAATATTAAATAAGTTAAAATAAGTTTATCGCGAAAAGGTTTACAAAATTTAAGAAAGTAGACTACTTTTGAGTTGCCCTTAACAAATTTTTTGTGAGTGATGAGAAGCAAAGATAGCTTTAAATTGTTGTTAGCTGATTTTTAAACAATTCCACTTGATATCCTTGCTTTGGTGTGTGTGCGATGGAGCATTTGAGGTTAACACACCTTAGACATATACATACACGCCACACACACACACACAGGCAGCCAGTGAAACACACACCAATACAGAGAGAGAGGAGCCCCAGCCCGAGAAGCCGCTGGGCTCTTTTGCCCCTGTGCGTATGCAGCAGTTTCTTTTTGGCCCGAGCTCCCGCTCTGCTTTTTTGGGGAGCAGGAGCATGAAAAATCGATCGAATCCTTGCCCCCCTCCCCCTTTCCCTCTCTCGTCTGGAGCTACAATTATGTTCTGCCCCTTCCCCGCCCACCGAGCGGAAAAAGGAAAACAGCGGCTGCTGCTTATCAGCAAAATACGAACTCGTAGTACTCCAACATAGTTTCCCAGTAGGAAAATTGGCAGGACTCTGCACACTGGGTTTTGTATTTTCTCGGGGGGTTGGTTTTCCGCCGAGCGGGAGAGAGTTTGCTAGAGAGAGTGTGGAAACTCTCTGAGCTTTGCAGATTTTCAGGCATTTCTCGGGAAATTCAGAGAGAATCCCCGAGAGATTGCCGCCATGTGGACTGCACTTGTTCCTCGGCTTTTTGCTTTCACTGCGAGCTTCTTGCCGGTTTCCTAGTCTCCGCTTTCATGTTTGCTTTGTCGCGATGAGCTGGAAAAAAGCATAACGAAGGGTAAAATAAAAGAAATTCACTCAAATGCGTATCAGGATAAAGAAAGGACTGCTTTGAGATACTTTATCTAAAAGATATTGCTGGGGAAAGTGCTTAAATAAAAATCTTAATGAGATTTGGCTATGAGTATTATAAGGATTATTAACATACTTGATACAAAAAATTTCTGCAGTGGATAAACACTAGTCACTTTCATGTTTGCTTTGTCGCGATGAGTTGGAAAAAAACATAACGAAGGTTGCGTATCAGGATTAAGGAAGGACGGCTTTGAGATACTTTATCTAAAAGATATTGTTGGGGAAAGTGCTTAAATAAAAATATTATTGAGATATCGCTATGAGTATTTTAAGGATTATTAACCTACTTCATAAAAATAATATCTGCAGTGGATAAACACTAAACACTTTTACTGCTTTACCAAAAACTAAGAAGTAAAATAGGTTAGGTAGGTGTGGTTGGAGATTAGATAACTAATCCCTCAATTATGCCACACTGGGCCCCTTGTGATACCACGTAATCTCTTTGCAGATCTCCCTACTTCTTGGGCTATGGGTTATCTCGAAACAGTTTGTTCTTTGGGAATGCTTATGCCCTGAATGGCCGCAAGGTTCGGAAGTGTGTAGCTCCCTAGGGTTTGAAGGCGCTTTAGGTTATGCGCTGGGCAGAAGCATAGAAGGCAATAGAAGTAATGCCTGCTAAAAATATAAATCATTTTTTAAGTGCCTCACTCAACCTTTCCTTGGACAAACAATCTCTTTTGTTGCCAAAACTAACTTAAATTTAATTTCACAATATTTGGCCCACTCCTTTCTTCTTCCTCAACGAACCTTTCTCACATATTAAGCGCGAAATTGCCTACACCAAATTATTTCCATTTTATTGAAAAAGATGAAAAACTAATCACTATAATTTGTCAGTCAATAATAACAGCCATAATTTGCAGGCAACAAGCAAACTATAATCTAGCAATTTTCGGGCAATAATGTAATCAGTAAATTGCGTCTACACTCTGGACGGCCAAAACAAAAAAGGCCCAAGACCGAAAGCTCAAAGCGATCCGAAGATGCTACATAATTTGGAAAAAATTAAATAAGAGGCAAAAATAAATATGAGTATAAATCTACGTGCCAGTCGGGAAAATAATAAAACACCGTCTGGTCGGAAGATATTTTTTTGAGCAAAGTGTGGCAAAGGCAGTTCAGTAAGATGAAGATACTGTGGTTTAAAATTAATAAAAAAAGGAGACAATAATTTGCAAAGTCAAATAAAATATGAATCTTTAAATGGGTAATGAAATATAAAAAGGCTTGATCTAAAAATCCTTAAAAGAAGTAACTTGAACTGTGGCATTTTTATATTAACTTCAATGTTTAAAAAAATAGAACAAAAGGTTGTAACATATCAAAATTTTTAATTTTAGTATTTAAATCCAACTTAAAATTCGTTAAAGCTATCCAAGAGATCGCTAAAATATTTCTTAAAAATATTTAAGCCAGTTTATACCACGGCTTGCCATTTTGCCATTGACAGCGTCGATGTTATCGCCTTGGTTCGGGCCAAAAGCGAAAAAAACTGAAGACGAAGCGACGGTGACGGTGACTTTCGACTGTGGGAATTGTGAGAGGAGCAGCAAAAACCTGGTTGCCACCTTAAAAGCCCCAGACAGACAGCCCCGAAGAGTTCTTGGCCAAGTCAATATAATTGACTTATCTGCGCTGCATTGTTCTTGCCTTTTGGGGCCAAGACGAGCTGATGTTGTCGTTTTTGTTGCTACAGTATATTTCTTTTTTCTTGCTATTGGCGAGAAGAGGTTGGCTCCCTTCTGCGGTTGGGCTTTTGAACATAATGAAGCTCGCTGGCCTCGTATTTGACTTATTGCGGTCGAAACGCGCCGCCGTCGAAGATTCATTGATCGATGGCGACGGCGGCGCGAGGAGCGAAAAAAGCACGTGAAATATTGGACTCTTAGGTAGGTGGATATAGAAAATGCGACGGGGGGCCGCCTGTCTGGTCAATAACTATTCAGATTGATTGAGATTGCTTTGCGGTTGAATTGAAAGCAAAGCAATGCTTATGCAAAGTAAGAAAAGTAAAGATAAAAACAAAAGGTAGATCCGAAATTGGTAACTTCCTTTGCGTAGAGCATTTTCAATTAATTTTTTTCGGCACATTTACCGCCAGCCAGCGTGGCAAAAGGTCTCTGATTATTAATTTTAACCTCAATTTCCGTTTGGTGCAATTTTCCACTCAAGCGACAAGTCAAAAGCAATTTATTTGAACCCTATCCCAGTAGAACTGAAGAACTGGGGTCTTAAAAGCACGTCTCCTGCAAATTTCGAGGTACAGAATAATAATTTCCTTGATGGCCCATGTTTGCATTTCTGGAATTGCAACAAAACGAATTGTGAAATTGAGAATTTCAAGCGCTCAATGAATTTGCATGCTTGGCATTCGTGTGTGGCAAATATTTAAACAATTTCTCATTTATTATATTTTTGTTGAAGCTGCTCGAATTTTAATTTGAGGCTGCCTCCTTTGAGATGCTCCGAGCAGGGGCTAAGGTAAAAGGGGTCAGCTTGTAAGATACATTTTATTTTTAAGGGGGAACTATAGGCTGTACCTTGTTTTAAAATAATATTATTTATTTATTGGTATTTGTTTCTTAATTGTTTAATTATTATTAATTTACATAGATCTTTTTGCTAGTTATACAGAAATGGATGAATAGTTTTAATTATTAATTATTGAAAAATATTTGTTTGTATATGCTAACAACCTTGGCTACAGATTTTTGTTCTATTGCTTTATAACTTTACCACATCTGGTTTTTATCACCCTCTCGAAAAGGCGCTACCTACGCCCCTGTGCAATAAATCTTGTTCGGTTCGGGGTCTTCTTGCACTTATTTTTGCCGGGCCAGGCCAACGCCTTGTGGTCTCTTTGAGACAGGGCAAAAACAAGATGGAATGAAATCTTTATGAATGAAATTTCTGCTTAATGCATTCGACTCGGCGGGCACATGTGAGCAGCATGTGTGAGGCTCATGATGATGATGGTGAAGGCTGCGATGGGAAAGAAGGGTCAACTTGGGCAGTCCGCTTGCCACTTGGAAATATTTGCTTTGCCTTCGCCAAATGTGCAGCATTTGTGTGCCCCGCCTTCCCTAATTGAGCCTCACTGTCTTCGTTTGAGTGGCAATGCAGAGTATGTCATTTCTAATGGAATTTTCAGGCCCCATAAAAATGCAAACAACTTCCGACCGAGGGCGGCGAAAAATTAGTTTAAATGCAAGCGAAGGCCTCGCATAAAAGAGTTGCAACCCGAGGGTTGTCCATATTTTCCGCTGCATTCCGTGGCTAATTGAGGACAATTAAAATTTATTAGCTGGCAACAGCAATTAAAAGCAGACACCCCGCCAGCAAGCCGGAGATTTTATAATGTTTTACGAAGAATTAAAAAGCTTCAGAGTTCTATGCTTGATAAATATTTAATCAGAAATTATATTATTGTGACTAACAACTGTTGTAACGATGTAATATTTAAGAGACTGTAAGAAGCTTAGAATTCACTTTCCCATGGATCATAGCTGTCATGACTTGTACAAATAACGTATCTGTCGGATATCAAGTATCTGGGCATCCTTCAGTTCGCCGAGGGTTAAGCTTATAACTCTAATAAGCTTACGACAACTCACATTCTGAATAATTGCATTTGCTCGTGAATGGCAGGGCAACCAGCAGGGTCAAAACAACCGCCCACTCCCTCATCCACTTGACAATCAATCAATCTTAAGTGGAGTGCTGCAGAGCGAAATCCAGTGAGATCTCTATAGAGCACTGAGGAATACAAGGGGGGCATTAGCTGCTAATCTGCATACTGTGTCAAATGGCGATGTCGGGATGCATTGGGTTAGTTTATTTTTTTTGCCAAGTGGCACTTGCAACAAATTGGAGTTGAAGCCACAGCTGCGGGTGGCGAATAAAAACCAGAAGCTTATTGAGGGACCGGGCTTTCCCATTTAACCGAAAGGGGAAGCTCCTAAATCTTCTGGCAACTTTTTGCCGCACTGCAGCAGCGGCAACAAAAACAATGGAAAATCAATAGGAATTGCAACCCCAAGCAGGAATCATAGTCTGTGATCCGATGTCTCGGGTCGGGTGATTGCCCTCTTTGCCGGTGGCTGCGGTTCTTCTCCGTCCGCTGAATGAGTCCCGCTCGGAGTACCAGCCCTCCCCCCACCCCATTTTCCTCCCGTTGCGGCCATCCACTTCCTCCTTTGACAACAGTTCCGGCATCGTCTGCGAGTGTGTGTGCCAGGGATATTTATGTGTGTGCGCTCGCGCATCGTATCCTTTTTATTTCACAAAAGCAGGTATGCACTCAAAAAAATAAGTAATAAACATATTGTCAATTACAAAACCAATTTTTATTTTTTGCTTTGAAATAACATTTTTTTTTGTAATTCAAAATAAATACTTTATTTTAAGTTGTTAATAATATCTAAAAAATATGAATATGATAGATACAATATACAATAGTTTTGCAAACAGAACCAGTATATGTTATATTTTCAAAAATGTTTCTAAGAACTAGAACCAGTATATGTTTTATACAAAACGTTGTTATTCTTATGGGGGTCAAATAAAAACTTAGATAAGTATCAGGTACTATTTAGTGTATGTTATTTTTTTATGGACTCTTTCTCGACAATGAATTTGTTATCATAAATATTAATAACATTTTAGTTACCTTGTCTCAGAAAAAATTGATTTTGTACTCTGCGAATAAAATAGCTTCCTTAATTTAATAAGTACTCTTTCGCAATGAATCTCATAGTTTTGAGAACCTCTTTTTTGAGTGTATGAGTGGAATTGGACAGACCTTCCGGGGTTAGGGGTGGGCAGCTGGGGGTGGTGACGACAAATGGCAGAAAAAAAAGTGGAAACGGAGCGGCGTGTGCGGCAATACTTGTGACAAATCTGTAGGAACACAAAAAAAATGCAGATGTATGAACACGAGGGGTGATCCACAATTCACATGCAGGAACAAGAGGAACGTACTATACATACGAGACCGGGCGCTATAAAAATGTAAAATTCATTCAGGGCAGCCGCAGCAACAACAAAAGAAGAGACGAAGACGATTTGCCACGGCAACAACGTGACTGCGCATAAATACGTGAAGGACAAAGGGAAAGGACGGAGAAAGGGAAAAGGGGAGATATAGATTGGAGGAGTGGAAAATACCAGACAACGGAAATCGATAAATCGTTCATAATAGGTAGATAATGATAGGTTATATACCCAAAATTATGAGCTTATGGGAGTTACTTGTATGGAAAATATATAGTTATCATCTTTAATGTATATTATATACTTCAGATAACTAAATGAGAAACTTAAAAAATATTGCTCAATGGATCCTAAAAAAAATAATAGAGACAATGCAAAAGGAAACAGGACCAAAATTAATATTCCATTATGACACATCAAAAAACAATTTCGCATTCAAATTACTTATCAAGAAAATCCCCTACTTCATTATTTAGTTGAATATTAAATGTTATTCTTAGCGCTGACTACAATAATATTTCCTCAACAAATTTACTCATTGCCATTTCACTGTTTATTTTAAATTTCCCCCGTGGACACACCTTTTTTCAATCGATAACCACACAATCCGGGACTAACATCTTCCCTAGGGCATTGTTCTCGCATCTGGTATTTATTTAGGTGTTCCAATTGCCGTATTTATCCCCACTTGGGACGCTTTAAAACATTTACACCACGCTGTTATTGTTTTAGCGGATTGGAAATGCTTCCAATTAATTCTCGTCCCCATTTACCCATTTATGCGGCGGATTGCGACTCAATTTAATTAGCGTTCGAGGCTTTTGGGCTTTGAAATGTGGCACACACAGTCGATTCCATAAAATAAACGACAATTATACACGGGTGCAAATTCACGCGGCAGGGAACAAATGCAAATATTTAACCTTGGTGCTATATTCTGCATTTTTTTAAACACACAGATGTGTGCAACAACCCCATTGTGCACATAGAAAAATATTTGTAAAAATTTCAAAAGAATTAAAAATATTTCCACTGAAATAAATCTAGTTTACTTGTTCAAAATGAAAATAATAAATTACAAAGGACTCAAAGTCAATACAATTTTAAACATGATTTAAAATAGTTTTATTTATTTAGATATTTCGTATTACTTTATGAATATAAATAAACTCAAATTTTAAAATGTAAATAATTTTTTCAGTGCTCGAAAAAGTTGAATGTCCTCTTGCTTATGACGGTCACTGTACCGAGGCACCCTCTCACCTTTGAATTGATTTTGTTTCCTTTTCCCCCCTCATCGATTGCATTCTACGTTCTACATTGTTTGTTTTGTATTCTGCTGGGTGTTTTTTTCTCCTTGCAATTCTTTCTTCTATTTGTTTTTGGTTTAATTCAATTTTAGTACATTGCACTTTTTGCGCTGACGATGACGCCGGAAGTGCAGCGGAAGGTGATGAATGGGGTGGCGAGGGGGGTGTGTTCAGGAGGTGCGGTACTTCCCCTTTTCAGTCGGACAGTCATGGGTTGTAGATTTTGCAGTTGGCATAGTGCCAGCCATTCTTCTTGTTGCTCGAATGTGTTTTAGTTGCTTCTCTACTCATAAGTTTTTGGCACATTTCATGCTTAATTCAGTTCCATTGTTGAACATTTCTCGTAGGCTGAAATATTTCCGAAGCCTGGTTTCGGAAACTTGAACAGGAAAAGTTGCGGATAGGTATATTAGAAGTTGGAAAATGTATGATGTTTTGTGTGAGAATATTTGGCAGTGCCTCCGCTTAATCGGATTAAAATGTATCTGATTTATCATGTATCATGGGCCTTGGGATCTTTTGTATTTTATATATACTCATGTACTTTCTGTCATAAATTCCAGACTTTTAAAGATTCTTTCTGGTCTTTTAATATTTCCTAGGGTGTTTCTGTAGTCATCACCCGAATTCCCAAGCCATTGCATGCAGAACGGCATGTTAATCCAAACACACGAAATTACTTAATCGCCTTTTCGAAATGAAAGTAATCAACAATTGCCAGTCTTCATGTGCTGCATAGCCACATCCCCTCACTTTAGCCCATTTAATGGCACATCGAAGAATTCGCTTTGTGCACGCAAAATATACCTCACAGCCACAAAAAGCCAGACAAAAGTCTGCAAATTTAATTAGGGCGTTACCTCTATTCAACACCTTCCAGGCGTTCGCTTGCAGGAGGGGCATAAAAAGTTAATTTCTCCCCGGTGAATTCCGGGAACCAAGAAGGCAACAAAAGGGTTTCTTCCTCTCCTTCATCGGCGGAACTGCAGGTCCTACATTTAATTGCTTAAAAGCTTCGGCAATATTCGGTACGCTGCGAGCCAAAAAGCACTTTTGATCAACTAAAATTGTTTTGCCATGGCAGAAAGCGAACAAAGCGAAATATTCTTGTGCCTCTAGGGCACCAGTTAATGACATTATAATGGCCAATTGTTCTGGTCGGCAAGAGCCAACTATTGTAAATACAGGAAAATTCGATTTGTTTTTGTTGGGAATTAGATTCTTATAGCTGTGGTTGGTAGCTATTATCCTTACAAATTATCTGATGTTATTATTTGCTATGATTAGTCAGTTTGGCTTAGAAAATTTTCCATTATCTTGGCTCTAAAGAATATGTTTTAAGTGGTAAAGAGGGAATAATATTTTAAGACTGGCTTTATCGGAAAACTTCTTTGGGCAGTTCAAACTTTATTCAATACCAATTTGGAAGTTGAATTTATTTTAAATTTCAATCTTTAAGTTTTCTTAAAACCTGAACAATATTTTATTTTAGTTTGTAATGATATTTTTTATATTCCTCGATTTTTTGTCTAAGTGCAAGCACTTTAACTATGATTACCCAACATCTTAAGCTCGACACGTATCCCAGCTATCATCATTTGAGCCCCACCCAATCCCCGCACTTTTACAGCCGTTTTGTGATCAGCTACCTGAGTTATCATTATCGCTAAATTCCAGTTAGCAGCCCAGGTTTTTTGTTATTTTTTCCCGACCAACCAGTCTTGAGATCCCGAGGAGGCGTGTCACCAAGCGCTGCCCATGTGTTAACACATAATTTGTTGCCAGACGTCGGAGGAGTATCAGGTTGCTCTTTACCTGGAGTGTGTGCACGCCTTCATTTCCCCGTACTTCCCTCTTTTCTTTTTTTACCTGGCTTCTGTGTATTTACGGTCCTTGGGAGCGGGTTTCTTGTGATATGCAAATATTTGGATCGCATGCAAAAAATCCTTTGGCGCATGGCACAGACAAGAAAAGAAGGGGAATAAGAAAAACCTACATAAACAAGAGAAGAGTGCGTAATGACTTTATTTATGACTCGGTCTGAGACAATAGCCTGGGGACCAGAAACCGAACCAAATGCGATATTTGCATGCCCAAGTCATCCTTTTGCGATAGTGTTGACAGGCCATAAATACACGCAGGACTCGGCGATTTAATCAGTTTCAGCCGATTTCAGGGGAATTTCATCTTTCGAAATTACTCGTGTATTTTATTTTTCGGCCCGGCTTCAATTTAAATAGCAAAACAACCGAGCGCCGGGCAATTAATCATTGTCTGCTCAATTTTTCATTGTCACCCAAAAAAGGAAAGGAGGGTCGCCAATGCGGATGACAATTTTTGGCTGGCGTTCCCAATCGTTTTCCCTCTGCTCGGTTGGCCTACTTCATATTTGATGAAGCACTTTGCTCGCTGCTGTCCTGTCATCCATTCTGTTGCCATGGCCGGATACATTAAGCGGAGGGACATACCTGATTTCGACCCTCCTAAAGAGAGAAAATCGAAAATCGGAAGTGTGTTCACCCCTCTGTCTGGCATTCTATTCATTTTCAAATCTCTACCAGGCAGGGGAGATTTTTTGGCCATTGTTGTGTGTCGAGTGCCACGCGCTCTGCAGGAACAATAATAGAAATCTCCTCAAACGGAATATGTCTCATCGCCTTTGATAAAGTGGACTTGCACATGAGGAGTTCCGAGCCCCTGCCTCTCATCGTGTTCCATTTAGGGAGGGCTTTTGTTTAGAACCCCCATTTAGTTTTTCATTTGCATAATTCTCTGGGGTTGCCCGCAGTTCCGGGTAAAAAATGTTTAATTTAATATTTTTCTGGGAATTTAGAAACCCCGTTTTGTGACCTTGATTAGGGAAATGAGTTGTAAATGATAATCATTTTCGGGGAATTATGAGGGTTTTTCATAAACACAAGGGTGGACTCTACAAAGAACCACAAAAAGGTTTAAAGTTTTTTTTTGTGGTTTGCTGACTAAACAAAATTGAATTAAATTTGATATTGCCAAAGTAACATTTTCCAAAACCAAATTACAAATCTGTGCACAATCCAATCTTTTATTCACCGTTAATTGTATTTATTGGCCATTAAAAATGATTTTAATAACCATTTTTTGGCCAAAGCTTTTCGTATAAATCAATTTCCCATTGTTCGCCACTAAAGTTGAATGCTAGAAACAAAGACCCAATAAGAAATTGTTATTTCTTTGGTAATAAACTGAAAAGAAAGCGTCAAAGAAATCGTCAGATCAAATATAACGACAACTTTCCTTTGTGCGGGTGAGGAGTGAGCAAATAAAATATGAAAATGTGAGTTTCAATTGCATGCTATTGGATAATATTCAAAGGAGAAATCAATAACCATTGGCAAACAGCTCAGAAAAGGCCACGAAAGGAGAGACAAATATATCGAAGACAATTAAAGCTTCATTAGTCAACATTTGGTTGTCATTCAATCCAGGAAATTTTTAGGTCGGTCGCAAACAGTAATTTATGCAGTTGGGTTGATCTTTTACGAGCTTCGCTACTGAAACTTGTTAAAAACTGTTGCCAGCAGTTAAAAATCTAATAAACAATAAACCGGCAACGCCTTGAGCTTGAATACATTTTTGTTTGTCTCTTCAAAAACATATTCACACTCGAGTTCTTTTCGGGTTAACACACGGCAGGTGGTCTGCCAGCATGGATATTAAATCGATTTTAAATGACTTTAATGGGGGAAAATGGGGAAATTTCTAGGTGTTGCTCTATGGGGGCGTGCCTCAGGTTTTGTTTGTGGTAAACATAAAAAATCTTTGAAATAGTATCACTGCTTTCTAGAAAGTAAGACAGATTGATTTCAATAGCTGAATTTTATGTCAAAATCAAAGATACATTTCCATCAACTGAAGCTCCATCGCAGCTACCAAATATTTATGCATTTCATTTACCTTTTTCTCCTGTATGCCCTTTGGCTGCCATGACGCATCAATCAATTGAATGCTTGAATATATAAATATAAAACACGAGGAATTCCAGCATCAAATATTCATTTATGCCGAAATGTAGAGCTATGCATATATAGGAACGCTTTTATTCACCATATTGTATCGCGTTTTATCATCGCTTTTAATTAAGTGACACTATGAAAAATAAAAAGGCGAAACCAACTTTTTGAAGAGACAAAAACCGAACTGTGTTTTGATTAATCGCTGATTGGGGCATTTCAAATGAATTTTAACACGCAGAAAAGCGGCCGCCAATCAAATTAGGAAAGACAAAGAAATGGTTCAGTTGGAAGCCGAGTAGAAAAGCCTTCTTTTTTTGCCAAACAAATTGTAAATGATTTATATGGCTTATATTTCGGAGCTTGTTACCCCCGAAACTATGGGTTTATTAGCGGCAAAAGCGAGTTATGCAAATGTCGAACATTTCGATAATTTGTTTGGTAGTCAACTCCGTCAACTGATTAGCAGATCGCACAGATATGGGCCAAAGTTTTCGTTTTATTATCTTCCTCGGCTGCTGGGGACATTTTCATAGCTAATTGCAATTAAGATGGTCGAAGAAAGATAACCCAAAGAGGTGAGAATTAAACATATGTGATTGGGGCTTGGGGGCCATTTAAAATTAGTAGAAAAGACGATGTTTAATTTCGAGTAGTCATGGATTATGTGGAATAATTGATGCGAAAATCTACAGATATTTAAAGGCATTAAAATAAATAATTGGTTTTCTTACATAGCAGGTTCTTCAGGCTTTTGTTTCTATAAACATTTCTAAAAATAAGATGTTGGTAATTAAGAAGATAAATTCTTTGAATTTTGTTCCACACGTGCAGTTATGTGTTCCATTATTCATTTGAAATTACTCGTGTAATCATTTGTCATCGAATTCCGGTCACACCCAATAATAAGTCAGGCTAGTTATAAGATCATTAGCGGACTGTGACCCCCACTCCTTGTCACCCTGACAATTGTTGGACCAGAAATCCTCCTCGTTGAAGGGAACGCGTAAAAAGCAAATAAAACTATTGTCAACACATTTGGGATGTATTCGAAACGGTCAATAGGCAAAAGTCAGTGGCGCCTGCGCAGCTGTTTGAAAAATTGTTATAGGGGAAAGAACCTTTTTCCGACTTACCCAATTTTAGGTAGCGAAATTACAGGGTGCGTGCCGTTGTCGGATTAGAGGGACTTTGTGCAGACATGGCGTGTTGCACATGGGGTAATTAAAATAATATTCTCAATGAAATTTTTACTTTTCAAGGCCAGCCATGTGTGGCACATATTTTTAGGGGGTGGAAATGTAGAAGAGCTCTACAAAATTACCTAGAACCTGGGACAATGCAATTGCCGAGGCGTTATGTAGAGCATGCCAGGGGAACATCAAAAACCAACCGAAAATCCCACATCCTGGGAATGTCCTTGACGGGAACAGACTGTGACAATGTTGCCATACCTCTCCCATTTACTCCTTCCCTCTGCCAAAATGGCTTGAATATAAAATATTTTACTAATATCATTAAAAAGTTTTCGCTTTGTGCAACGTTTTCTGTGTTCTTTGAGCGTCTGGTGCCTTGCCTGCCACACAGCAATTAAAAAGTGAAAAGTTGACAGTTTTCTCGGGCTCAGCTGCAGGTTACGATGTGATGTGATGGTGGTGATGGCACAGCCTCCGAAACTTGACTCCATTTTCCATTTACCGGATAAAAGTTTAATTACCACGTAAGCGCTGCAAGGTTTTAGGGAATTTGTCGGTTTTAACCATGCTTTTAGTAGCATTTTGGATAGCAAAATAGAGAAAATAATTGATTTGGCCATACCAATAATAAATTAAATATGAATAAAATGTATATTTAAATATTGCATTACTTATGTACATCGTTAAAAAGGTTAAGTCTTTGTTGTGCGAGTAAAATGAATACCCCGGATATTATGGATACATTAATTACAACCTATTAAAATATGTATAGTCCCCGGGTTAACTTCCACTATTCCTGCATACTTGATTAACCCCTGCAGGGCCTCCCGAAATGTTATTTATTTACCTGGAGCATGAATAATTCACTTACAATGACCCATAAACTTTCCACAATGCCCATAAATATTTACCTGTACCGAGAACGGCTACTAACAACAAATCAATTTTCTTTTCTGCCCATTTTATTTGCAGTTTACGCCACCCACAACAAAACAATGAACATGTATTGATCAACAGTGGATAAAAAGCGGAGACTGGACAAAAGAAATTCACCCATGAATAAGTCAAGTGTTAAGTGTAAAAATCACAACTGAAGTGGGGGAAAATAGAAGAGAAAAGGTCACGGAAAAAGTGTTAATAGTAGAAAGGATCAGAAAGTGCCGCGGCAAAATGGCGGCACGACGTTGCCTGAATCAGCTCAGGCAACGGTATATAACCAACCGACTAAATATATACACCTGCGCGATATTTTTGATATCCATACCGTTAATTTTGGCCATCGAGGAGACCACATTTGCCGGTTTGTCTGCGGAAAATGCGGCTCGCATGCTGGCCGGCAGTCCTGGAGATGTGGAAAAATCACCATCGCATCACAGCGAAATGTCCTTGGTCCTGCCACACGACACCTATCCTGGCTTCAGCATCAAGAAGTTCAAGACCCATCCTGTGAAGATTAATGGTAGCTCGCATGCCGGCGGTGCTGCCTATCACATGTTGGACAGTGATTACTCCAAGTACTTTACGGTACTGGAAGATGGTGTGGTGATGACCACAGCGGATATATCGCCGCTCGTCAATCGTCCAGTTCAGTTGGTCGTGGTCGAACAAACCCCCAATGTCACCAACACCCACAATCTCCAGTTGTTCGTGATGCATCGCAATGATATGCTGCGATTCTCAGGATCCCTACTCGATGCCAGTGGTGAAGTGAGGGAGAATCAACCGGCGGGTACTAGGGTGAGAGGAGTGCCCCTAATGCAGGCCTTTAGCGGCTCCATCCTAGATGAAGAACTGGCCACACCCAAGAAGGTTAGGTACACCATCATCGATGGCAACGTGGACGATGCCTTTGCTCTGCAGGAACGTAAGGCCAACAAGAATATTCAGATCAGTGCCAAGTCCTTGGTGATAAATGGTGATGACGAGTCCGGCGTCTGGTTGGTCACGAATCGTCCTTTGGATCGGGAGGAACGCGCCCACTATGATCTCTCCGTAGAAGCTTCAGATGTCGATGGCTTGGATAAGACGGTTTCCAAAATACAAATCACTGTATTGGATGAGAACGATAATAGACCCATCTTCAAGTCGCTGGATTATAAGTTCGCCATTGCCGGTCAAAAATCTGCAAATATGGAAAGCAATAGTAGCGTGACTTATAAGCGATTTGCAATCATGGGAAAAGTTGAGGCCACGGATGCTGATGGCGATAAAATTGCCTATCGCCTCAAGTCGCCCAGCAATGTTGTGATCATAGTTCCCCAAACTGGCGAAATAATGCTGGCCGGTGAGCCCACTTCAAACGAACTTCTTATCGAGGTGATAGCCCACGATCTGAGGTATCCAAGTTTGTTGAGCGCAAAGCCCGCCAAGGTCCTCTTGGAGTTTCTGGCTGCCGAACCGGTTTCCTTTATAATGCAACATCTGGAACACGATGAGGTCAATAATCACTCACATCACCGAGAGAAAAGACGAGTAACCCGAGCTGTGCGACCCACCAAGAGGATTGAGTTCACCGAAGCCGATGGAGATACCGAGGGAAAGTCGGTGTTCCAGTTGGAAAAGGAAACCGATAAGGAAACGTTCAAGATCAGGGATGATAATCCCTGGGTGACGGTGGAAACCAATGGAGCTGTGCGAGTCAAAAAGAAGTGGGACTACGAGGAGTTGGGACCTGAGAAGACCATCGATTTCTGGGTTATCATCACCAATATGGGACACAATGGTAAGTGAATACATGATTTATTTTCCCATATATATTTTATAGCTTAGTAGCCATAAAATCTCATTTAAAAGTTCAGAGCACATATCCCAAAATCCAATTAAACAATACTTCTTGCAAAAATTTGCAATTTCAATGTCCAGACATCGAAATTGCGACCGTATACGTTATTTATTCGGAGATTTATCATACACGCCACAGCCTATTTAATCTTTCCCATTAGCACACAAAATTGTTCAGCTGTTTAAGCGTAATTATGTGCTTTAGGATACTCCGAAAATAAATGCGTCTGCATTATAATACCAATAAATTAATCGCATTATGGAAATTTTGCGCGGAAAATTTGGAAAATCAAGCCAGAGTACATAATGATGGTCCAACCAGACTAATTGAATTCGGTGGAGGGTTGACTGATAAAACAAAGATTAATTCTGGCATATTAATGCACTTTCTTGATGTCAATTAATGATTACAAACAGAGATTTAACAGCTTATCATTTCTGGAAATTTGACAAATATGAGTTTTCAATACGAGCATGGTTTAAATAAAATATTATCTTTGCCAAGTTCCCTCATTGTCATCAACTTCAGAGAAATAAGACAAGTGGAAGTGATTTCATGTGACCTTTTATTCAGGGCATGAAAACAATTAGCCGTAAATCACAGGAAAAGTGCTGACTATCCATGGCTTTCTCTTTTAATTTTACTCTTTTCACTCCTTGTTTTTGCTTGCAACATCTTTGTGTGAAATAAAATTGCAAATTGCTTTTCAAATATTTGGTTGACAAGGCAAGCAATTACGGTCGATACAACAGAGATACACCGAGAAAAAGCTGTTTACCTAAATTTGAATTTTTAAATAATTTGTAACCACAAATTCTTCAATAAATTTCTGATTTATTAATACAGTTTCTTGGTGTGCAAAACATATTTGATATTTCTCAAAATAATTTTCATTATTTTTCAATTTAATGGACATATTTTCATTGTGTTTATGCACTTAGGTACATTGTGATACTTTTTGTAAACCACTTTGACTGTCGCTTCAAGCGTGGTTCAGTAAGTAAATATCGAATCCCCATATCCATTCAGGCATCCACTGAGCAGCTGTAAAGCAAGTTAGGATTACCGGTGGTCCTTCATCACGGAAAACCCAAAAACCGCATTTTCCCTCCCCTTTTTTGCGCCCAACTTTTGACACGAGTCGAATGAAAAGTTCAGACAACTGACAGCTTTCCCTCCGAATGTCCAAGTTGGTTTTGCAACCAGTACAAGTTCATGAAATGTTGGAATATATTCACTGTTTCCGCACACACCCACACTGGTTTCATTTAAATCGGGAAAAGGTTTTTTTTTTTTTAAAGCAAACTTTCAGCTGCAGTGTTTCCGCATTGTGTGTTTGATTCGAACTCTGGACTGCGATTGGTGACCCCTCAACCCCCTTTCGACTGTTCAACTGTCAGTCAATTAACAGTTTCCATAAATTTTGCAACTGTCTCTCATTCGCTATCGCATCTGCCCTTTGTTTGAGTGATTTTCATTTACACTGTTTGCTTTCACACATTATCGCAGCCTTTCTCGCTGCTCTGGAAAATGTCCTTTGAATGTCCTGACACTTGTGCAGGCGGCTTTTGGAAAACTGATTAAAAATGTATTTGTTGAGAGCAGTGAATTGGTAGTGTTATAAGTATCAAAAAAAGAAAGGTTCGTGAATTGAGTAAATATTTGTCGTAAAATTTGTCATTAACTAGTTAACATTGCAGTAAAATTTATTGATCAAGTTGACATAGTTTGAAAAAATTGCTTATTTTATAAGAAATCATGTAACATTTTTTTGGAAATGAATTTATTTTATATTCAATAAAAATGTACTAACATATATAAAGGAACCGTTTAGGTAAATACATATATAAGATCATGAAAATATGTAGAAATAAACCAACCAAAACGGTCAGCCTGCTAAAGAAATAAATAAATCACTTGATGAAATCTTGTATCTTTTTTTTTAGAAAGGATCACCAAATGACTATTTTAACCACTTGAACTAATGTTTTGTAATTCAAGCGTTTAGGCAAGTAATTAGAGATTCTATGCAGCATTACTTCTAGGCTCTCCAGAAGATCCCAGAATCCGTAGGATAATTTATGGGCATTCGGTGGCAGGGCGGAGGTAAAAGGAAAATTCTGCGATGCACACATGGGTCGGATAACGGCAAGAGGAGGGAAAGCGGAAAACTCAACTATGTAAAACACTTAACAAAGCATTGCACCAGCCAAAAGGCCAAGAAGAGGAAGAGGATAAGGCAGCACAAGTGAACAAGAAATTTACGACAATATTTTTCATTCATTTAAAATGCTACGCCAATACACATGAGGTTTTCCGAGGGGAAAGTAGAGGCGGAGAAAGGCTAAGAGAGAGAGGAGGAGAAAGGGTGAAAGAGAGGTAAATGCATTTATATCGAGAGCAACATATGTGGAACGTGAAAAACTAAAGACCGAAACAAATGAAATTTGAACAGTTTGTTGAGCATGCGCCTTGGAAATTTGAGAGAACTGTTGAGAAAGAGATTTTTCGAGAAATGAGAACTTTTCTAAGGGTTGGGTTGTTGGTTTTTTTTCTTTGTGTTTAGGACTCGCGCCAAGTCCAACAGGAAAATGCTCGTAACAATTAGAATTCTCCTTATCTCACCCCAAAACGCCCAAAGAAACCAAAATGAGTTTTGAGTTTACGTCGTGTGAATAAGTACGCACGATTTTACATGGCATAACCGAAAGAGAGGGGTATAGCTGGCTAGAAAGAGAGAGGGCAGTGTGTGTTTGTTTTAGAAATTTCCAAGCGCATTGTTTTGCCCAAAAATGTATGCAGTCCTTTATGCATTGGAATAGCTCCCCAAAGGATAGTGGTAAAGGGTAAAAGCAGAAGGCTTTGACATTCCACAAGAAAAATGTGGTAAAAGGGAAAAGCCCTGAAATTTATGCTCTGCATGAAAAATGGAAAGTCGCATGCAAATGAACAATAACAAACACACTCAAAATCATATTAATATACATTTTGTGGTAACTATAGATTTATATTATTAATATTTCTGATTTATTAAACAAAAAACACAATCAAATGAAATTAAAAAGCCTTAAAATTACTTGGAAAAAAATATTGCATACTTTAAAATTGATTTTACAACCCTAGCTATTTCATTAGCAATATAAGATCTTTATTTTTAAAAATTTTCTTTACCTGTACCTTCGTTTCCTCTTCATAATACTTGTTCTGTCAGAACTTCCAGGTGTACTTTTTCAGAAGCAAACTTAAAGATACAGCAGTTGACATCTATTCCCTCTCTATTTGCCATTGCCAACTTTTATTGCGATAAAAACTACCATAGCGATGTCAAACCAGGACTTGTACCCCATATATAAACTTTACACAGCCATGGGTCACAAACTCCATCTGGCTGTCATAAAACAAAGGGCAGCATGGCAACTCTAAAAGGAGGCAACCCTGGTTTAATGCTGCGCAAATTGTGGCATAACCTCCGGCTGAGCTTGCGTATAAATTATGAAAATCAGAATTTAAGTTTATGGCGAGGAAAACTTCTTAGTGCCTTCTTCTTTGGAGAAATAATCGAGTTAGGATACACACACACACACACACACTCACTCCTTATGTGGAGGTAGAAACTTGCTTAATTAAGCATTAATTTCATGTTTTATATGCAAGTCTGGGCTTTCACAGAGCATCGCGGGGGAAAAGGCTCAGGCAACGCCAACTATGCCCGTAATGGAAATTATTTAAATTAGGTTTACGGCAAATGCCGCCGACTGCACGGTAAATCATTTATTCAAACGCTTTGTCCCAATTTAATTTTAATATAAATTATGTACATTTTACATCAATTATGAGAAAAATGTCACATGTGTGAGCAGCTACACACGACATTAAATTTTAGCTTTGAATCTAAAAGGGAGTAACACATTTTATAATTTGTTTAATAGAAAAATCAGCATGACTTACTTAAACTTGCAGTGTTAGTTGAAGGAAATTCATTTTAAATATTTAAATAAAATGCATCTTATGTATTGTAGAAAAATGCAGATGCGAAACTTGCTTAAATACTTTGTAAACTTTACCACGGAGGAAAAACACCATCAACGAAAATCATTTATGTCACATTCGTCTAACTTTACACGGCTCTGCAGCTCTTGAAAATTTGTAAACTTCCAACCCACATCTGCGCCATGTTGCAAGCTTCAAAAGTGTTTTGGCCTAAATTCCAAGTGCCGCCGAGGGGAGGTTAAAAAAAAAGAAAGTAGAGGAGAAAATGTTGAAAAAAGTTTCGCTACATAAATTTTCTGTGGTGGATGCAGGATGCCTGGTTAAGATATTTCAATGTGACAGTCGAGCAGGGCGAATATTTAACAGGCTTCGCGTTAATGTCACTTCAAATACCGCGTGTTCGGGCAAATAAATGCAACCTTTCCTGCACGTGGCTTTGTGCTAAATAAAAAATGCAGATCCAAGCTTTCGTTTGACATACCATTTGATTGCTTTCCCTAATCTAATTGAAATTGCATTTGAATTACCGCTTTTCCAGCGCTTAGGACCTTGAAAATCTGTCGTTAACTATGTATGAGGTCTTTTTAATAAATCAATTTTAAGAATGTGAAAGAACCACAACAGTTGGACCTTTTTGGCTTATTTTGTACCTAATTAAATGTGAAAAATAATATATGTCATATGACATTTATTTGGCCACCATTAAATTTGGCAACACTTTACAAGCAAAATCAATTTAGAATTTTTTTCGCCAACTTTATTTGCATTTGGGCTTACATAGGACGGCTTAAAATAAATATGGAAAAATCATGTAAAATGCGACTGGCCAAATTTTTGTTGGACATGTCTTTGTAGTGAAAAAAAACTACATTTTGTGCTGTACTAGTACAAAAATACACGAATAATGGAAATAGATAATTGGATGTTCGATGTTGCGCTCAATCAGCATTTATAGAATTTTATTTAACAAGTGACACTCAAAGCACAATGTGAGTGTTGATTGAAGAATACTTGAATACATTTATATTGAATTTCCACTCGCCAGATTTTTTTATTAGGGGACAATAGTAAAACTTAGCAAAAAAGTTTACAGTAAAATTGAACCTTCTTTCCAAAAAAAAATGTAGTATGTTTTCAATCTTTATTACTTATTTTATTGTTTACCGTTCATGTTTTAATCTGTCAATTAAGTATCAACACTTTTGACACACTATAAATGGAAGGGCTTATATAAAAAACTAAATGGAAAATAGTAATAACAAACGTTGAACTTGGTCGAAAGGAAAAAATGCAAGTTTCGAATTAACGAATAATCGGAGTGGACAAAGTGACAGGAACATTGAAATAAATGGGCATGGCCAGAGACAGGAACAGGAACTGAATTCGAATAAGAAACTGAATCAGAATCAGAAACTGAAACAGACAGGAAACGAAAGGCAGACACAGGGGCCAAAACGCCTAAAGGCAGGCTACAGAGCAAAGGAGCAAAACCATCGCATCCGTATCCTATCCTCGCACACATGGAGCCACAGATACAGATACAGCTCTCCACTAAGAGATGTGGCAACAAAATGGCGTCTATTGCGACCATGTTGCCATGGCGGCAGACGGATGGGGAAAATGGGAAATTTCGGCAGGATGGATGGCGCACTGCGTCCAAAAAGGAAAAATCTCCGAACGCGGCTCATTTTGCTTGTTTTGTGTTTTTAGTTTCTGGTTTTTGGCGACTGCGACTGCAATAAGACACACTCACTCACAAACACACAGAGAAAAAAATATAATGGCGTCCAAGGGATAAGTAATGGCGCCCCATTTGGGCAGTCAAAACAGGAAGGAGAGCCCTTAGAGAACTAAACGACAAATGGAATAATAAGTACCAAGTAAACAGAGACGACGGCTGCGAAAAAGCACAAAAGTAAACAAGCAAGGAAGCCAAGAAGCCAGAATTCCACCCTCTAATAAAGCAAGATTCATATATATATGTATAAAATCATATAGATACTTTATAGAAAAACTTGAGCACAAATGTTTGACAACGCCGAAAAATTTGCTGAGCTCTGACTTTGTTGTTGAACATCCCTGGGGTATTATTGACTCATGGATTCATAAAATCAACTTTAAGCAGCGACGAGAGTTGGCTAAAGTTTTAGCTTTCAATCTCAGCAGATTGGCTTAGTTTTCCTCAGTTTTCAACTATTTCTATAAATTGGCGGAAGCGCATTTCATAGGATGCAACTAAGAAATATTGACTGCAAGTCCAGCAAGTTAATAAAGAACTATTTCTGCAAAAGTACTGGGGCAAATTAAACGCTGAAAATTTATTTCAATGGCGTTTCTTGGCCCTGGATTCCGTGGCCACACTTTCTTTTGTCCTCTTAGTTTTTTCTCTTTTTGCTGGTCGTGTGTGTATTTTATTTCCAATTTGTTTGCATTGCAATTTCACAAACCATTTTTATAAAGTTTGTTCAAACTAACGTCGTTTGCCGGACTGCTGGACTTGGCTCTTGTTACAGAATGCAAAAAAATGGTAAATGGTTTGGGGAAGGTACATCGATTTTCGGATGCATTTTAAGGAGTTTATAATAACGTAATATTTTTAAGAATTATATTTCTTAAGTATTTGTAAAAGGCACAAAAAAAGTTTTGGGAGAAATTCACCAATAAGTATTGTAACGTAACTTAAAAAGAGGTTGACAACTTTTTGTTACTATTTATTAGTAAAACAACAATAAAATAGTAAGTTGTGTGAATTTGGCTGTTGTAAGAGTAACTATTTCATTGACCAAATTGCCAATTCGGTGGGATGTGCCCATTTAACTTATACATTGGTAAAATAGACCCAATAGTTTCTTGTTTGTACATTATTTGGCTGTGCCATATAAGTAAAAAAGGAAATTAGCCTCTAAACGAAAAAGCATGTGTGCAGTTCCCACAGTCCATAATTTATTAAACTAATTTTAAAAATGCAACAGATATTATTTTTTTGTTTTCCTTCACAAATTTTGATTAGAAAGATAACCATGTTCTATCCATTCAAAATGTATAAGGTACTTTTCTTAACTTTGAACCTACTATTAGATAAGGTATCTTTAGGTATTTTCCCTATTCCAAACCTCCTTGAACTTCGTTTCTCCACTCGGTTTTGCTGAGCTGAGTCCGCCCATCCGTTCGGCCGGTTCGCCGCAGTAATAATTCATGATACAAATTGCGTTTATTACAATATACCATAGCACGGCGCAATGGGAACCCGTATCCGTACACGGAACCCGTAAGCACACGGGTCCGGAGACTCCATTCTGTGCGTGGCAGGCAACTCGATTTGCATTGCAAAAACGGGAAAACGGGGAAATGGGAAAGCGGGAAAACGGGGCAACGATATATGTGCGCTGCGAAGTTGGGAGTTGTTCGGAAAATAGCGAGTACAATTGGCCTGTGGCTTGACGTTTTCTTGCGGCAGTTATTTATCACGGTTCGCAGTCTGTGATTTGTGTTTTTGTGGGCGTTGTGAGCAGGCACACAGATACACACACACACACATACGTCACGGTCCAATTAGCACACCCAAGAGCTATGAAGTTGTTATCCGCAATAATAATCGCTGGTTCGGCTTGGCGCTTGATGAAAAGTTAACGCACAAAATCTTCACACTCGAGTGGGCGAAATCGTTCGGTTTGGCGTCAAGTGATCCGTGAAAATTTCACATGTCATTGAATTTGATTATGGCCGGAGAAGAGCTCTAACCAAATTAGCCAAACGCATCAACGTCAAAGGCCAGACTAAAATATTTAAATATTTAACACGTTTTTAAGCACATGTTTTGGTCATCATCATTGTCACATTTAATGTTGCATAACTTAACAATAAATTGCATTAATATAAATAATTAATTTCGCCTTTGGTGGAGTGAAGCGGTTTTTTATCCAACTTTAAATAATTAATGGGATTAACAATTGGTTTGTTATAATATTTAGAGATGCAAGTTTGCGTAAAAAATTCAGAAAATGCTAACAATTCCCTAGCGCCCCTTTTATAATATTTGTACGCGTTTGCTCCTAATAATTTATGCAACTGAAAATCGCAATACAAACTTTCACTGAGCTAATTCAATAATCGTTTGCTTGTCCAGGCGAAATAAATAATTTTCACTCCCCCGCTTTTTTTTTGGCAACGGAAAATGTGTGACTTAAATAAGAGCAGGGGGAAAACAACAGAAAAGCGTATTTAGCACAGCGTTTTTCACTGTTAACCGCATTGGCTATTTGATGAAAACGAAAACAGAAAAACCAGCGACTATTTTTTGAGTGAGAAAAACACAAATCAAACAGCAGGTGTGCCAACAGGAGGAGAAAAGGAGAAAGTCCTGCGGATTGGCCATGTTCGGTGGCCATTTTGTTTTCACATAGCAAACACAAATTGTTCGCGGAAAATCGTAGTCCGCTAAACTCCCCAGCTGGGCAGCCGTAAAAAAAAACGGAGGAAAATCGTATTGAATGTGGGGAAATGGCAGTAGAATCCTTGCTGGCTGTACAATATTTTTTGTGTTCTTTCTATATTTCCCTTTTTTGGGACCAATCACACTTTGCATATGCAGCGTTGCGGTATTCACACCAGCGATCCTGCCCCCATCGCCATGGGGCATCGAGTACAGCGGTTCCCCCCTAAAAACCTCCATGTTAACCCCCTTACACCCGTGTTTACTGTGTTTACTCATTAAAATGCAAAATGCTCGCGCTTGTAGAGGTGGTCCAACTGCCATTCATTTAACGCTTGACATTGTTGATACTCTGTGTGTACGGCGAGTGGTTTGGATGGGAATCCAATGAAAAGAACATGTTTCCTGTACAGTAAACTCGGGGAACTAATTGAGTTTTGGGGATTCAGTTCGACATTCATTTCCAGTTTGCTAACTAACGGTAGAACCATTTTTATAAGCTAAAGGACAACTTAATTATTTAAGTTTGATATGCATGTCGACTTTTTATACTGTCAAAGTGACTTGTTTTATTTTTTTTTTTTGATTATTAGAATTACAAATCATTTATCAAGATTTAAAATTTAATTACACTTAAATTGGTAACATACTTTAAGTGCCAAGTATTTTTTTAAATCTTTTAATAATATTAAAATTCAAAATACTTAAAGTAAAAAAAACATTAAGGCTGAAATATATGAACTAAAAAGTATCTCAAAAATATGCATTATTTTTTCCCCTTAACGATAGTCCACTGTATACTCCCAGCTATCTCCTTGGCAGCCCCTCTGTTTTTCGGGGGTCATTTGGCCTGGCCTTTAATGACAACATGCCAGATGTTGTTGGGCGATCTGGACACTTGCCAGCCCCCACACCCCTTATCGGGACCCACTCAGTACGAGAGTCTGTGTAAATTGATGTGCCATTGTGTGGTGGCAATTTTATTGAATGGAAAGTGCGTGTCAGTCCCCGGACAGCGGCAACAACAACAATTTACATAGCTTAATGCGCTGAAACATTTAAATATTTTTCGGTATTTGCATTTAATTTGAGCAATTTCCACTGGCTCCATTTCAGGCAGTGTGGATATGTGGATGTGTGGGCGTTGCTGGCAGAGATTTCTGCTCTACTTTCTTTTTCATTTTTGGTATGCCGCACATGCGAGACACAAATCAGCAGGATCCGGAATATCTATATGCCAAGCTTTACGATTACGATTACGATTTTCATAGCATACTTTTGTGTGCTTTGCTTATCTGAGGGTGCTTTCTCTTTTCGTGAGTGTGAGTGTGGGCAACATTATTCCTTATGGCTGCCGCTTCTACCGCTGCTTATTATTATTGGAAAGTAAGGCTCATAAAAATGCATATTAAATGCGGCAATGGTTATGAGCCAAACTATAATTTTTCCAGGGCTGAATGTTCCCTGAGGGGGTGGTAGAAACGTGGGGAAATATCCTAATGAAGTGGCGGGGAGTGTTTGATTTATGCACCACTGGGGACTGCCAGGAATGAATCAATAAAGTCGAAGGGAGAATATTTTTCATGTACAGTAAGCTGTAGAAAAAGTGGACCACCGGAGGAAAATATTTTTAGCTTATTTAGGATTTCACATTACTATAATTTACAGGTGTTTTGAAATATAAACTGTTGTATTTTACAATTCAGCAGTCCAATAAATTCATACAGCCTACTTATAGATACTTTCTTAAATAACTTATAAGCCCAGGCCATTTCTCAGCCTCTCCCAATATGTAATATTTTTTGAATCCGTTTCAAATGATTTATTCTTATTGAACAAGAGTATTTTGAATGCGAAGCCATATATTTTCTGGCCGTGCAGCCCACATAATTTTATCTGCCATGCCCACAGTTCAGTGCATTTCTATGTCACTCAGTTGGCAGCTGGCTGAAACTAAAGTGAAATTTATGTTGGAAACTTAAAGTCAACTTCTGCTCGGCTGGCTCATCAATCAAAAGCCAAAGTCCTGTGCTTAGCTCAGGGCATGCAAAAAGGAGCCGGGGAGGTGGCAAAAACTAATGTCTCGTGCCACTGCCAGAGGCCTTAAATGACTGACTGCCACCTGAGATGGGGAAAAACCTCCGACCTCCGACCTCCAATCTCCATCCGCCAACCCCCCGTCTCAACCTGATTGGTATGCAAGGGGGCGTGACGTGCCGCCTTTGGCCATCGGGGTAGGTAACATCATGGTTGAAATTGCAATCAAGGCAGCGCAGTTGGCGCAGCACAATCGCCATCAAACTCAATCAAGCTCACGACAGCCCCCGGATAACAACGGATTGGATGAAGCTCAGGAGAACTGGGGAACAGGAACTCCCATGGCCCGGTGATAAAGCTCGGCTAAACTGCGTCTACACTGGAGGCGAGGTGCCATCGGAAAATTTCATTAATTTTCGCTTAATGTCCGCCATGTGCGCAATTTCACTTCATTTGCTCGGGCTTCAGAGTGGTTTTGTGTATGCAAAAGTGTGTCTAGGTGGAAAAAGAACGGCGATTGGACAGGTGGAACACAGAGTGGTTAAAGGAAGATTGGGGCTGAATTGTTATCAAGTTTGATTAGCTTTAATAAAGCCCGACCGATGGGAATTTTCAGGGGGAATCTCTAGCGAGAAAATATAATTGAAAATTTTAAGAGACTTTTGTAGGGAATTTTTATGATTTTCCTTAATATAAGATAGCCAGCAATTAAGATTATAATGGAACCATTTCCATTTTTCCAAAGTATTTGGGTGCTCCTAAGTAAAAGTCCCCTAAAAACATTGGTTACTTGGTAACCAATATTAGAGGATGGAATATTTCTTTGATAGGATATTTATTTATGCTTAAATCCTACTAAATTGCCCTCTTCCTAGCCTCCTATGTAGTTAGTCTTATAGCAGTTTGTTTTCCTCACTTCATATACCCGCGTCATTTCCCAGTTGATTACGAGCATTTTAATTGAGTCGTAGCTCTCATCCATCGCCCTCTTTGCCAGTGCGTGCAAATTAATTTATTAATGTTGGTAAAATTTTTTTGCCCATCCTTCTTCTCCGCTGAAATTGGCAATTAAAGTGTCTGCGATGCGAGGCGAAAAGCGAGGATGGGCAATGTGTCTTCGCCTAAGCCTGTCAAATGATTTTCCCCCACTCGTTGTCATGTGTCACCACAAGACTGTGTTTTTAAATTGCCAAGTTTATTAATCAGAAGCAGCGCGGGAAATATGACACCTGATAAAGTACAAGTTTTTATATTCGGTGGCAACAGAAGTCATAACATTATCTTTATCTGCAACTGCCAATTTGTAGCCTGCAACGAGGCATGGCAGATAAAGAGCCACCGGCGAGGTCCTCGGCTGTTTTTTTTTACTTTTCTTATTTTCACCAGCCGTGCATATCTTTGCATTCGAAAGCAGGCAGTTCGCCCCTCGAGCTATCATCCTCCAACGCGGCAAGTAAACTCGTTGCCGCACCTCAGATTGCTCGCCAGTTGCAGTTGCACTCTTCGTTCCACCTGTCCAGGTGTTAACTCATTTGCGTGGCTCTTAAGTGACTCAATAACGACGTCTCAAATTGAGGACTCTCCGCAGAGGCTGCATCTCATGGATACCTAGCCAGAAGTTGCAGTTCTTGGGTTGCGATTCGCAGCGACAAATTTGCAATGCGTGCCAATGCTTTAATTAATCGGGTAGATATGGAAACAGGTTTTGAAAGCAAGTGGTTAAAGAACAAATTTTTTAAACAACTTTGTGAATTCTTTCAATATTTTTCTTATAGTATTATGATTATTATAAAACTATCAGAATGAATTCCCATTATTTTTACTCCCATGCTTATCTTAAAATATTTTTTATGTGTAATTAACATTATTAAAAACTTAAAACTGTTGCAAAAAATAAATAAAAACAGTTTTTGCTTTGCAAAGGGCTTAAGTTTTTGCTTATTATTACACTTTCATAACTTTATATCTTTAGAAATAAGTTGCTTACTATTCCACTTTAGTGATTTTCCCAAGTTTTTCTCATGAAAGAATTTATCTTAACAAAAAGGAATCAACAGAAATACTAAATATTTTAGCTCCGGCTTCCTGTTTTCCCGTCAGACACGAGGTTATTTATCGCAAGCGATTTAGCAAGAGGTAAAGCAAAAAAAATCTCTTTGTACTTCATTATTTGGCAAGGTTTCCTCCTAACTCATTTCCTCAACTTCAGCTTGCTTTCGATCGGTTGCAGTGCGTCCCAGAATCCCAAGAGTTTGCTCAAACTCTCCGATTCGATTATGCTGGCTTCTGTTTCCTTTTCCTCTTATCTTTGCCACTTTCCTTCAGCGCAATCATGGCAGGGCCCAAAAGAAACTCTTCAATCCGAATTAGCTTCAATCAATACGTATGTTCAATATTTGGCAATGGCTTTCCTACTTTCTTGCTTGGGAAGCCCGGAATCCATTGTTAACAGCTTCATTAAGTCCATGGCAAAAGGATGGTCGTAAAAAAGGAAAGAGCTCTCGTCCCTGCATAAGGGAAAATATTACAGCAGCCATAAAAATATTTGAGGGGGAAGCTGCTGCTCAACATTGTACTTGTATTTCTTGCACGTATTTATCCAAGGAACTTGGCTCCCTCGCCTCAAGTTTTTTGCCACTCAAACCGCAGCGGAGAATGAAGAAATTCATTTCGACCCCGCGTACCTGGATCACGAGCCGAAGAATAAAGTTTCGACTTGACTGCATTTTAATCAAGCCAGGAGCTACGAACCAAAACCGAAGTGAACCACACATTTTTGACCCTCTTGATTATTTCGAATTCCGGAGGGGTGTGAATTGCACAGTTTTCGGTGCTGTGGGAGTGTCAAAAAGTCATGGTCCCCTTGCCAAAGTCATAATGGCTAAGTTGCCGTTAAATTGCGGTGAAAAATGCTGAATATTTTGCGAATGGCTGATAAGAACTGGGATATAAACTTGATGGTGCCATAATTATTTGCACAAAAGGATGCTTCTTGAATGCTTTATTGTTAGAAATGACATTGCAACATCTTGCAAGTAAAATTTACAATAGGTAGTAATGAACCAATAAGTTAGTTAGCACCCTTAAACTCGTTAAAAAACTGCTTTTAAAGTTGTTTTTCGAAAAGTAAACGCTGAAACTCTATTTATATAGAGTGAAATGACATTAATTCAGCACGTAGCACAAGTTTCACATGTCAATTTTCCTAACAAATTCAATTTTTATTCGCTCATCTCACAGATTCGTTTGCTTCCGCTATGGGAAATGTGGTAAAAGGAGGATGGGATAAGTGGGCGCTTTTTAAGGTGGTAGAGAAGTGGGAGAACTTGGAAAAGTTCAAGCTGGCACCCACTTGAAGATGGCACCACAGACGTTGGGCCGCATCCCCTAAAATCGTCTGAGCCGCGATGAGCTGCCTTGGCCAACTCATCCTAACTTTTATCCCTTTCTCTTTCGCTCCGGCACCCGGAGTTTCCCAAGTTCCCCTTTTTTCGCCCAGTGGAGCTGCTCTCACTTTGGCTGCCTTCCACTTAATCCATTGAAACAATAAGCAGCTTTGTTTGTTCTATCCACGACGACAGTCTCGCACTTTTCCTTCTGGACTTTTGTTTTGTTTCTGCACTCCTCGGAAATGGAAAGAGATGAAGCGATAAAGGAGAAAGAGATAGATAGAAATAAATGCAGCCGCAGCAGTTTTCAGTTTTCACAAACTTTGGCCCTACGTCTCTTGTCTTCCTAGTTAATACTCTTCAAAAATAGTGCCTTATTATTATAAAAACTTTAATATAACCATATAATTTTAAATTAATTTCAGTAACTTTATAAATGCTTTTCCATCTTATGAATAGATTTTACTTACTTTGAAAGAAAAGTTTAAGGTTCTATAAGATTTTGTAAAAATATTTAACAAATCATCAAATATTTTAAATTATATAAAATAAATTTTTTTTTATATTTAAAACCCTTTTGTAATAAGTACATCTAAAATTCCTTAATATTAACCTATTCTTTAATGTTTTTCTGAATTTCTACTCCGCCATTTTTGCCTGTTTTTCCATTGTAGTCTCAAAGCGCGTCTGAAGTGCAATGCAAACGGGAATGGAGACAAAGCCGGTACAAAATCTTCGCCGTCTGCTTTTGGGTGTTTCATTTAGTGCTAACCTCTGGTTGCCCCTGCCCCCCTCTGGCTACGCCCCTGTCCGCTTGCAACTCAACCCCCCTTTAATCTCACCGCACTGGGATCCAGCCACTGCATCCCCTTGGCTAGCTTATGATGACAATGACTCTGAGGGGAGTGTTTTGGGAGAAGGGAGAAGGGGCGAACGGCATCCCTTGGCAGTGATTACGAGTACTATAGTAGCTGCATGGTTTTGACTCCTCAAGGATCTATCCTCAGCTACCATGACAGTCCCTTAATGTGCATATGTGCGGGTATATGGCGTTTTTGATAAGAAAAAGGATACTCACAGGCATAGGTACTCGCATAGAGGAAGCTATGAAAGTGGTTTAGGGGTGTGTTAAAAGGGCGCCACGATGTGCCAAGAAGTTTCATTAAATTGAAACGAATGTGCGCAGGCTAAGTGGCGAAGATGATGGCTCATTATTGCTACATTTTCCGGGTGCAAATTGTAGGACACTTCATAAAAATTGCCGTGAATATGAAGCGTGCTATTAAGATACACTAAAAACTAAAATCATCTCTAGGTTCAGGGTACACTTAAAACTAAATTTCTCTAAGGGTTTAAGTGAACTAAAAAGGCACTGTGTTCATGAAAATATTGTAATCTCTGTAATTCTAGTGCAAAACAAGATAGTTTTTAAATTTTTTAATATATAAAAAGTTATACAACAAAAAGTAATCTTATGTACAACTATTTTTCTTATAAAAGATTTTATATACTCCTATTTCATTTTAATGTCCTTGGGTTACACCCGATTTTTAATAAAAATCCAGCACCAGCCATTATTAAAAATACTTCAACTAGCATCCATGAAAAACTTAATCACAAATCACATTTATTCATGCTTGTTGCAGCGCCGAACATAATGAAAATCTTGCTCGCTCTCCCCATTTTAATCCTGCCACACACACTATTCTATGGCCAGACTACAAAAGGCACTTTCCCCCGCTTTCCACCGACCATTTTCCAACCCATCGTGTGCACTGTCGCCACGGAAATCCGCCATGTTGGCTGCTGCTTTTGCTTCATGTGGAAACCCAGTGCACATTAGTACCGCTCACACACACTCAGGACAATAAAACTCGCTTCGCATTATTTAAATTTCAAGTTTTATATATGTGTATATAGAAAATGGTATTATTTTTTCTTTATTCTGATTTACCTGCTTGGCACTAGCACAATAAGCCATAGAAAAGCGTTACAATGCCAAGCTGGCAGGGAAATAACAAAAGTTGCCAAGAATCAGCAAATAACTCTGCCAAGTTATGCCTCAGAAGGGGAACCCCCACCATTTTCCACCCGAATCCATGAAATTTTCTTTATGCGCTTGGCACAAAACTTTTTTCCTGCAACTTCTGTGCAATCTGTTGAGCGAAAATGCTGTTTACTTCCCTCCATTTCTTTTTGGCAAACTCTTTGACGCGTTGCGTCTGTGTTTCAATTGCAATATTTGCTTACAAGGGTTAAGGGTTAGCCTCGGCTACCTGTTTACAATTCACTTCGCTGCTCTTGAGAAATTACACATGCTTCACCCCCATTTTGGTATATATTTTTTTCTCCTTTATTTTCTTCGTATTTTTTCTCGCTGCCCCTGTTTTTTATATATTGCTTGAATTTCTTTGTGTTCTTTGAGGGGGCAGGTAAATCGTCTGCTTTATTTGCCCGCTACTTCAGCCGACCTTCCACCGCCCACAATTTCCCCCCTTTTTTTTTTGCAAAAAAAGTACACACGCCTCTAATAAGCGTCCGTCAGCTTGGGGTTCCCCTCGTTTACCGCTTCTTGTTTGCCCCAACCAAAAAAGAGGAAAAAAACAAGGAGGAGCACAACAACATGATTGGAATTTTCCGGTGCAGACATTTTTTGCAAAGGTAGTAGAAGGAAAAAATGCGACCCCTGCATTACTTCTTTACCTTTCTCTTTCCTCGGCCTTTTATTGATTTCTTTCAACTTTAACTATTTTTTGTGTGCATGTTTAGTGCAAATTATAAGTTGAGGCATTTCGGTAGGTCTATAAATGAAAAGGCTAAACAGCTAAACTTACTCAACCAATATTTAAAGGCCATAATGGTATTCCTAGTACGAGTATTAAAGGTTTCACATTTTAGAAGCTTAAGTAAATTGGTACATTTTTATACAAATAAATATAATAATTTTACAACACTTTAATGTGCTCTTAAAGCGAATGAATTTTGTGCCAGACTTTGGCCTTGTCCTGAGACTGCTTTTCCGGCTGATTGCATTTGAATGGCTTAACTGAAATCCGAGAGCCTTAAATTACGAAGGGGGAAGTCCTCCTTCCTTATTCCCATACCACCCAAACCACTATCCATTAGTTGTAATAACAAAAGGCAAAAGTTTGGGCAAAACCGAACGAAAAAGCCAAAACACAAACATGCCAGCAAGGAAAACAAAAATTTCTTAACCCCCCTTCTATATTCTCTGTGTGTTTCAGCTGGCATCAAGTATACGGACAACCAGCGTGTGATAATCCTGGTGAAGGATGTGAACGATGAGCCCCCCTACTTCATCAACCGCCCACTGCCCATGCAGGCGGTGGTTCAGCTCAATGCACCGCCCAACACTCCGGTTTTCACGCTCCAGGCCCGAGATCCCGATACCGATCATAATATCCATTATTTCATCGTTCGCGATCGAACTGGCGGACGTTTTGAGGTGGACGAGCGATCTGGAGTGGTGCGGACCAGGGGCACGGACCTCTTTCAGCTGGATATGGAGTATGTCCTGTACGTGAAGGCCGAGGATCAGAATGGAAAGGTCGATGATCGCAGGTTCCAGAGCACCCCCGAAGAGCGACTCTCGATTGTGGGTGGCAAACGAGCCCCCCAGTTCTATATGCCCAGCTATGAGGCCGAGATCCCAGAAAATCAGAAAAAGGACTCAGAGTAAGTTAAAATGAAATTGGAAAAACAAACACACCCAAGTACCCGCAAATAAAATGCTAAATAGAACACTCTAAAAAATCATAATTGACTCTTGAACATATTTAAAAATATATCAAGCTCAATATATTGATATTAAGACAAAGTCGATTCCTTTTAACACTTTTAAATGAATTTGATATTTGGTAAAGTTTATAATTGATACCACTAGTAGCATTCTTAAAAAAATGATTTAATACAAAAATTTTTAAACAGAAACCTGTTAAAACCAATTAATAATTAAAATTTCAAGAAAGAAAAGAATTTGGCCACACTAATTTATTCAAGGAAAATGTTGGTCCCACTTATTGTGCCCAAGTGTGCTGGTCACACTAAACTACAAATTGAAACATTTTTTTCCTGTGCATGTAAATTTCGGGGAGCTGCCAATAAAAGTTATGCATAACAATGTGAACTAGACGACCATGAGTGTGTGTGCTCGTCCTGCAGGGTGTGGATGTGTTTGTCTTCATTGAAATTCCGATGGGAAAACAACTGTCAAAAGGCAGTGGAGCGAGTGACAAGCACATACATGCAGAGCTTGAAGTGGCCTGTGGATGGACATAAAATATGCAAGCAAATTTTACATTTCCCTCTGCTAACTTTTTCCGTATCCGTATCCTTTCAGCATCATTTCGATTAAGGCCAAGTCGTTCGCGGACCGCGAGATTCGCTATACCCTGAAGGCCCAGGGCCAGGGGGCAGGCACCTTTAACATCGGACCCACGTCGGGCATTGTCAAGTTGGCCAAGGAGCTGGACTTTGAGGATCTGCGACAGCCGCACGTGTACTCGCTGATTGTGACAGCCACCGAGGACTCCGGGGGCTTTTCCACCTCCGTCGATGTGAGTGAATGGAAAATCCTTGTCGAGTGGGGTTTGGTACAGAAAAGATGGGGAAAAAGCTTTTTCCTATAATCAGCGCTTTAAAACAGAAATAGATGAAATTTAAATTCTTAAAGTTTTTTTATATATTTAAATCTGAGATGAACAAGTGTTTTTTGGACTTTTTTTAACCCGAAAATATTTAGTAAAATTAGATTATGCTAAATTAAATTTCTCACTATTTCTTGATGGATTCAAAGTGGCTATTTTAATGTCGCCTTTAGGATATCGGATAAATGAAAAAGCTTTTAAGCAATCTTTTCAGTAGCCATTTCCTTGAACAAATTTAACATAAACTCACCTTCGATATTTATATCTCAGCTCACCATTCGCGTTACGGATGTCAACGACAATGCCCCGAAATTCGAGCTGCCCGATTATCAGGCCCACAATGTCGATGAGGACATTCCACTGGGCACAAGTATTCTTCGGGTTAAAGCTATGGATTCAGATTCAGGATCGAATGCTGAAATCGAATACCTGGTATCCGATGACCATTTCGCCGTGGATTCCAATGGAATTATCGTTAACAACAAGCAACTGGATGCGGACAATAATAATGCCTACTACGAGTTCATAGTCACTGCCAAGGACAAGGGTGAACCGCCAAAGTCTGGAGTGGCTACAGTGCGTGTTTACACCAAAAACAAGAACGACGAGGAGCCCAAGTTCTCCCAGCAGGTGTATACCCCCAATGTGGATGAGAATGCTGGTCCGAATACTTTGGTTACCACTGTGGTGGCCTCCGATAAGGATGGCGATAACGTTAGGTTTGGATTCGTGGGCGGCGGCACTTCTTCTGGTCAGTTTGTCATAGAGGACATAACCGGTGTGATCCGACTGCACAATAAAGCCATATCCCTGGACAGGGACAAGTACGAGTTGAACGTTACCGCCATGGACGATGGATCATGTTGCGTGAATGGCGATCAAACTATCCACACTTCAACCGCCGTGGTTGTGGTCTTCATCACCGATGTCAACGATAATAAGCCGGTGTTCAAGGACTGCAGTACCTACTATCCGAAAGTCGAGGAGGGAGCTCCAAATGGAAGTCCCGTCATTAAAGTTGTGGCCACCGACGAGGATAAGGGTGTCAATGGACAGGTGAGCATCATAAACCATTTAATAATAAAAGCCAATGATAGGAAACCTAACATAAAAAGTTACTATCGATTGTATTCCTAAACTTGGTTTGGAATATAGTTCCTTTCTACTTACCAAGTATCCCTAAAATAAAAGCTTATGGCTGATATCAACTACAATAAATCCCAATTAAGCACTGGGAAATTTCCATTAATTTGTGCATTAACTAATTTAGATGTACATGCTATATACACTTTTCCTATTACCAATATCAAAGAGCTCTCCAAGGCCTTTTATGATTATCCTTTCCTAATTACTTTCCCCGTTCGGTCGGTAAACCCGATTAATTATACGTTATTTGTGTTTTGAGGCCATAGCAAACATGATTACCCACACCTAATTGAATTACCTGCATGTGTGTGTGTGGAAACGATAGGAGATTTCATGACGAGATTCGGTCATAATTTTCTTTTCGTGCCCGCCAAGTTCAATGCACTGCAAAGTGCATGTCGTGTGTGGAGGTCGAACGCCTCAACAGCTCTAATCGCAATTTGTGTCAATCATTAAACCATTTTGCATGTTCTTGCGACAGGTGAAATACTCGATTGTTCAGCAGCCGAATCAGAAGGGGACAAAGTTCACAGTCGATGAGGAGACGGGCGAGGTGTCCACCAACAAGGTCTTCGATCGAGAGGGAGATGATGGAAAATTTGTATCGGTCACAGTGAAGGCCACAGATCAGGGTGATCCAAGTCTGGAAGGCGTCTGCTCCTTCACCGTGGAGATCACAGATGTGAACGATAATCCCCCACTCTTTGATCGTCAGGTGAGTGATCTAAATATCAATCTTAACTTTCAAAATGAGTTACTTAAACATTAATCTTTCAGAAATACGTTGAGAATGTAAAACAGGATGCCAGTATTGGCACGAATATTCTCCGTGTTTCCGCCTCCGATGAAGATGCCGACAACAATGGTGCTATAGTATACAGCCTGACTGCCCCTTTCAATCCCAATGATCTGGAATACTTTGAAATCCAGGCCGAATCCGGTTGGATTGTACTCAAGAAACCGCTTGACGTAAGTGTTTGCTTTTCATTTGGCCTTTAGACTTCTCAAAACATATATTACCCCAATTATGAGTTTGCCAAATCCCAACTAACCAAGTATTTTACTTTAAATTCAAACTTTTTATTTTAAAAAGAAACTTTATAATTTTACTAACTAATTCAATGACAGATGCATAGCATCTACCAAGCTCTAGTCAGTTTAAGCGGCTTGTACCTATATATCTATCTATCTTATTGCGTTTTTTGATTTTCTTTCAAACTGCACCTTTATTTTCATTTGTATTTCAATGTTTTACAAGTCCGCAAAATAGTCTTAGGTGAAATAGGTTATGATGTGCCAGCAGTGCAATTTTTTTGCCACATCCACCGAAATCAGCGTTTATATAAATTAAGCAAATATTTTTAGTTGATTCCCATTGTTTTGTTTAGTTTATAGTGCGTAAAATTGGCCAAAGAAAGATACCTACCACGTGCAAAAAATGCCAAGAAGGCAAATTGATTTTTAACATTTTTTGAAACAAATCAAAACTAACACGAAATAAATCGAAAACCCTGAGTATCAGAAGTTGGGATAAATATGCTTATAACAGTTCAGCTGCTTTTTTGTTGGTGCCAGGTTCATAGGCTTAAGAAAAGTGTATATACCATAAAAATTTCAGAACGAATAGTAAACCCCAAAACGATCACGAATATTTTTGAGCATCGTTGTAATCTATTTTTGAAGGTTAATATATAACCAACAAAATTTTTAAAATATAATTTTGTATTGCCTCTTTTTAATTTGTACCCAAAAAAAAAACTCCCAAGAAAATCCCAAAAGCAAAATGAAACAAATACTTTTTGTCGAGACTATGCAATTTTTTGAACGTCTCTTGTTGCAAGACTTCAGTATTTTTGCCTTAGCTTTAATTTACATTTTTGAAACCAATGTTTATATCCATTTTTGAAGAACATTTCATTTTGCATGCCCATGAAATATGAGGCCTAATATTTGTTTATGGATATTGTTAGGATATATTAAAGTATTATGATTTTAACTGCACCATTATTCTTTTGTTTTATCTAATTTTTTATCTATTTGAGAAGGAAAATGATCAAGGCATTTTAATGGTTTCAATTTTAATTTACTGTTTATCTTTACATATCCAAAATTATGGTACTCGAAAAATAAAACAATTTAGGGTTGTTATCCAGTAAGTAAATAAAATTACTGTAACTGTGCTAACCCCCTAAAAAATCATATTAAAAACAAAGACCTTAAGCTAACCTGTAAAGCAAAACTAACTCAAGGAACATACTATATTTCATTAAATGTAAATAGTTGAGACACTATGAGTTTCACTTCATCTCAGGGCAACTCCAAATAGAGAAGGAAATAGTCTCGTCAAAAGAAACAAATCATTTATGTGAACCGACCAAATTCCTTGTAACAATGCTATTACCCATACTAATCCTTCCCCTCTCCCAAATGTTTAAATATATATCCCTTATTTATCAAGTATTTTGTTATATATTTAAGTTGTTTTGAGTTTCATATATTTCAAACGCCATTTGATTGAAATAAAACATATAAACAACGATGTCATCAAATACGTGTGCATAAAGCTGGCAGAACAACCTTTGCAATCAAACATTTTTCTAATCCACAATCTGCTATTATATATTTGAAATAGAAAAAAAAATTTATTTTACAAACAAATTCACAAATTTTGCCCACAGTAGTAGTTTGAGTTTCAAAAGTTGTTCTGTTAACATTATGTACATTTCAAATACGTAATCGTAACGTGAACCCAATACACAACCCAAAACGTAACCAATGCTAACATTTGGGTTCGGTTCTCGACTACTCCTTGCAATGTTAACCCCTCGTTTTGCTGTTGACGCTAACATTTTGGCCCCAAACTGTACTACTGCTTCAATCGAAATTCACCCAATCAATCAAATCAATCAACAGCGTGACCGCTATCGCTTGAGGGTTAGCGCCTCCGATAAGGGCACTCCCGCCTCGGCCGCCGATGTCGACGTTGAGTTAGATGTCGTCGATCGGAATAATAAGCCTCCCATTTGGGATAAGAGCATTTACGGGCCGATTCACATACGCGAAAATGTCACTGTGGGTACGGTTGTAACATCGGTTAAGGCAAGGTTTGTATAGCCAATGAGAACTCAACACCTAACACCAAATCTAATACTAAACCTAACTTGCGAGTCTAACAGCTGTCGGTCCTTAAAAACCTAGTTTAGATACCATTTTTGAGAATAACAGTGGAATAACAATTGGCTAACCTAGGATTAAGCTTTCATGAATTTTTAACATACGGTCTTTTCACTGTTACAGGAGCTTTGCAATGCAAAGGCTCCATTTTTGGCATATCGTAAGAGCTTTTAGCGAGTACGGCAACCAAAAGTCCTTAAAAATCTGTAAATCGAATTATAAATGGGAAAATTTCAAAATATTGAAAACTTTTGTTGCCGGTGTGTATTTGATTTTGATGCGAGCAATCAGTTTTTTAATACGGTTGCCCTTCAGGATCTTTTTGGATTTTGCCGAGTCTTTTCCCCTTCTCTCCACCAAAAACACGCATTACCAATTGGATCTGTGATTTCCCCTTCAAAGACTCAAATCCCCCACATGAAATTAATGCCTGGAATATTGTGAGAATCGTAATGAAATTTTTGGTGTTGGTTTTCATTAGAAAAATACGCTTCTTTACCATGATAAATCGCCCTATATTACATAAGCCAAACAGGTTGCAGTTTAGTTGTAAGCTAGAGGAAAAAAGGTAACTACACAAAGTGTTCAAAAATGTTAAAAAGCAATAGTCGAAACGAAATCGATAAGAATTATAACCGCAGCAAACTGTGTAAAGTATGCTATGAAAATTGTATTTATAAAATGCACAAAACCCTATATTAGTTTATTAAATTAAATATTTAGTTGTCATTTTCATTTAAATGCTACAAATATTTACTCAAAGAATATAATATTTCCTTTTGAAGGCTAGGGTCGAGACTATATTAAATATTTTGCTCTGCATTTGAAAATACTTTTTAAATAAGGCCTTAACAATTAAATACTTTCTGTTTTCCCGTTTTTCAATTAATTTCGAACTTTTTTAACAAGAGGTGTTGGTTTACAATTTAATTTTGATTTTTAACCAAGAAACAATGTTTATATTTAAAACTTTTTTAAACATGCTTTAAAGGTTTCAACTATATTATATATAATTTTGTTTTTTGCCTTTTTCCTGAACAAATATCGTAATTACCAACCAATATCGACGCGTCTGTCATTTTTGCAACGCCTTGCTTGATTTTGAAAATAAAAACCAAACGATTTTTGATAATATTGATCGTGAAATGTATATAAAATACAGCGCGAGACATACAAGTTAGAGGCCATGGCCCAAGACAAGGGCTATCCGCCATTATCGCGTACTGTTGAAGTACAAATCGATGTGGTCGATCGTGCCAACAATCCGCCCGTCTGGGATCATACTGTCTATGGGCCCATTTATGTCAAGGAAAATATGCCCGTTGGCGGCAAAGTCGTCTCGATCAAAGCCAGGTCTGTTCATTTTTCGTGCAAAAAGTTTATCACAAAAAAAAATCAAACATGAAATAAATTTCATTCCATTTTGCTTAGTTCATTTTTAAGAATTACATATATTTTTAATATAATTCTAGATGTTTTTTTTTCGGTCATACATTATTGGTTATTTGTCTCATGTCTTGCCGTTAATTTCTGTGTGTTCTGAATGTTTGCTCTAGATGTTCCTTAGAAATTGCAATTGCCTTTGAATGGTGTTTCAGAATAGTTGCGTAATAACGCTCTCTTAAATCTTTAGTTATTTTATGTGATCACCCCAACTAGTTTCCACTTACCCTATATCATCTCTTCCCATAGAACCCTCATCATTTATAAAAGCACTCCAAACTGCACCAGTGATATATACACACCCAATATATGCTAAAATTGCACCAGACACACATGTATATTAAAAAGCACAAACTTTTATATTCTTTATGATACTCAAACTTTATTTTTATAATAATAAATATTTTTTTAACGCTAGGAGTTCGTGTTAAATCAGCTAGCTTATAATTACTTAGGTATATTAAAAATAATATCAAATTCTAGGTTAAATATAGCCCAAAATATTTATTGCTACTTTCAATACTCCCATATATTAAACTTAATATTTATAACAGAAATTAAAGCCTTCATATGTTGACTCTTTTTAGAGAAAGCTCAAAATATTTTTGTTTAAAAATCCCAGTTTATTTTCTCAAGGATCTTCGTGGCTTTGTTAAAAAAGTATACCTCTTTTTCCTTTTTGGCTCATGCAAGTGCTGCATAAACTTGAAATGGCATGCAAGTTGGCTTTGTCGCCAACCTTTGCCGCATGATGAGCTGGGTCAGTTTCAATTACCTGCCACTTAGTGGAAGCCTGAGGCAAAAAATAAAATATACAAGGCGCCTCCTGAAGAGCAAAGAGGGATCGCAAAAAAATGGAAAGTTTATTTTAAACAAAGTTTTGTTTTTATAATTGCAATTAAAAAACTTGGAGCAGCGGACTTTAATGACTTTTTACCCCCCGCGACACTATTCTGCCCTGGATCTCCCCGGGCAGCGTTTTATCTTCGTGGCAAAGCAACCACATGGCACTGGCATTTTAATTATGCGTCAGTCCGAGTCAGTTTTTATAATATCCAATCCTATTTTTTACCATGCACTTTCCACCCTATCTTGCCGCACTAAAAGCAAATGCACTTAAGCCGAAAGGCCACGTTAAAAATGAAAACAAACGTAAATAGAGTTTTAAAAAAAAATGCGAATATACTGCACATACGCACCTGCACACATCTGAGCCTGATTCTGAATCTGTATCTGCTGTTTAGCGTTAGTTTAGTGCCCTTAAGTACACTTCCTTTCTGTTCCCCAGCGCAATATTAAAGGAAATTACAATCTATTAAACGTGCCTGGGTTCTGCTTTCCGTTCTTCTTTTCTCGCCTCTGTTTTTTATGTGTTTAAATTATTTCGAATGAAGAGCATTTTCATCCTGAGTTTTCTTCTCGCAATTATCTGGTCATGTCCCAGCACAGAAATTTGTTAACAATATGTATATATATATTGGGCGCCATTAGGAGAGGGTTTAAGTGTTTGGGAGGGGGCGTGTTGAAGGACTTTCCAGTGTGCGCGTATATCATAATAATTGTGTTTGCTCCTGGGGCGCCGCGAGTCCTTAAGGGCTCCGAAAACAAACGCAACAAGGTCGAGGGCATATTACATATACCTATATATTTCTATAGAGATCTCTTAGCTAGAAGTGTTGATTTAAACTCTATGATTTTTTATAATTCTTTCGAGTGAATAGAAATTAGCTTAGGCTTTAAGCAAACTGCAAACGACCTGCAAAACCTTACCTTATGTGCTCAGTGTACAGAAGCAAATAAGTACATCATTTTCAAACACTTTCTTTTAGGTTTTCCAACACAATCAATGAAATTAAAATCAACTCACACCAACCAATCACAGAACAACTACAAGACAAAAAGAAACCTCCAAGAAAATTTCATGCAATCCACAAATTTCCCAACCATTTTCCCCATCCACCCATTCCGCCATGAGTTTTTTGTTCGCAACAATAATTTTTTGTGCCGTTTTTTGTCCTTGGCAACATTTTGCGCAGTCCTGACAGTTTTCATTTATTCTTAAGACCCGTTCTTAAGGCTCTTTTTTCGCCGCCCCCTTCTGTCAGCTGCAAGTGTTGTCCAGGCTCAAATAATATACACATATATTTTATATATACAGTACGTATATACTTTGCTCTTTTTTTGCGCCTAATTTGTTTTTCATTATCATGTGCCGAACCCATTCCCGAAACAGCCAAATGGCAATTAGATTTTTTGAAGCCATTTGGTTCATATTCGGTTCGTTTTTTTCGGTTTTCACTTTTTTCAACTGCACAGAAATCGCTTTAAGAAATTTTGTTCTGTACGAATTTTTAAGGCGCACAAAGCAAATTTTTGGCCGCACATAATTTTAGAGCAAGAATTCCATTCATGCGTCGTCTTTTTGTATTTTGTCCTGTCGCATGTGTTAAAAAATTAAACAAAGACGTATTTTTGTGTGTGTGAATGTATGAATGTTTTTTGGAGCAAGAGAAAGTTGGGTATATATTTGTAATTAAAATATATATTTCACCCATATGTATACCGTTCTCTTGCTCCTGTTCATATTTTAAATTGATTTTTGATAAACTAAATATATTTTAACAATTTACTTTGTAGTATAAACATAATTTGATGTAGCAAGTATTTAACAACAGTGTACTTAAAATGATTTAAATACCCTTTACTAATGCTATCTACTGTTTCACACTTGACCTTTGGCCACAACTTCTGCAGTTCTGGTATTGAAGGCAATCCCACAGTATTTTATCGATTGATGCCCGGGTCAACGGCCCAAACGAACAAATTTCACACGTTCTACTTGCAACAAAGACCGGACAACGGCGATACTTGGGCCGATATAAAAGTGAATCATCCGCTGGACTACGAGAGCATCAAGGAATACAATTTAACCATACGTGTTGAGGTAAGTTTGGCCAAAAAAAATAAAAAAAATCGGGAGGAGAAACCCCTAGCGAATTCAATTTAAAGTTGCCAAATGTTTGCACAATTCTCAGACGGCAGCCGAAAGTTTTCAAGTCGGTCTTAGGCCCAATTAGACATGTATTTGACTTTTGTATTTGAGAATGACTGCCAAATACGCTTGTAATTATTTGATTTGAAAAGTTTTAATTACTTGCGCGAGTTTCCTGCCCGGAAAATGCAAATGCGAGCTCCAGTTCGTTTCAAATTCATTAGAAACTAACTGATTGAGTGACTGAATGCCGGATTGACTGACTGACGGCTCGCGGCTGAACGGTAATCAATTGCATTCCCAATCAATGTCAAGTTTTAGCGTTTCCTCATTAGTTTGGCCATTCAGCGAAGGACAAATTGAATGCCAGACTAAATAAACCGCCTGCTGAAATATTAATGGGAATTCCGCTGCCAGCCGCAGTGCATTGCGACAAACTTGCCTAATGAAATGTTATAAAAATTCAATTGCTAAAATTGCGATTCACACGATTTTGCACACGATGATGTGCAGGTAATTAAATATCACAAGGTTTCGGTATCATTGCCTGCAAACGGCCCACTAAAAGCCAATGGTGTCCTATGGGCTTTAAACGATTCATGGGTGTGAAAAAGAATTTCCAAATGAATTTGAAAATAGTTTGCGGTTTATATTTCCGCATATTAGTTTGACAACAAATTCGTATTAATTTTTAATTCACTTTTTTTGTTGGGTCATGCGGTGGGAAAACATGTCAAATATATTTTTTGTTTGACCTGCGGTTGGTGCTGAAATTGTTTAAAAATTTAGAATTGTAAATACTTTGCCGGAAGAAATTATAGATCCATTCTTTAATATGCACACCGATTATTCAAAATAATAAACATCCTACAATTAGTTTATTTCATAGTAAATAACTTTGAACTTCCAATTAAATTTGTGATAATTGGATACATCACGGTTCTAGAAACATTGTGTGACATAGAATTCAGCTCTCACCGACCACTAATCAAAGTTCTTGGCCCAAACCCCATCTTGGTCAATAACAAGTCTAATTAAGGTCCTGGCAAAACGCATGTGTTTACTTAGGAAAATGGAACGAACATAAAATAAATAATTCATATCGGCACTCCTCTTCATCAGAGTCCTGGCTGCTGTCGACTGTAGTGTAAACATGTGTTTATATATATGCATTCATATATGTATATCGATTTCATATGCATTGATTAATAACCTAATGACGAAATGGGAATGCCAAATATTGGCCAAATAAACGTATTGGACAGGAATATTAGCAAGGCCAATCGACAATCTGGCCATAAAACAACTAATAAATGACAAGTTGCCAGTGAGATTTGTTCGATTGATTGATGGCAAGTGTGTAATCAATCATCTCACAAGGGGTGAAGCCGACATTTAGCTCAAATACCCATCAGCACAATTAAAGAAAAAAAGGTTCAACATATATTTTTATATGCAAGAGAATTTTTCCCACAGCCCTAAGGAATTTCAAATATTTTTTAATCAGCCAACCTTTATGGCAAATTAATATACAAATATTTTGTGAGGAGTAAATAGCGACTGGCGGAACTCATTTAACACACTTTATGGCCTAATTAAAACACAAAAAAATTGTATACCCGTTTTTAAATTGAGTTTCTTTCATTCCTTCCATTTTTGCAGAACAACGGGGCCCAACAACTGGCATCGGAAGCGACCGTTTACATAATGCTCGAGGATGTTAATGATGAAATACCTTTATTCACCGAACGCGAACAGGAAACGGTGCTCGAGGGCGAACCGATTGGCACCAAAGTGACACAAGTGAACGCCATCGACAAGGACGGCACATTCCCAAATAATCAGGTGAGCACCAGTACCCTCAGCACCCCCTCGAAATGGAGGGGGATCGGGAAAAATCGGGGGAAATCGGCGGAAATGCCAGATGATTGCCATAGCCAATTAAAAGGGAAAGGAAAAAAGCGAACTAAGTGACTGACCGAAGGGTGAAAAGTGGGAAAATAAACCGATTAAAAAGTCTTCTCAAATAGCAAAAATAAATCTACGATGCTTTAAGGGGTTTTTCAAATTTACACAATACAATAGAGATTAAATTATTGCCTTAATAGTTTATTGTTTCCCCTAACAGTCCAACTTAAGCATCTTAAATTTAATTTCCAAGGTTTCAGAAAATCAACAATCCCTTAAAGCCCTTCATCTCGGCATTCCACCCAAAGAAGTCTTCTTAAATCCCCTTAAATTACCATTATCATCGCCATCTTCGTGTTTTGCACAGTTTCTGCATCCAGCAAGGGTTTTTCCACCACCCCACCTTAATTTATCTCACCCCACTTTCACCGACCCTTTCACGCCTTTGTAATTGTTTTCTGCTCCTTTGCTGACCACGTCCTTCGTCCATTTGGCCATCAGCTGGCAGCTGGCTAATAAATGTCAAAGAGTTAACATTTTTGCACGCCTTCCAAGTGTGTGCTAAGCCCTTGCTGAGGGACCGAGATGAAGGGGGCTTTGTGGGTAAAAACTAATGCAAAATGCAGAACGCGGTTGTCCGCAGGCGATGGCTTTTGTGATGAAAGGTGGGAGACGGGCGATGGGCGAAGGGTCGGGTCTTTCAGACGGACCCCTCAAGCAGCTCTTGCGATTATAATAATATGGCACTTTGGCGTTGGCCATTCTTTGTTTTTTTTCTTCGTTTTTTTTTTGTGTCCCCAAGCCAAGTAATTTGCATGTACGCGCGAAATGTCCGCACTAATTAGCGTTTTCATTTATACTACCGCCCTGCCCCCCAAAAACGGTCACGGGATTTGATTATCATCATCGTTCCTCTTTAATGTCCGAGGCAGTAATTAAATTTCTTTCATTTCCTCACTCTCGGTACCCGAGTTAAATTCTTAATTTGTCCCTTTGATGTTATGTGTGTGTGTATGTTGCGGAGTCATGTTTTAATTAACCCGACAATCGAGCAGAAATAAACCAGGGTATCTTGTGTGTTTCAGGTGTACTACTACATTGTCGATTCGCCGCGAAACGAGGGCAAGGAATTCTTCGAAATCAACCTGCAGAGTGGAGAGATATTCACGAAAACCGTTTTCGACAGGGAGAAGAAGGGCGCCTATGCCCTCGAAGTGGAGGCCCGCGATGGAGCGCCCTCGGCGAGACCCAATAGCAACGGACCCAATTCAGGTGAGCGATAAATATCGAACTTTCCCCCGGCTATTTTTATTAGCCGAAACCGAAAAAACGCAGGGTAAATACAGTGCTCGCTGAAACTGAGAGGGTATAGCTTACCTGTTTTTTACTCATCAAAAAACGATGGAATTAAATCCCCAATTGATTGGAGGTTTTTCAATAAGTCACATTTAGTTACCAATACCCACGAGAAAATATCAAAAATGTTTTCTACTTTTCCACATTTTTCATTACTTTTTAATACCAAATGGTTTTATCGCTGATAATATTGAAAGCTCATTTGATCTTTGATATGTCCAAGCTATATTTTTATATTATTTATGATGTTTCGCTGCCACGTTATTTGTACACAAACAAGCCCTAAAAACTGAAAACTAAGTGCAATCATGTATATTTTTTAAACTTTATATATATGCAAAGTGGCAAACTTTTATCGGTCCAAGATTGCAAAATGCATAATGTAGTTTGCAAGCGAATTGCTGAGTTCTTGAGTGCCACCGAAATTCGCTACAAATGGCAGCAAATAAATTTAACTCGAAATTCCCCGAAAACCAGAAACGAATTCGCTCTCCAAATATTGACTAGCTCGTCTGTGTGAGTGTGAGAGTGTAGTTGTGTAAGTGGATCTATGTGTGTGTGTGAGGGGCGAGTGTGTTTAGTCGAGTGCATTTGGGGCATTTTATTTATGCGGCATGTTGGCCAGGCATTTGCCACATTTGGCGCGGCGGACATCAAAAACATTTTACGTCAGCCGGGCCTCCTGAGTTTGAATGGTTAGCTGGTTGGAAAAATATTTGACATAGGTGCGGATTGTTTACGGGGTTAGAACGGATTGCCAGGATGTCAGGGGATTCGCGAAACTAAAAGCATTTAAGTTGGATGTGATTTAAAGGAATCACTTAACCGAATAAATAAAAGTGCGTGCGTAATTTATAGGCCCTATTCAAAAACAACATGACCTAAATTGCAGGAATTTACTTTTGTTCAGCAAGTCAAAAAAGGTCCTTAAATTATTTTATAAATAACTATTTTATACACCACTTTATAATTATTATCCAAGGAAATACGTATATGTAATAAGTTGCCTGTTCCATTTTTGAGCACTTTGCTCATATTCCAGAAGCAAAAAAAATATTTATTCTCTGAATCCAAATAATCAATTAAGCGAGTGTCTGAAATGTCATTTTCCAAATTTGATTCGCAACTTTTGGCATGTAGCATGTTGCTCCTGTTTTTCATTTGTTACACATTTCTATGGGTAAGCCTTGGCGTCATTGTTATTTGCTGTTCATTAAAAATTGCCCCTGAAATGGCAATCAATTTTCTCCGCTGCTCCGCTTTCCGCACTGTGGATTTTCATACATTTTTTTTTTGTTTTTGTTGCGCTGCGGCAGTCTGTGAAAATGCTTTTCAATTGTTTAATACGTCACTAAGCCGTACATAAGCTCGTGGCAAATGGAAACAGCGAAAAAATAGACTCGGTAGCGGGCCACATTGAAAATGATGTGCAATCAACATGAGCGGGGCTTTTGGCCATGAAAACGAAAATTAAAAAGTTTCCATGTTTGTTTGGCAGGGGAAAGAGAGACTGAGATGTATATGCAAATTACAACAGTTGCTTACAAATATTGATATTCATGTTGAGTGAAAAAGTTGTGGCAAGGTTTTTGGGTTTTCCAGAAGGTTGGTCGCTTTTCCGTTGGCTCATTTTTGAGGCCAGGTTCTGGGCAACAGCTTGTGGCTTCGCAATTTCCCCGGCCAAAACAAACAGGCCTCGCTGAGTTGGGATCTCGTTTAGGAAAAGGCAATAAACTATTGTTAAAAGCCTGTACCCGGCGATGATTTGTTTTCCGTTGCTATTTTGTTTCGGCATCGGTTTCGTTTTCATTTTCTGCTGATGCAATGCAAAAGTTTTTCGGCTTTTATTTATTGTTTTTAATTGTTGTTGCCTTCTTTGTTTTTACACGAAAACACAAACCAATATTTATGCGGTATACTGAATTGTTTTGACTGAATGAAAGCCGAAGCTCTTGGCTAGTATTTACATATGAAATTGAGTGAATTTCAGGCATCAATGGTTGTGCTACATTTATAGCATTGATTTGATCCCGAAATGCCAACTTTGTTGATGAAGTGGTTTAAAAAAAATTGGCATACAAAAATATGTTTCTTGCTAATCGTCTTAGAAATTTGCAATTTCTTATCTAACAAACTTGTCAAGTAGAAGAGTTGCATACCTTTATTGTACCCGTTACTCGTAGAGTTAAAGGAGTATACTGTATTCGTCGGAAAGTAAGTAACAGGTGAAGAAAAAGTTTCTGGCCCCATAAAATATACATATAGTTGATCAGGATTGATAGCCGAGAAGAACGCTGAGATTTTGGAGACTATAATTGTTGGAAAGTTGGGATTAGCATGCAGATTTTAAAGTTAGTTAGTTGAGTAATGGGTATATGATAGTCGAGGCACTCAACTAAAGCGTTCTCTCTTGTTCTTCTTTAGTTATCGTCCAAGCCAACTTGAAAAATTAAACATTTTTATTGAAGCACTTACTTTGACCTGTAATTTAATTGAGTCCATCATACTAAGGACATTCTCCGACCTTCAGGAAAATAAATTGAAATGGTTTTCTTTGAGAATGTTTATTTCTCTAAACTACAGAAATCCTTCTGCTACGCTTGTGCAATTTGATTTAACTATTTTGAATTTCTTTGTCGTGGCTCTGGCCTTTGTTCAATTTTGCTTCAATATTTGTCTATCACTCCTGGCGCTTTGTATTGGCTTTACTTTTTTTTTTATATTTGCATTCGCTTTTTTATTTTTGCATTTATTGTGTCTTGATGCTCCTGCGATGCTTTGACTGCATTTGTGGACAATTTCGCTTTCCTCGATGGCGAGGAGTTCTTCCACCCACCCATTGTGCGGTTTCCCTGGATTCCGTTTTGCATTAGTGCCGGGCAACGCATTTTATTTGGCCTTTGTTATTGTTTGGCTTTGAGCATTTCTCCTTTTTGTCCTGCGACCTTGTGACCCATTTAAATGCCAACCTTTTTGCCACAGCTGCGTTTCGGCTTGCATTTTCCGCTCCATTGGCAAACAGACCCGAAGCGAAAAATCATTTGCCTAAATAACAAACATATCTGTTATCCCACACGCACACAGTTGGACAGACCCAGAAATCGCACACAGATGCAGAGGCACTGAGAGAAATTTTAGTTGAGCTTGGGAGCGATGTTTTCTTAAAATAAATTATTTTAAGTATACGATTTAAGGGGGATAAATGTATAAAAATAAAATAGAATCAGTAATGTGACTTACATATATTTTTTGGGAATGTTTTTAGAACATACATAATTAAACCCATTTAAAAATCGTTGTCCTTTTTAAAATTAAATATTTTTTTCTCTACACAGTTATTGATGTCTTGTTTTTCCTGGCTGCTTTTCTTGCTTTCCTTTCCGTTTGTTGTTTGGTTATCTGTGGAACGTGCTCTTTTTAGTTATGCATACTTTTAGGCTTAGCAGCAGCCCCTCTGCACGTACCGCATCCTTTTGGCTTTCTGGGGCTTAAATGCGCCAACAGGGAAACCAAAGCACCAAACAAACAAAACATGACAAATGTCGGAAAGTTAAATTCTAAGCCTCACCGGGCAGTATGAAAGAGTTATTCAGGAAATAACCCTTCGATGTAAAAATATTATTTATCCAGGGGCCGAAAATTGAGTCACTGCCGGCGGCGAATTAATCCCTTCCCTTTTTCGGTACTCGTAAAAATCGCATTAAATAAAATAAGCAGAATTTGCATGACATACTCGAGTGAAAGGCCTCGGGCAACCTTAACAATGGCCCAATTGTTACACACATCATAAATTCCCGGAAAATAGAAGAAGGGCCGTGAGTGAAGCAAAGTCTCAACTTATTGGGAAACAACACCCTTTCGGGCGTAAACGCTTCCCAAGCAGTTGTCTAATTTCTGGGGCGGAAATAAGTGCTCGTAAAAAATGTTCGAGCCCATAAAATGGGGCCACGCCCACCGTATATGGCCGCCTCCTTTCGCAGAACAACCGTTTTAGCAAAAGAAGGAATTCTGAACTTTGCTCTAAATATTCGATAATGCTTTTATGCCACGCATTCAATTTATGACTTTCTATCAAGGGTCCAACAATTTGTAAATAGTTTGTTTGATTTTTGTTCCTGTTTTGTTTATGCTCTTGCCACTTTAAACTTTTTTTGTCGCACATTGCGCATACGCAGTGATGTCATCGAGAGATGAACAATAAATGGCCGCCGAGTCGTGAATTTCTTTTGCCCATGGCTGCTCCGGCCCTCGACGGAACCATTTATCTTGATTGCCGCACTCCATCATTTATGATCGATGCTTGAACTGCGAACCCCTCAGCCAGACATTGAACCCTCGGTTAAAGGCATTAAAAATAGTCTGCGATGACCATCAATATTTTTGCTGTAAATTGAATCAGCTTGTTAATAATGGACTTTCATATTTTTTGTTCTCTTTCCAGGTACGTAAGAGAAACTTTGTTTAGTCGTTAGTCAACATGACTGATATTATGGGATATGTGGTATGTAAAGAATTGGTTGTTTACTTATAAAAGGGACAGATTTTAGAACTAGAAACCATGCATTTAACATTCATTGTAGACCGTAATGAGGGACTCATTCTAATCTTAGCCCATAAATACAAACTTCTTGCAATTAGATAAAAGGCCAAGAGAATAGCCAGTAAAATGCCAGTTGCAGTAGTTCGTCGTAGATAGATATGCACTGTTAATATTAGCCCGACAATGCCAAACAATTTGTCAAAAGCAAACCAAAAGAGAGATGAAGTGAAAAACAGAAAATATATATATCCCCGAAAAGGGGTGTGTGTGTGTGTAGAAGAAATCAAGAGAAATGGCATTTCCGCATTGCCAACTTCATTTCCGCTTTTCCTTCCGAACGGTCAGAGTGGCAACAAGTCAACAACAAGTTGGCCAAAGTGGCAGCTGCATTTACCATTGAAGAGCTGACAAGTTCTTGAGAAATGCCCGAGGCGAAACGCTAAAATAAGATAGAAAATAAAAAATGCAGAGGGGGGGTCCAAAGTAAACGCAAATATGTACTTTTCGACCGTTAAACAAAGCTGCCGGCACTTGGGCCAATTTGCAACGTTTTCTGGCTAGCCGCGGATAAACAAGGGGGAACTACTCGAACTTTTCTTCTTCACTCACTCTTTAATTTGCATAAATCGACTTAAATTCCCGGCTAGCGTATTTAAAGGCCTGCAAACAATGGCCCAAAAATAGACACCGAGCAGCAAGTTTGCGCCGACTCCAGTCAATTGCGCTTTCTAGAGCAATAAATCTTAGAGATTATTTTAATTTCATGCAAACTATTTCAAGCTGAGCTGCGTCGAGATGCCTGTCAACAACTTTTGCGACTCGAGAGCAGCAGCAACAACAAAAGATACCAAAAAGTTGCCGAACCTACGCAAAAAAATAAAAAAAGGTTACGCAGTTAAATTCAGCGAACTCTCGCTAGCGGAAAACGAGGTTAAAATCCACACACAGAGATGTAATTTTCACATCTTCACATTTAAGTTTCGGGAAACTAACAGAGCTCGGGTTTCTCGGAAAAATGGTACTCGTTGCGATCCAAAAATGGGAGAGAAAGCTAACAGAGTTTTCGAAAATGTTCTTAAGCCGAAAGCAAGGGGTCTCGAAAATGAAGGGGAAAATATTTAGCAGACCAAAGAAAACTTGTGAGTTTGGTATGGAAGCTATGTTAGAAAATAGCATGATTAGCTTCTCCCAATATAAACCTTTTAAGATGAAATATGTAATCCACATTCCCCTACCAAATTTGTTTTTACAGACAATGTGTAGTCTATTATGTTAGCTTTGTTAATGAAGATAAATATTTTTTAATAAAATTTTACATTCCTAGCATTGCATTAAAAATATGACTCTCGATACAATTATACTTTAATTTTGGAAAAAAATAAATATAAGAAAATTTTAATGATTTTAAATAGTTTCAACTACTAAATCATTTAAGGAAAAGTAAAGCTTCCCATTTTTACTTTCTTACAATAAAATCAAACTCATTTTTCATAGAAAAGGCATACAAATTTGTGACTTGTATTACCCCATCATATTAACTAAAAGCATTAACAGGCTTTCGCAAATTGTGTGGAAAGTTCTTTTAAAGTAAAAGTCCTGCTGTTAACACATAATAGAAAATCTTTTTCGAATTGTTCTCTCTTGTGAAAGGCTTACTCTCTCCCTCTGTGTGGATTCCATTTAACCAACTTCGTGAACAGCCCTCGAAATCCTTTAACAGTGCCGGCTTTTTGGCAGGTCTTTGAACCTGTTCAACTCACCCAGCTGCCGCTGTGTGCGTGGTCGTATCTGTGTGAATGGGGAAGGACTCTTAACATCCTGCCACTGCTGTTCATGGCGTTTTTCGAGGACGCTTCTGAACATGTTGAGCAGCCATCGAGGCGAATGCAACGAAATGCACCTCATATATAGAGTAAGGATGCTGTTTGCTTGCCATCAAAAATGCGAATCTGTTGAATGGGAGTCCCGAGTGCTGTTTGATGACCAATTTCAATGCGATTCGTGGTGACCTTGACACTTAAAGAGTTGAGAGTTGCATTCCCTTTTGCGGTGATTTAAATTGATAAAGTTTTCAGAAAATTACTAAATAAATATTAAAATATTGTTTTAAAATATTTAAATATTTTTCTTAAATATTAAAATATTTTTATTAAATACTAAAATATTTTTTATAAATTATTTTAAAATTTCTCTGTGAATGAAACCTTAGTAAAACGCCAAGCTGTAAGCTTTAAACTGCTTTATAGACACAAACGACCTGCCTCAATTGTGGGCGAATTCGCGCCCACTTCAGTTGATATTTATGGCGCCGCACTTTGGGTCCACTTTTCAATAAACTGCTTAGTCGCACTCGCAGGCCACAACAGCAGCGAAAGCATCGCAGAATCTGCTCCACCATTCGGTGATTTATAAGTGTGGGGTTTCGCACCCTCAACCCCTTTTTGCCACCGCCACTGCATGCATCTTGTTGCTATCAAAGTGCAAATAAATTACCGGCAGTGGGGGAAGAACTGCCCTTTTGGCATAATGCTAGCCAGGGGCAAAGGATAAAAGGAAGAATTCAGTTGGCTGCCTAAGCGTTTTCTGATGAGACAGCTTACCTGTGCACTAAAGGAAAGGATCCATATGAAATTAAAGTCAATCGAGTTGGGTTTTCCATTAAGTGCAATAAATTGTTAAAACTTATCAAATTAAAATAATTCAATCATATAGCATAATCAAGTTAAAATAACTTATGGTATCCCAAAACATTTGTTAATTAAAATGAATCATTTAATTATCAATATCATTGAATTTAAAGCAATGCAATTTAAATATTTACTTAACTTCTTTCTGTGCTAGTCATGAATGAAATTACAAAGCTATTAGTTTGCTTTAACAAAGGTAAATCGTTTAATTAACATTCACCTAGTGAGGACATTCTTTAACTGCCACAAAATGCAGGTACTTCGATACTGGCATCTGGGCCAGGAACTATGCTCGGAATTTGCCTGTGGCCAAATGGCCATTAACTGGCCTTGTCATTCACTTTCATTCACTTTGACATCGTTGTTGTCGTTGTGTCGACGCTTTCAAACGTAAATGACACGTGTCAAAAGTCAGGAGCAGCAACCGAACAACAAAATGTGCCACACCCACGCGGACAACTTTAATTGCCTACGAAAAGTCCAAGACCTTTCCGCTTCAAGTGGGTAGCAGAAAATCAGGTTAGCACTGGCCGAATGTTCGACAGAGTGTTTCGGTCTCGTTTTAGCCAATATTTCCCTTGAAGATTAACGTCACAGCCAAACAGCTTGGCACCTTTTCCAAGCCAAATGATTAATGACAGCAATTTCGGGGTGAAATTCGGGTGCGAAGAGAGTTTTTCCGCCTTCTGTCCAGTCGTGGGCAGCTCTCCTTTTGATGGAAATCTACTTGTTGGCGCCAGTTTTTCAGCCAATCAAATTTGTCGAAAGGAAAAGCTCGGCCAACTGATTTATATCCTTATTCCAGACCATTAATGATTACCCAGATTACGATGAATTTTGCATGAATTATTCATTTCGAAAGCCAAGGTGAAAAGGTAGTTTAGCTTCTCTTTGCTCAGTACAAAAAACGTGGCTCTTATTATTAAACCAAAAAAGATTTAGAAAATTGTAAAATATTTTGATTTAATTTCTCTTTTAAAGCTTAAACAATATTATTTTTTAAAATCCAATAACCCAATGCAATTTAAAAGGTATGGTATTTTCTCTTGAAAGGATAGCCATTTTGGCAGCTAGAAACCCATTTTGAAAAATGTCAAACGCAAATGCATGAAAGGAAATATCTGGCAAATTAGTGGGTCGCATGGCCGCGAGCAAACAACTTCAGGTAGCTGGCTTTTAACCCTTCCGGCTGCAATATGGAAAGCCGAAAAAGAGATACACCTCCAACACGCCGGAGGAGGAGATGGTGTACCAGTACCAATGTCGTTTGCCGTTTGTCGGCATTTGTCACGTGCAGTGACAGTTCGTGGGGCGGCGGATGTGGGCGTGGCTGGATGTCGGTTTGTTTGGGAATTTGTGTGCAGCGTTTGATTGAAAAGCGTTGCGATTGTCGCCGCGCCACGTTGCAATGCCTAACCCCAAAAGGAATGGGAAAACTCCATGTATATATATTGGTGGGGAAAAATTCGTGGCATTCTGCGCATATCGGCTCTCAATCAACCCAGCAACCCAGTCAATCAACCAGTCAGTCACTCATGCATTCAATTATCCAATTCAATTCATTTGAACACGCGTGCACTCGAAATTATTGCGCAGGGGGCTTTTGTTGAAACAGCCTGATGAGCAGTACAAAATTGAAGAGCACACAGAGCCGGGAAAATAGTAATGAAAATGTTGCCTGGCTAGATTTGCGTTGAAATCGAAAGGGGATACATTTAAATTTTATTTAAGAATCCTACAATATCCAACAGTTTTTGGGTTGCTTTATTAATACTTTCAAAACGATTTGCCACCAATTCAAATCTGTTTTAGTTTTAAATGTTCCCATTTACACCTCTCAAAATGAAATACTAAACGTCAATAAAATTTTTAAATCATGGTTTAAATATTCATTTACTTTGCAAAGTGGTATAAGCCATATTAAATCACAAACACGAATTTTTGGGGAGACATGCTGCATGTACATGTATACGGGTAATTAGAACTGCAAGCACCGCAACAAAAATGCCGAAATCGTACACAAAAATAAAATACCAATGTGGAAACTGGGCGGTTAGCTCTACACATGTTAGTAATTTAAATAACCCAACTTAGTTGCATAGTTTGGTTTTGGGCCACAGAAATTGCACTTCACATATAGTATATACGCAGCCATAAAATAACAGGTCAGCAACAAATATTGCGTATACGCCGTCTGCACCCAAAAAGCGCTTAATTGATTTTTTGTCAAAAAAAGCAAATAAAAACTAAAGGTAAAAGGCACAAAAAATGTGATAGCCGAACTGGGACTTGTTTTGAATGGGTTAACAGATATAGTACAATGTACAACCTGGATTTATTTGATGAATGCTGAGTGAATACATTCAATGTTAATAAAATGCGGTCAGAATGAATTTCATACAGTTTAAACATTTTTCAGCCTGTGGTTAAAGTTTTTTAAATCGCTTCAACTTTTAAACAAAATCAAAAACTTTGCAAACTTACATGTGAGTGGGGGCTTTTCCGCATTTTCCTGCATGGCTTTTTGCATTTTCTGCCCCGAGGCTGTCGTCGCTGAGCCAAAACGCATAAAGTGTCAACTTTATCATGAGGCCGCAGCCAACTTGCACTCCCTTTTTCATTTCCCCTTTTTCTATTTTCCCACCCAAAGGTGACCATTTTGTGGGGTGGAGAAAATATTACTGGAGCGTGCACATTTCACACATTTATCGGCAGAGGTCAGGAGTGACCAAAGGTCCTTTGGCCCCTTGCTAACAAAGTCTTTCAAAAGCGAGCTGCCTAGGTGCTTCCAATAAATTAAGAAAAAAAGACAAGAAATATAAGAGAAATCTATTAAAAAGTGACCCAACTGGATTGAAAAAATTCTCTAAAATATGTCAGTCAATAAGCAGGAAAATGAAGCCAATGTCCCTGCCATATCAGAGAGTGTTGAATAAAAATTCATAGAAAATTCCGCAAAATATCTGGCTTTATATGTACTCCTGACTAGGCCATGTGTGTATCTTCTTGGACACAAGAAACCCAATTTGCTTGCCATTCACCAGCAACAACTGAAAAAAGTGTCAATGTAAAATCTAACAATTTAATTAAAAACTTTATGGCAACATGTCACTCGATTTGCTCGCTTCTCCTACAGCTAACACTAACAAAAAAAAAACAAGGAAAAATACTTCATAACTTCTGTGGCTGACAATTGTGGCCGGGGGAGGAAAAATAGGGAAGAGTGGAAAATATTTTCATGTAACCAATAAAAGCATAAAGTAGACCAAGTTCTAGAGCAATGAGAATGGAAATGGAAATGGAGATGGAGCTTCCCTTGATATATTGTCATAAACGTTGACGAAAGGCAAACATAGGAATCACAAGCTGGAAAATCATCATCATGAAAGCAAAACAAAAAGCCAGACGACACACATACAGTCGCAGCTGCTGCTGACAGTGGAAAATCACATGAAAACAACATGTCGCCGACTTTCCGAGGGGGTCGGGGGGGATGGAAAAGTGGGTGGGCGGTTTTTGAATGGATAAACTCCACCCACTTTAGAGACTTGAAAAAGTTGCCAAACACTCGATATGGCCAGGGGAAAAAAAGACAACACAACAGGAAAGTTTTCACATATTTTACTTACAATTAAATCCAATTGTTACAGCAAAGGAAAAGGGGGCGTGGCTGCCATTTTCCGGCTGCGGGTAATAATTTATGATTCCTCACCGAGCTCAGAGCGCGTAAATTATGAAAATCCACTTAAACTTGCGCCGCGGAAAACCGCCAAGGAAAAGCGGCTAACGAAGCAAAACAAAAGTCGCAACAGGGCCAGACGCTTTTCCTTTTGCTTGCCCTCAGTTTTTCCTGTTGTTTGCCACTCTTATAATTGCTCCACTTTTTTTCTGGCTGTGTTGGCATTTTCTTTGAGCCTCTGTTTGTGCAAAGTAAGCAACTTCGGGCTCAAAACACCTCAGCTTTGGTCTGACATTTTTAAAATTAGATCGAAAAGCAGGTATTTTCACATAAATAAGATAAAAACAAAAAAATGGTTAAATTGACAATTGTAAGAAAACATTATTTATTTAAACAACAAGAAGCTGGAAATATTCTTCTCATGCTTCTTTTATGTAAATTGTTCCTGTTCATTAAAAAAAGAAGCAAACAAAGAATCCAGTGGTAGTACATTATGAAAGTACTTTTGTTGCGCTGCTGTTTGTTTTTTTATTACCCCCAATTAGTTATGAAAATGTCCTCTTAATTGCGGCTGTAATTAACTCTAATGAATTTTAATTGTTCCACCGCGTACCATGATGCAAATATAATTTAATCAAAGCCAACTGCGAAATATGGCGTACATTCTGGTTGATTGCTGTCTGCCCGTTTGTTTATTTGTCAGCAGCTGTCATCGCATGTGGTTTTCGTCAAAAGTTTACACACAGGTGTGTAATTGCAAAATAGATATCCTAGGGGGTTTGAGTGGAGTGTCAGTCGGTTGGTTTATAAAGCAAAATAAATTGAAGTTTAAGTGAAAGCTACAAGCATCAAAATTGCATAGCTTTTACAATAAATAAGTTAACAATTACAGGTTGAAAAGATATAACGAAACTCGCAGAAAGTATTTATGCACAATTGTAATTACCAATTAGAAGTTCTCATGGCTTTCTTCTCTTCCTTTGCATCTGCAGCGGAAACAATTTTATAGCACTTTTTGATTTATTCTTCTTGAAGTTGCAGACAATTATAAAGAAAGCAAAAAGAAGAAAAACTAGTTCAATAAATCAAGGCTGCTATAAGTAACCATTTCATTTTATAAAGGTTTTATTTCGCACTATAAGGTCTTAAAGAATGTAGTGTTTTTGGTTTAAAAAACAAACAGTGTTTATAATGTTTTGATTAAATGTTGCCATATTATTTTCCACACTTATTAATGCAATGTTGACAGGAGTTTGCCAAAAGCCACCTCCGTTATCATACCCATTTCCCCGGGACTTATAAATATTTCACATGAAATGCAGGAAGTTTCGCAAGAAGCCGTTGCCCACAAACCTGCAAAATTATTAATATTAACTAATTTGAGCTGGTCTGAAAGGGGGAAACTACCTTTTGGCCCGGAGGCCACCCACAACATGTTGTCGCATTGTTGTCAACTCGAATTTTTCGTGTTGCATGCAACAAGGCAGAAGAAAATGGCACTCCCTGCCCCCCGAATAACCCTTTCAGCAGCTCAACGCTTTTGACTTTTAATATGCAAGCAACCCGAAAACCCTTGCCATTTTATCCCCATATTTCGCTGTTGTTTTGCTGCTCGTGAAATTATTTCGTTGGAGCAGCAGCGACGTTGAGTGTTGCTTTGTTTGAAGAGGCACGTCGCACCCGGCTCGGCAAATTTATGGTGGGGAACACTCGACAAACCCCTTACCGACACAGTCTTTTATTAAAGTTTTTGCACACTGCGTTCTTCACATGCCGTATGATGATTTTGTTCAGCTTGCCCATTTTCTGGCAATTTCTCATATGCAACAAAATTTGCATAAAAAATAAAACATCAGCAGCCACGCTGTTATATGTTTTTTGTTTGCCGTTTTGGGCGGGTCAGGCGTGCTGCTGTTGTTATTTTTCCAGTTTGGTTACTCTTTTCGGCCCCCGCCCATAAAGATACATATGCAAATTGTGTTCCACTTGGCCCGTGGCCTTCTATGCGCATATGAGTTGCCCTAATCATGTGCCACTCAGCCGGGAAAATGTGGGCGGGGCAACTGCTCAGATTAACCCGGAAAATAGGTAATAGGTAAACAGGTTTTTCGCTTCAAGCCGAAGTTTTATCCTCGCCGCAATCGATTTTGGTATGGGTAATTTGAAAAGTTTTTAATGGTAATTATTTGTTGTCGAATTGTGGGGCTTCCCTAAAAGAAAGCTACATCTATTTGAGTATTATCCATTATATCGACACAAAATGGAAAATAAAGTACGATAAAAGCTATAGCTTTAAAAATTGCTATATATGACTTTATCGATACTTTCGATGTTTTGTCAATATCGTATCGATAAATTCGATAATTTTAAAAATGCTTATACTTAGTGGCAAGGACTGGTCTATATTTGTCTTCTTAATAGGAACCCAATAGAGAATATTCGCAATCCGCTCACAAAGCAATTGAGAAAATAGTTCAAAAATTTTCGAATTTAAACATTTTACTTGGCATTCTTACTCTCGAAAAACATTAATGATTCCGATAATCGATAACATCGATGTGTGATGTAAAAAATATATTGAAAATATCGAATGTATCAATGTATCATCGCTTGTTTTTCAAGCTCTAATAAAAACACACTTAAAGTTTATTTATTTTCAGCAAATGGAAATATATATTAGAGGAAAGTGGCCGATTATCATTCAGACTGTCCATTCAATTTAAGTCCCATTTTTAAAGTAATCCGTTTTAAAAAATGTAAAATTTATCTAAATGAAAACTGGCCTTCAATTATTATTTCATGTACCCACATTCACTTATTTGGCTTAAAATGTAAATTAAAGTCGGTTAGGATTTATTTTTTGAGGATAAGCCACTTTTTCACCATCAAGAATAAAGTTAAGCTGGCCTAAAAAAAATATGGCTTGACTGGGTATTAATTTAAAAAGTTTTTGCCACCTAAGCTTCCCAATCCCGATCAAACTGATGAAAGCAAACATAAGCTTCGGCTTTTGCGGCATCATCATCAATATGTTTACATTTAAGGGTCGGAAAAAGTTAATAAAAAAGCCCGGTTAAAAAATGCATCCACTCGTGCTGCAAGCTGCGAATTCATTTCAATTTTTCGACTGTAATGCTGATGGGAAAAAAACCAGACACGCAGGCCCCACAAAGGCCGTGAAATTGCTGTCGATCCAGGGGCCACGCCCACTTCTGCAGGGAGTTCCAATAAAAAGAGCTTTGTTAGCATAAAATTGAACATGTGTGGACTGCTAAAAAAAAGACGAGGGATGGAGCTGAGGGGGCGGCGCGGCTTTGTGCGTTGTTGGACCCCCATGATTTTTTCAGGGCTCCCTTTACTGTGCCGCATGGATTATCCTTTGGATTATCCTGTGCAGCATGACTGCGTTTTAGTTGCAATTTCTTGGTCGCTTTTTCCTGCAAGTTGAAAAGGCAATAAAATGCTTTGCCCTCACGTCCTAAGTATTTTTGTCCTGGCAGTATTTTGGCTTAAATTCGTTCAAGTTTCGCACAACTTTTGTCTTCGGCAAGAACTTTCAATTTGACTAATTGAAAATGTGTTTGCAAGGAAGGGCGAATAATTTTCATAATTTGATTTCGCTCGCGTCGAGTTCACAACAGTTTGGCGCCCCAGTAAATATTGAAATAAATAAAACAAACAAGGGGAAAAAAAGAAAATTTGCAGAATTAATTAAAAAAGGGCTAATAAAGGGTGGCGTTGTCGCCGCCTCTAATTGAGTTCATCAACAAAATTTGTTTTCCCCCGTTTTCCGCGTGTAATAAGCTTGGGTCTGGTTGGGCTTAAGGCCAACTTCAATTGTTGATCGTATTTGGGCGTAATCCAATGCGCTTAGTCGCCGTGGGTTTTCCATGTGAGCCTGTGTGTGTGGAATAATGCCTGAAAGTATGCTAAGGGTTTGTCTGTGTGTGTGTGGCAGGACTTAACGTGAAATTTTAATACGGATAAATTTCAGCTGAAACTTTCGGTTGCATGGAATTTGTTAATAAACATATTTTAAGCCCTGCCATAAAAATGTTAAGTTTTTCATATATGTCTTTAATTAAAGAATATTGAATTAAATTGTAAAAAATTTAATTAGTCAAAAGTAACCATCATAGGCTGTAGGTTTTACATTTCAGAAGACTTTTACTCGATAATACATGAAATGAAAATTCGAATTTAAATTTAAATTTACTGCAAACTAAGATGTGGGTTAAAAAATAAATTATTATTGACCAAAAATATCGGTTTAAGCTCCTGCCGAAGGATACTGAAGGATATTAATTAATTAGTGATTTTATTGTGGCTTTTTTCATGATATGTATATATATCTTTAATTAAAGAATATTGAAGGATACTTAATAATTAGTGATTTTAATATGGCTTTTTTATGATATATATATATATATATCTTTAATTAAGACTTGAAATAAATTGTAAAAAATGTTATTGTTCCAAAGTAACCAACATAGGCTGTGGGTTTTATTATTTAAAAGCATTCACATAATAGTACTTGTAAATTATAACTCAAATATAATTTAATAGAAAATTATTGTTATTATTATTAGCCATATAGATCGGTTTAGGTCCCTGCTGAAGGATATTGAAGGACATCTATCAATTAGTGATTATGCTAGGGCCCTTTTCTAGCCGATTTAAAGTATGTCGGCACAATAAATAAACAGGACTTAAGTGCTGCGCCGGAGGGCTCCACTCCACTCCCCATAAAAAGTAAACCCAGGGCAAACACAGCACACACACACAGACAAATAAACAAATACCAATGGCAGCCGCAAACAAAACGGAAGCAAAGCGAAATCCTGTCTCGCAATGAGCAAACAATAGGCGAGTGTGCGAGTGTGTGTGAGCGGGGGTTAGAGCCAAGGGGGCAAAAGGGTTCAGGTGGGGTCAGTTGCGGTTAAATAAATGGCATGGTCGTGGGAAAAAGGGGCGGAGGGCAAGGGCTATCTCGGCATGTTGGTGTCAAAACAACAAATTGTTTTATAATGCTTGGGACAGACAAAGGACACGCACACACTTACACTCACACTCGCACACTCAAAGACCAATCCAAAATGGAAATGGACACACACACACACACAGAGGCATTTTGGGCGTGGTCAGCTTTGGGGAAATGGAATTTTGAGGGCCAAAACGGAAAGTGCTCGGGCTTATTGTTCACATTGTCTAAGCTTAAATAATTTGCCAGTCAAATGTCACGACAAAGGCATCGGGAAATGCACACCCCTTTTGTATTGAAGCTGTGAAAATTCCGTGGAAATGCCTTCCGCAAAGCGCTGCATAAATGATTGCCCCACTCGTGGCCGTCTTTTGTTTTTATTTTGGTTTTTCTTTTTTGGCTGAAAACTTTTCCGTTCTGCTCAACCTGTCGAGCAATTTTGGTGCCGAAAAAGGAATTTGTTATTGGCTCTACTTGTTCTAGGGATGCAGAAACACATCCCCTCAGCCTCTGCTTTTTTTTCTGAGCCTGTAAAAGCTGTTGCATATTTACAAAATTAAATATTTTTCACCTGAAGTTGAGGTTTTTGGTCATGTTGTAAAATGAAAAGGAGGTCAATATTGGATTAAATTAAAAAGCATTTATAAAGCCATCTATGATCAAGGACTTAAAAATATTTTATTTACAATATTCTGGTTAATTTTGGTTAGAATTCAATTACAATTAAATGTTTTTCACCTGAAATTGAGGTTTTGGTCATGTTGTGAAATGAAAAAGAGGTCAATATTGCAATAAAATGAAGCTAACAATGATCAAGGATTTTAAAATATTTTTTTTATATTATCCTGGTTAATTTTATTAAATTCCATTACATTTAAATTCCTGAAAACCCTAAGGTCCAACACCTTTGTTCCTAAATAAGCTTAAAACCTCCCCTCGAAAATTTCCCAGCCAGGAAGTTCACCATTTTATTGGGATCCGAGGAGATTCATTGAGTTGTCACCTCGGCAGTTGCAAATTGGCCTGACAAATGCGATTGGCAGGCAGGGAAGCTGCCTGAATGTGGGGAATGTCTCGGCTCGTAAATTGGCATTCATTTGCATTACCGTAAAAAGTTATTTGCACATGCATGTGTGCACTTGGCCCGGCCGCACGCTCCAACAAATTGCAGCTACTAAAGCGCTAAAACGTGACGACAGATGCCGTGAAAGCTGGCAAAAGCTGGGCAGGCGGAGAAAGCCGGGGAAAGTGTGGGCCCAAGGCAAATACCCAAGTAAATTTGAGTGCAACAACGGGGGCGGGGTCGAGGGCTAAGACATGGCATTAGCCCGTTCCTCACTTTTATTTCACTTTGCTCAAACGCTTATTGGCTTAGTCCGAAATGCAGCTGCAACAGCAGACTCAATAAATGCCATAGCCATGCATCCATACTTCCCTGTAAGCCGATTTTCCTCCGCCTTTTTCCCGAGGCCCCCTCGCAATACCCAATCCAGTTGGCTGATTTCAAAGGATGACAGAGCGATGAGCTCTTTATGCTAAGTTCGTTAACTGAAAAATCCTGGCAGTAGAATACAAATTAGGTTCGTCTACAGATTTGACTAATAACATTTTATTTCTTCTCTTGCAGGTATGTGATGTTTTGCTTTGGGATGATGCATACAATTATTTTGTGAGTACTTATAAAGAATTTATTACTTTAAGAATATAAAACAGTCGGTGCCCCAGATTTAAGGCAGTGGAGGAAAGTGGGTTATAATAATAATTGATTTTTTGTTTCATTATAACATATTAAAAGGATAGTTTTTAGGATTAAATTTCCTCTTAAAGATTGAATTAATTTTTCAAATCCCCAAAATTACTTGGAAAAATGTTCTTGTTCACAAGATAAAGTTTTCCCACATTTTTTGCATATTATAGTAGAAAGTCGATGTAGTTATTATTATCGCATTTCCGCAAAGTTCGATAATACTTAAGTTTGCTAGTAGAGATTTATATTTTTTTTGGCATGTTATAACAACATTAAATGCTGCATTTTCTGGGACATCAAAGCTAGCATTAAAGGGTAGAAAAATACTCTAAATACTTGGTACCATACCCTGTATTTATTTACTTAAGGCGATTCAACTTGAGAATCCCTTCTCACTTAACGCCTTTTCTAAAATTAAATGCATACAATAATCCGATGAAATACTAGACGGGTGGGGTGGCAGGTGGCTGTTACCTGAACAATGACAGTTCTGCCATTTACAACCTGGCTGAAATAAACGCAAAATGACAGCCAACAAGCTGCAGTAGCAACAACAACAACAACAATCGTACTGTGCCAGCAGTCGCGGCAACAACAATAACAGGCGTGACGCAAGTTATGCTCAAAGTGGAAGCGCAGTTAAAGTGTCAAAAACACGCGCACACAAACACACTGAGGACGGGGGGTGGTGGGCGGAAAATGGGGGGAGGGGTGAGGGGGACACACCCACCTGCCCGCGGGCAGAAGCCACCTGAGTGTGTCCCCTGGTATGAATGTATGTGTGGTAAAGGTATGCATGTGAGCCAGTTTTATAGATTTTTTTTTCCACACGTGAAGCATTTTAGACGCGCCATTAATCTCAAACAGTCGTGGCGACCCTCGCACTGGGCCACGCCTCCTCGCCAACGCCCCAAGCCCTTTACACTGCAAAAAATATTGTTTCACTTAAGATTTTTTAATATTAAAATTCTTAGGGGTTTTTCTTATGATTTATTAAAATGTTTTATTGTGATTTATAAAATCATCCCGTCTGCAAAATATTATTTAATATATTTTGGATAGAAATTTGTAGGGGTTTTAAATTATTTAATAATTATTTTTTAAAGTGATATAATGCAATATATTTTTTAATATATATTGGATAGTCTTAGATATCTTAAAAAATAACCAAAATTATTTCTGTAGCGACCTACATTGCTTTTTATTATGAATAAATGTAATTCTATAGCGACCTACATTGGTTTCTGTTTTGAATAACTATAACATTTTATAGTAGTTTACTCAATTTAAATTATTTTGTATCTTCAACACTTAAAGCTTGTTGGGGAATCACATAAATTATAAGCTTTTTTTCCCACGATAAGGTATATAAAATTTTATCTCACTGTTTTCATGGTCACATTTGTCATAAATATCGAACAAGCAAGTGGTTGCCACTTTAACCCCCCCCCCCCCCACTTTATTTTTATATGACCACACACACACAGGTACAATCTCTGGCAGCCAGGAAAGTGGGCGTTCGGTGGGCGTGGCGAACGGTAGCACATGCGATTGATTTAAAATGCACTTGAAATTATGTACGATATATTTGACAAGTGAATTTATTTAAATTTTGTTTTTGGCAGGTGTCCGGGGCCAAGGGGGCGTATGAGTGGTTTTAACTTATGCGGGCGAGCGTACAAACAGCACAGTGTACACTGTAATTTATGATTTCAAGTGTATGCCGTTGTCTGCTTTTAGGGGTCAACTTCTGGCCATGTGTGTGTGTGGGTTGTTGGCCATTGTTTATGGCCGCGCACTTTTTGCTGCAATATGTTGCCCTGGCAAACAATGCGATCGCATGTAGCTGACCAGCTTCGGAACAAATTGCGCTACATAAATTATGCGAATGTCAAAAAGTTTTTGGCGATTTCAACCCGCCCCCTCAGAGACCACGCCCCCATCATGAGGCCAGTCCAAAAACAAATTGAATTAAATCGGTTACTTGAAATTGGGCTAATTTGGGGAGGAATTATGACATCATTGAAGTGATTTAAAGCAATTAGAGTTGGTTTTTCAAACAGCAGATTATAAAATATGGAAAAGAAGAACAGGTTGTTACTTAAAAAATTTTGAAAACCTTTATATATGTTTAATAAGTTTTATCGTTAGATAACTCTCTAACTTTTGCTATACCCTGATTACTTTTAAAAATTCATGCTTGAATTCTCAAGGACTTCTTTGGCTTTTTAAAAGTCCATCAAGCAAGCTAAAAACCTCCCTTTCCTCCTTCAACTTGACAAGATTTCTGCATAAAGAGAGGCAAACATTCATCCAATAAATGAACTTTGCCCATCCAAATAGTTTCACGCTCAGTTTCATTAGGAGTTTTCCCAAGCTCAGCAAACTTGAGTCATCAAAAATACCGCTTTTACTTGGCACTTGATCACCAATTTTTGCGGTGTGCATTTAATAAGCAGCGTAGCTTCTTTTTATGATTTTATCATGCGTATAAACATTTCACAGCTCGAGTGTTTATGGCAAACTTCTCGTGCTCATCTAAACTTGCCAATTCCATCATCAATATCATCATCAGCAGATGCCAAAGCTGAAGCATCAAAAATATCAGGATGCCAGGCAGCCACAGAGTCCTGTGCCTTTGATGGCTGCATTTAAGGGCCCGCCTTTGGTTATAAAACTTTAAAATATGTGCGTATAAAAAGCAAAGCAGATTCTTTGCATCTAACAATGTACGTCGATTTTGGCAACAGCTGAAGCCCAATTTCCGAAATATTCTGGCCAGCGTAATGAGCTGAAGCCAACTCGAATATTTCCTACTTAGTTGGTACCAATAAAGTTCTGGCCAAAAGCGAGACAAAGTTTCCACGTGGATTTAAGTGCCCAAAGTGTGGCCCGAGATTAGCATGTTGTGAAAGAGGAGTGTGGAGGCAATTCAAATTAGCAGATGGTCAGAGAAATTTATTAAACATGGAGTTACTATGCAAACGATAGTAGGAGAAAGTTACAATTCGTTTTTATGACCATTAAATAATTTAGTCAGCTTGCCAAGGCCTTCGAAACACTGAGTTATAACGTATTTTGGATATATTTTCAGTCACTTTTTCAAGTGATTTTAAAAGCGTATATCATCTGTAGTGTAAGGATTAGTGTAGAGTGGTGAAAAAGCACGAACAAAATAATCTCTCTACACAGCTATGTTTTATAACAGGTCAAGATTTTTATGGTTTCAAATCTTTAACAAAGAAAGACTTTCGTTCAGATGAACTTATAAAAGCTTTTGCGTATAAGTGAAAAAAGCTTTCAGGACATGGCCTTATATTGCTTTCTGCTATTTTATGGAGCTTCCGCTTTCCACATTTATAGCAACCACTGTGATTATTAGAGAAGTTGGTATAACGTCTTTTCTTACTTTTCTATCTTATAGTTTTATGTGCAGGATGTCGAAAAAACCAAAGCTTTCATATCCTTTACTTTTACTAAAAGGTATCCTATGTTTCAAACTATAAGACAAACGTATAAGATGTTTTCGAAGTACATGAAAAAGCTTTTCGCTTATACTTCTTTTGTATAAGTCGCACTGGTATAAGGACATTTCGAAATAAGGAAATAAATAAATTCCTTTTCGGTTTGGTCATCAAAGCTTCTTAACTGAACTTAGTTATATTTAAATGTTACTTTGGGGTAAGGTCCGCAAATGAATTTCCTGTTATTTTGGCTCAATCTTGTATTTATGGCACTAAATCTTTATAACAGTTTTTGGGATTCGCTTCCTTAAAGCCAAAATAAAATCTTTGCCTAAGAGTAATTCAATTTGCTAGTTAAATCCAGTTTCCTTTTGTTAGACAAATCTTTTTAATTACTTTGCCACTTTGTTTCTGAGACAAATAAAAAGCACTCGACTCTTGACTGTTGAACTTAAAAAACCTGGACTGGAATTATCCCTGGATTAATTGATAAGTAGTTCTAACAATCACAATCAGCAACAGCACATCCAATTGTTGTTCCTTGATTTACGAAGTAGGTGACGGAATTCACAGACGGAATCGAAGTTTTGAGTTTAATGAGGTAGCGGCAAGGTCAAGTTTCAAAGGAATGGGTGATGTGTAGTGCCTGCCATTACTGCCGTTGCTATTTGCCAAACAAATCGCTTAAGACCCTGATGGCAGTCGAACAACAAATACACACCTACACACATTTGTCAGTCAATTTTCAATTGGCGTTTGAGCCTTTGAGCCGGCACGTAAATTTATTTGCCTTTACTGGGCAATCGGAATGGGAATCGGTATACGAACTCAAATCTGAATGCGGAATCACAATCGAATCAATGTGTGCGATTTGAAAGGAAAAACATATGCACCTGCACAATGAGAAATCGCTGGATTTTCACAGGTGGGCGGGGCAGAGCCCCTTGCGATAATGCAGTCAATTGAGTTTTCATTTCAGTGAAATTGGATCAGCCCATTGCACACGGTGCCTGCTGACGATTTATTAGCCTGCAAATCGCAAATCGAGTTTCAAAAATCCATGTACACAGACAGGTGTTTTTGATATATTTTTCTTATTTTGCGCAAATCGCTCGCATATATGGCTAATATTTAATTTGGCTCCAATAATTTATCATTCGATTGAGGCCGCAATCAAATGCAAACCATTGGAGCGTTCATTTTTAAATGGATGCCCATAAAATGTTGTAATTAAATATTAAATTACGATTTAACGGCGGTCTCAAACTATGCATAATGCAGTTTCTGTGTTTAGCTCAATCATGCGCCTGTCAATCTGAATTTTAAACCGCGAGGGTGGACTCGAACCCCTACTTCAATTGCGATGGGGTTGAAAAATGTAACCCCAACGACTTGAGAACTCGGAAATGGCCAGTTATTAATTACATTTTATACATTTTATGCGATTTATTATTATGCGCATTATGAAATGGTTTGATTTATGTTTTATGTGGGGGCAAGGCACCATTGAATATCTTATTGTTGAACTCTTTCCTTTGACAATAAATCAAGGGTTTTCTTGCGTTGTTTTATTTGCTGTCTGGGCAGCTGTCAGGCATTCCCACAGGACATTTGAGTATGTGGAAGTATTATGACATTCCTTTTCAAACAGGATAAATTGCTTTCGGCGAAAAGAACTCGAGCGTGAGACATTCCCTCCAGGGAGGTGCAATACTTTTAGAGCTGTGTTGATAGTTACTCAGAAAAGCTATGCACCATGTATGGGGGGGAAACTTTATTTTCGTTGGGAAAACAGATGCCTTACACCTTTGGGAAACTTTTCTTAATTTTCAATTAAGAAACGCAAACAATAATTTAGATGCCAAATGAAAAAGTGTCGCGCAGATTTCTCCCTGTAGTTTCTCAGTTTCCTGTCTGCTGTCTACGCAATTAATTTGCTGCAAAAAGGCGGACAGAAATCAGCTGAAAGCATGCAAAAAGTAACGCGGACAAAAAGCAATTGCAAGACAATCTCCTCGCCATTTTCCTTCTTTTATTTTCGGTGTCTTCCCTCAGCTGAATACGCATAAATTCACATCCGGCGACAAGATGGCGCAATGTGCAATGAGTTTTGGGCTGCAATATCTCGTTCACTTAAAGCGCAGAAATTGTCAACGTTGCACTTTGCCAGACAGAGATAGAGAGGGTACACACAAAGAAAAAAGTACTAAATGATAATAAAAAATTTAAAACAAAACAGAAGGAACCATTTAAATATTTAAAGAATCACAGCTCACAAGTTATAAAATATGTAAAGGCTTAAACAGTTTCTTCGTACATGTTGGAAATTCTATATCATTTTTTCCAGTGCAGCTATTGCCTTCTCAGTCTGTGTTTGGCAACATGGCGTATGCGGCACTTCCGCTAAGCGAAAAAAGCGGAACGGAAATGTGCAAATGAGTGCGCCTTGAATATCTTAAGCAGGCCATGGATACTGCCAGTTCCCTTTTTTCCCCACTTCCCCTCCACTGTCATCTCAATTATTGTTTTGTTTTTGCCCGAAAAGATGACAAGCTGGAAGCATAAAAAACTACGATTTAGCCTCCTTCTGTTGCCATTTTTTGTATTATTTCGCTTAATTGGAAAACTATATGCAGACAGTGAGATGTAGCAGCAAAATGCTGAGCATGGCAGCAAAAAATGGGGCAGCAAAAGTGGCAGGGAAATGCAACCAACCGGTTAACAGAGATAGAAACACAAAATGAGTAAGAGATTTGGTTGCTTAAATAATTGCAATGCCAAATTAAAAGTGAGAGTGTTTCAAATTTATTTAATTTCACTTCATCCACTACAGGCATAAGTGAAAGTCATATATCCTTAAGAGTATGCATACTTTTATAGATTTATTTATTTGAAATTACCTTTTACCGTCTAAATTCCTAGTACTGCCAGACACACATTGGCTTAAAGTTTGCAGAAGCCGCAAAACCAATTTCCATAGTGTATGGCTATTTTCAGCTTGTTGTATTTGGCAACAGCAAACGACCTTTGACCCCTTGTCCACACATTAAGGATCAATTACCATCGCATTGGACAGAACAACAATTTTTGGCCAGTGGTGTCTCTTTGTTAAATGCGGCAGCTGTAATTAGAATTAATTTTTGGCTAGGATGTGGAAAACAATACGCCATGGCCAAACACCAGTTGGAACAATGGCTTACATTTAAATTGGACAAGGTATTCCAATCTGATTGTCACCCATATTGACAACAGTAGAGTGTGTATCTCACGCTTTAAACATGTCATTAATGGGTTTCACATTTTTTTTTTTGATTTTTCATTCCATTTCATTGAAGTCAAGCCACACACACATAGTCATTCAGATTGTGGGTTCTAAAATCTTGTTTGAGGGAGATGGAGAAAGGTCCAACTTTGACCGCAGAAAACGCGTTTCCATTTCCGACTTCTGTGATGAATGACAGCAACGAGTGTGCATCATCCATCAGGGCTTGGTGGAAATTCTAGCTTTTCCTCATGTGCGTGCTTGGAAGGTTGGGAAAATTGAAAAATTCATTACAATTAGTCGACGCCAGAGGATTGTCCAGACCGCAATGGTTTTCCATCGTCCCCTTTTCATACGCCATTTTCCATCAACTCATCCCTACTTTCCATTCTGACCATTTTGTGCGATAATTTGACAATTATCACCCTCTGAAAAGTTTTTTTCTATATGGGACAGACACAAAAGCTAATGTCAAGTGCAGGCTGGGTCGACGAGGGTCAAAATACAAAGGTGGCCAGTCAAATACTGGATTGGGATTTCTTATAACATTTTATCTATTACCCTGTTTTTCATTTAAAAGGCCTTGAACGACAATAATGCAGTTTGGGTAGTACCATTAAAATAATATTGACAAATGCAGAACAAACTTGTCGGCTTTATTTTGTAAGTCTTTTAAATAATACCCAGATTTCTTTTGTCAACAACTAATTCTTACCTACTTCTTTAATTACTCCTCAATGAATTACCAGACCTTATTTTCAAGGGTATCCCGCATTTCACCTACTTATTACTTCTATAATTCCTTTCATTTTTTCCAACGCAATCTGTGCGAAACTTTATTAGCTCGACCAGCTGTCACACGGCGACCTTTATCACATTAAAACAGGCGCATGAAAATACAAGAGAAATAGCCGGAAAAATCTCGTTATCCCGCCGGTGTGAGAAACACTTTTGGCAACCAAAAATCTAGCCCACCTTCGACTCACACATTTTCCGAGAAACACCCAGCCTTTCTCGCCCTGGCGCTTCCTCTAATTGATCAAAGGAGCTGGTCGAAAAACGGAGAAAAGAAAACTTCTCGAAACTTGCCTCAACAATTTTCACGCCAACTTAAAGCCGCTTAGAAGTGAACTGAGAACTGAGAGCCGGGAAACGAACTCAGAAGTTCAGGGGGAAAATCTTTCTGGTTGAGTGGACTTCAGGGCTTGTACTTCCGCATCTGGCCTACCTTCCAGATATTTTTTCATTCTAGTCTCTGCTTTTTTTTCGGCCAACTTCCCCACTCAACGCTCATTAAGATGCATTGCAATCTGTGTGTGCAATATGCTTTTACCTGGCGATGATGAAAGTTTTTCCACAACTTGAGTTGATTATTATGCGCCGACAAACTTGGAATTGTTAATGCGTGTTAAAGATTTTGCATTAATTATCTGAGTGTGGCGGCGTTTTCTGTGTTGGTGGGGAAACTTTAATTAAGTCATTAAGCAATTTCGCATTGCGCATACGCCGCGTGTGTCGAGGACGACTGTTGACTAAGAATCGTTGCGTGTATGCAAACTAATTAAAACGTGCAAAAGTTGACTTTTTCAACAGTTTCACTTGGTGAAAAGTCATTTGTACGAGGGGCTCTGATAACTTCAATTAAAAAATTAAATAAATGGTTTAAAATCCAACTAAATATGGCTTCTGTGTGCAAACATTCGATAGCTTCAATTAAAGTCTAGCCAAATTGTTGTTTTACTTTTTTTGGGAAACATGAAACTTCTAAAATCCATGCCAAAAAAGAAATACAACACTAGATTGAAAGTGAAAAAAACAAACTAATAAAATCACTGACAAAACATATAGAAAAGTCATAAATGCTGATACAAGCAACCAGAAATGCCAATTGCCATGGAAGGGAAAAACAAAAACTTTGGCTACAAATGCCATAAAATGCCAGGAACTGCAAAACTTGTGTGGCTGCACAATTTTATGGCCTCAACCTTTATCTACATGCCAAAGTCTACTCTTTCTCCCAGAGGCCTTTGACTCCTGTCGAGGTGGAAAAAGTTTGACTTCCAGCTGATGACTTAATTGAGAGTGCCGGGGAAGAAGGAAATCCTTAAAGTGTTTTTTGGTAAAGGTAAGCAGCAATGTTCGCTGTAGTTATCCTTGTTTTTTCATCCCATCGCCCTGGCCATCGACTGTTTGTAGTTCTCATTGTCAACGTTCAGACAATTGAGCTCAAGTGTTGCCACTTGGATTGGAGTCCCCTTAGCACTGGCCTCATAACAAGTATAAATGTCCTGAGAAGGTCCTGCTGCGACCCCAGGAAGGAGGCGGAAGAGGGAAGCCAGGAAGCTGTCGTTGTGAGGCAAGACAATAAAAAATGCTGGACCAAAAGTTTCCCAAGATAAGCCCAAGCACGTATCTCTGAAAGCCTTATAACGCATCCGCCATGTGGGCCAAGTTTATTCTTGTCTTGCAGTTTAGCGGGTTTCATTTGGTTTCCAGATATTTTCGTCATTTATATTATTATTAATAGGAACTTGATATCCTTAAATGCTTGAATTACTTAAAATATTTTCTCTGTCTTTATTGATTATCTTGGATGAGACCTCCCGACTTTAATTCCTTTTCCTCTTGTCTAAGAGCAAACACCAGCTACATTTGCCAAGCAGCCTTGCTTACTTTTCTCTATTATTACCACTATAATGGTCCGACTGCTTATTGTCCTTGGCTTCCTGGCACTCACAATGCCAGGAGTGCAATTGTTGGTAGCAGCCTCAGCTTCGTTTTATCGCACACCCACGGACACGTCCTCGACTCTCGCTTAACTTTTGACCTCCTTGCGGCCTTTGTCCTCCACCCCAAGTGTTATTCTACTCTCCTTTTTTTTTAAGTGTGTCTGTGTGCCCCACAATTGAGTCGCATAATTCAAAAAAGTTTATAATCAAAATAGCTGGAGAGCTAATTGGGTTTGCTGCGTACGAAAATTGAGCTTGTTTTATTTGAGCCAATTTGGTGCAGGGGGCCAGAGTGGGGGAAATTATTATCAGCAGTTGGCCAGCCAGCTCCAGCTGCTTTTAAAACCTGGCCAACTGGCAACAAATTAGCAAAAAAGCTTTGGCCAAGGACAGGCAAAGGATTGGGCACGAAAGGCCCTGGCAGGCACATTCACGTGTATATTTTATTGAACCGACTGTGATTTTACCAGCACATTGAGCAGTAAATTCTCTAGGCGTTCACTGATTGCTACACGAAGTCAGGACATTGAGGTCAGCCTCGGCAAACACGCACCCAGAGCCAAATCAAGTCGAGCTGACTTGGCCCGAACCACCCGCCCTCGTCCCGGCCACAATATCCACCTTCCGTCCGTAGAATTCTTTTCTCTCCATCCTTGTGCACTATCAGCACAAATGGGCGGCGGTGGGGAAAAAATACATGGCCTGTTTGGACTGGTCTGGGATAATGAAATAAGCCACAACAGAAACGGCTCCTCGAACATATTGAGTGGAAGCTGCACAAACAAATGAACTAAATGTGAACACGTAAGGTAAATAGCAACTGGCAAAGATTGCAGCTAAGGCATAAAAGAAATGAAATAGGTAAGAGGGCCCCGGGTTTAATTCAGGCTTTAATCTGCCAAGCTACACTCTGCGAAAATCTCTATAGGCTTATTCGTTGCCAAGGTTACCATTTCATAGACTGAATGCATTTTTTATTAGCCCAAAAAACCTTGGTTAATATTTACGAATTTTATCCAGATCAGAGATAGCCATTATTTTTCCGCTTTCAACTGGAATTCTTAAACCAAACTGCAATTAATCAGTGGGACGTGCCACGCCCACATTCATGTTCAGCACGCACACAAAATGTTGATAAAAATGTGCATTGCCACTTGCAACGTGTTGTGAGATTGTTGACTCGCTTTTATTTATATAATTTTTTGTTGCCAGTTGTTTTTCCAGCATTTTTTTGTTGGCCACATTCCAACAGTGCAGCAACTATTTCGAAATACTTTTTTTTTTGTTCGCTCCCTGGGTATTTGTTAAATGCTCAGAGTTTTTTGTGCAAATTGTTTGAACAAACTGTCACCAAATGACAACGCGGCTGCTGATGATGACGATGACACTCGTTGTTGCGAGAGTGTTGGGATTGGTCACTTCTGAAGGGTCAGGAAACGCGTTCAGCACTTTTGACATTTTTTTGAAGTAATTAAGTCAGCTGTGGGGACGCTGAAAATATGTTATTCCCATTTAAATTGAAGTTTTGAGTGGTGAGAATTATTTCATTATGGTGCTTAATGAGAAAGCGAAAATTCCCACAATCGAATTGTGTAAATAAGGAGTAATTATTGGCCAATTATCAGTTTTCGAGGGACTTTTGCCAATTAAATTACCAGGCTGATGAAACCACATATAAAGGTGTCGAAAAGTATGCTACATTTTATAATGAAGGCAGAAATCCAATAGATATATTAGTAAGTAGAGATTTTATCACTGCTTACTTTTGAAACCCCCTTTTTATGCCTCTCCCAGTAAATAATTAAGTTTTAAAATAAACCCTTATTATATCGTACATTTTTCTAGAATATTTTCCTTCAGCTTTTCCCCTCACTTTAAATGTTTAGAATCTTAAATATGGAAAAAAACAGTCCTTATATATATCGAAAGGTTTTTAGTGCCGACTTGCGCAAACTGGAAACTGCAGCGAAGCATGGCATGGGGCAGATAAGCTGCATCTTATGCAAATGTAATTAAAATGCAACAGAGAGCGCTGTTTTACAATATTTTATGCTATTTCGCTGGCTATATTTTTTTGCCATTTTTGTTGTTGCTTAGGATGAAGCTGGCTTAGCGACACAGTCGTCCATCTCTTTCGCACAGCGCACTACCCATCTCTTTCTGGCCATTCCGGTTAAATGAAAACAAGCGTTGTTTTCTATTTATTTTCCAAGCTATAATTAAAACAAATAAAAGTTAATGAAATACTGCTGAAAGCGGAAAATGATTCTTTGGCGCACCTTAAATTTAATCACCCAATTCATGGAAAATATAAACGTTAGGTAACGCGCGATCCTAAAGTCGGCACTAATTGGTTCACATAACAAACAGACTTGGCTTGGCCAAAAAAAAAGTAGAGGGATAGATGGGTAAGGTGAATCAAGAATCGTTCTAACAAAGCCAAAGCCTCCAGTCCTTCCAGCTTCCTCTTTAAATCTGATTACAAAGCACTTTTTTGGCCACCTTCCTTATCCCTGCAGCGGGACTTCTCGTTTTCCTGCTTTTCATTGTCACTTTTGTCACCCCGGTTGTGTTTGCTGCCAACGTCAAACTCAGATTATGCAACTAAGGGAAATTCCCAGCTTTGCTTCTGATTCATTCAACATGACAAGTTGCAAAACAAAAAAACCGGGAAGCGAAATAAACAAAACAAATGTGTGAAATAATAAACTTGATTTTAACAAGCTTCCGTGGTGCGGAACATTTAATTTGCAACACAAAAGCCTACAATTTAACATCATAAAGAGTGTCCAATGTCAAGTGCAGACTTCCTATTGTCAAAAAAGGTAAAAAGGTAAATGTAATTTACAAAATATAATTATAAAATTGTTTCATTAGGATTTCATTTTATGGAAACTTGGGCCCAATTAACATTTGGCTATTGGCACTGAAATTCAAGTCGCTAAAATCATTCGCTTACAGAAAGTAAACTGATACATTTATGTGACTAATTAGGTAAATACAAACTTGCTTTGAGTGAGTCACAAAACAAGTTGGGGAAATGTAAGCGGAAATGCAGATACCCCATTAGAGGGAGGTATTTAGTAATTGAATATGCTAAAAGCATTCCTGCTATTTTTAAAGAGTTCTTAGTTATTTAAAAGAAAGCACCCTTTTCCAATCTAATCTTCGATCCTGTACTAAAGCAATTTCCTCTTCTTACGTTTCATTGCAGGTAAACAAATCGCCCATTCCATCCTCTATAAAAACCGCACTCAGGTAAGGTTGGTACTTCGCTTAACCGCATCGAGCAGAAACTTTAATTACTTTGACGCTAAAGTTCGGTGCAGTTAACTTTATATGCAATCCCCTTCAACTTTAAGCTGCTTATAAAGAAAACACCGAACGCCGAGAGGAGTGAAGAAAAGCCGGAAACTTTCATGTGCTGGGGTCAATAAAAAACAATGGAAGCAAGCCCAACGATAGGTGGAAGGAAACAGAGTTCCTAAAAATATGCATGACTGTTGTTAGCCACACTCGCTCACAAAGATAGCAAACAGATTTGTGTTCTGGCCAAAAGGAAAATACAGCACACACAATAAGGGCCAAATTCTGAAAACATTGCGCATACGCCAGGTGGTGCAACACCCATTGCTGACACTTTAATTTTTCACAAAACCCTGAAAGCTCAATGGGAAATTCCAACACGGTGCTACATACATATCTTATATTTCCATTTCCGCGACCAAAAAAGTGCCAATGAAATACATACATAAGCCCCAAAACAGCAAGTGAGATCAAATGTGAAAAACAAATATAACATTTGAACTCGAAGCCCTATTGTTTCGGTAACACAAATAATTTCATTGCCCATATTCAAACTGAGATAGAAAAGGGAATAGGTATAGGGATAGGAATACAAAAATATTATATCTATAAATCCGTGTGCCCCAGATAAGCCATGCTTCCGTTGCACAAGAATTTTCGTTTGCCATTGGTCTGTTTGCCACATTCATACGAAATGAATATTCCTCTATTTAAACTGATTGCATATTTGAGTCGGTTTATGAATGTGTAAATGTGGAATGTATAGAATATCGAAAAATATAAGGAGCTTCATTGGAGATTTTTTAAATTCTCTAATTTGATTGGGTTTCACTACTAACAAGGTTCCAAGTCCAAATTTATTTAAGACTCTGTTCCATTTTCCATTTAATACAAATGGGTTGGGGTCAAGTTTTTGATATTCCCACGTCAACCGCACTCTTAAATAAAATTTTATGCTTAGGTGGCGACCGAACATAAACCAGAAATTGTAGACGCAACAAACATTGTGTAATATGGCACCGACCACAAGGGGCATAAACAGTATTTATAGTTGGCTGATGTAGATAGTGGCGAAGCCTTCGTCGCTCCCAACAATGAATTTGCGACCATAAAAGCCAAAACATTGTTCCACCCACCAGCAGCAGCTGCTAGTTGAAAGTAACAGTGCCGCACAGACAGAACCCAAGTCTGGAGACGTTTTATGAACACTCCGCACACATCCTGCAACCCACATAGGATATCCTGCATATACGTACACCCATGTGTCTCCACATCGATGGCTTCGCCCCTGCCATTTTCCATCTCCATTTGAAGCACATTTCAATGGTTTTTATGGCAAGAACATCAATCAAATGGAAAATATTATTGACAAAACATGCGCACGACATTGTTGATGCGATTTCTCAAAAAAAGTGAAGCAAATATAAAGGTACACTCGAAAAGGAATGTCAGAAAAGATTTCCAAATTGTATCTGAAAATGTATTAGAGGTGATGCGATTTTTAAACCATATATTTTCCAAACTGGAAAGATTTTATATAAATTTTAATGTCAACTATCATATACAAACTTTTTCAAAGGTTGAAAGTTTAAAACCTTTCGCTCCTTATGAAAAACTATACTTCAATTCCAAGTACTAACTAGATATTCAAACAATATATTTTCCAAACTGAAACGATTTTATATAACATTTTAATAATGTCAACCATCATATACAAACTTTTTTAAAGGTTGAAAGTTCAAAACCTTTCGTTCCTTATGAAAAATTATACTTCTATTCCAAGTACTAAATAGATTATGTCTAAATTGTAACCATTTTGATTTTATAATTCTTCTGTTCTAATACGAATTCAGAAACTATTTTTATGAGTGTATGCATTCAGTAACTGCGAGGACCGCTCCTGTCACATAACTACAGTAAAAACATCTAGAGTAAAATAAGCAATTTGCGGACGTGCCGCCGCAAAACTAGGCAACAATTTAAATTGTATCGCAGCGGAATAGTTTGATAAATTGCTGCAAAAAATTGATTGATGCCCGGGGTCCTCCTTCGTCCTTCGTCCTTCGACGTCTGGGAAAATGCTCGATACAAAGGCGTTGGCCGTGTCATGCCAGAGACAAGTGTCGATAAGTCACGCGTGACTTTGGTCTCGCTTCCCTGGAATGGCATAAATCAATGTAATTAATTTGAGTTTATCAAACGCTAAAAGTTCTCCTCGGCCAGCCACTCGATGCCTAATGGCCATTCGAGCAGCATAATTATCTCCATTTGCGTAAATAATACAATGTCGACTGGGGCCACTGATGTTGTTGGTGTCTGTCATTACCGACAGACATTCGCCATTGAGTCTCGAGAGGAAAACTGAGAAACAGTAGCTCTACAAAAGCGCCAGGCCAGTAATTTTTATTAATAGGATTCTAATTTGTTGGCCACTTTTCACCATTTGGCGCCAACTCTCATCGAGTTCATTGTCTGGCTTTAAAGAGTTCAACTTGGCAGCGAACTTAAATTGGCTTACATCACCAGTTCTCGTACACCTGTCGCTTTTGGCTAGAATACTTGATGGAAACTCCGGAATATTCTTGGACAGTTGCGCTGAAAGTTTCGCTCGAGAGATACAATTTAATGCTTCACTGCGATGCGGTGGAAAACTAATTTACCTCGGAAAAGCGAATTCTGAATGCGAGGCACGCATTTGGGCCAACTACTGGTATTGCCAGCCGACTTTTCCAAGGGGTAAGGATAGTTTGGCCAATCAATGAGCATATGCTGTGATAGAGAGAACGGGTCGAAATGCCCGACATGTTTACACCGTTCGATTGGCAAGCTGTGGATGCTATTAAAAGTTTGGCCAAAGTTGCGCACATAATTTAAACTATGACACGGGGGCCGCAACTTTCCGCCGCTGTCCTTTCGGCATGATTAGTCGCCCCCGGCCCAAAAGGAACCGGGCAGCAGGTGTCCTGGCAAGTTTCCGGTGATATAGCACTTTGTCCATTTGACGTAGTTTACCGACACTTTAGAGCTGCTTTTCTTGTACACTAGAGAAAACATAATCAGGAAGTCTACAAGAAAATACAAAGTTACTTAAAAATTAATTTGTTTATTTATCTCGCAAACAGATTCAAACCTAAAGCCAATATGTATCCTTAACCTATTGTTTGTTTTTTTCCTAAAATATATTTTTTGGGTCATAATTCCAATAATTTAATCAATTTTTGCAATGGAAACTTTTCAAACTAAATAAATTAAGGGACCAGTATTAATTAAAGTTTTTAGACAATCAATTTGAAATTTGATTGGGAAAATTATAAGCAAAAGTTTTCCCATTTTCCAAAATATTGTATTATCCTTTTCCACAACCATTGGTTAACCATTAATTGGTTATCTGAAAGTCCATCCGAAAAGGATTTACTAGTATCAACATTATTAGGTTACAGTTTTTAAAAGTTGCCAGATTTTGATAGAACATTTTCGTGACAACTACTATTCCTTTTCCGAAAGTGCAGCAAGCATCCAGCTGATTGTCCTTAAACTCCATTGACAGGCAGCGAAGTTTTCTGGCAGTCAATTTGCGATGTCGAAACTGAGAACGAGTCCCCTTCAAGTGGCGACAACTGGCATTTGTGGGGGCTGAGTGGGCTGAGTGGTCCCCCAGCTGGCTAACCCATTGCTGGCCATTCATTATGCAAAAGCTGCTACTGTTGTCCGCATAAATTCGAAACGGGACCGAGACCAGCATAAACAAGTCAAGTGCAAGAACAGGGTCACTAGTTTTTGGTCAGGGCAGAATTATGGCCATTTGGTAATTGTACAATCGTATGCAGCAGCAACAACTGCAATGACAACTGTTTCGGGGGCTGCTACACGATTCCGGGCCCCCTTCTTTCGGGCCAACTGTCATCGGCAAAAGGGAGAAATGTTTCTTATTCTCACTTTCCCTGCTGCCGGCCACAAAAACCGCAACAGGCCCCCAGGAAAACTCGTTGCCAGCATCGAGAATGTTATTAAGGTCGGCTCTTGCCATTTTGTATTCACTTGCGTGCCTCAATTTCTTAAAGAAAACTTGAAGGGGATTTTTTCGTGACGATTTATCATCCACCTGGGTCCCATATATATATATATACCTACTTATTTTCTTCTTTATCAATTAATGTCCTGCCAAATTTTTGGTTCATAAATTTGCTGTTCGTACGTGACAACAATTTCTTGTTGACTTGCTGGTGGCAAATGGAACCCAGCTCCCTTGCCTGTCAATTGATTTTAATGGCTTTTCGTGGCTGTGCCTGGCGTTTAAACTAATTAAAAAGTGCCACTCGGAATCTTTTCGGGAGCATAAATTAGTCGATAATTGGGGAAAAGTGTGAACACACAAAATTCGGTGACGGTAGAGGGAAAAACCTCAATAACCGCAAACAGGACAATCATATACACATGACACGGACAGGCGTGCAAAATATCCAAGTGAACCGCAGAAACATTGTTGCAGCTCTCGCATGTGGGCATATCTATATGTATATATCCTTTTTAAAATCCAAGGACGAGCAGCGGGGAACAGCTGCCAGTCAGTGAGATGGACAGACGGGAAAACTGACATACAGCCAGACCACAATCATAAAAAAATCAGCAGCAGCCAAGCGACAAAATGCATTTGAAACAGTTTTTACGAGCTGGGGCTCAAGAATTGCAATAAAATATTTTTGCAACAATTTAGATGCCACAGTTTCCCCTCGGCGGCATTAGCTTTGGACATGCAGTTAGCTTGTCTTTATAGCCTGGCCACATTAAGCGCCATTAATGGCCCAACCATAGCCACATATAGCCACAAGCGGATGGTCAGTGATTTCCTTTTATATCGTACATTGTGTTGCCATTGCAACAGCGGCGGACATAAAATGGAATGGCCAAAGGGAAACTGCATCTTGGCCAATTAGTTTTTACCTCGAGAAAGCAGGGAAGTGCAGCCCTTAAAATACAGTGATTGCGGGAAGACTTTTGTACTTATATATTGAAAATGTGAAAGGCAAGACCAGTTGGTAAATAAATTATTTAAAAAATAATAAGATACTTTTGAATATGGCTAATATATGGCTTAAATTGGTTGCCTGCTCGAATACTTAAAGCCTCGGTGGTAAGAATACCATTATAAAAATATTTCTCCCGACTCCTGATATTGTTTGTTTTCGGTCTGCTATTTAATATCGTTAAAATTCATTCAAGTGCGAAACTTGTCGATAAACTTTCCCGCACCGAAGAAGACCGGACGCGAAAAACTGGAATGGAACGGGCTGCGGGGAAAAACTGTTAAGGAAAGCTGTGGAAAAATATGGCGTCTTTGATTTTGACATTGTGCCACATCACGTAGTGCATATACATATATAAATATGTTTGAATGGCGGAACGCCTGAACAAGCGAAAATAGCGCATAAATTTATGACACTCGAATTGGAGGGGGGCGTGGCATGTGGCATGTGGCATTTGTGCAGCTAAGCGTGGCAGCTTTTCGGGGGCAAGCAAAAAAAAGAAAGAGGAATATATATCGAACACTATTTATTTGGCTGAGGGGGAGGCGAATGTGACACATTTTCCATGGGCTAAATATGTGATAAAGTTGACTTTGATTTCGCCACTCGACTGCAGTTAACCCAAATTGCTTCAATGTCAGCTTTTATGGCCGCACAAAGGACTCGACTTGAGATCCTAGAAGAACAGGGACCCCATCCGAAACCCAAAGGATTCCCCAGCAGCTGTCCAAACATTGCACACACAATTCACCATCAAATTCGTTGGATGTCAGTGGGCGAATGTGTGTGTCAGAAAGCTCAAAAGCTCAATGGGATATCTTCTATTTGATTTGGAGTTAGTTTATGGGAGTGCGGTCGGGTTGAAGAATGCAATAAAATTGGCGTTAGATAAATAGATAAAGTATTTCAAGGGTTGGGCTTCGGCCTCGTAAGCCGATAAGGGCGATGGGATAAAAGCTTTCCAAATTGGGTTAACTTTTGACTCGTTTGGCCCTGGGTGTTTTCTTTATTGTAAAATATTTTACCCTATAAATTATATTTTCGCTTATAGCGCGCTTTAAAGTCCACACATCCCGGCAATGTGCTTAATAAAAACTCATAAAATTCCATTTATCCGAGCCCGAACAACTCAAAGAAGTGGCTGGCATGCGGAAAAAATCTGCGTCAAAAATATATACATGAGGCAGCATGAAATTTTTACAAGTTAAACATCAGCATTCAATATATATTGCATACACCACGTATACTCGCCCTCATCTGCATAAAGGTAAATTGAATTTTGACGTAATAAAGTCAAGGAAGAAATTTCTGTGGGAATTTAATGAAAAACTCTGGGTTCCATATATGTAGCGATACAAATATCGGAGGTCAACATATGCAATATTATGCAAAGAGGCAAAACGAGCAAGTGCATATTTAAGCGAGGTGAAGGATGACAGTTGTCCTGCGATTAAAATGACACTTATTAATTATAAAAAAAAGTGCCACAATTAAGAACAACATGCATTGCAATAAAAGACTTAAGTTCGGGTAATGCAATTACTTAATTTGATTTCTGTGCCCAAGGGACGTCATTATTTTTAATGATATATCATGGGTAATTAGCAAGGCTTGGTGAATGAAAGAATCCTTTTGCCTTTTCAGAGCACACAAAAAATGGGGTTACAATAATGTTCATCTGGCAAATGCAAGGCCTTTGAGTAAAGTATAAATATTAATAAGCATGCTGGAAATTATTTGCATTTAATGCCGGTCTTGCAGCAGGATTTTGCCAAGTTTTAATTAAAATGTCGTCACATAGAACCTAGCCACAGTCGAGTTGGCAATTAGCAATGTTTTGCAATAAATTTAATTCAAAATTGGCCCCAAACATTTGCTAATTTAAGCGCCATGGTGGGAGAGCATGCGAAGGGTTAGGAACTTATCACACATACGCCATGTGCGCCCGGTTTGCAATGGGAGTTGTCAACCTGCAGCAGCAAATGTGCATAATTCTTGCACACAGATAATGCCCAGTCAAGGCAGCAAAATTATAAACCGAAACACAAACAACGCAGGCACAAGAGAAAGTTGTCCTTCTCAGGATGGCTAAGTAAACTGATAAACAGAAATATTTGAGTAAAGATCTTAGTTACTGTACTGGGAGAAAATACGACTTAATTTGTTTATCTGTTTATGAAAATTTGTTTAAGGTAATATGAATCATTTTACCTATGTCATTAAATTTGATTACCTACTTTTCACAAATCTAGAAATATTCTGTTGTATAATGGACTGATATTAAAAGTAATAACGGGTTGCATGATAATATTTTTATTCAATGATTCCAAAATGTTTTCCCTGTGCATTTCCCCATTTCTAAATGGGCTGTTAAGCGGCAAAAGTTTTGTCGCATCTGTTGCCATAGATTTGTGTATAGTCCTCAGGTTTTCGTTCGGTCAGATGGCCTCTGCATTTATTTAATTAAAACGCACTGGCTTTGTTGTCCGTTGGAATTGTTGCAATTATAAATGATATATGTAATTTACTAGCTGCCTGACATCTCTGCTCACTGATATGTCTCATTGTCGGTGGATCTGAATGTATTTTCCTTTTCTTCGCCCAAAACTACTCTACATCCCATAGAGTTTTCTTATTCTATTGGCCCACCCTGGCATATTAAATCATCTGTCTACTTGGACTCAACTCGGGCGGAATGAGTGGTCTATGTGGGGAATAAATTTGAAATTAATTTCGGTGAGTTCGAAGCAATTTCGGCAGCCACAATAGGTGTTGTTTAACATTGCCAGCGGTAATAATAGTTAATTGTGCCACTGAATACTCGAGACAAGAGGTTTAAATGGGCTGAAAATAAAATTTCACTTGAATTCATTTGCAATCGTATTACCGCCTACTCCAGTCTGCGATCAAATGGAAAACCCATGAATATCAAATAAATTACATCATCGCACATGCAAATAAAAATCAAATGGAAAACCAAAATATTCAGGGCTGTTTAATATGCAAAACGCGTTTAAAAGTCCCTCGCATAAAAAGAAAGGAAACTGGTGGGGGGGCTAGTCTTAAATAAAAGGCAAACAAAATGTTTGTCGCCTCAATAAGAGGCGACAAATTGTTGCTCTGTCTGGCGAGGCAGAAAGTTTTTCTCATTGTGTCTAGTACGTGATAATTGCGAAGTACCAACCATCTTTGAGTGTCAAATTGAAAACGAGAAACTTAACCGAGCGAAATGGTGTTCTTTTTCTGTCATTTTTTTGCTCCTTTTTTGCCCACCAACAGTCACCAAATTCATACGCATTGGCATCGCCGATAAAAACGATAATCCGCCCTATTTCGACAAATCGCTGTACGAGGCCGAAGTGGATGAGAACGAGGACATTCAGCACACAGTGCTCACTGTAACCGCCAAGGATCACGACGAGTGTAAGTAGAGGGTGTCCGCTGTGCCCAAAAAAATATGCCCAGAAATTCCGCAATTATTATCTTACACACACATTTTTCTCTCCTCGTTTTTCCATCTTTTTCCTGAATTTTTTTCTGCGGTTTTCCCACACAGCCTCACGTATCCGCTATGAAATTACAAGCGGCAACATTGGCGGCGCTTTTGCGGTTAAAAATATGACGGGTGCCATTTATGTAGCTGGCGCTTTAGATTACGAAACTCGACGCCGGGTAAGTAAAAAACCAGAAAAACCCAAAAACCAAAAAAAAAACAAAATAACAAAAACCGGGTACCCAAAAAAAAAATGAAAAATGCAAAGTGGAAACCCGTAGAGGAGTCCTCTGTAATCGACAAACGTTCTTTCGCAGCGCAGATATATTTATGACATAAGCGTTGCGGGCTTAGTCGACTGTGAGATTTGTTTATGTCATTGGAAAGCTAAGAATACATAAGGGACAACAGGGATTACAATAAAACATTCCCAAAAAAAACATGTACAAATTTGTTTAAAGCTACAAGGAACAAATTATTCACTAAATTATAGGGCTGAATGAAGCTTAAAGAAATTGAATTCCTAGAAAAACCACAAGCCCAACCAGGCATTAAGGCCCTCTTCTTCTTGGCCAACTATAAAATTCATTAAGAAACTCGCTCTTTCTTTGAATTTCAATTTACTCGCTTCGCGCACCGCGAGGCTGCTTAAATATTTAAAAGTTCAAACAAGTTTTGGAACACGAACTGTGGTCAAAAAGTCAAATACCGAAGGCAAGAAAAGGAATGGCCAACCATTAATTGAATTGAAATTTGAACAATTGGGAAAAGTGCAAAGTCAGTCAATCAATTCATTTTCGTGACTTTAATTGAAAGGCGGCATGGGAAACTTTCCCAGGAAAAATATATATTACTTTATTAAGGAAACAATTAAAATTGCAAAATGAATTTTTTTATTTAATGCGAAATTGTATAACTTGAATATTTTTTAAGCTAGGGAAAATATAAAAATATTATTAAATATATGTGTAATGAAATAGATATTCCTATGTGCGTCAGGTGTGGCGCCCATTAAATAAATGAAAAGTATTTAGTTTCCATTCATGTTAGGGTATATCCAGTTTCCTATCATAAAGATGTGCCATCGACGCAATTATAAGATATATTTTTCTCCCTGTGCGTTCAGTATGAACTTCGTTTGGCCGCCTCCGATAACTTGAAGGAGAACTACACCACCGTGATTATCCACGTCAAGGATGTTAACGATAATCCCCCCGTTTTTGAGCGACCCACTTATCGCACCCAGATTACCGAAGAGGATGATCGAAATTTGCCCAAACGCGTTCTGCAGGTCAATGAATAAGACAAAACTTAGTTCACAACTTTTGTTTTGTTTTTTCAGTAGAGTTTTCGTTCCGCTAGATTTTATTGCATGTGTTGAGTTTTCGTTTTGAAGATTTTCCCCGCCCCAAAAATTGCCTGAATCACATTTTATTGCACAAAGTATACACACATAGAATGTTAGAATAAACATTTTTTAGGACTATTTACGTACTTGGATACTTTCCGCTGAAATGTATCATTTTGATTTTATTTTTGATTGCCCATATTTAAATCAATCAAGGGGAATGAGTTTTGGCTTTTTGCCTCTCTCACATTCACTCAATAAATTGTTGACATATTAAAGAAATTTACTGCTTTGCAATATTAATGGACTTTACAATACCAATTTTATTTTGTTTTGTTTTAGTAATACATTTACATTGAAAAAACAAAGCCAATGCATTTTTTCAAGTATAGAAGTATGCAATATAAATATGTGAGGCCATTTGCATGTTGTTCCACTCCCCGCTTTTTCGTTTGATTTAAGGCTAGCGAACAAAAAATGACGAAAAGTAATTGGGCAATTAAAAAATGCTGTCCATTCTAGAGTGGACAAATGTTGTAAAATGTGGGCCTGAATTAAAAAAAAATGGAATTTATTTACAGAGTACACACACATGAAATATTTAATTTGCGGTTTGCAGAAAAATATATGGTAATACTATTGATTTATCATTAAGCAGACAATGACAAAAAAATGTTTAAAAAATTAAGATGACTTGAAAGTATGTCGATTATCATACCAACTTTCAAATTACCATGCAGTTTGTAATGCATAATTGAAAGAGTCGGTTAAATTATTGCATTTTAATGAGTAAACAACCGAGCGATTGAATATGGAAAATGCAAATAAGCTGTCAAGTCAAGAGTGGAAAAACATTCACAAGATATTCGCTGGACTCATCTTCGACATGTGTAAATTATCAAGCGAGCTTTAATTTAATTTTTTATCAATAGTTTTATGTTCTTTTCGTAATTTATGTGCATTTTAAATTTATTGTTTAATTTCGTTGTTTTTTTCCACCTTTTTGTTCTCTTCCCCCACCTCGGCAATTTTCCGTTGGCCATATATTTTATTTAATGCTTGCATAAAGTACGAACTGAAATTGGTTGCGTCGGACAGTTTGAATGAAAATCAAACAACAATCGTCATAAATGTGCGCGACGTCAACGATCTGCCACCGCGATTCCCGCAGACATCCTATGAGCGAACTCTCGACGAGGGAATGACCGACACGCCCTTTACCATCATGCAGGTCGCTATATTATTTACCATCCCAGAGTCCTGTACATAAAATCATACTGAATGCGAAATAAAGCGCATAGCATAAGGCAAACAAACAAAGCAGCTCCACCATGTAGCAATTAATTTAACCCAACAACCGAGCCGCACAAAATCTCATTCAGTCTCATTTCCCATGTAAACTTTGTGTAAACCAGCCATAACAAACCGTAAACATAATGAATAATCGCCGTGTGCAAGGTGTAATGTTCGAATTTATTAAAAACCATTCAACGATAATTGTACAAATTGAAAAGAAAATTCCCTGGGCATTTCCGTATGGTCTACTATTAAAAGTCTATGACTTTGCGCCGAAGTACAGCAATTAGTGGGGGCAACTTTAACGAGAAATCGATTTTATTGCTGCAAAATCCCTGCGGCCTTTAATTGCATGCGTAAATATTGTGCAAAAATATTCACATTTTATTTATCGTACATGTTTTCCATTAGCCATTTTCTGTTTGCCACCAAAAGCTGCTAATTAAATTCAATACGCTCTTTAAGTATTAATGCCACACATTTGCACGATTAAGCTTGACCCGCCCAGATTTTCTGTTGTGGTTTTGCCATGTTTCACTTGTGGCCAACTGGCGCCCAACTAATTTAATTAAAATGGACATAGTTGGCGCTTAAGGCCAACAAAGGGAATTAAAATCAATCAGTCAGCACTTTAACTTTGTTTATATTTACATTTTACTAACCATTAGCAAATAATATTTTATTTACCATTTGTGTCAGCCCACTTCTAACAAAAATATTAGTTCACTGGCCCAACTTAATACCTGACAGCACTTGGCAAATAAATCATAATCCATAGAAAAACGAATAAAAAAATGCCGAAATGACAATTAAAGCAAATATAAACCATTGTAAAGTATTATTGGAAAAGTGAAAAAATATGCTCTCTCCACTTACAAAACACATATTTAAACTAACCGAAGCATGAAATAGTTTTGTTATTGAATTAGTTTTTGCATGGCATGTTTGTATTATTTTTGTACTGCTTAACTGCAATTTTTTGCTCATTTATATTATTTTTATTCGGCTTTTTCTGTCCTCTTCCGACCATAAATAATAAATATCTGCATTTATTTGCCGCGCTGAATGAACAGGTTACGGCCACAGATGGCGACAAGGATCGTCCCCAGAACATCGTGTACTTCCTCACGGGCCAAGGCATTGATCCGGATAATCCTGCCAATAGCAAATTCGACATCAACCGCACCACCGGCGAAATATTCGTTTTAAAGGTAAGTCATCAGCGAAAACTGAACCGCTCCGCTCGTAATTTAAGCATTAACAAATTGCCAATGGCCGGTGAGCAGAAATGTTCGCGGGCATAAATAAATAATAATAAATAAAATGCGGCATTTAAAAATCCTGGTCAAGCTGGCCAAGGCCACAGCTGGTCAGAAACTGAAAATAATGGGGAAATTTCGAAATATGCTCTCGCTGATTAAGCCCCATCAATGCGCTTTTAAAACCATTTCGAATCAATCGAAATCCCCACAAAATGCCAACGTGCGAAACTGTCTACGTGCTCATTATTTAACATTTAAGTTGCAGTTGATGGACAAAAGGCGGGGTCTCTTTCAGCTGTTAAATGAATTGCTTAAATGGATTCGTTGAGACAGAGAAAGTGACTGATGACCCCCAAGGTCTCAATGATTTTAAAAGAAAATCTTTTATTTAAAAGGAAAAGGCACTGAATATTTAAAACCACCTGATTACGGCTGCTCTTTAAATTTTCCGCTAAAAGCCTTTACAAAAGCATCAATGGAAAAGTAAATTAAAACTAATTGCAAAATCACAATTGAAAATCCCTCGCCACATGCGAGTTGGAAAATTTCACTTAACTCTAGTGTAGTCCCAAAAACGCCAAAGCCAAATTAAATGAAATTCCCATGTGTCCAGCTAAAATAAAAAAAAAAAACGAATAACATTTCTGCCGCACAATTCGGCCATTTTAGTCCATAGACTATCTCCCTCTCTACGTGAATATAATTTTGTAAAACTGGCGGAAGGGGAACTTGATAAGGGATAACATACAGCTGTACCGCATTCTTCTCAGAGAGGTGGGGGTTATGAAACGCACAGTATGTGACCCACTCACAACTAATCCCTTAAATTGAATATGTCATAACAATGTTGGCAAATTTGTCATGCAAATTAAAGCGATGACTGTGTGTACATATTTTTCTTTTATTCCCCTTTTAGAGGGTATATTTCGGGAATTTTAGATAGTAGGTGGAATTTTTGGGAATGTAATTTTCTTGAAATTATCCGTGACTGATGATGTAGAAAATATAAAGGTAGACAAGTATATGTAAATGAGTTATATTTTTGAATGGGTTTTTAAAAGGCTTCAGCATATTTTTCTTTCGGTGTAATCCATCAACTGAATTATTTTTATACGCACACATTTCCTTTGTTGTTGTCGCCTCGTACACATTTTTTTTACGGCAAATCCAATGTCAGCGCCATGAAAAGCTCCTCTTGTTGTCGCTCTGCTGTGCCTGTCACATGTCACCGAGGGTTAAGGAGGGTGGTGGAGGGTTAAGGGGTCGGGGGCTGCGATTTGCTAACAAGGGTTTGGGGCATTATACAAGGGTTGCCAGCAGCTAACAGATACAAAGTACTGATTAAAATCATGTTTTTTCTCTTGCGCATTTTTTATTATTTGCATACGTTAGCCAAAGGGGGCGAAAAATGAGTTGGGTTTAGTTGGAGGGGGGGTTAAAGGTGCCCAGGTGCCCAGGTGGGCGCCACACACACATCACTCAGGGTGCTGTGAATGCATATCAAAGTCACAATCAACATCAGGGACAGCGCCAGGTTTCAATTTTTTGTGGCTTCCCCAGCTTTGTGTAACAGGATAATTTTGTGGCTTGAAGATGGTGTAACCCTTAACCCACAACAATGTTATGTGCCCCTTAACCAATGTTAATCGGTTCTGCTTTTATGACAGCTAAAATTACGCATTACCCCCTGTGCATATTAACCCATAACAACGTTTTACACTTAAACTCACACTTTTATTTGGATGCCTTTATAGCCCCTGGATCGCGATCAACCGAACGGACGACCCCAGTGGCGCTTCACTGTATTCGCCCAGGACGAGGGTGGCGAGGGACTCGTGGGATACGCGGATGTCCAGGTCAATCTGAAGGACATCAACGATAATGCCCCCATTTTCCCACAGGGCGTTTACTTTGGCAACGTGACGGAGAACGGCACCGCCGGCATGGTGGTGATGACCATGACGGCCGTGGACTACGACGATCCCAACGAGGGTTCCAATGCCCGACTGGTGTACTCCATCGAGAAGAATGTGATTGAGGAGGAGACGGGGTCACCCATTTTCGAAATCGAACCCGACACGGGTGTGATAAAGACCGCCGTTTGTTGTCTGGATCGCGAGAGAACCCCTGATTACTCGATACAGGTCGTTGCGATGGATGGCGGGGGGTTAAAGGGGACGGGGACGGCCTCTATACGGGTTAAGGATATCAACGATATGCCGCCGCAGTTTACGAAAGACGAATGGTTTACGGAAGTGGACGAAACGGATGGCACAGCTCTGCCGGAAATGCCCATTTTAACGGTGACCGTACACGATGAAGACGAAACGAACAAGTTCCAGTACAAGGTTATCGATAACAGTGGCTATGGGGCCGATAAGTTCACCATGGTGCGAAATAACGATGGAACTGGTTCCCTGAAAATCGTACAGCCCCTGGACTACGAGGATCAACTGCAGAGCAATGGCTTCCGTTTCCGCATTCAGGTGAACGACAAGGGCGAGGATAACGACAACGATAAGTACCATGTGGCATATTCGTGGGTTGTGGTGAAACTGAGGGACATCAACGACAATAAGCCGCATTTCGATCGAGCCAATGTAGAGGTCTCCGTTTTCGAGGACACCAAAGTGGGCACTGAGCTGGAGAAGTTCAAGGCCACCGATCCGGATCAGGGTGGCAAGAGCAAGGTCTCCTATTCCATCGATAGGTCTTCGGATCGTCAGAGGCAGTTTGCCATCAACCAGAATGGTTCGGTGACCATTCAACGCTCCCTGGATCGCGAAGTTGTGCCCCGTCATCAGGTGAAAATTCTGGCAATAGATGATGGTTCTCCACCGAAAACCGCCACGGCTACACTCACAGTCATCGTTCAGGATATCAACGATAATGCTCCCAAGTTCCTAAAAGACTACAGACCCGTACTGCCAGAGCATGTGCCTCCTCGTAAAGTGGTGGAGATTCTGGCCACCGATGACGATGATCGCTCTAAGAGTAATGGTCCACCTTTCCAGTTCCGCTTGGACCCCAGTGCCGATGATATTATCCGTGCTTCCTTCAAGGTGGAACAGGATCAAAGTGAGTACATATTTTTTTAACAATTTAATAATTCTTAGGAATCTTATTTTTGTGTATTATTGCTATCAATTATTTTTTTTATAATTGAACTACAGTTTTTGTTAACCCTTATCAGAATTTACAAAGCGATTTAGTTACAACTGTAATACTACTTATAATAAACTCATTATTATTCTCCTTCTGGCCAAATTATATTTAACTTTCTACCCTTCGATGTAGCAATCTGGTTTTCAAACACCAGCCAATTACTTGTAAATTGCTGCACATACTCAACATGAAAAGGTTATAGGGATCTGAAAATAGTTGCGAGCTGGACCAAACTTCGCCGGATGCAATGAAAAAGTTTGCCAAATATTTGGGTCAAAGCTTAAACAATGCACCAGCACCACACATTTTTCTGTTTTCGTGTGTGCCTGTATTGAAATCTTCTTTCCGAGTATCGAGGGGACCGGAAAAAGGGTTGTGGCCAGTGTCACTGAGCGCCAACAATGGCATAAAAATGCAATTACCTCGCAGAGGATGGCCGAAATGAATAGCCAGGAATCTTTGGCCATAGAACGGAAACCGTAAACCGCATCGCACATGAAAATTTAAATAATATAAGCAAGGCAGCACCCACCTGGTCGAGAAATAAAATGGCAAATGCACAAGTTTTCAATTAAATTACCCCCCGGCCAGGAAAGTCTGCCCGCAAAATCCAAACTCCATATGTATGCATCGCAGCTCCCTTCGCAAAGCCAAGAACCAGAAAAAAAAAGAGGAAAAGTGCCCAAGCAGTCACAATTTGTGTGGGTGGCAATCCAATTTTGATGCCCCAGCTGGGAAATAGGAAGAGCTGCAAGTTCGGGGTTCCGCACAACTACGATTCTGTGACTTTATGCAAACGTTCGTGGGGTTTTGTGGGCGAACAGAAGGCTTTCCGGACTCCTATTTGCATACAATTTGCCTAAAAACACACCATGGAGTGTCTTTAAAAATACATTTCAAATGTGCGTTCTCGCCGGGGACTCCTGGGGTTTTGCCCCTCCGGGCCAATAGTTTCCATTCCTCCGGACATCCAGACTTAACACTTGTTGGCTCAAAGGCGTAATTACAACAAATGGGCCATTGCACAAGTTGCATCTGCAATCAGGTGGAAAACGTGCTGGCTAATAAAAGAGCTTAGTTTTTGGGTTGGTTACTTGTCGGAGCTAACGGCTAACTGGCAAATGCCTTTGAAGTCCCCAACAGAAACTGGATTTGGGCAGGGCTTTTGGCAGTTACTTACTGGCTAGTTTGTTCACCTGTAGGCAGGGGTTGGATTTACTTAGGATGCTATTCAATAGGGTATAAAGGATTTCCTTTTCTAATGTATAAGATTATCTTCTATTACAATTTTGAATTGATTTTATTCCTTACTTACAATTTACAGAGGGTGCCAATGGTGACGGCATGGCCGTGATTTCCTCCCTGAGATCCTTCGATCGCGAACAGCAAAAGGAGTATATGATCCCGATTGTGATCAAGGATCACGGTTCTCCAGCAATGACGGGTACAAGTACTCTGACCGTCATAATCGGTGATGTGAATGACAACAAAATGCAGCCTGGTTCCAAGGACATCTTCGTCTACAACTACCAAGGACAATCGCCAGATACGCCAATTGGTAGGGTCTATGTCTACGATCTGGATGATTGGGATCTGCCCGACAAGAAGTTCTACTGGGAGGCCATGGAACATCCGCGCTTCAAGTTGGACGAGGACTCCGGCATGGTCACCATGAGGGCAGGAACCCGCGAAGGACGTTACCATCTTCGGTTTAAGGTCTACGATCGTAAGCACACCCAAACCGATATACCAGCCAATGTCACGGTTACGGTGAGGGAAATTCCCCATGAGGCTGTTATAAACTCGGGATCCGTACGCCTATCTGGCATCTCAGATGAAGACTTCATTCGAGTGTGGAACTATAGGACCCAGAGCATGAGTCGCTCGAAAATGGATCGTTTCAGGGATAAATTGGCTGATTTACTGAATACCGAAAGGGATAATGTGGACATATTCAGTGTTCAGTTGAAGAGGAAACACCCTCCTCTAACCGACATCAGGTTCTCGGCCCATGGATCTCCTTATTACAAACCAGTTAGGCTAAATGGCATTGTCTTGATGCATCGCGAGGAGATCGAAAAGGATGTGGGCATCAATATCACCATGGTGGGCATCGATGAGTGTCTGTATGAGAACCAAATGTGCGAGGGTAGCTGCACGAATGCCCTGGAAATCAGTCCCCTGCCCTATATGGTTAATGCCAACAAAACTGCCTTGGTCGGTGTTCGAGTAGACACCATTGCGGACTGTACATGTGGTGCTCGTAACTTCAGTAAGCCCGAATCCTGCCGAACAACGCCCTGTCACAATGGCGGACGTTGTGTGGACACCAGATTTGGTCCCCATTGCTCCTGTCCGGTGGGCTATGCAGGTCCCAGATGTCAGCAGACCACACGTAGTTTCCGTGGAAACGGTTGGGCCTGGTATCCCCCACTGGAGATGTGTGACGAGTCGCATTTGAGTCTGGAATTCATCACCCGCAAGCCCGATGGCCTGATCATCTACAATGGACCCATAGTTCCCCCAGAACGTGATGAGACGCTCATATCTGATTTTATTGCCCTGGAACTGGAGCGAGGTTACCCTAGACTACTGATAGACTTTGGTTCGGGAACCTTGGAACTGCGAGTGAAGACCAAAAAGACTTTGGACGATGGTGAATGGCATAGGATTGATCTGTTCTGGGATACCGAAAGCATTCGCATGGTGGTGGACTTCTGTAAGTCGGCGGAAATTGCCGAAATGGAGGATGGCACTCCTCCCGAATTCGATGACATGTCCTGTCAGGCAAGAGGACAGATTCCGCCATTCGATGAGTATCTCAATGTTAATGCCCCCTTGCAAGTGGGTGGCTTGTACCGCGAACAGTTCGATCAAAGTCTGTACAACTGGCACTATATGCCCACGGCCAAGGGTTTCGATGGTTGTATCAGAAACTTGGTGCACAACTCCAAGCTCTATGATCTTGCTCATCCGGGATTGTCGAGGAATAGTGTGGCTGGTTGTCCGCAAACCGAGGAGGTGTGCGCCCAAACGGAAACCACTGCCCGTTGCTGGGAACATGGAAATTGCGTGGGATCCCTGTCCGAAGCTCGCTGCCATTGTCGACCTGGTTGGACGGGTCCCGCCTGTAATATTCCCACCATACCCACCACCTTCAAAGCCCAGAGTTATGTGAAATATGCCCTGAGCTTCGAACCCGATCGGTTTAGTACTCAAGTCCAGCTGAGATTCCGCACGAGGGAGGAGTACGGAGAACTTTTCCGCGTTAGCGATCAGCACAATCGGGAGTATGGAATTCTGGAGATCAAGGATGGTCACCTCCACTTCCGTTACAATCTGAACTCCCTTCGTACCGAGGAGAAGGATCTGTGGCTAAACGCCATAGTGGTCAACGATGGTCAGTGGCATGTGGTGAAGGTTAACCGATATGGCTCTGCTGCCACCCTGGAACTGGATGGCGGAGAGGGTCGTCGTTATAACGAGACCTTTGAGTTCGTGGGTCACCAGTGGCTGTTGGTGGACAAACAAGAGGGTGTCTATGCTGGCGGAAAGGCCGAATACACTGGCGTCAGAACCTTTGAGGTATACGCTGATTACCAGAAGAGCTGTCTCGATGATATACGGTGAGTAATATTGTATAATCAATTATTGGCGATAAATTATACTATAATTATTTACTATATAATTTTGTCTTTCTTCCTTCCACAGTCTTGAAGGTAAACATCTTCCCCTGCCACCTGCGATGAATGGCACCCAATGGGGTCAGGCCACAATGGCCAGGAATCTGGAGAAGGGTTGTCCCTCGAATAAGCCCTGTTCGAATGTCATCTGCCCTGATCCCTTTGAGTGCGTGGATCTGTGGAATGTCTACGAGTGCACGTAAGTTTCTCCATCACCCTTCTATTTTCTTCATTTTACGGAAATCACCCATTGCTTTTCGTTTCTCATCAATCAAAAAGAAAAATTAAAACCATTTAAATAAATTGACTGTTCGGACTGTACATTCACCAACATAACATTTACAAAACAAGAGAAAAGGGTTAAACCTCAAATTACCTGGCGAAAGGAAGCACCGTAGAAAATCCACAAACCAATATCTTTTAGAAGGAAACAATGGGAAAACAAATCACCAGGTTTTGATAAGCAAGGCCAGAGCTTACATTTGATAGGCTTAATCAATTAAAGGTTGGCACAGAAAAAATGGAAAAAAAAAAAGAAAACAGAATACAGAGTAGGAGGAGCAGCTTATCGGACCTGTCCGTCAAAGGACCTTGTGCCAGAGACTCAGTTCAACTCGACCAAACTCGTCCTTTTCCACACACACGGCGCAAAAGTCAGTTAGTGATTGGCACTAAACGTTGCGTGACAAATCAATCGGCTTAGGCTTACGTTTCCGATTTCGCTTTGACTTCGGGCTAAAGTCGATTCGAGATTGGAGATTCCAGATTCGAGAGCAGAAAAGCATTTGTCCGACTCGTAATGGTCTTTGTACATATTCACGCTTTTGTTTCATTACACAGAGCCACAGTAACAAGCTTAGCACAGGTACTACTACTTCGCTTATCTTTGTTTAACACACACACCAACCACACTTAACACTTTGTTGGCTTAAAGCTTTTGATCGTTGGGAAAGTCTTGAATAGAGAACGTATGTTCCCCTGGAAAGTGCCTTGAAAAAAGCCAGGGGTCTAAAATCACTTCTTAAGGTGTCTAAAAGTATGCTGCGAAAAAAACCCATCAGACATAAATACCCATCACATAAATAATAAATATCTGAACGGATTGTTAGACTTATAGTATATTCATCGGAAAATATTCTAAGGTATACGTTGCCCACTAACCTGTCCCCATCATTTTCTGACTTAACTTGGACCTGTCTCAAATATCTTTACTTATCCATCACTCAATTGGAACATCCATTCGATATTTGCATTTTCGGTTGCCCAGTTTTTGTTGTCATTAATCCCAACAACCCGACTAATCAATGTTAACCTAATGGTAATTGAAATACGAATCGAAATAGTTGCGGCGAAGGACGCATTATGTCGCCCGATTCCAAGGGCTGTATGGATCGCAACGAGTGCCTCGATATGCCCTGCATGAACGGTGCCACTTGCATCAATCTCGAGCCCCGACTCCGATATCGTTGCATCTGTCCCGATGGTTTCTGGGGCGAAAACTGCGAACTGGTGCAGGAGGGTCAGACCTTAAAACTCAGCATGGGCGCCCTGGCGGCGATTTTGGTCTGCCTTTTGATCATACTGAGTGAGCATCGAACCAAAGAGTCGCCCCCAAAAATGATATAACATTCGAGATATGCAACAACAAACCATTTTAGTTATTATCAAGCAATTAGTGCTTTAGCGAATGCTTAGCGTTTTAGTGTGTCTATGTTGTTACGTTATTCAAACTACATTAGCTGATCGCAATCATCCAATAAAATTCATGCAAATTCCCTTTCATTTTCACCATCAATTTTCAAAGGCTTTGATGCACTTTGCTTTTATTTTATCATATCTATCTCTCCTATCATTTGTAAATCCAATCATTCGGCATCAAAATCACGGCTCACCGGACATACCTTTAATGAAAATTTATATATTTGGCACATGGCTTTCAGATTGCCCGGTGGCATTTAAACCATTCAAAATGGCATTTCCATATTCATCAAACTATGATTTCATCTCCATACCATACGTTTTGAATATTTGTTTTTGGCACATTTTCCGTTCAGCCTTCCACTTAATGTCTAGTATTATTCAAACTTTTTGTGTGTGTAAATAATTTATGTAACTAAACGAAGGTATGTACTCCAAATGTAGTGGAATATTCCATTTGATTTTGTGACTTAACTTCTTGCCGGGTATTTAAATCAGAATTCGACTCGGTGAAATACACTATCCATTTAGTTTTTGCACTACCCATTTACCAACTCTCCGCCCCATCACCCATTGCAAAATGCACTCAACCGAGCGAGAAAAAACAAGACCTGAAATGCCCTTCAGGTAAGTTAACAAATGTGCAGTCAAAGATACAAGTTGCCCGTGAGGAGACAAGGGCAAGCCACCCAAAACCGAGCAAGAGCAATTGCAGTTGTTAGCTTTGGCATTTCGAGAAATCACGATGCACTAAATCCGCCCACCTGACTATATATATTAAAGGGAAAAATAAAAGAACAGGAAAATACAGACGATGGAGGACGGGAAGATCAGACAGCTCAAAGGAGCTGGTTGGAAAAGTGGCACTAAGAAGCTGCCAGTTCCATTTCGAATGCCTCGCGAGGATTTAGTACGTTTGCATTTACTTTTTTTTATCTCGGTTTCTTTCCTTAAATGCCCGGTATGTGTGTAAACAGCCAGAAAAATGCCAGTTTCAGGCTTAGAGTTCAGCTCCATTTGTACGCCACCGATGCTTAACGTTCAAAGGTAAATACGGTTCGTGGAGCGTACGGAAATTGTTTCGGCCCCCAGCCAACTTCAACTAAAACTAAATGACGTAAAATATGGCGAACTTTATAGACGAAAAATTTCGTAAAAATTATCAAGTACCTTACTCACTCTTGATGGGTTTAAATTGCGCACTTGGGAGCAATCGAAGGCAAGGCGAAGAAAGGCATCCAAAAAATGGGGAAAAACTATCCCTGATTCAACTTTTCAACTGGCGCTGATTTAGTGTAAAAGTTTCTGGCTGCTTTTGAGGTGTTTACTCTATCCTCGTCCCTTTCAAGATGCTTGCTCCTTTTTTCTGCTTCCCCGTTGCGCAGAATGCGATGGTCAAGGGTCATGGCATTTGCCAATAATCGTCAATATATCAAAAGTGTCTCGAGTCTGCATTTGAGAAGTATTCAATTGTATTTGCCAAAAAAAGTTATTCGAAAGCCATGAATTTTGTAAGAGCTGTAAGAAAATAGGGAAGCAGAAAGGCAAAGAAATTTTTTTCTTACATTTTCTTTGGCTGGAAATAACGCAGACTTGATTGAGCAATGTCTTACAACAGTCCTTGGGGAGTTTCGCAGATGGTTGACAGGATACAATAAAGTATTAAAGTAAAGTAATTTGAATTTAAATATAGAAAGCGAGCAGCATGCACTTCGATTATTATGCCTGAAACATATTTCAGCTGTATATGTTTCTATTTCAAATTGTGTAAGAACAATTTGTCATTGTCTTGAGAAATTTATCTACCCAGGTCACTTAGTTTGTTTTTCAAGAAAATAACCAAATCCCATGCATCTCAATTACTCAGACCTTGAGGGAAAGAAATCTCCCTTGGCCATTTCACACCTCAATTCGCAGAGTCAACTGACATTGCAAAGTTTTTATCCTTGTGGTTCTAAAAAAAAAACAGTGTGAGTGCGTTACCAAAACTAATCAAAACAAACTTAAGGACGAACGCAAAAAAATAGTAACGAAAAGTGAGTCAAAATAAAATGAATTTCAACTTAGCCGAAGAATGCAGCTAGAGGAAAAACTTTATTCAATTCCAAGCTGGGAGACAAAAACTGGAACATAATAATCATAAAGGCAAACAAAAATGGTAAAAACAGCACTTAAAATGCGTGTTAGGAGGGCGAAGTCGATGCGCAATGCAAATGCAAAAAGTTTGTCATACGACCAAAGACGAAACTAAAAACTCACAAAGCGTAAAATAATAACTACAACGAGAAAATAGGAAAAAATGGTAAAGTTGCAACGAACGTTTAAAAAGACTTTTCGACAGTTTTTCACACTCTATGAGGATGAGAGCGAAACAGAGCAAAGGAAAATATTCCATAACCAAAACTAGTTAAACGAACAAAGAGAAGCAAACTCTGGAGGAAAATTGGTATCTAAAATCAGGAAGAATTTTCTTTTTAAATTAAATTGTCGTTATTTTGAAATACTGTTAGCAATAATAATATAAAATCTTAATATTGGTATTTTAAAAGCCCAATGCTACCTATAAATATATATTTTGGGAACCTTCCAACTTTTGGTTGGGAATTTTATTCTTGATTTTAGAACCTTTATTTTTCCCAGCGTAACAATGTGCAGAAACTTTACACAAGACACATCCACCCAACACAGCCCTGCATGATGGAAACAAATTTTAAATAATTTCTTTTGTTTTTTCAACACTCGACACCCACACCACCCCCACAACCGACATCCCACTTCCACTCGAACAATCAACCAACCAACCACTCGTATACGTAACTTTTCGGGGCTCGTCCTTCAGCTGTCCGGCGGGCTACAGAAGCTCCGGCAGCACCTGTGTCAACGACAACGAGTGCCTACTGTTCCCATGCCGCAACGGGGGTCGCTGTCGCGATCATCATCCCCCCAAGAAGTATGAGTGCCACTGCCCCATGGGCTTCACCGGCATGCACTGCGAACTGGAGTTATTGGCCTCGGGTGTATTGACGCCATCCCGTGATTTTATTGTCGCCCTGGCGCTCTGCCTGGGCACTCTGATATGTAAGTATATAGACCACAGACCCATCGAGGAGTTGCGGAATCGGAAGGCTGACTTAACTCGTATGTTTAAGGTTTGACTAGCTAAGAATTTGGCAAGAGTAATATAATTAATCTACCTAAAATGCATGTTTTTTCCATTTTATAGAAAGTAGCTAATGTCTGTATTTAAAATATATATTTTTTATTTTTATCTATACCTCAAACCTATTTTATAAACATTTTAGACCGTATAAATATTGAAATAACCAGTTATATTATATTATTATTATATTTTATAACCATTTTAGGCCGTCTAAATATTGAAATAACCATTTATATTAACCATAAAACTTATCTAGAACATATTTTCTTTAATTTTCCCTTGATTTTCTTATGCCAATTAAAAGTTTAATCAAACCTGTGCATGTCCCTTAAATATTGATGGCATCGCGCGTAAGCCATAAAATTAATTAAGTCTTACAATCGGCCATCGGCAATGACCGGAAACGACAGATCCCGGCAAGCAAACATGTCAAAAGTCATTTCCGCAAGTTACATAACACAACGAAAGTCATTGCATAAATTAAACTTTATTGAATGGTCAGCGGAAAAATTTTGCATATCAATTAGGGCGTTGCCGCGAAAAATTCAAAGTACAAATTAAACATTGTTGGTTAAAAATATATTTCTGGTACTGCGATTGCGTATTTGACTAACAATAATTGCAATTATATGCCGGCCAGCTGGCGTGAGGAAAAATAAAAGAAGGAAAATGAAAACTTTGCGCAGACGAAGAAGCCGCAGCAAATTACTTAACGTCAACTTCCAGTTGTGGCGGCAATTTCCACGACTCGCAATGCCCAAAAACTTTTTGTTTTCCCAAGGTTTCGCCGTGCAACAGATGCTGTCTGCGTTTTCGCAATATGGCCAAGAAACGCGCTGGCCAAATTAGAAATGCTACAGAGAGACAGCGGATTCAAGTCTTCTGCAACTTGATTTGCTATTTTCTGTTGACCAGAAAACTGGAACAATGTTTGCCATATTTGTTTAGGTTTCCTTTCATTTCTGTCAATTTTGTTTTCCCCGTTCTATATTTTTTCCGTATTTTTGCTGTACTCCGCTTTCGGGTGTACAATTTAATTAAGAATTTTTCTGCAAGCTGATAGCGTACAGATATTTTCGGATTCGCTTTTGCCTTTTCAGCTGGCAAAGAGAAGTATAACAGAAATGGTTCTGCATGTTAAATTAAGCGTTGTATGATGCACTTTTGTAAACTTAAGGCGTTGTTGTTGCATACCGACGGTGGGCAATATTGAGAAGGGGATTTGCATTTTAATATCGTTGAATTTTAACTATTCGCAGTATTGGTCTTGGTCTTCGTCGTATACAATCGTCGCCGTGAGGCGCATATCAAATATCCGGGTCCCGACGATGATGTGCGCGAGAATATCATCAACTATGACGATGAGGGAGGCGGCGAGGATGATATGACCGCCTTTGATATCACACCTCTGCAGATACCAATTGGAGGGCCAATGCCACCCGAGCTGGCGCCCATGAAAATGCCAATTATGTGTAGGTATTCCTATAGGAATTTAACCTTTCCCTCAGAGAAATAAAGCAACTGAGACTAAATAATTTAGCTAGAAACTCTGTGCTTAATAATAAACTTGTATAGAAATTTTTGTCTTACTTAAAATTCTTAATATTTTATTTATGCCATTTCCAGATCCCGTGATGACCTTAATGCCAGGTCAGGAACCCAATGTGGGCATGTTCATCGAGGAGCATAAAAAGCGCGCCGATGGTGATCCAAACGCGCCGCCTTTCGACGACTTGAGGAACTATGCGTACGAGGGCGGCGGCAGCACAGCTGGATCTCTCAGCTCGTTGGCTTCAGGTAGGACCCAAAAATATAATATTTTAGGACTAATTATTGCACCCAATATGCAGTCAGGCACTAAACTAGAACCAAATGCGTGAGGTGCCCCAAAAAGTAGGCTACAAATAACTAGAGAAGCACTCATAGCGTGCAATTGAAAACTAGAGCACTCGATTTGTTGTTGACTCATCATCTTCTCTGACATTTCCAGGCCAACGTATCTCAGATACAGCTGAATATTGGGTGTAAATTTAGGAGAAAATATTAAATGGTATTTTTGTCTTCTATTTTGCCTTTGACTACACTGAGATTAAATATTGCTATTGACTGAAGCTATTATAGAGATTTAGAAAACCACTTTAAAGTGTTCGAAACTAAGCAAATGTATATTTTTCTCTTTATCTTTCCAATTTGATAATGGAATATTGTATTTAAATATGGATTTTCTTTTGTGTATGTTCCTATTTATTGCAGGAACTGATGACGAGCAGCAGGAATACGACTACCTCGGGGCCTGGGGGCCACGCTTTGACAAGCTGGCCAACATGTACGGACCCGAGGCGCCCAATCCCCACAACACCGAACTAGAATTGTAAGCTGGGTTGATCAACCAAGGAAAGTCGAAGGACCGAGTGGGGCGAGGTGAGGAGAAGGGAGAAACCGTATCCAAATCCGATGCGGATACCTAGATGAACAAACTAAAACTGTTAGTAGATACAAAGTTGCATTTAAAACGAAATGAACACCCCACTCACGAGGGAAACACACATACACACACAAAGAAGGCGCAACCAAAGAAGCATCTCAATGCTGAAGTTGGCAGAACTCTCTACGTAAATGGAAACTAAGAACTAGAAAACTAAAACATGGGGAAGGGAAACGAATATGGAAATGAATGAAAAATCAAACACATATTATGACACGTAAAATGACATTTGTAAAAATATTTCATCAGCATTTAAATTTAAACCATTACGATAATGAGATTAAGTTATTAGAGCAACCGAACCGAGAAATACGGTTGCACTTTTTCCAGCATTTTTTGCAGGGCAAGTTAAGAACGAATTAAATGAAAAATAAATGAGGAAATGAGGATTGTAAGGTGTAGGAGAGAGCATACCAAAGTTTAGTTAAGGAGCGCTTATGAATTTATAACTTTAGTTTTTGAACAGATTTGTTGTGCATACTATTTTAAGTTGTAATTATTATTTTAGGAATTTTCTGTTTATAAGTTTGTGACGTTCGTGAGAGTCATTTAGCCGATAAGCGAACGAAAATTCTCAAAGCCTTTAATTTATCGATAGTTTAAGTTAAACATATTTTATTTGGCATTACTTTTTAAGGATTACAATTAAACAGAATTAAAACTTATATAAAGGAATACCCAAAGACTGTTTTCGTTCCATCATAACAAGTATTTACATACATTAAAAACACGAAACATATATATATAAACATATAAAAATTACGAAATTTTTAACTGCAAATCGAAGGGCATTTCGCAAGTTGTCGCATTGTGTATCATTCAATTTAAAGTACACCACAGTCGGCAAGTCCTGGACGAAATTCCAGTAAGAAAGTACTCCTAAAAATTATTCTAAATGCAAAAAACTTATGCTAAAATCTCCATAGAATGCGAATCTAGCCGATGAAATGCTGGCAAAGTAAAGTAAAATAAAGAGTAAAAGTAAAGAACAAGAAAAATTACCTTTAGATGAACTTAGCGCAATTGATATAATTAAATTGAATACTTAAAAGGAAAACAAAAAGGTATATATTAATGATGAAAAAATGGAAAAGTATTTTACATTGTATATATTATTAGTTTTAGCACGTATACAAAGAAACACACAGACACAACAACAATATTAAACCAAATGAAATTGGTAGCAAAACCTAAAATCTTATTAAGTCATTTCAACTAGAATGGAAGAACGCATTCAAATTTAAAATAAAAATAAAAGCCTCCATATACATAAACCCAACACCAACTGCATTTAAAAACAAACTTTTTCCACTCGACAAAGCAAACGTTTTTGCAGATTAATTCTATTTTCCCCATTTGTTTGCCGGCACTTTTATCGATAGATAATAGTCGCAAATTTTTATTATTTTTCATTTGTTATTGCATAGAACCACACGTAATAAAAGTTGATTTTGTAAGTTGAATTCACGTTTTTGATTTTATTTCAAACTGTCAGCCAGAAAAACCGAAATCATAAAAACAGTTTAACGAACACAGATTGTAGAGAACCGTAAGTACATAATACATAAAATATATATAAAATCTATCTACATCATAGAGTTTTCCAGGCAGCATGGCCACAAACATGATCCTATTGAAATTATCCTTTCCAGTACCTTAAGTTTACAGTTTCTCCCTTTAGGCAGATAAAAAACACCCACACAGCCACACAGAATTTTCGGTATTCGAACTATTCCTATTACCACAGGAGAAAAGCTAATGAGAGGTACTTAAGCAACACTTACCATATACATATAACAAAAGGACATGGAGAAAAATCTAACAAAACTGCAACAAAAGTTGACTATTGAAAAGTGCAAAGATTTTAACGTAATTGTTAAACCATACAGCGAAATAAATAATAATAAACTTCTCTGCTGTACTTGTTTGAGAAAATTCATAGAAATTTTAAAGCACATTAATTGTTAAATCGAACTTTAACTCAAAGTAGCCATTTACGAATAACCGAAGCCATTTTGCATGATTTGTCTGCGTAGCTACAGTGCGGTACGGTACAGCAAGTCCGCAAACCAAGAGATACACAGAACACTGCCAAAATTATGGTTTAGTTTTCCACAGACTCGTGAGGTTTATTCAACGAACCGTTCGACTTTGGCTTTCGCTTTTCTTTCGCGCACTGAACATTTCATTTGGCCTTCTTCATGACGCATCTGACTATAAATTTTGCATTTATATATGTATAGGTCGAACAGCCAACGGAAACGAAAAATAAAAAGAAAACCAGACACCCATAAAACACACATAGAACAATGCAAACATTTTAAATTGAAGACATTCAGATAGACAGCTAACAAAAGAACCGAAGCGATATTTTATATTTATAACAGCAGAAATACACACTGAATAAATACGAAATTTGTAGAACGGCAAGTGAATTAAATACTCATTTACATGTATTTGTTATATATTTTGTAATGTAAGTTAGAATCATATAATATGTATTGAATAATGCACAGACACATACATATATAATGCGAAATACATTTACACCAGAAGGACACAGATACACACACACACACTGACAGACTGACAGATAGACAGGCACACACACACACACATGCGATGCAAGAATCATACTATTTGATAACTATGTATTTATAATGTATGCATTTTTTACCAACCCAAAAACCAAGCGGCAAACAAAAACCGAATCTCCTCTATAAATCGTAAATCCCATTAAGTCTAATAAAATGGAAGGCAGATACACCACACTAACACAAAAAGAAATGCGAACCCAAAAACAAAAAACCGATTCGAATGCAGTTTTAGATAAATTTGCATATAAGTACATTATTATGTAAAATCACTTTAATATACAGAAAACAGAAAAGGAAAACGGAAACTAGTATTAAAAAATGAAATTATGAATAAATTACCAGTAATAATGATAAAACAAAAGCAAAGAAAACTGCTAGAAAAACTAACAAATCAATTGTGTCAGTATGATAAAAATTCTAATTGAGTAAGCGGCGAAAAGGTGTGAGAAAACTTGTAAGCTAATCACGCTCCACTTGAGGAAAATGGGGAAAATATTTAGTTAAGGAAACCTATACACGAACATACACACGTACACATTGACATATACACACATTCACTCATAGACAACAACAACAACTGCAATTATATTAAACGAGAAATTATTATAAAAGCAAGAAAACACACAAAAAGAAAAGTGGAAAGCAAACAAAAAGAAAGAATAAAAAAAATAAATAAAGAATCTGTAACGTTATATGGAAAACAAAAGTGAAAAACTGTGTTTTTATTGAGGCGGTGAGAAAAAATGTTGGTAATGGTAGAGATCCTTAACAACACAAAGTTTTTATATTTATTTATTTAAAATTTTCCACAGCTTTTCAACATTTGCTTAAATATTTAAAATTCATATTTGCACAAATATTGAAGTTTAAAAATTGTTCAGCTGTAAATAAATAATTTCTTTTGTAAGCTAAAATATGAAATATGTGGGAAAGTGGAAGGGCGTTCTTTAAGTTGGTTACATGAATTAATTTTATTTTTTTAGTTATGCTAACAAATATTTTGACAGTTTAAACATTTTTTTTCAGCATAAGAACTGAAATTCATGATTCTTTGAATTTATAAATGAAGCGTTTTACAAGCCTCTGACCAATTTATTCAAAGTCCGCATAGGAAGAGTAAATGTTTGTACCTACCAGACAGTAATCCCTTGTTATCTTAGCATTACAATGGCCATTCCATTCTCAGGTAGCTCTCAAGCACATTGTTATTTGTTTATTTGTATATTACATATTGCATTGTAACAAAAGAAACCAATATTATGCCAATGTCAATGTTGAGTCAGACAATCTCGAAGCCGCGGGCAGACACTCCCAGGATCCTATTATATTCTTACTTGGCCCGGGTGTGCGGCCTTTGTCTGCTGTCACACTATCCGTATCAGCAAATATAACCAGCAGTAACTATAAACATACAAGGCACACAAAACAGGAAAACGCTTTCGCCCCGAGAAAATATTGTACAAACACACATTCGTTCAGCGATTTTGCAAAGAAATGCAGAAGATTTGTAAATGGATTCGGATTCGGCTTTCGCTTTTGGCCCTGGACTACAATTTCCGTTTTTTCTACTCAAAGGATGGGAATGAAATCTTCGCTTTGCCACAAGGGCAAATATGTTTAATGGGGAAATGGTGTGAGGTTGGAAGGTGGTAGGTTTTCCTTTACATTTTCCAGTGAGGCATCAAATTTCCAATATTATTGCTCCCTGTTGAACATTTGTCTTGCCCTTTTCGCCGGCTCTTGGCACGTTCCAACAATTGTTCAAGGCGCCAAAACAAATTGCGCATACGCCAAGTGGTGCGGGTGCTGGAAAATGTATATGTATATGCAAACATTCACTTCGAGCACAATTTATAAGCCACAATTTGTGCGGACTATTTTTAGCCAAACAATTTGTTTAGCCGTCTTTTTGCAGCTGTCGATTTATTGGCCAACCCTTTCCATTGAAAATTTTCCCCTAACTTTCTCGCACTTTGGCCTCACTTTCCCCGTCCGATTTCATTGTCAAGCTTTCGGTTTTGTTTGTTTTTACCCCCAACCTCGTTGGTATTTATGGGTTTTTGTTTTTGGACGGCAAAATTTATGAATTTCGAACTGACAAGAGGCGCTCGTTTATCTCATCTAATAAGTTTCGCTTGTTGCTACTCAGTCCTCGTACCATCCAACTTTCCATTTCGTTTAGGATTTTTCCCCACAACCGACGGGGCTTGTTGCTCTTGCTCATTTGCAGTAAAAAATTCTAGTTATGGCATCTGTGGAAAGTACTTGGAGAAAATACAATGATTTGTTGGAAAAGCTGTTTTTAGTGGGTCAAAACTTGAAGATTGTGGGGTGTCTACGATAAAGGTACTTGATATCTCTAAACTTATTTAAATATCAATTAAAAGGCTTAATAACTCTCAAATTAATCTAAGGCGTATGTATATCAACTTAAATTTATTAATAAATTAAATCACTCAAAAAAAATTTAAATCTTCATTGCATATTTAAGAAACATTTTTCTGTGCACATTGTATTGATATTGAAGTGGGAAAGCAGTTTGATGAGCCGGCTGAATGTTTCGATTTCAGTTTCCGCTTTTGGCTTTCGGATCTCGAACCGTGTGTGGGTGTTCTTTTATAGCAGGTTATTTAAGGCGAACATTGCTGGCATATCTTTTTGGCATCCGTCTGCCAATATGTCCGGAATTTTTTAGTTAAGTGCTGCAGTTTATGAAATCGCCCCGGGTCGAGTTTGAATGGAATTTAATAAGCGAAAGATGGACGGTTCTTAAAGTGGAAAAAGCGAGAGACACGTGAAACACATTTGCGGATGTTTGGCCCCTGATTTCATCTCATTCAATTGCGAGTGATACTAATCGTACTCGTACTTCAAAGGGGAATACGAAATCAAGGCATTTTCAAATGCGATTTTGCGCCCGAAAGCATGCAGTAAATATGCGCACTAGATAAGCACATGTCATCTACATATGTTCGAGCGGGCCCCAGATTCCGGCATTGTTTTCTGCAGCCCACATATTTCAATATTTTGCCAACATGTCACATAGATGACATTCATTTCCTACAGTCAGCACGCACAATTTGTCGCTCGCAAATGAAATGAAACGCCCCAAGACAACAAAGTCAAACGGCGGAAGGAGCAGCCAGCCAGCGAACTCGTAGAAATCCCCTGGCACACCGGAAAATCTTGAACAAAAACCAGAAAAATGAATATAACAAGGGGCCAAATGGAAAATGGAAGGAGTGTATAACATGTTTTAGCCCAAAAGCGAAAATCAACACATGCAAATGTTGAAAGTGAGAGCAAGAGCTGACAGCCCCCGGCCAGATGGCTGCGAATAGATTTCAAAAAATGTTTAACAATATGTGTACACAATGAAACATTTAACAACTAGCCTTGAGGAATTTTTGATGAATTTGTTATTAACAAAAAATATTAAAATACAAAAATATAATGAAAATGCATATAAACTTTTGTATATTCCATTTAATACTTTATAAGATAACTAAGATGAAATGTAAATAAAAAATTGGCTTACTTCTTTTCTAAACAATTTTAGAAGGTATATAATATTTTTTCGAGTACCCACAATACATGTTAAACTAAACCCATGCGTGCACATACCGGAAATACTTGAAATACCCAGAAAAAGAAAGCTCCCAAAATGAACCTTTGGTAAACTTGAGCAATTTAAATCCTAATCTGGCTCAATTTGATTGTAACCGCCCCTTCCCCGCCCTTCGGCTGCTCGTTAAGGTCAACTTGCCAGTCAATCAGGGGTCAAAAGGGTTGCCTTAGGAGGGCAAAAGAAAAAAAAAAGGATAAGGGACAACGGTCGCCGGTTGACAGGCATTAAATAAATAGCAAGGATCAGTTTAGAAACATATTAAATTTGTGGCTACAAATTACTTAATGAGTGTGGGAATGCCTTCGGATTTCGACAAGGCACGAATGGGACATATCCTTTTGGCCATACGCAAATACTTTGGCTCGCAGGCAGCTTTGAGCTCTTGAGTGGGGCGCCAAAAATGCTGAATGAGCCAGGAACTCTGCCTCGGAAATTTGCATAAACTGCCGACGAGCACGTCTTTCGAGCCATCCCCCATCCTCATCTAATTGAGCCGAAAGAGGCGGGCTTAAGCTTGTTATACCCGTTACTCGTAGAGTAAAAGGGTATACTAGATTCGTCGGAAAGTATGTAACAGGCAGAAGGAAGCGTTTCCGACCCCATAAAGTATATATATTCTTGATCAGGATCACTAGCCGAGTCGATCTAGCCATGTCCGTCTGTCCGTCTGTCCGTCTGTCCGTCTGTCCGTCTGTCCGTCTGTCCGTCTGTCCGTCTGTCCGTCTGTCCGTCTGTCTGTCCGGATGAACGCTGAGATCTTGGAAACTATGAGAGCTAGGCTATTGAGATTTGGCGTGCAGATTCCTGAGCTTCTTACGCAGCGCAAGTTTGTTTCAGTAGAGTGCCACGCCCACTTTTACGCCCACAAACCGCCCAAAACTGTGGCTCCTACAGTTTTGATGCTAGAATAAAAATTATAACTGAAATGTATTGTTCTCATCAATACCTATCGATTGATTCAAAAAAAAGTTTGCCACGCCCACTTTATCGCCCACAAACCGCCCCCAAACTTCAAAAAATCGTAAATATGAACGTGGATATCTCGGAAACTATCAAAGATATAGAATCAGGATTTCAGATTTAGATTCCGTAGCTTTGTACGCAGCGCAATTTTGATACGCGAATATGCCACGCCCACTCTAACGCCCACAAACCGCCCAAGCCTGTGGCGCCCACAATTTTCATGCTAGATACAAAATTTTAACTGAACTGTATCGGTCTCGTCAATACCTATCGATTGACCAAAAAAAAATTTGCCACGCCCACCCTAACGCCCATAACGCTTAAATCTGTCTACCGCCGGTAGGTGGCGCATTTCAGTCTTGCTTTGCTGCTTGCTTATTTCCATTTCCCTTTGGTCCCTTTAGCTGAGTAACGGGTATCTGATAGTCGAGGCACTCGACTATAGCGTTCTTTCTTGTTTTAATTGCATTAGGGAAAACGGATGATTCGGAGGCACCGAAACCAAAGCTCTGGCCGAGATTCATTCATTCCCACCAGACACACACAAAGATCAGCTTGTCAGGCGGTTAACCGCCATTTCTGAAATTAATTGGTATCTTTGGCTCCTGAATTTTTGGGACACACATCCCACACATCCACTCACTTAAATTAATGTTTGCTCCGCTCTCCGGGTCAAAATGTAATGCCTCTGGGTGTCAGTGTCTAGGGCGGTCATCGGATTTGCTGTTTTGGCCGAGAGATTAGTTCATTATTATATATTAAGTGATGGCTCAATAAGGACTAAGCCTTTATAGCTGCATTGCAGTTGGCATAGACTTATCAGGGGCCCACTAAAGGTGCACTACACAAATTGAAAATTGACTTTGGCATTGTGGCAGTAAGAAAACTGTATATCATTTGATTAACTTTGATATGAATTTATTACTTTTATGTGTAAGGATTAGAGCTAAACCCTTATTATTATCCTGAATTTTTTGTTTTTTTTTGAATAGTTATAAAATGCATTTCCTTTTAATCTTTCTTCTGTATACATTTAAACCGCATTCTATTAAGTTAAGCTCATCCAGCTGATCACCTCATTTCGCTTCACTGCCTTCCACCAAAACCAATTTAATTTCTAAGTATATTGTCGGTGCAATAAGCCCTTATCCACTTCTCCGTGGAATCTAGATAATGCGATTTAATAATGCGGCTACTTGGTGAAAAGGCTAAATCAGATTTTAATGAATCTCATAAGCTACAGTTGCGAGGGGAAATTTCCATGAATGCCTCTGTCAATATCGACATCCATTAAGATATTCGGCGCAACAGATAAGTGTAAGAACCTTAAGAAAAACATGCCCCCATAGTGGAGATCACGTTTCTTTTCCGCTTTGAGTAATTTTCAGCACAATGTCCCCATGCGAAGCTCAACTCTTTCGAGTAATTTAAATGTATGTGCACATACAACGGTAACATTTTCTGATTGCTTTCCATTTGCGGAAGAGATTTTCCACCCAACGCGATGGGCGGGGTATGGATATACATTTAATAAAAGCCAACAGCGAGCGAATTTTAATGAAAGACTGCCAGTACTGGGTCCTGTGCACTGTATCCTGAATGCTGCTGGATCCTGGGACAGTTGCATATGTCTGTGTTAGCCTTAAGCTCGTACAGTAGAGCCCCGTGGCGAGAACGAGCCACGCACAACCAAACCAACAACAGAAGTTCCAACTGCAATCGTTATATCAATGGGGAACGGAAGAGGTAGAACAAGGGAATACGAGGTGGAAAGCCTGGGAACCTGGTGGAAAAAAAAAGAAAGGACCAAAAAAGAGGGGGCCGTCGAGGAAGGAAGCCCACTGCGTTACGCTCCTTGCTGATAAACTCTTTGGCAGGGCTTTTGACGTGGTCCGAACCGCCGAAAGGACATAATAAATGCCTCAGTTTTTCTACCAGGGAAGCATACCCATGCGACGAATAAAAATAAGTAGAAAAATTAATCCAAATTACCTTTAACTACAGGCTTAAAATGCAATATGGCACATTGACTAAGTCCTTTATTTTTTTAAATTACATTAAACTTTTCTTAAAGTATTTAACTTTTCTGTGCCATCCAAGTTTTATGTTTATTTCAGAAAAATAATTTGGCATAGTATTCAGAAATATATAAAAAATTAAAGCCAATTAAAGAAAAACATAATTTTCAATTGTTTTAAAAAAATAATAAAAGATACATCATAACATTTTTTTAAGTGCTCCAAAAATTATCCAAATAAAAAGTGAAAAACCAGCATTTCTCAACCAAAAAGACACCCCCCAAATGGAAACCAATTTCATCGAAATTTCTGTGTGCGTGAGTTGTCATTGCGTATTTATGCTAAATGGACGCGGTGCCGAAAGGATATGCCAAGTATCCCTTCACAGGAGGACAGTAGAGAGGAAAATTAATATTTTCCCCTGGTTATCGATTAACGCCATAAATGCAATGAAGGGTCTTTCCATATTTCGCACTTAAATTTAAGACCATATACCAGCACCCATTCCCATATCTTTCGAACTCATTGGCTTTCTGCCTTAACCTTTTTTCCCTGGTTTTCTGCGCCACTGTATCGTTTCTCATTTCGCAAATTGCATTACTGCCGAGTCATAATTGCGCTGATTAATTTCCATAAAGTAGCCATGGCCGAAGGACTCCGCCTGAGTAGCCCCATAACTGCCCGGCAGTCATATATCTTGGCTGTATGAAAACCGGCCCGGTAAATGGATTGCAGAAACAAAAGTTTATGGCTGCCTGGAATTTTTCCCCTTTTAAATTACACGCCCATATATGTATATTTACAGTTCCTGTTTTCTTCATGTTTCGTAATTTAAAAAGGCAGTTTTCTCATTAGCATAAGAAGCGAAAAATATTGCGAATCAACTGAGGGCTCCAATGTGATGGCAGCGAAATTGCAGAAAGGAAGAGTTAAGGGATTAATATTCAAAATGAAAACGAAAGAACGAGAGGAAAGTGATTATTTTTCTTAATTGATCTGGGTATTTCTTCACAATGAGGGGAAATAATGCACCATTATTATTATGAACTGCATGGCAAATAAGTTTATTTCTTATTAAGATATTTGAGTGAATATATTGATTAAATTTATTTATTAACAATAATTTTACATCAAGGTGCGGTTAAAAAAAAAATAATAATGATTATTTTATTTATTAGAGTAATATAAAATAAATAATATTGATTTAAAAAGTAGTAGAAAGGAAGGAATGTAATTATTTTTCTTAATTGATCTTTGGTATTTCTCACAATGAAGTAAAGTTATGCATCATTATCACCATTAACAGAATAGCAAATTATATTTATTCTTATTGAGATATTCGAGTAAAGATCTTGGCTGCAATTATTTTTTACCAATAAATTAACATCAAGGTGCGGATAAAAAACAAAGTATTAGAAAAATGTATTATTAAGTAATTTGTGTTCCATTATTGCAATAAAAGTGGTTTAAAGTTAAGTTTTCAGAGCCCCTTTCACTTCTCTCAAGCTGAAAAACGCCGCTGATGGTAATGGAAGTGCTATTCTATACCACACTTTTTCTGTGGCCCTCCAACCAAATGTCGTAAACTCATTTTGAAGCAAATATTTACCTGTCCGCTGGGGCGCTTGTCACCTGCCGATGTTGAATGCGATTCAGCCACGCAACTGCGACAGGAAACACGTGACATTTGCGCGCATCGAAGAGGACGAAAGAGGTGAGCTTCTGATGCATGGTTTACCTATAGGAATATATTCTTTATATTTTTTGTGACAACCACCTTGCACTTTGCACTCTATAAAAATCACGTAAATTTCATTAAGGAAAGGAATGGGATTTCCAGAGAGTGGACGCACAATGGGAATACAACAGAGAAATAATAATTGCGAGGCGATTTAATTGTGCATGGAGAAGGTGGCTGCCAAAAATATGCGGAAGTCAGCCGCACACAGTGTCACAATGGCTGCAAAGGTGGAAAGGATATGCGCCATGAAATCCATGTGCTTTTAGTGTTGAAAAATGAGTTTGTGAGCGCGTCGTAAGCGGCCAACTGACCCAAGGGCGCAGCCAGCCCCCCTTTCTCCGATCTCCACCCACTATTTCCACCTATTTTCCCCGAACCTCCCCGCCACTTTCTGTATGTGCAGTGAAGCAATTTGGCGTGTGAAACGGGTCAGGTCAGTGGCGTTCGCACTCGGCAACATTTGCAGTCGGAATTTATACTGCACTTTCGAACAAGTGGCCGCCTTTTCCCCGCCGCTTTCCCCCACTTTCCCCCATTTCCCGACTGGCTTTGTTGTTGCCGTTTTAGTTCAATATGTGCTGCTGCCACAACTGCACTTGGCCAAGTCATTAAGGGTACGTGCCGGCCTTAATGTGTGTGTGTTTGCTTCTTTAACTACATTTAATTGAAAGAAATTTTATTCCAAGTGGCTTTAATAAAAAGTGAGAGGAAGTATTGAACTAGATTCTGAAATTATTTCTTGCCTGCGCTCTAAAAATTGTTAAGTATTGCTATTACTTATATAAAGAAGTAAGAAAGGAAATGTTCAGTTTTTTTTAAATCATAAAAATAAAACATTTAAAAGTGCTAAAAAAATTCTTAAAATCAAAACATTTATATTTTTTTTCTTTTTCTCAAAGTTAACTGAAGCTTACTATGCATCATACATTTTCGCCAGTCGATTTGTATCGCATACATTAAAAAACCATTTAACTAGTTGACAATTTAAATTTATGGCCAACCCGAGAGTATTTCCCGCCGAACTAATATTTCATAACCCTGTCCTGGGCAGAAAAGAAAGTCCTCGCTCGTCCTCCTTGCAATCCTTTGAGCACAAGGCATAATCATAAATACTTGGCTTGTCATTTAGTGTGCAATTTCCGCAGCTCGCTGGGAAAACTTGCCGGTTCCGGCTGCCAGGGTCATAATTCCTTTTGAGTTGACAGTAAAAGTGGCGCTAATGTGGCAAAGAGTCTCGAAGCTAATCAGCCACAAAACTGTCGATGATGATGATGGCGATGGTGATTATTGGTGATGCTCCTTCGGATCGACTGCAGGCTGGCTGCAACTTTAATAAGAAAATGATTTCCGTTTGGCAAATTGGAAAAACGTTTGCGGCGTTTGCTCGGTGATTTTTCGTTTTCTCTCGTTTTTTTTTTATCCCGCCAGTATCTGCCGCACTCTATTGCCATCGCCCCTTGCATCCACCTTCTGTAATCCATTTATATGGTAATTTTTGCGTCGCTCGTTGCGCATACACCACGTGGCCTGTCATAACTATTTCAATTCGCACAACATGTGCTGCTGAAAGTGGCAGTAGCTATTTCAGTGGCAAGAGGCAGCAGTGGCAGCCGCAGCCGCAGCCGCAGCAGAAATCAATAAGAAGCAGTTACCGCCGAACGGAAACGGAAATAAACGCAGCAGGTGAATGCTAAGTTGCGGTTCCCCAACTCCATCCTGCGGAGCCAACTACTCGGTGAATCCCTCGTCTGGCCAAATGATTACTTACAGTTTGTTCAACTGCTTCGCTTGTATTTTATTGTCTTCCAGGCCAACCACTTTTCGAGCTTGGAGTCGGTGTTGCGATGGCTTCCCAGTTTGCCAAAAATTTATATTCGGTTTGATTCTGCAACCCAAAACTAGCTGAGAAGGATGAACCGGAACTTTAGTTAATTAAAAATACAAAAGCAAACTTCAACTACTAATTAGTGTTTTAGTTTTGCAGATGCAAAAGGAATTCGGGGCTTCGACAGGGCTTTGGAAATTGTGGTTAAGGTATTGATGGGAAAACCTTTTCTGTTTATAATTACAAAAAAAATTAGGAAGATATTTCTTTTAGGATTTTATATTTGTTTAATATTTTTTAAGAAAATATATCCCTTATATGTCTTTTAAAAAATCCTATTCCTAATTGACTAGAATTCACTATTTTAGGTTAAGTGAACTATAGTAAATATATTATTGTTTAACTCTATCCCTGCAGTAATTTATATTTAGAGTTGTGCCTTATCGTTTTATCTGGTTTTTGTTGTACTTTAAATCTACAATATCACAGCTTAATGTTGTCTACCAAATTAAAATATATTATGTATGATATTACACAAGAGGTATATTTCTGAAAAGTTCAACCGTGTTTCCCACATTAGCCACATTATTTTCTCTGGCTTTTTAAAGTCTACACACACGTGCAATGGTTTAGCGACAGTCTGGCGACAACTGTGGAAAATATGGCAATAAATTAATGACGAATTTAATTAGTACTGTACCACCGAAATAGACAAGAAGGAAGGATAGCACCAGAGCAAACGAGGTTTGCATCCGAAAAAGGGATTTTTGCGCCAAATGGGCCACAGTTGCGTTTTAGCTTCTGGTGGCATTGCTGCTCTGCCTTCCACAGACGAAAACTAATTTGAAAACATTTTAACACTTGTTTGCCCATTTTTGCACCGGCTCCCCTTTATCCACCGCTTTTTGGCATTATTAGTGGCTGGTGTTGTCGTTATTTTATTAGATTTCATTTTAGAAGCTACATTTACTTTATCCCAGTCGTTATTAGAAGGCGCACACATAACGTCCCCCTGCCAGGCTTTATATTGCAAAAACATTTGTTCAAATAACGAGCATAATAACAATAACAACGGAGGCAACACAACACCAGCAGCAACAGCATAAAATATGTATCCACTTTTATGGAGTTTTAATTTGTTTTGTCGCCGAAAACACTTCCGCAGGGGGAGTGCACCGAAGTTGGTAATATCCGTTTCACGTTTTGGCAAGGCTAAAACACTCAAAAAGTGTAATTACCCAAATGGTGTTATAATTTAGATGTGTGTTGGGGGACAAATTGAAAGGGCTCGGCAAGAAAAGTTGAAGAAAGTTGGTCGTGGTGGCAGTTTTCTCATTTTTTCCCCAAAATGGGGGAATGCATGGCAAAGTTGTATAATGGCTGGGATTTCCATGGCTGCATTCTAATCACAGCAATTTATTTTTATTCCTTTCTTTGTTACAAATGTTGTTTGCATATGCACTTTAATTTCGTAATCAAAATTCAGTCAACTCTTTATAACCGAAGGCCATTTCAAATTGCACACACATAACAAAAGCCATTGAAATATTATGAATATATTAGATAAATATTTTTATTTTTGCTTAAGTTTCATGCATTTTACAATCAAGGATAATAATTGCCATTACAGATATTAATCTAATCCCATCTTATATAACAATAACCATTTAAGATCATATTTTCTTTCTGTGCCACATTACATCTCAATTTATAATTTCCACTTGAAACATTTTCATTTGTTTTCTATCTACGCTATCCCCACACCGCATCTCTGGTAGATTTGCAAATAAATTAAATTGAGGGAAACGTGAGCGCAAACTAAACTGAAATATGTTTTGTAAAATTCCGTCGAAAAATTGCGCAAACATTAAATTGGACAACATGTGCGCGCCTTTTGCTGTAGCTTTCGCAATAAATTTCACTGATTTACGAGAATGCGATGCCAGTGGCGTGGCAAAGGGGGGGAATAAACAAGAAGGAGGCAAGGCACACGCTTAACTAACTAAATAAATGTTGCAACTTCGCCCCATCTGGCTGCATATCAAATTATTTGTTGCACTTTAATAGTGCCAAAGTGGAGATCGAAAACTTTGCCACTTTCTCTACTTCCTATTTTTTTGCTTGCCATTTTTTTTTCGCTTTCCAAATGAAGTGCACATTTGACATTTGGCAAGCATTTGAATAATGCAACGGCCCTGAAGGCGCTTTTTTTCCAATGCCAACAGGTGTCCTCGAGTGGGTTTGTGTGGCCCGGCTAAAAGCTTTTAGCATCTAAAGGTATGCAAATCAGTTGCTTCGCCACAAAGTTGCCAGCACTTTCGGTTTGGAGAAAGGAGAAAAGAACTTGTCATTAACCCCCGCATGTCTATCCCTCCTCTCGAAAAAGGGGGAACTCCCCCGATTGCATTCCCGACCCTCTGCATTCTGGCCACGCCTTTTGTTGCAATCTTTGTAGCAAACTTTTCGCATTAGCTGCCGAGTTTGATACTCCAAAAACTATTATAGAAAAATATTTTTGCAACTCAAGTGCGGCCAATTGGGTGGCGAAAGGGGCGGGTAAGGGGTTTTGGAGGGTTGGTATTTGATCCTGCAGCTGACTGGTAAATTCTATTGGGTGTTGAGGGGTGCGTGCCGCTATGGAACAGTGGGGAAAGTTTTGAAGGTCCTTTTAGAAACTGGTTTCCAAAGGGAGCATATAAATTTGCAAGTATTGTTTAAAAAACCAAAGAGGGGAGTGGTAAAAAATAAATAAATATTTGTATTTTCACTTTAATAATCAACAGAACTGACATATAAACAATATCTGCAAGTAAAATAACAAAGGATGCTGCCAAAATTAATTTATATATGGTAAACCCATTATATGAATTCATAAAAATAATTTTTATATTTAATTTAAATATTAAAATAAATAAATATTAAACCACTTCCACATGTGGAGCGTGTCTCGGCAAACTTTCCTACAAAACTGCCGAATGCTTTTCCCACTTTTCACGTCATCGGGCTGAGTGGTGGGTATGCAGTGTGTGTGTTTGGGTTGCATTATGTGTGCAGGAGCCGTCGTTGTCGACATCGTCTAGATTGGAACTCGATATTCGCAACTGCATTCCGGCAACGTCACTGGGCTGCCCCCCTTTAACCCTTTTGTATTTTCAGCTTAGTTAACACAAAGGCATATTTACTTTACCCCCAACCCCAAAACCCAACCCAAAACTAAAAAAAAACCCAAAAGTTACTTGCATAAAATTTGATAAATTCCAGCTGAGTCTCCTGACTGACGGCAAATCTAATAAAAAATACCATTCAAGGCTTCGCCCTGTGTGTGTTGTGTTGTGGCTCGAGCTTCACTGCGGTCAAAAGCTAAAACTTTGAGTGCCATAGTCAGCTCTTCGTTGGCTTGGCACAACTCTTTTGGCCAACGGGTTCGGAGTTCAAGTGGCCGGATAGCCTTTTGACCTCTTCTGGTAATTTTCTACGTTTTGCATATGTTCAATGACCTCTTACCAGTTGGTTCAATTACCTTCTAGGCTTCAAAATTAGCATCCATCTGGGAAAACATTTAGTTTCTGCCCAGCAACTATACTCTCAAGGCATCTTGGCCTGATACGATGCCTTCCTGCTGAACTTGAACCAACTGTTGCCCAGCGTTGTGTGATATGTAACTTGTCAGAAGTTTGCTGACGTGCAGATTAAACGCCGAGTAGTCGGCCAGGAGCAGTGGAAACGCTACTCGAGCTGGGGGATCATTTATCATATGCTGCGTACTCGAAACATTTTGTTGACACTCTTGACGGCTTGCAGTTCATGGATAACGAATTTCGAGGGATCCGCATGAGAGGGCGGTGAAAGAGTAAAGGTTAAGCCATCGGGTGATATATTATTCCATTCTTTCTTGCTCTTTAATTGGCACACTGAAGTTCACAAAATATGTTGAACAGAACGACACTATAAAGTCTTTAAGGTTGGGAGCTTTGAGATGTTTATTAAAACAACATTAAGTAATTTGTAAACATTTTTAAGTATCTTCTTATAAATTTTCTACCATTATTCTCCGCGAGTTAAGACTGTTGTAATATATTTTATAAACTGTTCTTAATGCGAAGATTAAGCTATAATACATATTATAAGAACTACATATATTTGTATTAAAAATCTCTGTCTATTATTGAATAATCCTGTCTGAAGTAAAATTTAAAAATAACTCACATTTGAAAGCTGTTTGATTACCAATTAGTTCTAACCAAGTTTAATATTAATTAAACCAACACCCAACTAGATCAAAGCCCGTTGTGAGCTTACCTCACCTGCTGAGCGGGCCCATTTGGATTCACCTGGCCAAGTGGGGGTTAAAATAATGGGGAAGGTCTGGAAAGTCCCTCCCTAGCGGTGTTCAAGGATACGAAGACAGGATACCGGCTGTTCAACAGAGCATTACAAATCACAACAATCATGCGCGTTCAATTGCGCATATTGATTGTGAATATAATGCCCGCTGCTCGTGTTGATTGTGCTTACAGGTCACATAGCAATGCTTGTGACCCATGAGCCACGCCCACCGCCCTTCGACCTACGCCCCTCTCAGCGGGTTAACTAGCTGGGGTCCCCGGAGGAGAGGCGTACTTTTGTGACTGCCTGTGTCTCGGTTGTCATTTGTCTGCGTCGGCAACTGTGAGCCTTGTGGAAAGCTTGTGTTTCCTCCGTGGACACGAGGACAAGAGGTTCATCCGTCGTAGCTTGTTGCGCGGTTGTCCAAAGGTCGACCTCAACCACACACTCCCACTTAACCCCATACAGATAGAGGAACATCACTAAAATGATTAATTAAACTTGGGAATTTATCTTAGGATAATATAATTTGTAGAACGATAGTAGGTCTAATTTTTTCAAAATTCTTTATGTTTGATTGCCTTAAATATAAACTTAAATATCTTCAAATGTTATTATTGGTAAGTCCATTTTTGCTAATGTAATATAAATATTATTATTACTATATTATTTTGCTTCAATATTTATATTATGAAATTCATTATTCTTTTTTTTTATTACTACATTTGTTTTTTCTCAGTGCATCTGCCCAACTACTCAACGTTGTCTGTGTAATTGTGCGCACTCGGAGCGACCTCGTTTGTCATTGTAAATTATGCGGTTAAATCGTTCGTGGGCCTAGTTTTGTCCTCCAACCATCTCTTTAAAGTTATCTTTTTCGTTTCATTTTAAAGGACGCTGGCATTCAGTTTTAGCCCAAAATGAATATTCATATGGTTAGCGGAACAAAACTCGTCTGCCAACTACTTCTGTACTTCAGTGCAATTCGCTCTGCGCTCGGCCACAATTTACATATCTTTCATATATGCATACTGCAAACTGGCTTAGAAAAAATAATGGTATTTGCCTGCCTTTAAATTCCCCACTTAAACTTCATAAAACTAAAAAAAAATAATAAAATTGAGTGTATAGTTATAAGAGCGCATTTAAAAAAATATAACAAATGGTAGAAAAAAATGTTGGAAGCACAAAGCGGATTATGTTATTAGTGTTACATTATTAAAAATAGTTATAGAGATAAACAACAACTCTCACCGCAACAAAATCGATAAGTAAATGGATAAATAATATTTGTACTTTCAAAGAAAACGTGATATACCATCATTAAATTTAAAAATGAAAAATGTCTGATTCAATGATTCTCGTGAATCTAATCCCTCTTTCAGCTAGGGTATTTGAAAAAAAAAATATATAATGGTGTACAGATACATACCACTGAAGGACTTTAAGTGAACTTTGACTTTTTCGGACGGCAGAGCCATGAATATTTGTGTTTATGATGAGCGCAAACTGTATATCAACATTTGCATATGCCAAACGGAAAAATATGAGAGCTCTATGGGGAAAAAAGAATCATGGCTTAAATAGTCGACGGGGTTGCTGATTACATTTTTCTTTATAATCGCTATAACTAAGCTTTAATTAAGTTTTCTTCGAGGTTCTTTTCCGTGCCATTTTAAAGTCCTAGGAAAATCCCAGGACCTCCTATTGAGAAGCCTCTACTTCAACATCATCACCATCTTCGTGTGGCAACTTCCACTTTTTTGCGTTGATGGATTAATCTCTATCACATGTAAACAATTCACGTGCTCCGAGAGTTTGCCCTTGTTGTTGCGGCTGGTGTTGTTTTTCAGCACTTTCCTGCTGGTTTTTCGCCAGGATTTTGCGTTGCCGAGTTGCATCATAAAGTCATATAAGCATATAAATTGCACTTTTATGCTCCGCGCCTGTCATACAAACACAATTACTCCGTCACGTTCCACAAATGCGGCAAGTGTGTGTGCTAGGATAAAGAATTAGTGAAAGGGAAAACAAGACTTTCTGAATTGAGCTCTTAAAAGCGGTAGTATTAAAGTCTTTTAAGAGAAATCACTACTTGTTGAAAACTCTTAAAAGGTGTCTAAAAGTAGGCAATAAAATAGTTTTAAACTTTTTTCATAGCATACTTTTAGCCACCTTTAAATTTTTAAAGAACACTTATTAATTCGCCAATTTTCTCAGTACAATGATAGACAACAGAATTAAAGAGCTAAGTAAAAAGAGGTCTAAAAGTATGCAACAATATATATTTAAACTAATAGTTTTTTAAGCTCAGTGCAAAAGAAGGCATTTACATTTTTCACAGCATACTTTTAGACACCATTCTAAGTGCATTTTTAAAGAACATTAATTAATCCTTCAATTTTCCCAGTACAATAATAAACAGAATTAATGTTAAGCAATGCTCAGTGAAATCCCTAATGGCCACACTTTGAGTATTTACAGTATGTCAATGCTATCTCAATCGCCGATGGCCCTAATTACATTTCTTCAGTGCCATTGTGAGTGCAACTTTTGGGGCATATTTCAGGCCTATACGCCTGCAGGCTGTCCAAACAGCAACGGGCTAATTAACACAGGGAGGCAGCAGAAAGGGGGCGTGGCCGTGTCTGTGGCAGTGGCAGTGAAAGCGGGAATTCCCCGGTGGCACAACAGGCCAGAGTTATGCATTAATAATGCAATCGCAAAGCAGCCCAAGAGCCAAAAACGAGAGCAAGCTCATTTGGAGGCACACACATACGCAGTCCTTGGCTTTTGTGAGGCACTGTGTCGGCATGTTGCATACTTTTCTGGGCATTGTGCAACAATAGCTGCCGCCTGGCAACAACAAATTATAATGCAATTGCAAATGCTCGTCGTTTGTTCATTTCTGTGTCCGCATGTGGGTAAATTTATGCATTCTCTGTGCATTTCCTGCATTGACATTTACTTGGGGTTATTACCAATGCCAGGGGGCCGTCGTTTCGCATAAATGCAAACTGCAAACTGCGACTGCAATTGTCCTGCCAAAAGCCCTGCTCCACACCTATCCCACCCCCTGAATCCACCATCATTGTGGTTTTTGGCATTTTTCCGCCAATTGTTTTTGGGCCGGACATTCAACACTTTTTCCCGGCTGCTGCGGTCTGCCGCATTGCCAGCAGAGTATTTCTTTTGTCGATTTCAGCCAGCAAAGTCTTCATCTCTGGCCTCGCTTTTAACTTCAGTTTAAGCCATGAAGTTGTCTGGCAACGTGATATTTATTTTTCTTATAAATACTCAATAGCCAGACAATCCAGGGAGGAAAACGTTCACCCAGGGGAAATTGAGAAGGCAGACATTAAGTGTTTGGCTCATTGACATTGCACAAGCTGTCTTGGTTAAAAAAAAAAAAATTGATTTTACTTCTAAGGAATTATAAATAATATCTACTCTATTATGAACTTACTATTGCAGTAATAGAAAGACTGTTATTATTGTATTTATTTTTGCTTTAATCTTATGTATTTAAAAGGCTTATTATGCTTTTTAAGCACAGAGTCATACCCCAGATTACCCGAGTGCATTAAATACTGAGGGATTTCTTTAGACGGCTTTTGCCATCATAAATGCAACCGTTTTGTCTGCACTTTATTAGGCGCCTTTTCCCACTCCAAAAATTGAATTAAAGCAACTTGTTGCATTTACAATACTGTTGATAGGAAAACTTTTAATCGGCTTAATGCACAGCGAAACTGTATAACTAATTTCTGGGTAGGCAAACCGATAACAGCAGCACAACATCCATGAACGACCGAAACTTTGCGGTTCGAACTCGATGACACTCACACGCGCTTCTTCCAAAAACATATATGCACATAGGCACAGTTAAGCTCAAAATAATAGGAATTTATATAGGTTAAATATAGGCAAATATATTAGTTAAAAAAGAAGACTTTGTTTGGGCGCAGAATAGGTCAAGTTTTTAATTGAACTGTATTGAGTATGGATAAGTTTCTTTATTTATAAAACTATCATTATATTTTAAGATTCAACCGAGAGCATAAACATACCCGATAATTTAACTGCATTAAATGTTTTACCCTACTTATACTACTTAAAGAATGCATATTTCTATATCCAGCAAATATTTGCTTTAATTTAATTTTTTTAATATTCCTGAAAGTATACCCTCAACCCTATAAAGAGTCCCATCGTTATCGCACTTAGCTGAATATGCATAAAACTGTAATGGTACATAATTTCAATGCCTGCACAAACTTTAATTAAAACGACTTTGCCGAGCGGTAAACATCAGTGTCCCAGGCGACAGCCGCACACAAAAACATATACATTTGGCACCCAGGTACTTGCAACCCCACAGATGCACAGATACGCAGATACATAGATACCGATACAGGACATGTAGCTCCTAATGAAGTGCATGAATACCTCAACGAGATGGAACCACCCGAATTCTATGCGGTAGTACTATATGTGGGTTCGGAGTCCCCTGGTTGTGTGCGTGCTCATAATCATTTTGATGGGCACGTAAAATTCAAACTAAAATCACTAGAGCGTTGGCAAACAACGACGCATCTGCCAAAGGCAAGGAAAAATACGGGAAAAAACAACATCAGACCGACCGGGCAGGAAACTAATATACAACATTTGCACGTGACTTTGATATTGAAAATGCTTAATACGGCTGGCAAACATCCGAATGTGTGTTTGAGTACACAAAATGGCAGGTCAACAGCAACTGTGCCCCATATCGGATGTTAACCGGATTTATGTACAAACTTTCCTCTATTTTAATAATATTTATTCCCATTTGTTTGCCCGAAATGTTTCTGCATTTTACCTCCTTCAGTGAAAGTCAATTTATGGCCCCTACTTGTTGATACTTACAATTTCTAAAGTTGTCTGTACCGACTTCACACAATTGCCACATTAAAGTGTAAATAGTTTTGCCATTGATCAGAGCAGCGATGGGAATATATAGTTGCTTCGAACGTGTTTCGAATTTGCGGGGGCGAGGAAATGCTGACCACATTTATGGGTAAGAGTCTTGACCTCAAGCCGAATTGAAAATCTATTGAGTTTCGTGGTTTGGATGGCTCAGTGATTAAACGGCAGCAATAAAACCCGCTGGCCAGGCTCTAACTTATTGGAGCTGGGGCAGCTGTGCGTTAATCTGATGTAATAATTAGGTAATTAATCATATCACGAGCAGATACCCCCGTCATTTGGCCATTAAGTCGGCCCACTCTCTCGCGGAAGTCTTGAACCGAGAGCGTGGGCTCAAGCTACTAATTAAAGATAAACAAAACACTTTAAGCCCCACAATATGGCGGCAAAAAGGGGGTTGCCAGCCCCGTAGTGTTTTATGAAAATTGAAAAGAAAATATTTAATTATAAGCCCTGGGCAGTAGACAGAAAATAAAGCGGAAAAGCGTTTACCTGTTGAAGACAATGACGGGGGAAGCCCCAGGCAAATATGTGGGAGGCTAATGGAATTCATTGTTCGGCTTCCTGGGAAAAAATGTTAGGATAATGCAATAATAAACTATTAAAAAATATCATGGTATGATGTTCCAAGAATAGATTCTCTAACTTTTTTGAGTGTTGAAAAACCAAATGAAGAGGTTAATTTAATATATCTCCTTGAAAGGACCCGTATAAGCCCAATAAATGCGCAATAAAAAACGTAGGTATACGATTTTTAATACAAATCTTTTTTATAACAAATGTAAGACAACTCAAATCCTTGAACCTTTCAAGACTTTTAACCGAATTATAATATCGAATTATAGATTCCTTATATAAACAGTGTAAGTACGCAAAAAAAACGAAGGTAAGCGATTTTTCATAAAACATTTTTTTAGACAAATATAAGGGCATTAAATTCCTGGAACGCACATAAAACTAAATAAACCCCATGGTTTGGTTCGCTTGACATGCCAATTAGGCTAACACCCTTGATTATGAATAAATTGCAGCAATGAAGAGGGCAATGGGTATGGTAGTGGGGCGATAAGGCCAGACGGAGTGGGGATTATTAAGAACAAAGGAGGGCATGAGGGCCGACAATTTAAAGCTCATCAATTCAGGACAAAGCAGCGCGTTGAAAACAATTGAGCAGTTAATGTTTGTTTACCCCACGTCCGCACGAATAAAATGTGAGAAAAATACAAACAACAAAAAAAAGATACAAGAGGGTGGATTCAAGTGAAATTTTTTAAGGAAAAAATCCATTTGCTACTTTGCTTTTCTCTTTTCCTTCTTTTTTTTCTGAAGCCATTTTTGCGGGCAACGGCAGAAACTTTTCATAATTGAAATAAATAAAATACAACCAAGACGAAATTGGAGAATAAATATATATACGTATACTTTTGGGTTCGCTGGGGAAATCGGCCGATGAGCGGCCATCTATGTTTGTGTATCAATGGAAACTCATTTATTCGAAGGATATTTTATAAATAATGGGATTCGTTTTATGCCCGCCGGACTCGTTGGGGCAAAAATTTAATCAAGCTTCGGCCAGGCGGGCGGCGCAAATAATTTTCGCAAATTCATTTACGCATTTCACTTGCCACGCCGCCCTAGTTCGATATCCTGCCCCTGCCCCCCATTTTTTTGCCGCTGGCATGCAAAGCGTTTTTTAATCCCCGGAACCTTCTGGACGCCTCGAACAAACGCATTGGCCAATTTGTGGCAAGCTGGAGTAAAAAAAAAAAATAAAAAAAAGAAGAAAATACGAGGGCGTTGAGGTCCGAGGAAAATGAATAAGTGAAACTGAAGGTTGAAGGCTACGCCACAGCCTGTGGCGATTGCAGGAGTTGCAGGACGAGCACTGCGAACATTGACAAATGGGGCGAGGCCACTGACCGGTTTACTCGGTCATCCATAAGATTCAACTGACGAACCAAAAGTTGCTCAATTTGGGCCGTCCTTGCCGAAAGGCACACGATACTGTGTTGACAATTATCATAATGAGTGCGGCAGCTGACGACGTTAATAAGGGAATAGGTATACACGTTCCCCAATTTATTAAGTAAATGTGTGTACCTGTTACATTTCAATTATTTACCCGCCATCCGCCTACCTAAATAATCCCATCAAAGGAAATTTATATTTTAGTGAAAGATGAAATGAGTCTACTTTGACTTTAAATATATGAAATATTTAAAAATATTTGGATTAAAAAAAATTGCTGATCAAAATAAGAACTTATTTATTGTAACGTATAAATTAACATTTACACTTTTAAGCTTTTAATTTTTTTTATATCTTAATATATGGTATATTATGTATTAATTAATAAAATTTTTTAAAATATGTGGTTAGAAATTGCTAATCAAACTAAGATCTTATTTATTGTTATATAAATATTTACCTTTACACCTTCAAGCTTTAAAAATGTTTTATAATTTATTTTAATTTATTTTTTAAAATATAATTTATATAATAGTTGTAAAAGATTAACAAATACATGTTCAATGTTCTTGTTTCAGTTCAAACAAGTACAACACTTTTCATCTTCATTAGTTGGATGTTCGCTTTGGCTGGCCTTGTGGTTTGTCGAATGGTTCTTTGATTTTTCGACTCTGCAAATGTCAAAGTCTAGTTGCTTTGGCAATCTGGCTTCCTTAGCCCTAGTTACCAGGCACTGAAATGCGAAGCAGAACGCCATTAATATGACTATAATGCAGCCCAAGCAGACAAGGAGTATGGGGATTTTCCAAAATACTTCTGCTTCAATAGCGCTTTTAGGCTTTATATTCTTCTTTATAAAGCTATAGCACTCCTCCGTGCTCATTAGACCATCTTTAGATTCCCGCTGAAGTTTATGTGCTTGATGATTTGGGAAAAACCTTAGGCGACTTTCAGCACAAACATTATTAAACCAATTCATTATACAGCAATACTTTTTGGGAGGAGAAATTTTATTTTACTGTCTCTATTTGATGTCTTTAACAATGCCTATTGGATTTCAATGATTTTCGAGAGCCCTCTTCTTGAGCATTTACTCTATTAAAAGATATAGTATGATTATTAATAATGTGATTAATTAAATGCACAAAATAAATAGAGTCGTTTGTTTGGGATGGCTTTCCTAAATCCTTTAGCGCTGCAAGTGCTCCATTTAACAAATAAAATATCTGTTTGTGGGGAAGACAACAAATATGCCACCCTTATATTTATAATTAATAACGCACGAATAGGTTATATTAAAATGTATAGCGTTTATTCGGAGCGGCAGACGGACTGTGAATGTATAAAAAGCTTGGCTCCAAGATCTTCATATAGACATATGCAGGCTTACAAAGTAGTTGCTGAATAGATAAGCGACAGCTTTATGGGTATAAGAAAGAAGGCGAAAGATAAGCAGAGAGCTATGCAGGTGCCGTCGTACACCTATGCGCGCATGACTAGGCGCTGGCGATCTGCTCCGAACATACTCCCCCCGTTGGAAGAGGTAAGGTTCCAACTATCTCGGAATCGATGGGCAGAACGGCTAGCTTGGCGACGGCTCTCTTGATCAGACCCGTAGCTGTACGGACCATAGCTACTCTGATGACTCCGTCCCCGCCGGGTATGACTTCTTGGATGCACCCAAGCTGCCATCTCAAGGGTGGGACGTTGTCCTCCTTAAGCAAAACTATGCGTCCAACCTTGATGTTAGACGTTTCGACGCGCCACTTGCTCCTCTCTTGAAGTAGGGACAAATACTCGCCGCTCCACCTTTTCCAGAAATGTTGCTGCATCTGGGTAACCCGCTGCCATCTGCTGAGGCGGTCTTCGCGGAGATGAGTAATGCCAGGCTCAGGAAACTTAGTGTAGCTGGAACCCTTCAGGAAATGCGCCGGTGTTAGCACCTCAAGGCTTTCAGCATTTTCTGAAATTGGACAGAGTGGACGGGAGTTAAGGATGGCAGAAATCTCATATGCAAGAGTTCTTAATTCATCGATGGCTAAAATGGATGCACCGACGACTCTGTAGAAGTGAAATTTAGCTGACTTCACAGCGGCCTCCCATAAACCACCGAAGTGCGGGGCACGCGGAGGGATGAACTTCCAATCGATCCCATCAGCTAAACAGACGGAAGATATCGATGCTGTGTGCTGCTCGCTCAAAAAGAGCTCTTTCAGCTCGGCAAGCTCTCTCTTTGCACCGACAAAGTTTGTAGCATTGTCGCTCCAAATGGTACGCGGACTGCCTCTAAGGCTGATGAATCTCCTCAGCGCTGCGATGAAAGAATCCGTCGTAAGATCCTGGACCACTTCCAAATGAGCAGCCTTCGTGGAAAAACAGACAAAGACGGCGATATAGCACTTGTGGGGTGCCTTATTTCTGGCCTCTGCTTTATGATAGAATGGCCCACAATAGTCAACTCCTGTGGTATGAAACGCTGGATTAGGCTGCACTCTATTTGCGGGAAGGCTACCCATGACGTGCTCCCAAGTAACAGGCTTCATTCGGAAACATCGGACGCATTTGTTGATAACGCTGGCGACGAACTTGCGGCCTCCAATCGGCCAGTACCTTTGCCGTAATGCGGCAAGCAGCGCCTGCGATCCTCCATGCAAATATTTCTCATGATAATAAACGATGATCGCCTTGGTGACTGGATGATCCTTGGGCAACAGTATCGGATGCCTCGTGTCGTAGTCCAAGTTTGCGTTCTGAAGCCTTCCACCCACGCGAAGTAACCCATCGGAGCCGAGTATAGGTCTAAGCGAAACCAGCTTGCTTTTCTGTGGAAACGGCTTGCCCTGTCTAAGAGATCCATACTCCTTCGCCAAGTTAACCTGTTGGATGCTCCTCAGAAGAAGTACAGTTCCAGAGTTGATCTCCTCCACCGAAAGTCGACCTTTTAACGGCGCAGATTTGGCTCTGCAATTTGAAATGAATCGATAAATGTATGCAAATACGCGCTGCAACTTATCGAAAGAGTTGAGGAATTTGCAGTTTGATGAACTGTCTATGCAAACGGCCCCAATTAGAGCCACAGAACGGCGCTCTGGAAGATCCTTTACTGAGTCTAGCAGGGACGGCCAATTTGACGAGCTTTGCAGAAGGAATGGAGGCCCGTTAGCCCAAAGGGAATGTTCCAACAATTCTCTTGGGGTACATCCTCGCGATACGACGTCTGCCGGGTTCAAGTTTGTAGGAACGTGATGCCAAGACATGTCTTTCGTCATCTCCTGAATTTTCGCGATTCTGTTTGATACGAAAACGTTAAACTCCCTCGGAGGTTGCCGAATCCACGCCAACACAATGGACGAGTCCGACCAGCAATGAAAGGTGCAATCGAAATCTATGGCTTCCTTGGCGTTTACGATTAGCTCAGCCAATAAAAGCGCTGCGGAAAGTTCTAATCTTGGAATTGTTAAGGCCTTCAATGGAGCTACCCTTGACTTGGCACAGAGCAGATGGACTTTTGATTCTCCATTGGTCTCCGATCGCAAGTATAGACACGCTCCATAAGCTGACATGCTAGCATCGCAGAATCCATGCAACTCAACGGAAGCCCTTGGTTGCAGTACGAATCGTGGGAATTTTAAGTTCTGTACGACCGATAACTGTGAGGTCAACTCCCCCCATGACGAAAGAATGGGCTCTGGCAGTGCATCATCCCAATCCACGTTCGCACTCCATAGAGATTGCAAAAAAATCTTAGATTTTGTGATAATAGGAGTTATTAAACCGAGTGGATCATAGAATTTGGCAATCGTCGACAATGCAACCCGCTTAGTGGGTCGTTGATTGGTTGGCAGTTGAGAAAAATGAAATAGGAGCTGATCAGAAGATGGATCCCAGACTAGTCCCAATGCCTTGGCGACATCCGATCCATCGTGAAATTTGATTAACTGCTCCTTGTCGCATTCAGACTCTCCCTTCAGGGCTGCTGACTCATTCGAACACCATTTCCGAATTGGAAAGTGGCCTCGCGACAGTAGTTCCTTCACCTGACGACGAATTTCTCTCACCTCCTCAACTGAGTCCCCACCAGATATTAAATCATCCACATAGAAATCTCTACGAACAATTTTTGCTCCAATAGGAAATGATTCCTCCTCATCGTAAGCGAGTTGATGCATGGCTCTTATAGCCAAGAAGGCAGCTGGCTTGGTTCCGTAAGTCACCGTGTTCAATTTAAAAACACTCAACTCTTCCGTGGAGCTTTCTCTCCAAACGATGCACTGCAAGAAATCATCCGGGTACGAGACACGCACGCAACGGTACATCTTGCAGATATCTCCACAAAGAGCAACTTTAAAAAATCGAAAGCGAAGCAGTATATTAAAGATTTTTTGTTGAATTGTTGGTCCTGCCAGAAGTAAGTCGTTCAGAGAGCTACCAGAAGTTGTTTTAGCAGATCCATCAAAAACGACACGAAGCTTCGTACTCGTGCTCTCCTGCTTATGTACGCAATGATGGGGCAAAAAGAATTGTGTTTCTGGCGGTTCCTTAGTTACAAGAGACATGTGACCTAGATCGATATACTCCCTCAAAAATGCTGAATACTGTGCTTTCAGGGCTGGGTTTCTATCTAATTTAGCTTCCAAACTCTTGAAACGACGACGAGCCAAGCAATAAGAATCACCTAAAGATTCGAATCCGGAAGTGGACAAGAGACGAACAGAGTATTGGCCGTTTCCAAGTCTAATGCAATTTTCATTAAAAAGTTGCCCACATCGGAAGTCTTCCGACAACAAAGATGGCTTAGACGAAGTGAAGTCCTCAATTTCCCAAAATCGCTTTACAATGGCGGAAAGTGTGTCATCGGAATGATCAGCTGGGTCCTTGATGCTGGCTTGTAAAACCGACTTATGAGTTGGCATGTTCGATGATAACCCTCCAGAGACTATCCAACCAAGCTTGGTGTTCTGAAGAGTTGGCAAAGCCCTATCCAAATGAATTTGTCCCATAGAAATTATTTCGAAAAACAACCCAGCGCCGAGTAAAAGGTCAATTCGTTGTGATTGATTGAAATTAGGGTCAGCGAGTGAAATGTTTTGCGGTATCCTCCACGATGTTGCATTTATATTGAAATGGGGTTGATAATCAGTAATACTGTGAGTCACAACCGCTGTGAATGCCGCACGATAGCTTGCATCCCGTGATTGCACAAGAATATCGACAGTCTTATCAGAGATCATGGAAGATTCTCCTATCCCAGAAATCGACGTTTGCGATCTTCTATGATTCAAGTTTAGTTGGCTAGCTAAGCGAGAGGTTATGAAGTTTAGCTGGGAGGCCGAATCTAAAATTGCTCGGCAAGGCATGAATGCTCCAATTCTATTTCTAACGTAGATAATAGCAGTTGGAAGCAACACGTAGTCGATCGGCAAAATATTTAAGGTTTTGGGTGGAGGGCTTGGTATATGATGATCAGGATGCGATGATGTATGCGAACATGATACTAATGCTGATGAAGTAGATGGTAATGGCTGAGAGCTCGAGGATGGATCGCATGATGGAGATGAAAATGAGGTTGATGTTGCGGATGGGTCATGGTTCATGTGTAATAATGAATGATGCTTCATGCGACAATACTTGCAGTGTGTCGACTTGCATTGCTGCAAACTATGCCCCTTGCGCAAACAGTTGAGGCAGAGGTGCAACTTCTTTGCTTCTCTATATCGAAGATTCGGACTCAAATTTAAAAATCGAGAACACTTTGGCAAATAATGATCCCGTGCATCGCAAAATAGGCATGTCAAATGATTTGAGTTAGTAGCAGAAGCAATAAGTGTATTTTGGTTATATTTGTGCAAGTTTTTTCCCACCTGCTGGCCTGGTGTTTGAGTTACCAAGGCTTGATCCAAGTTTTCCATCATCCTGCACCTCTTTTCCAAAAACGATTCCATAGCATCCCAGGTAGACAGCTCAGTGATTGACAAATCCTCTTCCCATTTTTCCCGCGTCCTCTGATCCAGTTTCCGAGTGACGATGTGAATTAAAAGTCCATCCAAAATTTGTTGCGTATTGGCCAGGGTTCGAATTGCTCGCAGATGCGAATTCATGCAATCGCTCAGCTCCCGAAGACCCTTCGAAGATCCCTTCTCGACACCCTTTAAACCGAATATTGCCTGTACATGTGCCTGAAAGTGTAAAACTTTATTATCAAATCGATTAACCAGCAAATTCATAGCCTTTTTAAAATTCGCATTCGAGGGTTCGAGCGAGCGTATGGTTTCCAGAGCCACGCCGCCCAAACTCGAACGCAAATATTGTAATTTTTCAATGTCGCTTAGCTCATCATCATTTCCGATGACCGTAGTGAAAGTCGCAAGAAAATCCGGCCACTCAGAGTAGGATCCATGAAAACGAGCAATTTCCAAATTTGGCAACCGAGGCTTCCTAGATCGAAAAGAAAGATCCGCATTATTAGTGATGTCAATAGATGTTGAATTTGCAGCGGTTGAAGCCGGCAATTGTGACTTGCGATGAGCCGCCAAGCCTCGGTTTAGTTTCGCCTTCACATCCATGAAGACTTCAGCAAATTCAATCCGATGGTCGCTTGAGATCTCTGCAAAATCCAGTCTTTCCAACGATGTCTGCGCAGAATCAAATGCCTGGTTTAAAGAATTGATCCATTCCATTCGCGCCAGCAAATCAGCTTCGTCAAACTGATTAACCGCATCAGCGTTTAAATAACATTTCATCGAGCTCATTTGCCGCAAAATAGATTGGGCTTTGACTCGGTAGTAGTCGACGTCACTTGTGGATTCATTTTGAGCCCGAACCGAGTTTTCCGTATCAGACATTTTTCAATTACGAGAATGGAAAAAAATGAAATGAAAATGAAATAAAATAAAATGTCCGACCGCGTTAGAGGCACAAAATACCGTATACCCTTTGCCGCGAAAACGTGAAGGTTAACAAGCGTCGCCGAGATGCAACGGAACCTTTATCTTGGTTGTTGTTGTTCTTGTCGATAAATTGCCTGCCTAGCAACAGCGGATTATGTAACTGGCAAACGAATGTATGTATGGCTATATGTACATATATATATGTAATATGCGCTATTAACAAAGATTAAATGCAATTCACTTTGTTAAGAATTATTTGCACAACACAGTTTTGGTGTTTTTCACAGCGCAAAATGTACAAAAAATCCAACGGCCGGCTGTGCACTTTTATATGCACATATGTATGTATGTATGTATGTTTGTGACCGAATGCACGAAAACGACAGCGAAACAAAGCGTTTGTTTAAACTATATTAAACAATCGCGAGACCGAGTTGCAGACTCCGATAAAAACTGCTATCACGTCGGGGTCACCAAATGTTTGTGGGGAAGACAACAAATATGCCACCCTTATATTTATAATTAATAACGCACGAATAGGTTATATTAAAATGTATAGCGTTTATTCGGAGCGGCAGACGGACTGTGAATGTATAAAAAGCTTGGCTCCAAGATCTTCATATAGACATATGCAGGCTTACAAAGTAGTTGCTGAATAGATAAGCGACAGCTTTATGGGTATAAGAAAGAAGGCGAAAGATAAGCAGAGAGCTATGCAGGTGCCGTCGTACACCTATGCGCGCATGACTAGGCGCTGGCGATCTGCTCCGAACAATATCCTTTAATTAGAGATTGCTTTTGACCCTTTTGGAACCCTTTAAAAAATACAAATTCCAACAGCCGGAAAAGCTCTCATAAATCTTGAGTTTAAATTTCTTCGCTTTTATTGGGTCCGAAGTAAAGGAAAAAGGCAATGTTTGCGATAAACTACCTGGGCAACTTAAAGCCAAAGTCGAGGGCATTCCCAAGACTATTTGCGACTGCTTGTTGGGTCCTTTGCCAACACAAACTAAGTATGTTGATCCAATCAGAGGGAGCAGCCGCAACCAATCGTCACAGGGGGCTGAGAAGGGCCAAACCCCCAAGATCCGGTGAATATATTTTCCTTGGGATTTGCGGCGGGACTCGGATTTGGATTCGGATTCGCATTCGTCTGTCAACTGTCGTCAGTTGTGGGTCGGTGGTTCTCGTTCCGACCCCTAACCCTTGGTTATTATCATGTAGCTGGGACGACTGCATCGCACGACTTGGTATTACTTTTACTTATTTTCATATTATTCAAGAGGCAGCGCGCTGTTCTAGTTTCAATAACTGTGAATGTGAATAAAACCGAATGAATGAACTGGCCAACCTTGCCGCGGGCTCGACACCCGGTGGCCCACTGGGTGGCGCTCGACTTTTGCTACTCTGCTTTGTGTTCGGTTTATTAAAATATACATTTTCCCTTTTTTCATTTGGCTTCCTTTCTATGCGGAGCATTCTATTTGGCCGTGTCTGTGAGTTTGGCATGCCGTACTCCTTAGCCTGGTAAATTTTGCAGAAAATGCTGTTCATGGTTCCTCCTTTTTTCCACGACGCCGCAGGTCAAAATGTCAGCGCAAACTGGACAGTAAACTAGACGTACAGTAATTACTGGAATTTAAAATTTAATATAAAATTGTTTCAGTTAAATTAAAAAATTCTTGGACCACGGAATTTAAATGGATTTGTAAGTAATGCCTTATTTGTTTGCTAGTACTATATAGTTATCTCAGAAATATAATACTAAATCCTTGAAAAGCAGAAATTTTTAAATTTGTTAAGCTTTAAATCAAATTACACACCTCGTTTTAATTTCGAAATGACCACTGTATATCCTTGTTGCTTGATTTAATTTTGTATTCATTTTAAGGCTTGCGGCCTTTGCATATTTCATGCGCATTTGCATGCTCTTTTTACCGAGCCTGTTTCGCCCTCGAAGATTTATTTGTCAGATACGCTCTTTTATTTGATTTATGAAGGCGCCCCCTAACCTCGAGCCGCCAGGTTCTCTGGTCGCCGATAAGCTGGAGGGTTGGGGATGCCCAGGAGAATTGTGTCAAACCTCTGAGCCTCAGATTCTCCCCTCAGTCCTGCCATGACTGCTGTTCGTTGTCGTCCGTAGTCTGTGGTCTGTCCAGGACCTCGAACTGTTTACGTGTCCACCTGTCCTTCGAGATGCCCGACAAAAGGCCACTGGATCCGCTCCAGCCGGTGCTCTATATCGACCACTGCCGCTATCGACAGACCTACAGGAAACAGGCTTTGCACCTGCATTCTTCGCTGGCCGAGGCTTTGAGGGCCATCCAGCCAAGGGTTAAGCTCCAGCTCAGGATCAACGACAAAGGTCCGCCGCAAGATGGATCCTTTGAGGTTGCAATTGCACCGCATCCCACCGATGACACCAAGGCCCGCCAGGGTGTGTGGACCGGATTGAGGAGGATGCCCAGTGCATCGAAGGTTCCCCACGTGGACGACATAATCACCCCGGTTTGTTTCGCCCTCAAACTCAGGGATCCCCACAAAGAATCGCATCGACGAATGCTGACCAACTTGCGGCACAACGAGGGCAGTCGAGCGAGGAGGAGAGAATTCATGTAAATCTTTGTAAATACCAAGTTCATGTTATGACATTATATAAATATATAGTTTTTAAAATAATATATAATATATATAATATATATATACTTCCATATACATAAAATATTTTAGTGCACGATATAAGGCTGTTTACATTTAATTTATTCTTCGGTTTCTTATTTATTCTTATTAAAATTTAGAACTAAAGATTCTGTACTAATATTGTACCACTGTTATTAATGAATCCCTTATAGCTAATGGCAAATTTGTTAACCAAAAATATATTGCCGAAACTATATTTGTATTTTTTTTTAATTATGTTTTTTTTCTTATAAGAAATATATATATTCTTATTACCAAATTTATTTAGTTTGGAATTTGACTAATTTCTACTTGCCTAATGAGTACTTCTTTTAAAAAACATTTGACGGAGTTGGAAATTTCTCTGCCTCGCCCTTGTCTTGAAAGTAAATTAAAAATGCCCATCAAAAGGTCAGGCTTCTCCATCCCTCTTTATCTTTACTTAAAGTTCATCTGTAAATTAAGCCAACTAAATTTTGGGGCAGACACTGAAGATAACACTAAAGCCCGAAACTAATGAAAAGACAAACTGTGCGCCGGAGGAAAGTGCCACTTGGCGCAACTAAAGTGCGATGTGTAACTGCATACAGGCGGCAGTTATAGTTATGGCAGCGCCAAAAGATGCAAATGAAAATTGCAGAAGGCGTCCAAGGACCTCCTTCCTGCATCCTTTGTCCCCCGCCTCATTTCCTGCTCATTTTCGCCGGGGGAGCAACCAGCTAAGATTTTCGCCTCGTTGCAGGGATCTTTGAAGGAGCGACAGAAGCTCAAGTTGAGTGCTGAATTTCGGCTTCATTGCATCTGGGTGAGCACACAGTGGGTAAAAGAAGTCTGTTCCTGCGATGGGGCAGAAAAGGGCATTGGGGGGCGGTGCATTGGCAAAGGCAAAGAACACAATAAATCCCCCTCCTTAAAGTAGTTGTATAATGTTTTCTTTGCCAAAGTATTTCGTTGCCTGTCGGCTCGTCTTTTGCCAAGGCGTCTGCTTTCGTGACTTAAGTTTTCAGCACACGCATTGTGCACACACACACCGGTGCAAGCACACGCACACTCATTAATGTAAGGATCACACGCAGGAAACGAAGGACATGCAGATACAGTGGCCAAAATATAAAATTGTCTTAGAGGGAAAGCTGTAGTTTTTATGTATTGTATATTTACCTCTGATTTTATTATATTACTTTTGATTTTTGTATTTTTCACATTCAGTTTAATTTGAAATCCGGAATTTGCTTAAAACATTTCTTTTAATATTATTTAGTAATAAATGACTACCAAAGAAGTACGGTATTTTCTTTTAAAAAAAAGATATATAGTAAGTTTTATATATTTTTAGCTTTTTCATATACTGCATAATAAGACTAATAAAATTAAATTAATTCACACTTTAGTTCGCTTTTATAAAGTTGATTTATTTTTAAAAAGGTTTATGTTAAGAATAATGCTTCAGAGACCGTTTAAATCTTAATAATTGGATTCAATAAAACAAAAAGGTGTTTGTTTTCTCACCTTGTTCAAAAATTTAATGAATTCTTTATGTAAAATTACTCAACCGAATTGAGATAATAAGCCATTAATGTCGTAAACGAAAATACGGGTTCTGTCGGGTGTGAAAATAGGCAATTGCGGATTTCCCAGAATTGAATATGATTTTTGGGAGAAATCAAGTTTCCCAAAAGGGTTCCCTTTCCCAACGCCCACTGTGCAGCGTTTCGTGTGTGAGTCCTGTAGTCCTGGCGTCCTGACAGGATGTGCTGGCCTGGTCCTGAAAGGCAGCATAAGTAGTGGAAAACGGCAGCATATTAATCTCGCAAACAACAACAGCTAAAACAATAGCAACAGCAAAGGCCACGAAGACATTGCAGCCGTACTAACTTGCACTTCTTTCTTTTCTTTCCGCCAGCCAACGGAACACAAAACTAAATCGTTTGTGTGCCCCTTTCTTATTTTTATTTTTTTCACAAAGTAAATGAACTTCATTATAAGTAAAACGTCTCTGAAGTTGCTTTTCTTTGTTGGCGGCTGCCTTTTCTTTTATTTTTGCATTTTGGCTTTCGGTTTCAGTGTCAGTGTTGTTAACACAAATGGGGTGTTTTGTTGGTGTCTGGCTGCCAAAGCTGTAGCCAAAAAATAAGCAAGAAAAATGCTGCAGACTTCTGAGGAGACTGCAGATTTTTGACAGCAAAATAATCACGTTTTTCTTAAAGCTGTGAAAAAGACAAGCTCAAATTATTATGGTACAACGTAAAATTAAAGCATGATTTAAAACCTTGCGCCGCTCTAGAATATTCTTCTTATGCTTTTTAGCCAGCAGCTAGAATATATTATTATGGTATCTGGTACAAAATTGTAAAGTTTTAATAGCTCTTAAATTGCCTTAATAAATTCCATTTCTTAATAATTTCCTTTTTTCCTATAATTTTAATAAACTCCGTGTCACTTACATTTTTGCTGCTACTGCAAGTGTTTGAAAAAAAGTATGAGCAATTATAATAAAAATCTTGAAAAGAAAAAATGTAACGGCGAGTTTTATGCTATTTACGCACATTTTACCAGTCATAGTTTAGGACCTTCTTTACGCTGCTTTGACAGCAGATTTCTCCCTGTTCTAGGGGAAAAGTGCAAAGTGCATGCAAAATGATTTTAATAATATTTCAAATTGACATTGTCGATGGCCCTGATGACATTCAATTAGTGAGCAACACTCTTTCGAGCTGCAACAAATGATAAGTGATTGGTTTCTGGCTTAGACGTTTCTGCTTTTCGATTTTGTTACACTCCATGCGCTCTTTATGCTGACCCCATTTATCAATTTCGAGAATCCTTGATGGTTGGTTATCCTTTCTCTCCTTCGGCTTGCAGTTGTATATTTGCAAAAAATACTAAGGATACACTTGCAAGAAATTAATTAAACTAGAGGATATTTTCGATTCAAAAACACTCACTTAATTAAATTACTACTTCTATTTTCATATTCAACTCAATCAATAGCCGATGCGTTCTGAAAAGTTAATTAAATTCCCCTTTTCACAAGCATTGATGTACGGCTGGAAATAATACAAAAAGTACTGAGCGCATTTTAAATAACTAAAACCGTTCGTTTATTGTTGGCCCCAATCCATAGATGCCACAAATTTTTTAAATGCCTGGCCGAAGAGGGAAAGTTTCGAATAGGCTAATTGGCTTTGTGTCAGTTTTTGTTGGTCGTGCGATGTTTGCATTGTGCGCATTATTTGGTGAATATTTCAATAATAATCATCAGTATCGTTGGCTGGCCACTTGTTTAATTAAAAGAGCTAGTGTTGATACAGGCCACACTTAAACCGCACTCATAATACTGCTTTAATCAGCATTGTTTTAAATCTTTGCTGGGTCTGGGCACAGCACTCACTTTTTCGACCATCAATTTTGGCAAAAAAAGGATCAAAATAGAAAATATAAAGGCTGCCGCAGAGTCAATTTCGATTTCAATTAAAAGCCAGTACACATACGAAAAATGGCACGAATGCAAATACCATTTTTGACATTTTTCCAGACCGGAATGTGGGTGGTTGGGTGAGGCCAAGGTAGGCGATTCGAAAAGGTCACTCGCACACTGCCGACCAACTGACAACTTTCGCAATCTCTGGCAGTCAACCGTGAGAACTTCTCTGATGGCCAAGACAGTTACGGATGTATCGCAACCGCAGAGGTCAATTCTTTAATACAAATCGATCAGTTTACCATGGGAAATATAGCCATATTATACTGCAGTCATAATATTTTATTATCTTATTACCTTTACTACACACTTTTTATTTTAGCCATATTTTTCACACTTAAATTCTGTTTCAAAAAAGGATAGAAAATAATTTTATTTAATTTATTATGTTTTCACCATCCATTTTAATGATTGTTAAACATGCATATTTTAGTGCAACTTTAATTTTGTAATTTCCATTCACAGTTTAGAAATAGGTAATTAAGGTTTTATATCAACGTACATTTAGGTCATTAAACTAATAAGTGATTAGTCGGAAATTGAATAAATTAACCAAATTCATGGAAAAGACAATTTATTTTTAATATTATGTATATAGTAATGAAAGCATGACTGTTGGTTAAAATTAATGGGCATATATTAAATGGTAATCTATGAAAATTGCATATTTAAATATAAAGGTTTTGTACATATAATTAACCTAAGCCTAACAGCAACCAATATGCTAATGAAAGCGAGTTGAGCCAGTTAAATTGTTTTTAAAAATGAAACCATATATTTCAAGCAATCCCAACGCCCATCCTTTATCGCTGGAAGGATATCGGAATCCCAAAGGACTTGCCACACACAAATATGACAACAGCAACAACAACTGGTCCTGTCCAAGTGTCATTTCGTGATGATCTATGGATGGGAACATAAATTTTGAGTGCTCAACTCGGGGCCGTGACGGCATTGGCCAACCGAAAGGACATCGATGCTGCGACGAGAATCGAATTGAAATTTGAAATTTCAAAAGTGATTACAACTATACTCGGATTTTTCGGGGGGGGCACGGGCTGGTGTGCGAATTTTTGGGGGCGCTAAAAACTGATTGCCGGAAATGCCTGTAATTGGTTGCACATGCAACCAAAGGGGGTGGTGATTTCTGTTTTTGTTTTTGTTGAGGGGGAAGTGGAACTGGAAGTGGAAATGGAAGTGGTTTACTGCTGATTGGGTGGCCTTCGCATGGGCATTGTGGCTGCAGCGGTTGCGTTGCAGTTTTTAGCATTATTGTTATTATTTTGCGGCGAGCGGAGAGCGCTTGTTAATGATTTATGCATTCGTTGTGCATAGAAATGGCATTGCAGTTGTGTGTGGGGGGGGGGAATCCCCTGCTAATTTAAATGCACATTTGGGACACTTTCAGGGGGGATTTCCAGGGGGAGGTGCTGACATCGCATTGCAACCGCATTGCCGTCGACATATCCTCCACTTCTGTGATTTATGCTGCTTTTTGGCCATTAGCCTAACATTCTTGTGCCGCTAACAGAGCCGACTTAACACGAAAGGAAAGAGAGCACATCGGTGCGCCTTTGCAAGAGTAAATTTCCCAAAGAGCTCACTCTGTTAGCCATCATGCTCTTCCTCTTTCAGCCTCTGTTAGCTGTTTTACGAGTTTTCCCAGCTCTTCTGCTGTCAAACTTAACATATACCGTTCGCTTAAACCCACTAACATCACAACATAAGGTTCGTTTTTCCATTAGTTGGCCATAGGTCAGTAATTCTTGTTGAAAACAAATACAAAACCATGCACGTGACGCCATAAATCATTTGATTCTTTCCTGTTTTTAACACACATCTGCAGTGAAACGATTTCGGATAGTTTGTACATAAAGTCTAAGTATATAATGTTAGTTTTAGGCAATTTATAAGTCACTTGTGCATTTGATGGGTTCGTTTAAAATCCTAGTTCTGACTGATTGGTTTTCCGAGTTCCTCAAATTTGGAACTTAAAAAATAATATCATTAGGAATGTTCGGTGACATAGATTGAACCTTGTGTTTTACGATAAAATTAGTTATTTTTTATTTTTACTTTAACAAATTAATGCTAGTATGTAATACCAAAATTAATATTTATAAAAAGAAGGGGCGCTGGGAGCTAAAGTCCTTCGGCCCGATAAAATTAATTTTACATTTTGTTTTATATTTTGTTTTTACTTAGTAATTAGAGAATTTGCTTAGAACAATATTATTAATAACTTAAATATTATATATATTACATATATAATTTTTTTCCAGAACTCTCTAATACTCTAAAAGCATCCATCTGTTATTTTCTGGCTATTGACTTAATATTAATGATTATTTAATTATCATATTTCTGCCTTGTCATAGCTTTCTTACTTATTTGTCATTATTTATTATGATATTTTATGATTAACTGACTTTTACAAATTTAGTTGGAATAATAAATTAAATCGGATCCAAAATAACTATAAATTCTCATTTCTCAAACCTTCAGCTTGCTTTTAATTGCACTTTGATTACGATCTGCTGTAATCCCGATAATGACTTCATCCCAAATATGATTTGATGATTATATTTCCGACCCGTTTTACGGTCACTTCCTGCCCGACAAAACGCCCGAAATCCCACCTCAAACTAGAGGGCATTAGCAATTCAGCTCAGTCATCGAAAGATCTAAGCAAAAAGGCGACCGACAAAGGGATTCTCAATGAAAAGTCCCAGGAAAAGCGGAAAATAAAAGAAGGAAAAGATATTTTAAGCCACTGCTGAGAGTCTGTGTGTTTGTTTGAGATTTTCGTATCTGTGAGTTGCTCACGTTGCTGTTTAAGATTCATTTAACTGCAAAACAATGGCAACAAATGGGCGGGATAAGTGCATCGACTGTGGGATACTCTGGGTGAGTTTTACCCGCGGAAAACTCAACTTTTGAGCGCAAGCCTAATCCGATTTTCCTGCACTTTGCCGGCCTTACCGGTTTTCTAGTGTATAATAGCGGCACGACAACACATTGGCTTTTTGGTTGTTGGCCATGGCTTTTGGACGTTGTCGCTGCTGCAGTCGCGGCAAATTACGTGAATCAGCGAATTTGGCAGCAAGATACGGCCAGCGATAGTGGCAACAAAAACAGTTACCGGCGGCCACATAACGACGCCGCGGCCAATTGCCGATTAGCATCACTTTTGGCCAAGGCGAAAGCGGCGAGGGAAGGCAGTTGGCAAACAGCAGGGGGCGAAGCACCGCACAGGAGCCACAGGATACAGGATACAGGGCCAAAAGGATGCCGGGCGGATATGCAATTGGGAAACAAAAGAAACCACTCGGGTATGGGTATGGCTATGGGTATGGCGAAAGCGGAAAACGTGGCGTGACTGTAAGTGATTGTAAGTGAGTGAGAGTGTCTAATGAAGCCATCGTTGATGACCAAACGAGATGAAGGACCCAAACACTGCGGCAAAATGCAGGATACAAGACCACTTACAAAAAGTGTTGCCTACTTTTTAGGGCTGAAAGAATATACCTCCGTTTAGCCTCAGATTCAGTTTCAATACTTGAATATACATGCTGTATAAACTCTGGATTTTTATGATCTAAATTTTTAGTTTTTAATTGTTTGCGTAAATTTAAGTTAGATTAAAAAATTACTTAAATATATTAAAAATTTTTGTTATAGTTTTTGTATTATTATTCCAAATTTATTATTTCTTAATGTATTATTTTTGTTTCCAGTAATTCTTAATAAATTAAACACAATAACTATTTTAAGGTGAATACAAAATATTATTCATATTAATATGTCGAATTTATTTACCTATGAAAATGTATTTTTATTCTCACCCCTCATTGGTTGCTTAAATACAATTAATTTTTAAATTTGTATACAAAATATTATTGTTATTCAAAAAAATATTTCGAATTTTTTTACCTATAAAAATACATTTTTATTCTCATCCCTCTTTGTTTCCAGTTGTAATTCTTGAATAAACACCTTGTATAAAATCGCTCTTTATTCTCAGACCTTTAAAAAGTTATTGAACTTATTTGTTATGGAAATAATTGTTTAAAATATGTTATAGTACATTTAACATATATATTATTTACATATTTAAAATGTAAATATGTTTATTGATGAATCAAACGCATAGACTTCTTAAACTTCTTTTATTTGTAGATATCCCTTTTTTGTATTATGTTAATACTATCAACTTTGTCTCAGTGACTTCGTCCTTTTTTCTTGACTCCCATTGGCATTTTTTCTGGCAAGGCTTTAAGGACGAGAATTCCAAGGAAAGGCGGCGGGGCGTAGGCTGGGCGTAAACAAAAGGACCCGACCAGGAGACAATGATGTCGCCAAAATCGTTGACGAGGATCTGCCACCAAGGGAGTCGGGCTTGGATTTGGAGGACTCAATGCCTGCCGCGACGAGTGTCAATATGAAAATGAATGCGTGTGGTTTTCCTCTCCTGCCTTTTTTTTGCTGGCGCTCCACCTCACTGGTGGCTCTATGTGTGGATATGAATTATTCATAAAATGGCAATGGCACTCTGAGCAGCGACAAGAACAAGAGCAAGTCGTGACGATGCCATTGGAATGTTTGTGGTTTCCAAAAAAAAAGGGGGAAATACACTTTGTTGTTGCCGTTTTTTGGCTTCTAATGCCCTTTTTTTGGAATGTAATATAAATAAATATATATAAAAGACATATTTTTATTCAAAATACTGAGTTAGTGTTTAAAAAAATTATACAATTTTATATTAGCGAAGACATTTGAAATACTATACATATTATTTTTAGGCTTTTAAAAATCTATCATTATTCACCGAAAATTTTTAAAATAAATTTTCTAAAATACAAGAGTATTAAGAATACACCTTCCTTTTTTCAACCTTTTTCTTGATTTCTGCCGTCGCGACAAGTGCACAACACGGGGCAACAACAATGAGCCGCCATTTGAGATGCCTTCCACATAACACACACTCCCACACACCGACCCATATGCATATATGCTGGAATATGTGTGTCTGTGTGGGAAAACTATGCGACATAAAATGTTACGAGGATGGTGGAAAAAGGCGAAATTGTCGAGTCACCGAGATGGCCGAGGCCTCTTTGAGGCAGGTTAACCCCAGGCAGGCACCTTTAACATTAACCCCCATTTGCCAGAGTGAAATTAAGCGGAGTTCTTGCCACAAGCCAGCTGATATTCCACAATCAGATTGAATTGCAGACCAACGAGATGCATGTAAGAACTTTGGAGCCCGACTTAATCTCCTCCAAAACAAATTTCACTTAAGTTCGCCGGCTAATTAGTAAAATGGAAAAGGTTATTATGCCGATTGCAAAACTTCTGCCCTTATACTTTGCTTAAATCAAGTGCTGGAAAACGTATGAAAAGGGAAAACTTACCTGACGTTTCGGAGAAATTTTCGCCATCGACAACAGATGAGAAATGGGAAAATTTGCAACAAGGACTGCGTAGCCGACAACAACACAATCATAGTCATCATCAGCATTAGCGAGAGTTTTCCTCCATTCCGGAAACCCCCTCAAGGCTTAACCCCCTTATCCACTTGGATCTGCATGCATAACAACAGCGACAAAATCCATAATGTTTGCGCAATCGAATGATGCTAAAAAAAATTAATCGAACCACGAGAAGGCAAGGAAAAAACTTGCCAACAGAAAAGCAAAAAAAAAAAATGAGTTGCGTATGCTCTCTCTATATTTGCATATAAATTTGCATATGTCTGTGAACAGTGGTTCAAAAAAGTAAAGCGCTTTTTTGAACATATTTTATTTGAAAAAAAGCAAATAATATATTTCTACCCATAAGATAAAATGTGAATTTTATAAAGAGGATTAAAAATGAAGTGATATATAAATATATATATGATAAAATAATAAATTTTCCGAATTATTATAAATATACATATACAAAAATTATTTATTCCAAAATATTTTCGTGACTGTTTTATAAATTCCTTACTGCAAGATACATTCTTGAGATAGTGTGGCAACCTACTATGTTTTTGTGGGTAAGCATGGCAAATGTTCGCGACTTGACTAGGGCTTATTCAAATGGTCTGAAGAGTGCTTGGGCCAGATAACAGAGGAAATAGAGGGAAGGTAAACTACAAAGCTGGCAAAATCACACTGAAGGTTGAATTTAAACTTAGAGAGGCTACATGGTAATTAGTTCAGTACTTGAACATACTTTTTTTCAAAACTGTGGCACAGTTTTCGTTTTATTGTGGTTAGCAGAAACTTTTAAAGCCAAGTTTCTCCCTCCTTAAGAGCCCAAAAATTTCTGCTAACATAACACTCAGGCACGCCCACTTTCTGCCTAGGCACACTTCATTTGCGCGGTAATAGTTATTTGCGGACAGTAAAAACCAAAAGAACATAAAACAATTATAGTCCCGGCGCTGCATCGCATAAAAAGGAGCGGGCCAAAAACCTTTGACAAATTTTTGTCGCTGCCGCGTGGCAGAGCTCTGCACTTAAGGACCCACACAGCAGCACAGTAAAAGCTCGCTAATTAGTATTATTTTTACCAAAAAAACACTACACAAAAGAAATATTTTTAACCTATATCACACGGATATTAAAGAGTTTTTATATTACAAAAATATTTTATAAGCATTGTGATCAAAATAAAATAAGATGCCTTCTAAAGTGCATGAAGATCAGAAGAAGATATTAAAGTATATACAATTTCTCTATTTAAATTGATGAAATTTGGGTATATTTTTTAATAATAACTTTTTACCCGACCTCTTAAATTACTAAATAATGTTGTATCGTAATTTTCCGTAACTCTTCTGGCTCGACTACTGTACTGTTTGAAGCCTTTTGTCGCGGGCAAACAACAAACTGACTTGCTAATGAAAAGTTTATTGCCCCGGGGCTATATGTACTTAGATCCCCAGCCAGGGTCCGTCATGGACTGTCATCTGCCGTCGAGGTCTGTCCTGGTTGGGGAATGCCCCTGCATATTCATACCCTGGAACAGCCACTGTCGTCGTCTGTTTAGTGCTAATATTATTTACACCAACGGAGACCGAGTGGGAGGCAAATGACAAAGCGTCATAGACGCATAAGCACTTTATGTGAATGACGCCCCCTGGCATAAACTGGAATTATAAGGCACACACACTCAGGATGGAGGCTGGAAACAAAGAAAACTTGCCGGGAGCAGGCCGCAAAAGTATGCAACAACACTCAGAGTAACTATGTTTTAAAGGCAGGCCAAACAACAGTCGCTGGCAGCATCAAATGAGCATTAGAAATGGCCCAAAGCCTGCCAAAAAGGAACCAAAGGACGTATTCAAGGATTGCGGAGTGCATAAAAGCGTCTGCTTGTGTGTTTTCTTTGAACTGCCTGTGCTGGCTTTCCCATATTCAACGACGTGTTTGCCCAATAAACCTTGAAAAGACATTAGACATTTTTCAATTATGCAAAGGGAATGAAGAAAGCGTTATATCTTTAATGGGAGAAACACTGAGGGGTGAAAGAATGAGCTTTGAAAATCTTTAAAAAAAAGTTCTTTAGTAAAAATTACTTTTATTTTTTAAACAACGTATATTAGAAAAAAAATGAATAATCTTTGCTATTTATTTAATATAAGAAAAGATATGCACAGATAATATTTAATCGAGCTGAAGCCATATTGGTAATGAAATCAGGGTGACTTAATAACTTGTATATTATATATTATCACCAGTTCAATAAGCTCACATTTCGGAACCTTATCTTTTTAACATAATCCTATAATCTAGCAAAGATCTCCCTTAATATATTTCCTCCCCAAATTTGCTTTTCCGAGGCAACCATATAACCTTTCGGCCCATAAATCGCTCATCTCTGGCGAAAACACACCAGCATTAACCCAGGTTTGCTGCCCTGTTCAGGTATTTTACGAGCTTTATATCGATAAACAATAAAACCACCCATCGCACCAATTCACACACATGTGCCAAGCAAATCCCTTAGCCCCCCCTGCTGCACCTCCAGACACGCCACTGCTTTTATAAATTTTTATTTTAATTTTATTTATTTTGTTCGGCACGGCTTTTATGTATTTATGGGGCAGCAGGCAAATGCAAATTGAAAAGAAACATGAGCAGCGACACGTAGATGCCTCAGCTAAAATGATTACGGGCATTCGTGTTTCCATCTCTTTTTTTATTTTTTATAATGCAATAAATAATTTTATTATGTGCCGAGACCAATAAACACATTTGAGGCGAACAAATAATCGAAATCATGCAGATGCAAGGCGGTCGTGCCGAGATCCGCACATAAATCAAGGATATGCAAAGGATGTCCTTACGCGAACTTCCATCTCCTCCGTATTTCCTATTTTATTACTCCAATAGCAAATCTCTCTGCAGTACTTCCCATACTCTAAGATTTGGTTAAAGTAAATATTATGTAAATACAATCCAGCATGGTTGTTTAACTAATTCAATTGTTGGTAATTCCGTAAAAGTTGTATTTTATTATTATCAAATATATATTCAAAATCATTGAGTTTCCTGTCTGAAATTCCGGTAGAGGGCATTTGAAATTCGCTGTCACTCCTTATTACGCACTCAATCTTTTCGCCTCACATTGACATTAGAAAATGAGTTTTGCAATACTTTAGCAATTTTCACAGGCCTTCAAATGCAGACGATACAGACGCTACGTATGTGGATGGTGGGTGGTGGGGAGGCTACTTAGCCACGCCCCCCTTACATGCTTTACGCCCACATGCCAGGCCGTAAAGCTGGAAAATCCACAAAACCCTGTTAGCTTAAGCTCATTGGGTAACTGGGAAAATGGAATGGGCAATACAGGGATACGGAATGTGGGGCAACTTAACCGAGGACGGGTACGAAATTCCCTCTTACGGCAGTACAAATGATATGCGTATTTAAATGGAATGGCAGTAGCTTTTCCGACAAAGATAAAGGGGAACACACGAAAACGTCGAAAGAAGTCAAAGTCAAAGTGGTTAGGTGATTTCAAAGGAAAAGGTTTGGAGAAGACAAGAAAATGGCGGCAACGAGGATTATCAAACCAATAAAATGATTTTGGCTCTATTTACTTACACTTGTAATCGTTTTTTGTCAGAAAGACTCAGAAATACTATTGCAATATTTAAGTTAAGGTGTTGGAAAAATAAAAAAATATATATATGGCCATAAATTTGGAACCAATATTTAAACGATTATTATAACTACAAAAAAAAAACCTTTCAGATGACAATTTTTATTAAATATAACATCATAAAACCAGTATATATTCGAGATAAGCAAACATTCAGCCAAGCTTTTATGAGAACTTGTTACAGTCTGAATGAGCAGTCGTTTGCCCTCAGGAGTTTGAGGTCTGCCTCGTATTTTACCATAAGCCTCGACATGAGTAACTCTTGAATTTCTTTTCGGGGCCAGCCGGGCTTCTAAAACACCCCATCGCCCATCTCCAACCCAAAATGGTAGACACTTTTTGGTCATAAAACATAAATCTGCAACACTACAACAGCAGCAACCAAAAAACAAAAATGCCGAAAAAACATCAACAGAGTGCAGTAAAAGTTCAAGAGCTCAAAACGGGCTGGAAATATATCTTTGTACGTATATCTGGGGGCCCGCCCATTCCATCGCTAGTATAATGATGCCAAGTTATGTTTCCATGTGTTCTGTTTTGTTTGCTTCTGTTTGCTTGCTGCACAATTTTTTCTCGTTCAATGTTTGCTAACTTCGGCCGATAGTCATAAATTCTGGGGCAACGAGAAATGGTTCTAAGTACGAATTGGAAGCAAGAGTATTTTCGTTTTGAACACATTTTTATTGAAACAAGAAGTTAAGCAGAATTTTAAAATAATAAACTGTTTGCCTTTTAAAATACTTATGAACACATAAATATGATTTAATCTGTTCAGTGCAAACATGCTGAAATTAGTTTACCATGTCTTTTGAATGGTCATAAGAGGGTGTAAATTTATTTTTGCTTTTTACAACAATTTTAGTTAATTTTTTAAAGGTTTAATATATGAAAAAATATATGTGCGTTATTCGTATTTACAAATTAGGGTACTGAGCCTTCGATTATATTGGTTAAATAGTTTTGCCATCCTCGGCCAGCTGCAAGTTCAGTTACCCGAATTCAGTTGGCTCTTGGCGAGTGGGCCATAAAACATAAGCCGGCGCAGAAGACGCGAAAAAGATGAGAACTCCACTAATAATTTTGGGCGTTCTTTCTAGTTTTTCTTTATATTTCGTTTTCCACCCATAGGCCACGCCCACCCAATTTTATCGTTCGCCGTGGCATAAACTAAAAATTGAAAAAATTGTGGCCCCCGCAAAACAGCAAACGAGAAATAAAACGAAAGGCGGCGGGTGGCCGTGGAAAAGTCCGGGTAACTGCCAAGAGATTTTTGCCGCCGTAATGATTATTCTGGTGGCTTTAGTTGCTCTTTTTGGGCTTTCGTTGTTGCTGTGGCTCGGACGTCGCCACAACAGCCGCAAAAGCCGCAGACAAACGTGAGGAGGGGGTGCCCGGCTATCATGCATTTTTGGTTTATAAATTCAGTTTTGGTCTGCAAGCGTTCGCCGGAAAATGCGAGAATTCCGGCCAACCAGACCGAAGGAAATGGAGAACGCACATATTTTCCCGTCCCCCCCTATTTTTTTCTCGCACAAAAATTCAATCTTAAGTTGATGATAGAAAATTTGTTTTTATTCAGTTTCACAATTTGTTTGGCCCATTAAAATGTATTGGCCAAAAATGTTGTTTTGGCTGCTGTTTGCCTTCTCTCTTTTACCCTCTCTGTGTGTCTCTGTCCGCCAATTTTAATTGGCCTTGTCTACTTTGTTGTGTACATTCAAAATGTTTACGTTAAATTAAATAATTAATTTGCAAAAGTCAAACAAGTGGTTTGCTTGTATTTGCCATGAACTTTACTTTGTGAATTTCAGTTAATTGGTTGGGGCTTCAGCTGCTTTGATTTTAAATTGACCAAGCGTCAGGTTGATGTGAATGTACTTACTCTTTCAATAATTAGGTGTCGAGAGCATTGCCTTTCAAAATTAAATAGATTTGTTAAAGCTTAAGACGGACTTATACAAAACCAAAACACCTCCTAGCGAGGTAAAAAACTTTTGTGACATAAGTATATTATTCTACATTTTTCTCATTCGGAACGCCGCATTGCAATATGCACATCTAGCCAATTAGCATTACAAATTTGATAAATCATAGAATCAATTCATTGAATCGAATCAATTAATCGCTTAATTAAATACAATCAATAAATTAAATCATTTAATAGAATCATTTAACCGAATCATTGAAACGAATCATAGAGTCGAATAATAGAATCGAATCATTGAGTCGTATAATAGATTCGAATCATAGAATCGAATCATAGAATCGAATCATAGAGTCGAACCATAGAGTCGAATCATAGAGTCGAATCATAGAGTCGAATCAAAGAATCGAATCATAGAGTCGAATCATAGAGTCGAATCATAGGTACGAATCATTGAGTCGAATCAAAGAGTCGAATCCTAGAATCGAATCATAGAGTCGAATCATAGAGTCGAATCATACAGTCGAATCATAGAGTCGAATCATAGAGTCGAATCATGGAGTCGAATAATAGATTCGAAACATAGAATCGAATCATAGAGTCGAACTATAGAGTCAAATCTTAGAGTCGAATCATAGGTACGAATCATAGAACCGAATCATAGAGTCGAATCATAGAACCGAGTCATAGAGTCAAATAATAGATTCGAATCATAGAATCGAATCATAGAGTCGAACTATAGAGTCGAATCTTAGAGTCGAATCATAGGTACGAATCATGGAACCGAATCATAGAGTCGAATCATAGAACCGAATCATAGAGTCGAATCATAGAGTCGAATCATAGAGTCGAATCATAGAATCGAATCATGGAGTCTAGTCATAGAGTCGAATAATAGATTCGAATCATAGAATCGAATCATAGAATCGAATCATAGAGTCGAACCATAGAGTCAAATCATAAAGTCGAATCATAGGTACGAATCATAGAGTCGAATCAAAGAGTCGAATCATAGAACCGAATCATCGAGTCGAATCATAGAACCGAATCATAGAGTCGAATCATGGAGTAAAATCATACAGTCGAATCATAGAGCCGAATCAAAGAATCGAATCATAGAGTCGAATTAAAGAATCGATTCATAGATTCGAATCATTGAATACTAGATTCGTCGGAAAGTCTGTAACAAGTAGAAGGAAGCGTTTCCGAACCTATAAAGTTTGATCGGGCAGTAGGTTCTTGAGCTGAGCTTGAGTGCCACGCCCACTGTGACGCCCACAAACGCCCATAACGCTAAAACCCTTCTAGCACCCACATTTTTGAATATTTTTGATAAATTTATATGAGATTTAGCTTTGATTATCAATGTCCAACTACGTGTCAAAAATTGTTTAATTCAGGCCATTCATTGTTCAGTTATGCCTCGCACTCCCTGAGTAACGGGTATCTCATAGTCAATGGCATCGACTTAAGCGATCTCCCTTGATTTTTAGTGACCTATAATACATATTTAAATTGAGTGGTTTTAAGCCCACTCGTGATGTGAAAAAGGATTCCTACTCCTACTCCACGTCATAAACTTCATCGTACTTTTTCTCATTTATACTTACTCCATTTTTTCCCGATTCCGCACAGAATGCAAAGAAAATTCTGCTCACGCCGTTCAATTATGGCGCTAATATGCACTTGACAATGTAATGACATTTATTGAGCGGCATTGGCATTCGCTCCATGGCTGTCAGGGGGTGGAAAATAGCGAACGAGAATCCTTGGCGGACTGATTGAAAGTGTCAGAGTCGGGAATTCGGATTCAGCAGCCAGACATTTGTCGCAATGTGAAAGAATTCCTCGCATGGCGCCCTCCGGGCTTGAATAGCGTTAATTTCATGTTGCTGACAAGGCTTATTGACAGGAAATCGCTGGCTGCGGTGGTTGAGTTGGTGGGTTGGGTGGTTTTTGCCCGATTTTGGTTGCTTCTGGCCCAATCCGGTAATATTTGCCAACGAGCCACAAAAGCGCGACATTTATTAATCAAGCTGCGGAAGATTGCACCGCCTCGGGGCGATTCTAATCAAACCATTTCCACATTTTCGTGCTGTTTTCCGCATCCCATGCAGCGAATGCAATTAAAATCAGTCCTTTGAGTTCTCTGAGCAAAGTTATTATTTATCCGTATGAGTGCAAAGAGTCTTACTTCAGCTAAGCATCAAATTAAAAACCAACACGCCTAATCCTTTGATATTTTGATAAGGAAATACAAATCCAGAGCAGTTTCTTGTTTAGTTTAAATAGTTCCATGAGTAGAAAATGTAACGCATATATTTTGATCAAGGCTTTAAATAAGATTCGTAAAGTTATGAAAATATATTTCCATCTTACTCAGCAAATACTCTATATTTCGTTCATAATTTAGGTACTTACAGATACGAATAGAATTCATTCGTACTAAAACAACTTAATAATGATCATTTCCAAAAATCATATATATATTTGTTATATTTCGAAATTATTTGTGCATGTACATATGTGCCAACAAATACTTTCACAGGAATATTAGAGTGACACAAACCCCGTTGGCCAACAAATATTTACTTACATCGAACAACGAATGCAACAGCGGCATCGATGCTCTGAAAACCTTTTAGAATTGTATTTTGAATTTTGAACTGTGACTGCAACAGTAGCCCAGAGCCATATAAACCGTCCCTATTTTGTATATACAGTCAAAATAAAATTTGGTAATGATTTAGCATTAAATCATGCATTAAAATTCATAAAATAATACAACGTATAGATCTGATTATAGGTAGTGAAATACTAAATACTAAATAAACACTAATAATTCATATATTATTTGGATGTTTCAATTGTAAAGGCGTGCTATAAAATAAATCACCTATATTCAAATAATGCGTAATTTGAGTTTTGATCGTTGAATAGATAGGAACATTCATTCTATGAAAGTGCACTTAACTAGTTTGAGTTCTGATCGTTTTATAGATAGCTACTTTCATTCTACATATTCATATATACATATTTTAAATTACTTCAAAGATTACCAAATGTGTGGAATTATTTTCCAAGTGTTTGCCCAATGTATTTGCTTGTTTTCACGAGAGTTTCCGCGTGGGCGAGGCGCGATAAGTGAAATCAGCGGCGCTTCCAGCGACAAGCAAAACACGAACTACAAATTGTTTAACACAAATCGCCCAGCCATTGTCCCATTGTGTTTGGCCTGTTTGGGCCTGTTTAGGTTGTATTAGGTGTTGGCCGGCCCAAATGTGCAAGTGTCGGCCTGATAACAAACTGGAACATTTCGGTGACAAGGGCGAGGGAAAATGCGTAGCGACAGGTGCGCCAGTTGGTTAAATTACGATAAGGAAGGTGGTAGTCTGGTGGGGGGATGGGGATTTGTGGTCTATTGCATAACTTTGACATTGAACGGTGACCGAGGTGTAAGCAAAAGCTAATACAGGATTTCATGCAAGGCAATTGGCTTATGGTCTTGTAAATTATTAAGTAGGGGTTACAAAACTTGCCCTCCCTCGAGCAATTTACAACTTTGGTAATCTGTCAAAGGAGTCAGTTTCGCCATGAACCGTATACCTAATCTTCTATTAAAATTTTAATCCAATCCGGGTTGGGCAAAATTAATTACGTATATAAAACGCTTGAGAAATTTTTAAGCCAACTTAACTTAAGACATGAATTCACACTTCATTACACAGCCAAGGCTATATCTTGTGCTGGCAGAGCTCAGGATTGGAGTGGTTGGCTCGGAAAATGTGAAAATCCATCGGGCAATTGAGTGCTTTTCCTGACTGAAGAACTTATCGCCTGGCAGGGTGTCAGGAGCACCGCTGCCCACAGTATACCCACCGCTCCTCGATCTCCATTGAATGATGTCTGCGTGTCACACTTTTGCCCAAAGTGCAATTACCTATTTGTGTCACGTGCAATTTCCAAGGAGTGTTGATCTGAGCGGGGGGCGTGGCCGGGCAAGGCAACCCGTTCATGGGTATGCACATAAATAGTGAGTGCATCAAAGGCAGAGCGGTATTGCATGGCTGCTGCTGATTAGGGTACTGAAGCAGTTTGGCTGCGATTCGAGGCGGTAGCTACCACGGCAACAGCAATTGCCACTGCAGCAGCAGCAGCAACAACATCCCACATCAGCAGCATTGTCAAAACATCAGGCGGAGTCAAGCAAACACACCGAAAAAAAAGAGTTCTAGAAGTCAAATTAAAATAGACCAGCTATTACTGAAAACTTATAAATCTTGGTAAATTTATTTTATTTGTAATTTAAGAAGATAGGTAGGATTAGGTCCTTTATTATGTCTAGGAAAAAGTAACACCCCAATAATTTATACAATATAATAATGGGCATTTCATGGCTAAATTTACCATAGTTATCTTGAAAGAAATCCAACAAAGATCCTTAGGTAGGATCTCGATAATAAAGCTACTGGCATAACAAAACAGGAGAGAACGCTTTAGTCGACGGCCTCGACTATCAGATACCCGTTACTTACTTAAGGAGAGTGTGAGAGAGATGGAGATAAGCACGCAGCAAAGCGACTGTTCCTAAGAACAGTCGGCAAAAGCCGCAACAGAGACACCTAGCGTCGATTCTTTCATTTGCTTATAACTTTTAATGAATGGTAAGATTATAGTAAGAAGTAATATTTCATTAAATACACTTGTATAAAATAAATTATTTACACCCACATCCGATTTCTTAGATGGTTTCTTAATACATTTTAGAAAACATTCATTTCTCTAAAAACAATGCTTTTGGGCCAACTAAATATTTACACTTGTGCAAATCAAACACCAGTAAAACCGTCGAAAATAAAAACCGGAACTGTAGTTGGAGTATTGGCCTTGTTATTTCTTTCAGTGCAGGGGTAGGCAGGCCATTCTGTCACTTTCCCTCCTCCTTTGGCCGCAGTGATGTGCCAATTGTGCGGCCACCAAATGCCAGTCCTTCTTGCTGCTTCCTCTGGTCCTCCTTACTGCTTCCTCTGCACCTTCCACTACCCCTTCCACTACCCCTTCCTCGACCCCTTCCTTAACCCCTTCCACTACCCCTTCCTCTACTCCTTCCTCGTTCCCTGTCAGCAGCAGCACCTACCACTCACCCCCGCCATTCCCCATTTTCACCCATTTCGTGGCTTAAATCACGTTAAGATTTCCAGCGCTACGACTTGGCATGTTTGCTCTTCCTTTCCATCCACATTGCACATTGCATCTGCAAAATGCAAACATCTCTCTGACTACAAATGTTCTCTAGCCCCACCCACTGTGCCGCCCCCTTTCACTTTTGAGGGGCGTGTCGTCAGGCGAATGTGACAATGATTTCAGCTTCTGCTCCAAATGTCGGTTTGTTGTGGCAAGATAAGGCAGGATAATCAGAACAACAAGATGGGTGTGGGAAGAGGTTATTTATAATTATGAATCCATTATAAACTAATAATCTATAAAGAAGGTATCAAGCAATGTGATACCATTTTAATTAAGAGTTAATTAAGTTTAGATTATTGTTTGTCTCCTAAAATAATCCTATGTCCTACCAGAAAAGCCATAGATTTCAATCAATTTAAGGTACATTTTGGTATGTGGCACTTATTTCCCTAATCTCTCTAACAAATGGAGTAATATTTTAAAACTAATATTGTCTATGGCCGATCAGTTTTAATATTTGCGGTTTTAGTTCGTTGGTTTTCTGACTGACAGCTTATACGGCGTTTCATATTCAAAGCGCTCACATCCGTTTCAAATCCTATTGCGCCACTCAAGTAAAATCCTGGTCGGTCCTCCACTCAACTGTGCGGATCCTGCCAGGGGCCATTTTCATGTCTGTTATAGCCACACGATTCCTGTCATAAACCACTTGAAACACCAATATCTGCACTCGAACAGTGCAGCCTGCCATCCGAATTGAAAACGTGCGGCCCTCTTATAATAGCCAGATTTCCTTCCGCTTCCACGACAATAATATTTACGGTTTTTCGCCTAAATTCCAATTAAAATTGGATGGCTTTAAGTGCTAGCCTCGACTTTCAGCCGCGACTTATTTTTACCATAGTGTCCAGGCTCGTCAGTGGCACAAAAAAAAAAGAGCGGAAAACAATATTCCAACGATTTGTGTGCCTTTAAAAAATGGATAGGCCACCTTCGCATGTGTTGGCCACTGCCGAGCAATTAGAGTTCTACAGCGGCTGACCGCTGGAAATACAACACAAAAAAATGCACATCAGGAAACAGGGCAGGGAAAAAAGCGAAAAAATTGGGGAAAACAGCATGAATGAAAGGAAAAATGCACAGCAAAGTAGAAAATCGCACAATCAAAGCGAAACTGCTGACCAGCATCGATCTCTGACGACGACGACGAATCGGAATCGAAATCGGAATGGCAATGGCTATGGGAATCGGAATCGGAATGGGCATGGGTACACTGAGAAAAACATGATCAAGGCTTGGAATGTATTATCTAGTTTTAAGTTTTTAATATGTTTTCGTATTATGTGTTTCATATTTTGCTGGTCAAACATTCAATTAGTAATTACTTATATCTAGACTTTAAATTATTTGGGAAATAAAGTTGTAAGGCTTAGGTATTCCTCGTTCTTTAACTGGTTAAAAATGGTTCTTATAAAAACCTTAACTGGATTAAGGTTTAACTTAATTATAAATTTATAAAAAATATTTTATATATCACTGGAAATAATATAAAACTATCTCTAACTATGCAGTGTACTAAAAAGGGCTACTGACCACGTAATTCATCAGATAACTTTCTTCAAATAATTTTGTTGCATACTTTTTGACACCTAAACAGGTAATCTCGGAATTCTAAACATTTTCTTTTTCCTTTTAAAATATATTTAGCGCTTTTGTTTGCGTGCATAGGAATGGAAACCGATTTGGAAGTGCTGTGGGCCATTAAAGTGTGGATACTGTCGCCATCGGGAGATGGAAAACGGGGAATTCGAAAAGGAGAAAGGAGCTATCGGGTGAAGCCCGCAGCCGCAGAGTCACCGACATGGTAAAAATTCATGTTTGCCAATGTGTCCTTCCAATAGTTCGATGAGTGTGTGTGGGTAAAGTGGGTGTGGGTGGTGTCCTTCTAACTCGGTGGTGCGTTGTCCTATTTACGTTGTCGTACTTCATGCATTTCAATCACCAAACACAACACAATTTAAATATGCTGATTGGGTGGCTGAAATTTCGGTTGGTCGTCAAGCTGGCCAGCCTCGCCAGGGACATTGTTTTAGCCCCCCTTCGCTTGGGCTGGGGTCATCTTTAATTGGCTTTGACCATCGCCTGTTTTGTTGCACTACCATCCGACCCCCTTTGCTGCTGTTCCGGCGGTTGACATAAATTTTGTTTATTGACGATCTGCATCGAACAACCACACGCTGCATTGCTTAGCTAAAAATAATTTAATTAATTTTTGTTTGCGCTTTTTAGTTTCAACTTTTCGTGCGCACTGTTGACATGCGAAATGGCTTTTTTATAATTGGTTTTTATTTCGCAACGGTGACCGGGATGTTCCCCCTTTGGTTTTGCGGTAAATTGATGCTTGAAATGCGACCGGAAAATACAATTATAAATTGCTTGCTCAAAAAGGCTCGGTATTCCGAGTTGTTATACATATAGTTGTTCGCTGTTTTATAGCATATAATTTAAATTTGATATTTTTTAGAATTATTGTGTAGACTCAATATTTTTTCCTTATTGATTTTGAACTTTTTTTATGTCTTTCCCTTATTGTATAATCGATATAAAAAGTTTTAACTTTTAAAGCTCAAACGGCAACATTTATTAAAATCTGCCTAATGCTTTATTTAGTAACGTTGAAAATAGATGCATCCCTGCATTTCCTTCTAGCTGAGAAAGTTTTACCTTCTGCAACAGCTTCATAAAATAACCATTTAACAAGCTCTCCATTTCAATCAACGCTAGACAAAGAAAATTCTTATTTAAAGTAATAACAGAAATCCCTCAAAGACGAATTCGTTGAACTTTTTCTCCGTTGGTAATAGAGAATGATCCGAGGTTATACCTCTGATTTCCCCCGACAATTGGAGAAAGGGGTTGATTTTTGGTGGACAATTCAGCGGAGGCGTCGCCAAGCTAATCTGCTCGCTGTCAAAAGTCATTGAAACAATTCGAAATGACAACAAATATGGGAAGTCGCACAGAGATACAAGGCAAACACCTACACACATAGAAAGGAAAATCTGTGGGCGGAATGGGGTGGGGATTGGATAAACTTGGGGCGAACGAGAAGCGAAAACTGCTGACAGTTGCATAAACAATAAAGGCAGTCCCCAAAAAGCGAACTCAGCCAGCGAAACGAGCCAACGAATGCGGTCAACATCAAAAGAATGGATACAACAAGAAAAAAAAAGGAAATAAAGAAAGGGGTAGAAAGGCGGAAGAAAGGGGTCGGCGAAAAGAAAGCGAAACGAAACTGGAACTGGAAACTGCCAATGCAACACACATGCAACGTGTGGCAATTGTGGGAGTGGCGTCCATAACACCCGCCCATCCACAAATTTCCACCCACCTCATCCTAACCCACTCGCATCCCAACCGATCCCATCCCATCCCATCTCCATGATGACTAGAACAACAATGTGACATTTTTTCCGCTTTGACGACAATTTCCCTCGCGGCACAAACGGCAGCAGCCAAAGCAACAGTAGCTACTAGCAGCTAGTGCAACACCATTGCCATCGCCACTGCCGAAACTAAAGCTATATGGCAATGGCAACTTAACGATACAACGGATGTGGAACGTCCAGAGAACAAGAGGGGAATTGCTGATCAGAGAATCGAAGTTTTACATACCCTTCTGGACATTTTAATACTAATATTTACTATATAATGTACAACATACTAAGCTTACTGATCTAGTAGATTAGATTAGATTATATCTTATAGATTAGAACAGTCGCGGATCCAGAATTTGGTTGTTATTCGAAATTCGGGAAAATTAGCTCTTCTGAAAAAGGATGTTTTAAAAATTCGACGAAGATCAATTATAGGATTCCTTTTTATAAGAAAGAGAAAGCTTGAGTGGGATTTAATAATTTAAAAAATATATTCAAATATAATCTATAAAAATGTTTAAAATCCTTAACTTTTTTAGTGATTCCCATTAATTTTATAAGAAAGAGAAAGCTTGAGTGGGATTTTATAATTTGCAAAATATTTTCAAATATAATCTATAAAAAGTTTAAAAATCCTAAACCTTTTTAGTGATTCCCAGTAATTATGGGCATTCCCTTCCTAAATTACAGCCTTGTACAAATTTATAATATGCATCCGAATTTCAGATTTATATTTCATATTGTAGATACAAACAGAATTTAAAGATGTTAATTTTTAATATTTCAGTTTTTTTTAAACATTTTATGCAAAAAATCGTTTTCATAGTTAGAATACCCCTTCGAAAGAGCACGGCCACTGAAGGTCCAGAGATGTAAAGGATGTATATCCACATCGCAGTGTCGCCGGGCAAGAAGGATGTGCAAGGAGCACTCTTCATTTCAGCATTCCCGCCTTCCTTTGCCCGTGGATCACAAAAGCACGAAATTGATTGTGTAAATAAGAAAACGAAAATGTCGTTAGTTTACGTTTTCCGCTGACAAGCTTTTGAAACTGGCCAGAACAGAGAACCCAGAACCCAGAACTCAGAACCTACGAGTCGGGAAAGGGGGAAAAACGTACTGGGAATGCAGAAGCAAATAAAATCGAGATGATGCAGAGAGCAAATGGCATTGAGATAGACAAAGAGTGCGACGAAATTAAAAATGGAATTTACTCGTTAGTCACATTTGCAGTTTATTGCCAACTGACTTTGATGCGAGGCATTATCGGTGAAAAATTGATAGCTGCCGCTTCAAAGGAATCCCAGCGATTGCAAACGAATAGAGTGAAAAATCGCACAAAAGCACTTTGGCCCTGGCAGACAGAGTCTATCAATAAGTCAAAAATGTGCATAATCTGAGATGCATTTGTGAAGCGAAAGCATGAGAATAGCACTGGATGTTATTTTGCTGAGAGGGTTAAAGAAATTTAAGATGCAACAAAGAAAAATAATTCAGACAAAACATGGAAAACGAAAAAGAAGAATATGATGTCAAGTTGTTGAAATAATAATGAAAAAATAAAACTCAATCAATCAACCAATCGTCAATCGTCTTTAAACCATTTAAAGCTAAGACTTGCAAAGTCAAACCAAATTGTATCAGCCAATAAATTTGTAAACTAAACTTTTTGGCTATCCTCTTGAGCATCTCTATTCATTCTTAACAGTTTATCAAAGACTGACCATCGACCTTGGCCACAACTTAAAAGAGCAATGTAAATGGTTGAAGAAACTTTATGAAAAAACTTGCTGAGTGGGAGATAGAAAATTTAACTCTGAGAAAGTGGTCGGTGGGAAAAGGACCGGAAACAAGGGGAAGTGGCAGGCAAATAATTTAACTATCCTTGCGGTGTGTTCTGCTAGACCAGGCGACTATCTTTGAATCCATTTTGAACCGGCTATCGGTCAGTTGGCTTTTCAATCGCCTTCCTGACTCCCTCCATAATGTGGCGGTGAACCTTGTTGGAATTCCATAAGAATGTTTCCGGTGCCAAGGCTACTGCTTACACTTAAAAGAAAAAGGTTAACTTATGTGACATTTATGAACGTGATCAAGTAGCTGACACTGATATCTGGGGTGCAATACAAATCATTTTGGTCTAAAAAATTGTTTTTAAAACACATTTTAGGTGTCTTAAAGTATTCAGGTAAAAAAGACTAGTCGTATATCTGAATAAATTTATTGTGTTTCTAACTTTAAATTATTTTGTTGCATACTTTCAGACTCTTAAAAGTGATCTTAAGACCCTAGTGATTTCAGTTGCACCCTTCAGGAGTTTTATATTATGAAAACATGATGAAGTTTCTATGCCCTTTTTGGGTATTTATATTTAAAAAAATTTTTAATGATCCGTAACTAGTTTTAAAATCGTTAAAAATTCCAAACATCATGGTTAATATTCTAATAATGTAAAAGTATTGCATATAACCTATATTTGGCATTTAAAAAAGTTTATTGCAACCTATATAAAATGGGCGTATAATAGCTCATGACTTTTGACTAAGAACATTTTAATGATATGAATTCAATAATGGTAAATTTTTCTATATGCACCACCCTCTTAACGTTCGATTCCTTTTGGCGCCACCAATTTCTGGCACCCGTTCAAAGTTGCCTTTCCAGCTCTTCCCCCCGGAGTTTCCACACCCCCGAAGCCCTCGACTGAGGCAACTTATGCCCGCCGCCGCCTTCCAAATTGAATGAAAGCACATTTTGATTGAAAAGGAAATTTACGGTGAACTTATATAGACACAAACGGGAACCACACCAGTTCGCAGGACCTGGGGCATCTCCTGCATGGCTGCTTTAACAGCCAATGTAGCGTTGGCCGTCGCCGCTCCCGGCGGATTTATCAGTCAATGTTGGAAAATTAGTTAACGGGTTTGCCGGAAACTTTTCTTTTTTGCACGCCAACTTGGCCCACAAGTTCGTTTCGCCCACCAAAATATTTAAGGCTCAATGTCCACAAATAGAGGGTAAATGTGGGCAGGGATTTCTTTGGTTTCGTAGTAAAATGGAAACCACAAGCGTTTGAAGTTGATGCCTGAAATTAATTTAAGGTTGGGGAATGGGGAAAGTTTGATAATTAACCTTTAAGGGAAACTGATTTGAGCCAATCGTTGGGTTCAATAGCTTAGCAACACAACTTTTAAGGTCTATGATCTAAGAACTTTATTTCACATAGATATATATTAGGTATTTTGCGATTATGGAATACATAGTGCGTTTAAACTAAATCTACTATATAGACACAAGTTATTTTATAAGGTCGCTACATTAAGTGTTATAACAATGCGTATAAGAATAGTTTCATTTGGTTACAATTATTTCTGCTCGCTGTGCATTATATTTTCAACCAATTTTCTGTGCCCTCTGTGCCCTGAAACCTTCGCCTATAAAATATAAAATGAAAGTGATAATCATGGTTCGTAATTGGTCTATATTTTCATTGGTTTTTCTTTCTCTCTTTTGGCTAATTTTATTGTTGGTAATTTGTATTTTAGGTACTTCTTGACATGACACATAAAATGTATATTAAATATATTTTCTTTGATTAATTGATACCGTACAAAGCACATTTATTGAAATATTTGTTATCATTAGACGACGGATGTAATACGAAATCGATTTCCTAAAGTACGATTTCCGCCCACATTTAAATGGTTACAAATTTGTCATAATTGGATCAAAACATAACCAAATTTTAATTTTGTTTGTGATTTAAAAAACCAGTTCACATAAAATCCGACGTCAATTGATCCAATTTGAAACTATTTGGTGATCTAAGTGTGACACTCTATTTCGACTCTTTATCCTGCTTAAAACGTATCCCTGCAAGTTCCCTTATTCCAGTATTTTTTTAATATATCACCAAAAGTCTTGGTTTATATTAAAACGTTGTCACTACGTGTACTGCCGTCCACAGTGTTACATGATATATTTATACAGCCGTATTTACAATAATAATAGTAAATTTGTAATTTTGCTAAATACAGCTGTACCAATTATCTGATGTTATATCAGTATGCGAAATATTCTAAGCTATTTGTTTATAAAATATTTGTAATTTAGGATAAGGGTGTGCACTTTTTGCAAATCATATTTTTTACTATAATTAAACAATTCAAACAAAAATGTGAGAAAAGTCAGTAAGAGCTTACTCGACGGAGCTCCAAATATTTTTGTAAAATCAAAGCTTAATCAAATTGACGTTATTGTAAAAAATTATTAGCCATTAGTAACGGAAAACAAGTTACAGACTGTTAAAATAAATAATAAATGTTAGTTATGTTAATGTAAGTCTACAAAGGGTTTGAGCATTTGCTCCATCCGTAACTCTACAAAAATTGTGCTTTTCAACCCACGCAAAACCCTCACCCAAGACAACCACCGCCGCTGTCTTTACTTAGACACAAACCAAAAGCAGCCGGCAATTGTTGTTGTAGCTAGTTCTTGCTGCTTGTAGATTTTACTGTGGCCAAATTGTTTGCCGGTTCTTGCAGTGCAACCCACTGTGCCGTTGCATTTTTGGCGCGGAAAATTTCCTCAAAGAATATTTTTTCTTCGGTGCGGACTTCGGGAGAGTTTCCAATGAGAGTGCGACCCAAAATTTCACTGGAGCCTGTAAAATATGTTATATTAATTTAATTAATTATAAAACTTACAAATTAAATAAATAAATTATAAATGAAAATACCATTTGATGAGCTATTCTAAAATACTTATAGTTTTCTAAATCTTAGATGTTGTTGTATATTTATTTACAATTTACAAGGGATATTTCGCAGAAAGTTCTAAAATGTATACTTTGTTCTATTGTTTTATTCCGTTATTTTATTATCAAAAAATTTTAAAGCCATTAAAATTGTAAATTTGAAAATATGGATACCACTTTATATTATAGATTTTTAAAGGCTTTGAAGTGGGTTTTGAATATAATTTTCATGAATACAAATTATCATATAGGTTGTAAACATTTTTTTAGATTTGTAAAAAATTGTGTAAGTCTAAAAAAGTCATTCAACATTGAATGTAGTAATTTAAAAACATACATTATTTAATAAATGGTTTTTAATTGTATGTACCGGTTTAAAAAAACCATAAAGAATGTATATTTTCGAAAAGTACAAATAGTTTTTCACTTACCCAATAAACCATCGTGGACCACGGTGAATTCAAGTACACAATTTTTTAGCGTTTCCTTCGCGACATCGAAAGCCAGGGCTTCATTATAAACGGGGTTCAGAGTGCCCCTTTGAACGCCCGTCTTGCGTTTCTTCATCTTCTTGCCACCGGGACCCAGGAGAGTAACCTTTACGTACGGATCCGAAGAGTTTCGGGCATCGTCCACAATTCGAAGATTTCGGGCCTTGATCAGGACCACCATCAAACGTTCCGCAGATGGCAAATAGGCCAGGGACACCATTATATCTCCCAGATCCACTTTCATATCCTGGGCCGAGGCCGAGCTCAAGGGAGTCCAGAGTTTCACCTGTTCACTCAGATCCAAATTGGCCAGATGTAGCTTGGTTCCACCGATACAAACGTGCCGGGAATAGGCATCAAAGTCGTACAGTAAAATCTCAACGGTTCGTTTGTCAATTACTCCGGCTGTGACTTCGAACACAAACTGCTCATCGAAAACTGGAGAAGATTTTAGAAATAAATTATTAGATTTAATGATTGTTAAATATATTCATTGAAATATTTGCAAAGTATATATTTTAAAGGGGTTAAAAGGACCCTCCGATTGTACTTTATAAATGTTTTATCAGTCTATATTATTGTGTCTATTTTATAAATATTCACCTGGATTCAAGGTTCTCTTGTGAATGCGCGTCTGCCAAAAATTCTTTTTATCCGGTAGTAATCTTACTTTGGCATATGGATCGGCGGTTCCACTAAATTGTCTTGGCTGAAGATTCTGAGCTTCCAGTAGTCGAACATTTAACAAACCACCCACAGGATCGTAGACGATGCTAACATGCAAATTGCCGCGGACTTCATTGAGGGACACTGGATTGATGGTCTTCGGTTGAGAGTGCTGCCAAATAATATACATAAAATGAATTAATAATTTGTAAAATAGGGAACAACTCCTTTCACTTACGCTCCTGTACAAGGTCATGTCAATTTTTGTGTGATCCAATTTGGCATTCATGGAGGAAACCCTGGGACGACTCGGGTGCATGGCCAGGACCACATGTTTATCGGATCTGGCGATGGGTACGGAAGTGGTGGAGCAGTAGGACAGGGTGTTGGACTTCAGGCTACCGGTGGGCGAAGTGGGTGTGGGCGGGGCCGACTCCTCGGTGGTGTTGGACACCTGTTGTTGGATGGCAGCCGTCGAGGTGACCGAAGCGGGTACCCAAAAAGCCGGGTCATTGTCCTCGCTCTTTAAGGATGTGGGACTGAGGTTGCCGGCATTTCCACTGCCGAATTTCCCACGCGGCACCTCGTTTACGTTGTCCACATTATAGCCCGCGGCACCGGCAACCAAAGCCTCCCTGCTGAAGTAAAACCAAAACAATTGGGGACGTTATATACGGTTAGTGCCGCCAAGGGAACTCCAAATTTCGAATTTCAGATGCAAAAAATTTTAAAATATTCTACACAGGTTTTCCATTTTCGGAATGAGAATTGTTTCCTATTATGGTTTTTAGGTGGGAAAAACAGAAGCTTAAATTAAACTGATGTTTTTTTGAACTTGAGATAAAGTGTATGGTGAACCAAAAAAACAATATCATCATACCGGAAAAATTTAATTTCTTTAACACTACGAACTTACTAGAAACATTTCACTTAGTTTTAGTTGAATAGGTGATTAGTATACTTCCTGAAATTTTCTATTAACAAGCAACTTTTAAAACAATAATTTTTCAAAGGGTCAATATGCTGTTTTTTTCAAATTTAATAAGTTTTAAAGGTTGTTTCCAAAATGTTATTTTTTAAACAAAAAATTGCTTAAATATTTTAATTTTTAAAACTGTTTTTGCCTACCTCTGTTGATCCTCATCCTTTTCGTTGGCCGACTCCAGGAGATTCTGTTCAAACCAGTTCAGGCGATATCGTTTAGAGCAGGTGGTGTATAGGGCTGCCCCAACAGCCGAAACCACCAGGAAGGAAACTGAGGCATACACGCCAATCTGGGCCAGTGAAATGTCCTCTTCACGTATAACAATATCCATTTCTCTGGTTGTGAGTGAACCTAAAATATAATAAAAAACATCAACAGGTCAGAGAATGCAACAACCTGACAATGCGGGTCAATTACTCGGCCTGACCCCACATCGACAGCTACCCACCTGCCTAATGACACCCAAACTAGCCATAAAACATTCATTAGCAAGTCAGGACCTCGGGATGTGTGTCTCATAAATAAATCAAAGCTCGAGGCCCCACGTCCGACATTCATCTTCTCGCTGGCTGGCTTTGTGGGTTATTAATTGAGCGGCTTAAGGTGGTGGTGTTTGTGGGGCACCACAAAATCCTGACCCACGGCACGTGCTCCCAGTTACCCACCAGTTCTTGGGGTCCACCAGGAGGATAATGAAGGGGCTGCTGGGGCATTGTCTTTGTTAGACCGCAGCCACACAAAATTGCCATAAAGGCGCCTCGGCCTCGGTTAGTTCGCAATTAGCCGAGCAAACAGCCAGGTGACCCCACCTCATCCCAGGCACCCCTACAAAAATTCTCCAAATTACACCCACACTTAAAACAAAACAAAAAGCAGAGGGTAGGATGTCCGGCATTCAACTTATTTAACCGCTGTGTCCGCAATTTTATAGTTTCACTTTTTCCAAAAGCCAAACACAGTTCTAAATGAAACTGTTTGTGTCTTAATCAAGGAATAAGCTTAAAACGTTAAGCTAGTTTTTCTATTTTGACCAGTATAAATATTTAAAGCTTTCTATGTGTATTATTAATTAAGTCTTAAAGCATACATATTCATTTTAGTAAAGAGCAATTGTGTATTTAAAATTCTGAATATTTTAGCAAAGGTAATCAATTTCACAAAGTTATTTAATTTTTTTCCTGTGCAAAAAGAATGCAGAGAACGCACACAACTGCCATGAACAAGATGAAGTGTTGTCTGTTGAAAAAGCTACAATTTATAACGGACTTGTTAATTAATTAGTATATTTATATTTGAAAACCACCTTTGGATGATTCCTGCTTTTCGTTCTTCGACCCAGAAATTTTACCCCGCCCCACCACAACCCCTTTTTTTCTGGCCAATTTTCTGCAAATTTACTTTTCGCTCATTATTTATTTACAGCCAACTTTTGTTTTTGGGTCTACGCTTTCTTTTATGGCAATTGCATGAGGTGTATATGCGGGTTCAATTCCCTGTTTTTCCTTCTTGCTTTTCGGGTTCCTTGGAAAATCTTGGGGAAATGATTTATGTTCCCTTATGTCCAAATAAGTGAGTTTGGGCCTGGCCTTAATGTGTCTGCTTGGTAAATTTATGAAATTAGTTATAATTTAAACTCCGACAGTTGCGAAGATAAGCCGCTATCGCAGAAGTCAGAGCCGTAAATTAAGTGAAAAGCTCTTGATGTAGACATTTCCAGTGAAATCAATTTGCCAGCCCGTTGATTCCCCGGGAAATATGGCAAAATGCCAGCGAACTGATATCACCTTCCGTTTTTTCCAGCCGCGGCACAAAGTAAATCACACATAACCCAATCAATGTCAAATTGGGCAGATCGCACTGCCGCGCCCGCACATCATCAGTCAGTCATTCAATCATTCGAGGTGTCCTTTTGTGCCTTCATGTCCTGACATTTATGTCCTGGCACTCGCAGGTCGCACAAAATTTTTGTCACGGCACATGTGGCCATGTGGCTTGATGAATTTGATCACCCTTTCTTTAAAATAGGTACTTTTACTTTTAAATTTCGGTTCAAAAACAACACGATTGTTAAAAATGAACAAATATTTTTAGTTAAGTCAACTTTATAGAGCAGGTTTATTATAATTGAATATAAAAGCAATCTGTTGGTTAATATATACTTTTTCCCCTGCAAATGTTACACATAGAAACCTCTTTGATTGACCAAAAATAAAAACTCATCCGATTATTGTGAGTAAACCTATTATATCCTCAGCCCTGCTTAATAGCTTAGGCTAGCTGAGAGTTTTGAAAGGGTATTTTAAAGAATCTTTTTCATGGTTTCGTTCTCCGACTTCCCTTGTTTGCCCACATGCATCATTTCCACATGTGTAGGCCTGTGGGTACAGGGATTTATTGCTCCTGTCATAAATTTCAATACAAAAACCGCGCTTTGGCCCTTTTGGGCCGACTGTCTGGTATTTGGTTGGCTTTGTAAATCATTTTGCGGCTTTTATCGTGCACATTTTCACTTTTCGCTGGAACCCCCAGATAAGACCACACTACTTCCGCCTGCGTTTTCCGTTTGCCTCGCAACAAAGTCAAGGCCAGAGATGCGTCCCTCCCAAAGTCCCAAAGTCCCGCCAATATGTTGACAATGTGCGACTAAAATTAAGTTTATCTAATCGATAAAATCAACCGCATGGTTCATTGCCTGCCTGGGAAAAATGTTGGGTGTGTGTCGGGCCAGCTTAATCGCGTGATTTCCCCCAGATGCCGCTGGCGATTTCATCATCCTCGCTTAAAAAATTAATGGATAAAGATGCCTTTTCATGGTAGCAGCGCCTTTGAATGTCGCAATTATGGCAAATTATGCTCATTAGTCTAATGAAGTGTTTCTGTGACTCGGTTGCCATTCCCTTTCTCGGCCAAATCCACGCCCTGCTGTTCTTTTCAAAGAATGTGGACAATTGCAGTCGTCAGCAAGCCAAACACCCAATTATCCTGTCGCTATGGCAGTTGGTTAAGGTTAGGTCTTTACTTTTTCAAAAAGGCTTTAAAATCAAGGAACACACGTTTTTAAAACCCTTTTTGAAAGCTTTTATTATGAGATAAGTATGAACCTTTCCCATGCCAAAGGGTTTTGATTGGGCGGAAGTCAACTTGACTCACAAAAGCCAGCTTTATTAACTCACTAAACAACTTCCATTAAACTATCATTTTTCTTCGGCTTCCGGAAGCACTTTGCCTTTATCCTTCCTGCCTTCCGTGACCATTGTTGGGCTTATCCTGTCGTCGAGTATTGCGAAAACATTGTCCAAGTGCTGGCTGCACACCTGTGTCCCTGGCAACAGTAATTAGATTACGACATGGGGTCCACGAGGATGCGCGTGTTCTTGTTGTCCTGCATTGTCCTCGACAAAAGAATGACCAGGAAAAAACAGTGGAATTGTACCAAGCACACATTGAAAAGGTGCAACTTTTAATAACCTAACACAAATTGCTAATTTGTATATGTACAAAATGTATATCTCAGGGGGTGCCACTCAAAGCATTACGGTCTTGAAAAAACTTGTAAAAATGACTTTATCTGTCTAAAAGTATGAAAGCGAGCAAAGAACAGCTGTCTTTCTAAATAAATTCATAGTACTTTTAATTTCAAAATATTTTATCGCATACTTCTGGACACCTAGAGCAACATTTAGAAAATATTTAAATACCGTAAACCGTGTGGGTTTACCTATGACCATTGTTCTTCCAGGATTTCCATTTACTTTTATTGATTTTGTTCTGTTTATGTTACGCAAACCCTGCACAGTTGCAAAAGCAAACTTATGAAGGCTTTTGCCAACCTGGAATTCATTTAGCTGATGGCTTTAACTCATTCAGTGCAGTTGAACCAGGGTCCCTCGAGCAACAGATGAAAAACCTTCGGTGTGCATAAACAAGCAGCTCAAATGATGCCAACATACACGGTCCGAGGGTCACGGTGGCCTCCAGGAGCCCGAGTTCACGGTTCCGGAGGTCCTGGCCGTCAATAATCAGGCATCAGCAATTTGTAGTACGCGGCATAATGACACAGCAGAGGCGCTAGTTTATACACATCAGCAACATCATCATCATCACCACCACCATCATCTCATTTACCATCCTTTGGAGTCTCCGTAATGTGTCTGTTTTTGTTATCCGAGTTGATTATCTACCACCAATGGCATCGTCAGCTGTTGTCCTCCAATGTCAATGGGATCAGCGGGGCAAATTGAATGCTGACCCCATCACAGTCCTTGCTAATTAGCCATCAATGAATATTTATAGCTTATGGCGGGGTTAAGGGGGATATACTACAAGCAGCTGAGAGCTGGCTGGACCCAGGATAAAGTTCATAAATGGATTAACGAACTTGGCAGCATAAGGAAAAACTTGATATTAAAGCGTTATTCCGTTTGCAAAGTTTGGATTACACAAGTTATATAAGCAAAAGCATTTATGAATAATTTAAATAAGACTTTCGTTTCGAATTTTTAAAGGGATGTATTTAATATTTCAATAAAAAGTCACTGGAATTTTTAATGTGCGTAGAAATATGCTGTCAACAACTGACTGCTCTAACTAAGACCTTTTCAAATAAATTGTAATTTTGAAAGTGTTTATTTATGAGTTCAAAAGACATCTCAAAAGTCAAACATCCTCTCAAGTCATCAAATACTCGTGTAAGCCATTCAGATTAAATTCCTGCCAATCCTTTCACTCTCATTTGCAAACACTCCAGAGCCCTCTATATGCGATAAAAGTCGGATAAAAGATCCCATTAAAATCAACAGCCATATGTCAATTTGCCGCAGGCCATTAAGCCAAGGGACCCGACCGACGGGGCACGGAAAATATTGAAAATAAAATTCGTAAGAGCGGTACTGCGAATGCAAGATAAACAGCAATTTAATAAAGTGACCCAAATGTATGCGCCTCCAGTATAAGGGCGGGAGCATAAAAATAAACAATAAAACGCTCATTAAAACGCTGAAAATGCCCAAGAAGTAACGCAAAAAAAAAATACGAGAAAAGAATAAAGGAAAAAACATGTCCTGGCGTGGGCTAAGGAAATAATAAGTGTGATATTAATACTTGGGTTCGCAACAAAGGCAAAGCCGCTCCGAAACCCCCATAAAGCAACCCAATGGTGGGCCAGAGGCTAAAGAGCTGCCAATAACTCAACAAGTTAACAAACATGGCTGGCTGGGCGCTTCTTTATGGCCTCGTCAATGTGGCCTGTAGCTTCGGGCGACGTTTTTGCATTAAAAATGCATTAATCTTGGGACACGTGATAAATATTCATGGCTCTACGGTCTATAATAAATGCACTTCTTTGGTGCAGCCTGTTGACTGCCTAGAACGCAATATTCGAGAAAGGGGCTTAAATACATATGACGAAGGTCGCTCTATTCGGCTACAAAATGGAGGTCGGGGTTCACGGCCGTATACGGGCTTTTCAAGGACATGCTTGTTGTGTTTGAGTGGCTGCCAACGTGGCCAACGAGTCCTGGCTTCTCTACCAGCTTGAACAGCCCGCGGCTGAGAAAATCCCACCGAAATCCTTATAGTCTTTTCAGAACGGAACACGGCAAATTGGGTAAAGGATCCCGCATGTGTTTAAGAACACGTTTCGCTAACGCTCTCGACTAATTAAATTAAAATACCTCGGCTTTGAGCAAATTTATCACAGTCACTGCACAACGCGTAACACGTGTCGTATACGCAATGCAATCATTTCAATCAGCAATCACCTGAAAAGTAGCAATATGGGTGCTCGAGAATTACTCTCGACAAGCGAAAGGGAACCTCATTCTCAAAAACAAACAATTTGCGTAGATTCCGATATGGTATCAACATGGTTGTGACGTAAATTGTGATTAAACTATGCCTATTGAATGGTACAGGAGTTTTATGAGTTTTCGATACATTTTTGTATTTAAATGAAACGGAATACTTTAAAATTTATATAGCTCAGTGAATAATAAAAGCAATAATTGACCACTAATTACAAAGTAAATTAAAACAAATGACTAAATTCGCTTATTATAATTTGAAGTGAAGTATAAAAAATAGAAACAAATTGGAGGCAGAAATAAGCATTTATCATTTGATTATAATTCAAGGATAAATCTGACAGTCAGAAAATGTGTGGAACTTCAATTCCCCAAGCAGATTAACCTAATTTTCTTTCCAAAAACATTACCATAATATTGTTCGCCAACTCCCATAAGAATACCACAAGATCATGTACTTCCCTCCCCATCTCAAAAAGATATCACAAACAATTTCACTTTAAGTTTTTCTCTAGAAAATTCTGCAGAACTTTACACCGTACGAATTCCAAAGAAATCTCACTAGCTTAACTTTTACAATAAAAGTTTGCCAGCTTACATTTCCTTTTTAGACTAGAAAATCAATTTCTTTGCTCAACAAGTTCGAATTACATTGGCCCCACAAAAGCATTGTCCCAAAAAGATTTCATTCCGACTTCAAAGCAAATAAAACACATAAAATATTAAATGGCTTGTTTCCCAGACGTGCCTTAACTATTTTTTTCAGATTATAAAACCGAATTTGTATGCAAATTGAGTTGACATGGATCAAACAGCTGTGTTGGCACTTACCCGTTTGAATATTTGCAAATCGGTGACACAGAGCCGAATAAAAATTGTGCAAACAATTTTCTTATTCAAATTGCGGCATGCAATTTTCCGCAACAATATGTTTACCAAATCCTTTTGACGGTTCAACGTGGCGTATACGCAACTCGCTCTACACGGCACAACGCATATTGTGCGTGTTTTGGGTTCTTAACGAGTTTGCAATGCAATTTCCTTATTAGCAGACTTTCATTAATTTTTAATCCAATAATCCCCTGTACACACTGGTCAATTATTTCAAATAATTGTAGCCAAAGAGAGAGATAACTGGAAGCAGTTGAATTTTCCCCTTTTTTTTTGGTTCACGCGCCTCAACAACTTGGCCAGAGCGTTGCTGAAACTCGACTGTGTTGTTGTTCGCCAAAAATTACACGCAGTTACCCGATGTCATGTTCCATCAGACCCACACACTCGCACCCAAAACACAGATGGGCTCATGGAAACACACGAATGCAATGGGGAAACTTTGAGTCCTCCGAGGAAATGACCGTTGGGATCTCTTTTAAAAGTGATAAGTTTATAAAGGCCAATTTTTTCGATAAGTTACTGCCAAATATTTGGTTTATATTTTCCCATTCAACGGCTATTTAAGCCAAAAATAAAATCTATTACCGGAAGGAAATACATTTTACACGAAAGCTTCGTTCGAGCAACAGCTGGCTCATTTTGTAAAAAGCCCGCGAAAATTGTTCATAACTTTGCCGGAAAGCTTCTGTCTTCACATAGCTTTCCAGGATTTCAGTTACTAAAGGCGTTGCCACTTGGTTTTATTTTAAATAAGTAATTTAATGTTAATCTATATTAAATTACCGCCCCAATTTTCTGAATCATTGTGTTTACCTTTAATTTAAAATAATCTCCCATTTACAGACTGCAAATTATATTTTAAAATATATTTCGATTAAAGTTCAACTGAAAATAAATTAAAATTCACACAATAATCAAGATGAACTGCACTTTTAGCGAAGTCATTGAACAAATTGTATTGCGTTTTCTTATAATTTTTTTATTTAGATTGTGGGAATAAATCAGAAAACTGATAATATTAATTATAATGTTTATAATTCCACCTAGGTTTGATTGTATTTTTAGAAGTGATCTTTTCGAGCATCATTCAATATAATAGCTACAATTGAAATTGCAGAAAAAACCAACGAAATCTACCATTTCAATCCTGAAATTTCTGCATTCAAATATTTTATTCTTAGTCTTTTTTGTTAAGGTGAGTTATAGGTTTCACTGTCAAAATGTTTCCGGCCGTGGACTTGACAATGTGTTTGGAGGTGAATACTAGTACTTTTCTGGCTTATCTCAACATTTTGCAAAAATTTGTCAGAATTAATCTATGATCTCCGCCCCTATACATTTCTAGACTATGTTGATAACATTAATTCCCTCAATGATTCTAGTCACACAAAAATCCGGGTTTTTCCAAAAAAAATTCGACGCATGTCTTGGGATCACTTGAAATGGCAATGATAACCCAATATTGTGTGCAAATTCTCTTTATTAGCTTAATTGTTCTCAGCTTTTCTTGATAATCTAAAGACATTTAATATGGGGGTGTCTACTCAAGTTATACCTCAAAGTCAAAGTCAGTTAAACATCTCGTAATACTTTCGACTACGACTTTGGAAATGTTTGCGGTGTTAAATCGAACGTGATGATGCTGATCTTAACACTGAGTCTCTAGCATATTGGATTACCAAATGCTGTAAAAACCGCACATCAATCTTGGACCCATTTGAAAATAACAATCGTTCAATAACAATTGAATTGTGACGTCTTAAAAATACTTTTAATAATATTTTTGATGCTACGGCGTAGTTTAAACTATTTTATTTACTAAGCAATATTTGCTATTTATACCATACAATGACTAGGTGTTCTAATTTGCGTTTTGTCTGGCGCCTTTTCAAATGGCAATTTAAATAGTCTGACTTATTTCATCAGCCCTTTTATTTTGCTACATTGAATGATTATACGTTCGAGTACTCACTTCATATTACTAGTTAATATAGTTCAAAAGCGTGGCATCATTTCATAATTCCTTTTAAATTCAAGTTCAAAGTTGTTGTCAGCAATAACATTGAAGGTATTATCTCTGTTCCCATTAAATGGCTTCGACAATTTAGAACAAACGTCAGAGTGTGTCACTAATTTACATTTCTGACGGAATTAAAACGCATTTAATTAAAATTGTAGATTTGTATGTGAAGAATACAGGCTATTAACCCAAAAAGTATTTTGATTGCCAGAATGACTTGCGATCAAACGGTTCGAGTGGAAGTAATTGATTATGCACGATGCACGTTTGACTTGTGCCAATAAATCAATTGTAATGCTGATAAGCCGTTAACAATTTCCCTTTTAAATAATTGTCGGCCCATTAAAATTACAAGTTAGCAAGTAATTAGCTCATTGAGCATCCAGTTTGTAAAGAGAATAATACTATCTATGCTCATCTGCCCGAGCATACTGGTAAATTGAGTAATATGTGTGCAATTGCCTATAAAATGATTATGACACAATCTCCCAATCTCAGTGCAATGAAAGCCCTCCCATGAATATGGATGCAAACAAGTTTGCATATATGTTTCTATATATACCTATTAAAATACCCGATCTGTGGGGACTTCGTTTCTCTGGAGCCGAAGCCTTATCACCGGGGCTTCGGCTCCATCGATCGACTCACGTGTTGTCATTTATAAAACGATTACAATCCAAGGCATGAATGACACTCCAGTACCGGTCGCTGCACAAGACACACAACAAGAGCCCAGAGAAACTGGAACTGAAACCAATCAAGCAGAACTCAACTCGAATCGAGACTCCAGACTGTCTGAAGCGGTAGTGCGGCATTACAAATCGTTATATCAAATATTAATAAAAGTGAAAGTAATCGCATACAAAATGTCATCTGCGTTGACGAACCTCTTGCAATCGCTGAGGATTGTGCCCTTGGGACACGGAAAATCCAGTAATCAAGTGGTGGTCGTAAAGGAGCGATTAAAGGTGGAGGATCTGCCGGAGATCAGTTTGGAGGAGGTGGCCCAGCACGACAGCTTCGACGACTGCTGGGTGGTGATCTACGACAGGGTCTACGACGTCACCCACTTTCTGAGGGACCATCCTGGTGGCGATGATGTCATCATGGATCACGCAGGACGAGATGCCACAATCGCCTTCCACGGAACAGGACACTCCGGAGATGCCATTGAACTAATGAAGGACTTTCTTATTGGCCAATTGCCCGTCAGACAGCACATTTTTCGCACTGGCAAAAACAAGGTTTTGTCCCTGGGCATACCGGAATAATATTATTATAATGTCAGCCGATTTAGCGGCAATCGCCTTCGACGCCGTCCTCCACGTTGTACATGTCTATATGTTTCTAGAGTATTCATTGATTTTGTGTCTAGTTTTAATCAGCTTTTTTCGCATTCCGCAAAACGGCTTTCGCTTAATCATCAAAAACCATTCAGCCAACTACATATGTATATTTATATGATGGTATATAACTTTGTCAAGACTTGAAACGGATCTAAGATTAAATTATTTAATTGTGACTGTGGTTTTTAATAATCGCCGATTAAAAATGGTTGGGTTGGAAATATTTGGATGTTGACTCATACAAAAATGCTGATGAAATATCTATTAGATATTATCTTTAATAAATGGTTTGCCCTTCGCTTATTTTATAGTCTCATATTAAATACTCTCTACTTCAATAATACTTTATTTGGTAATATTCATCTTACACTTAGTGGTTGACATCATGTAAATGCACAAATAAGAAATGCTTATGACAAAAATAAATATCACTTAACCGATTTTCACTTGGCTGCTCTGATAAGAGACTGTTTATCAACCTCCTTTCGTCTGACTAGTACACAAATATTTGGCATTCTTGTTTTCAATTGACTTAAAAATATTGCTTGTTTATGGATTGCTTAACAGGAGAACCCTCGTTTATAAGTGGTTCGGAATCTTATTTAACTGCTGCTGGAGGGCGGTTCGTTGTGAGGTCCTTGAAGAAGGGCCTGCAGTTTGGCAGCAGCTGGGAAGGCACCCAAATCCAGAGGTGCAGCTCCCGTGGTGCTTTGTATATAGGCCAGCAGTCTGAAATTTATAAAAGAAATGTTTTTGAATTTTATTTTATTTATTTAATAAATATTCTTACCTTCTCAACTCTTCCAGGGCGTTTTGCTGCATAAGAATATAGTTCTTGGCCAGCAGCAAGGTGGCTATTTTCGATAGCTTCCGAACGGAAGGTGAATGGGCATAGGGAATAACACTCCTTAGCTCATCCAGGGCATCGTTCAAATCGTGCATCCTTCGCCGCTCCCGGGCATTAATATTCAGCCTCACAGTCTTTCCTTGTCGATTTTTCTGCTTGCCATTGTTGGAACCACTTCCACTGGCTGAACCACTGGACACAGCCACCGTGGTGGTGCCACCACTTATGGCAATGGCCGCAATGGCAGCGGCCGTGGGACTCAGTGGTTTTTCCGGAGCACTCGGTCCTGGTTTGTTCTCATCCGTGGGTGGCTGGGACTGGGACATGCCCATGCCATGGGCATAGAAACCACCCAGACCTACCGATCCCAATGGAGTTCGGCGGCCTGGAACGCTTTGTGGTGGACTGGCCGTGGGTGCTGGATGCTGGCCACCCAGCATATTGGCGGTGGGTGGTATCGGCATGTGTCCATGGTTGGGGAGACCGGGAAAACCGAAGGCCAGATTCGAGGGATCCATCTCTATTTATTTTTCGGTAGTTTTTCCAGCTCTGAAAAAAAGTTGTTGAAGGGATGTGTAATCTTTTAGGGTAGTCCTTGCCTCTCAAAATATTTTAATGCAGGGTTGCAAAGGGATTTAAGAAATAGGGGTGGAAAATGTCAGCTGTTCGGTGGCTCCCGCTAGCGGAAATTGGCGAAAACAACAGCTTGACAAAGCTTTTCATAGGTGGAGAGTTTGCCAATTTACGATTTATTATTTAAATGATTAGTAATAAACTAAAATATATAATTTAGTTACTGATTCGAAACTAACATATAATTCCAAACTCTATTTAAAATTTCTTTGTTCGTTATTAGAATTGATATTTCAAAAACAAAGTCTGAGCCTCGTCAAGCTTTATATAGGTGGCGCTTTGGAATAGACCAAGTTTGAGGGAGGTTTTCGCTTTGCTTTATTTAAATGCACTATTTAAACGGTTTTATTTAAGATCTTTTTACTAAGCACTATTTTTAAACTATGAACTGTTAAGGCAGAGGAAATACATATTTTTACAAATATTAATCCACCCGTTCCTGCTGCAAAATCGTTTATCAAATATGCAAAATCACCGCAGGACCTTATTTAACTTTCTATTAATTTATGACACACTTTAAGGATTATTTATTTAAATAAACCACAAATCACAAGTTCGCTGGTGTATGAAAGAGAGGGAAAATACCGAGAACGAAAAAGAAATTGGGGATTTAAACAATTTAAAAAATCGCACGCACCACAAACCAGGCAAAAATTAAAATGCGGCTGCTGTGTCAGAGGACTCAGATCCTGAATCGCAATCGGATTCGATGCGCGAGTGTGAGGTGCCCGGCAACAACAGAGGCGACCGCGATTTTGTGGTGGGTTATAGTAGTCGCATAACGATTTTCCGATTTTTCTCTGCTCGCAATCTCTTTCTCTCTCTGTTTAGCATTCGCCCCGTCCCACTCTCACTGGCATCTCGGTCGATTATAAATTTTTTGCCACCGACGCCACCGTCACCGTTTGGTGTTAATCTCTTTCTGCAGAAGGAACATTATGAGGCACTATATAAAAATGTGGGTCGGGTGTTGACGCCGGTGGTTGACGTTTAGTGGTTGTGCTTCGCATAATGCAGCATCCACACCCATACATACAGCAGGACTATTACCAATACTCACAAAGCTGCATGACTCACAGTCATTGCCTCCGAAAAAAAAATTGTGAGCCTCAACTAAAAACCGTACGTAAAGAATGCCTCGTAAAATAAAAACTTAAATAATCAGGATGTACTTTTATGATATAATTTATTAAAAAAATGAATAGTTACACATATTTTTTAAATTACGTATTATTAAAGAAGTAAAAAAAATGCAGAGTTTGTCAAAAAAAAAAAAAAACTTATTCTAACTAATTTTTTTGTTCAAGTAAATTTTTGAATGTTTTTTGTTTTCATATCTATTATGTAAAAAGATATATTAGATTCGTCGAAAAGTATGTAGCGTTTTCGACCCTAAAAAGTAGTGGCAAAGCTTGTTAGTGTGGTGTGCAGTCTCAGAAACAGCCTTTTTGCTGCATGCACATCTCCATCTCTCTCGCACTTTAGCTGAGCAGGGGTTTCCTCTTGTTTTACTCTTAAATGTTGAATGGCATAGTCAATTTCTTCAGGTGTAAGAAGTTTTTAATGCTTTTGCCCTGGCTGTCCGAAAATTCATTTCTCTTGTTGTTCAGGATTTTTATCGTTTCGCTCCTTTTCAACCCCGATGGTCCGGCACCACCCCTCGCATCCTGAATCCCCCTGGCCCGCTCCTTTGTCTGTGATTTCAATTTCCATTGAAACTGAATCTAATCACATGCTCACTGCCTGCTGATCCTGGGCCGCCTGCCTAGTCCTGGATTCCCGTCCTAGGGGGTTGAACGAGGTACAAGGAACAAGGAATATGGCCATAGCCCGTGCATCATAGCATATCGCCTATATAGCATACACCAACCATATAGCATAGCACAGAGGATGCCGCATCTGCATGGCATTCTCGTCGTGAACGAGTGAGTTTGTGCGTTTGCGAGTTGCCTGGAAATTATGGTATCGCTTTGTTCAAAGTTGGAACAATGCCATAAATGGCACATGCCAAATATTTTCGTTGGCAAAGGCATACCCTAGGAGAGGGTATGGAAAATGCTCGGAAATCCTTGTTTACCTATTCACAAGCAGGTTCAAATTACTTATTGCATTACTGAGATTATTTATTTTAGAATATATGTAAACTACGTTAAACTTAAGGTAGCACTTTTAATGATAATCTTTTATATCAGGAATGCTGGCACATTTAAATATTCTTTTTATATCTTTTTTATTAAGATATTATAATCAGATTGTTATAAGATTAAAAATATGTAATGCTTTAGGTAAAAATATTAAATCTGAAAGATGAAAAAGAATAAAAACATTTAATTTACCTTATTACCGATAAGTTCTAGAGTATATTGTTATGTGGCCGTGCCTAAACTAGTAAGCCCTTCATCATTTTTCCCAGTGCTGTTTCGGTAAACGTTTAACAATTTAAAAGATTCAAATTTAATTAATTGTATTTATATTCCCCACATGTAGGAAATGACCACTAAGAATTTATTAACATTGTAATACCTTCTTTTTGATAATTAAAAAGAGCGTCTGCTCGAAACTTTTTACTGGTACATGCACTAAAATTATAGAGGGTACTTCCATAGTAAGTTTAAATTAAAGATTTTCTTGTTGAAAAGTGATTCTAAGCAATATTGACATTATTAAGCACAACATTTCAAAGGATATGCTACTTTCTAAGATATCAACAAACTAATTTTTTCGATTTCTCAAGCAGCCAATGAAGTTTACTAGCCACAGCTTAGCATCTCTATCCTCCTGTCAACTGCAATGCCCACTAATGACTTTCCGCACTTCAGGACTGGCAGGATATCGGTGGCGGAGTGTGTGTTCAGAGCTGCCTGCAGTCGTTTAGTCCTTAGAATAAGTAAAACTGCAAGGACGAACGACAGGCCTAATGACTTCGCGCATAATAAATTTAATAATTTGCGCTGGCAACTTTTCCATTTTCCCTTTGTTTGCGCTTCCCTCGTTTCGTAGGGGAAATTATTGTGTCAGATGTTCGGGGCAGCAGCCACCGTATGGCATTATTTTCAATGAAATCCAGAATCTGGACTGCCCCTCTAGGCAATGCACCATTTTCTCCGTGATTGTGAGAATTCCATTTTTTTGGGATTTGGTTTTATTTGCCATCGCAGTGCACTCTCCCTTATTGTAATTGTTCTGGGACAAATTCAGTTTATATTCAGCACTTACATTGCAATTTACGGCCACCAAAATAACTTCGACTTTTCAACCCCGGACCAAACGAAATTTAAATTTTCGGTTTTTTCATTTTATGGCCACATTTTTATCAATCCATATACATATAGATGGGTATTTGTCGTTGGTATCCGGGTCCCCAGGTCCGGCAATGAGGAATTTCATTATAATTTGCATAATTTATGCGCGACCGTGATTTGCATAATTAAGATTTGTACATTTGTGCATGCCAGTCATCATTAGCTTAGGTTCCGCACTGCGGACCAATTGTAAATGGCCGGCCCAGGGATTTTTTGGATTCGTACATCGCGATCCGTTAAGGGGTTGTCAGGGGTTAATGGCTGCCCCTCGAACTATGCCACTAGTATAATTTTAAATCGCTTAATTTGAAATGGATGGGCCCTTTTATTAAGTCAAATAGGGAAAATACTATGTTATTCTATGATAAAAAGTGTTTTCCCGAATATCATATATATGAATATATATTTTCTAATCTTTAAAATATTTTATTTTTGTGTATGTATTTTGCTTGATTGTTAATTCTTCTTATTTATTAATTATTTAATATGAGCTACTAAAGTAAATAAATAATAATAATAAATGTGTTATTCAATTGAACTGCATTCTTAATAAGAAATTACATAATTTGATATATCTCAAATAAAACTAAGTTAATTTTGGTTTATTTTTCAAAAACTTTTTGATATATGGCATAAATTGATTATAATAATTTGATCTTAATGATCTTAATATTTTTTCATTAGGAGGTCAAGTTAAAAACTAAAAAATCTTTAAAATTAATGTTTTTCTTCAATATAAACTTAAGGTATCTAACTTTCGAGGCCTGGACAAAAATCAACCCTCGCTTGTTCGTTAGAGAAAATTACAAATGCAAAAGCCCAGAAACCCAAACGAAACCCCAATTTAATGTTTGGGTATGCGCAAATTAGACAAAACCATGGAATTCTTGGTTCTATGGGGCTTGCCCAAACTAACAGCACTCCATGGGGCAATGTGAATCAATCATTAGCATTTTATTGTTGAAAAACCAATTTGGCACATTTATGAAGAGGCCTTTTCAGCCCGCTTCTGTTGTTCTCTCTTTGGAGATTCAGTTGATTTTTGGGCTTATGGCTTTCTAACCTTATTATCGATGGGCTTTCCTTATATTGGCAATATTTATGGCCATGACGGTTCGCCTAATGATTCCCTAGCGTATCGTTTTCAAGGTAGCAGCTCCGATCCCTAAGCCACAGATACACACGCACACTCCTGACAGTCCCATATTTTATTTCGTTATTTTTATTGGCAGACGTCAACGAAATACAAAAATGTGTCAATTGTACGCTGGGGAAATCGCTGCCGACTTGCGTTCGAAATAGGACCCGAATGAAGATATATTTATCGCTCATTTCCGGCTTGACAAGCTTGATGCGCTTTTGCCATTAGCCGAAAGTTCTTCACGCCGAAGATAAACTTGCCCCATTTTGGGTAACAAAAGAAAAAACACAAGAACCATTTGGAAGATTTCATTTTATCTCACAAAACAGGGAAGATTTTATATTAGGTTAGAAAAATATTTGAGTGGAGCGAGCAAAAAACACAATCTCTGTTATAGAGATAACTTTAACGTCACTTGTTGTTAAGATCCGTAAGAACTCTTAACAATAATACCTTTTTGTAAAGGAAAATCGCTCTTTGTCCGCTTTGTTTTTATCTAACCCCTGTGAAAACCATCACACTCTAAATAATTAACGAGTCGCACATAAAACGTGCCTCGGAAAACGGAAACTGTAACGCGGAGAATTTGATTTCCCCATTTGATAGGATTTCTCATCCATTAGCCGAACTGAATGGATTGCGTCGAGCTTTCATTGATTACATCTAATGCCCATCATATGCGCTCTGCCAGCGACCCAAAAAAAAAAACGAAACGAGAAAAACGAAAAACAGCGAAATAATAATAATTTCAGACAAAGGGAAAAGCGTGCAATATTTTATCAAATTATGCGATGTATGCAACTTCCTCTGCAGAGCGAATCTTTAACACCCCACTGCCCAACCGGGCGTACTTACAATTTATCAGCATCAAATGGAAACCAAACAGCGAGGGTGAACGTGAACCCGTGGGTTGGTGAGTTTCCTGAGTTTCCGAGGGGTTCGGGGTGGTAAGCCAGCAACAAAACAACAATAACAGTGCCAGAGCAATACCAATTCGAATTAAAATGCTGCTGATGCTGAGGATGAGGATTCAGCACCACCCCCAAGGGTGGAAAAAGGGGTTGTTTGCCGGTTTCCCTTCGGCTCTTCTTTTTTTTTTTTTCTTTTTGCGCGCGTTGTTGCAAATGGATATGGAATGTTACACAAACAAAAAGGGAGTAGGGTGGCCGAGTGGAAGTCGAAAAAGAAGAGCTCGAACACCAAAAGGAGAAACTGGATGGAACAGAAACACAAAAAATTGCAGGCACGGACCACCACGCACAGGACACAGAAAGGAACCGGGCGAAAACAAAGGGCACAACTTTGATACAAGGGGCGAAGCAAAGGACGAAGGACGAAGGACGAAGGACGCAGGACGACGGTCCGTGGGTGGATCAGCAGGAGGAGAATGCAAAGTGGAGGAGGGACACACTGGATGGACCCAACAATGCCCAAGTACAGCTCGATAAATGCCGGCTGAGTCAGCTCTAGTTCTATGACATACACGGAAAGAAAAAACGGCAAAAAAATTTAATTAAACTAATTTGTATAATAGGAAGACAGAAAATTGTTAAGAACAAAAAAAATCAAGTCACTGGGATATCTTGGTTTTATTTTTAGGTATTTTACTGTTAAATATATTTTTCTTCTTAACAAATTCAGTTCTTACTAAAAAATATTTGATGAAATGACCTTTATTACTTCTTTATAAGTTCTTGTTTTTGTGAAGACCTTACATATAAATGAAATAAAAAACCCAAATTTCAAAATTCCTAATGTATTTCATCTTAAAACATTTTTTAATTGATTTATTTACTTAAAAACATATCTTATATAAAGTGAAGGATATACCTAAGGCTCACTAAGAATTTAAAGTTGGATGAATAAAAAAAAACCCATTTCTTTTTTCCATCACCTCTACAGTTCCGAAATAATAATACTGGAAACATTTTTAGTTATTAATTTTTCTCAGTGTATTGACCATGATGCTGATGCCCCTTGGTGTGTTCTGGGATTATGCGTCCTTTGCAGCGTGGCACACGCATTTTTGATTATGCCCCTAACCAAAAGGCAGCCATGGTCTGCAATTACAATCGTAGTCCAGGTAACGGCAGAAGCCATTCGATATAGTACACTTATGTACACCCCCGGCCAAACAGCCAGCACCCATTTCCCATTGGAGAGTCAACTTTTGTTCGATTCCGTTCCTGTTGCTGATTTTGATGAATTATGCACTCCCGGCTGCTGTCCTTGTTCGCCGGGTGGATGTTCGACTGCCGGATGACAGTCTGCAGCAAATGACTGGGTTGCCTCTAATGATGTGTCCTTATTCCTAATGCTTTCAGCACAGCACTCCGATTAGGCCAGACTCCCATTCAAGAGGTGTGCATCGCCGGGTGAGATTCTGTGCCGAGATATTGAATAATGCATGGCCGAGGGAAATTCGATTCCCCGCAGCATTTCGTGCCTTCTGGCTTCCCATGGGAATATTTTCGAATTAGCTCTTGCCATCGGGCGAAATTTCAGTTTGCACATCAAATGAAAATCTTTTTTACACTTATCAATATTTAAATATGTTGGGACTATTACTTTTATTAAGAATAAGATTATAATTTGTTCAGTTTAATAAATAATACCTGAACAGACTTTTTTAATAATGGAAAATAATTTCTAAAGATATATTGCAATTTTATATATCCTATAATCAGTAAAAATACACTTGTTACCTTTTTGGCAGTGTTGCTCAAAGCGAAACGTACTCGGAATCGCTTTCTGATTCTCTGCCAGCTTTATACTTTAATTTTAATATATTAATTCCTATAAACAGTAAAAATACACTTACTTCCTTTTTGGCAGTGTTGCTCAAAGCGAAACCCCCTCGAAATTGCTTTCTAATTCTCTGGCAGCTTTAAACTTTGATATCCTTTAATCAGGACGTTTGAGGATCAGAGTGCTACGCCCACGACATCCATTAATGGCCAGCGTGCAGCGGAGCATCGATGTGACAGCGTCTGAGCCAGGGATTCATAACAAATTGTTGCGCTGACGTTGATTAGACGGGGGCGAAACCAACCCGCACCACTGTCAGAGCCCAGTAACCACCAAAGCTACTCACAGTGGCAGTGACCAGTGGAGTTATTACACTGAAAAAAAATTTACCACTTGTAAAATATATTTAAAAAAAAATGAAGTACATTTAAAAAAAAATGTTACCCAACCTTGAAGATAAGATCTTGAGGCAAACAATTTTTCCAAATATTTATTTCGAAGTTGATCTAAATATAAATAAATAAAACAAACGCATGATGCTCAAGAATTCGCGCATTTAAAAATCTGCAGTATAAGCCAGTATAAATGATTTATAAACATAAAAGTAATTTGGTTCTTTAACCGATATAACCTAATTTTTAATGGATCTCTTCCGCTCAGTGCAGTATTTTCCCTTGGTCGTTGTTCGACATCAGTCACATCTTCAATTGAATTGAATGTACGTGTGTTCCTGACGGATGGAGCCGCCTCAAATTTTGTTTAGTTTTCGCTTTTCTTTCATTTTTTTTTTTTGTGTTCTAGGGGGTGCAGAACACTGTTAATGACTGATTGTGCGTTTCTCAACGCTTTGCCAAATGGAATTTTGATTGCATCCGCTTACGTGCCGCCTCCCTGGGAGATCATTAAGCGAATCCATCTTGGTCTAGTTAAATGTGTCACGTCAGCAATTATTTGGCCACATGAGGCATACAAACATAGAGTTTTCTTCTCTACTTCTCTTTATTTTATTTCGCGTAGAGGGAAGGGAAGACATCAAAATAATTTCGGCATTTATGCGCAATTTTCTTGGGTTCCATTTTTGCATTTTGGATGATTCTCATTTATTTTATTGTTCAGTCGAGCGCATAAAATGTGCAATAATAAATGCTGCCTGCCGACCGGCGACCGGCGACGACTTTGTCCTGCGCCCGAGTCCTCGAATTTCCACATCCTCATACCGCTCGGACTTAAAAGTTTATGTGCATATAACATTTTTTACCCCCAACTCTCGGGCAGGACTTTCGGTCGGTTGGAGAGACGGACTTTTCGGTTGCTGGCTGGCATCGTTAACATCATCAGTGAAGCAGTCAAATGCTAATAGCTGCCATTTCCTGCAGGTCCGGCATTGGAGAAAAGCAGGGGAAAGCGGTGAAAAGCGGAGCCGGGAGCGTTCAGGAAAATTATGCGCACAAGCGAAGTTGCGTTCTTCTACTCTCTAGTTCTTTTTTATGTACATTCTTCTCTATGTGCTTTCCCCGGTTCACTCAGTTTGTTTGTAGCCTCCCCACTGATTATGCTTTGGCAAAAAAAAAAGAATTCAGACAAAATGAAAGAGAAAATACTGCAAAATTGAAGAAAAAGTACGACGAAAATGTTGCATTTTCATTGTAAGTTTGCAAGCGCCATTTACATTTTAGAATATGCAGCAAATTAAAACAGGAAGGAACTTTAACGAGGGGTGGAATATTTTAGAATGTCAAGATAACTTTAAGACCATAAAAACTGGTTTCTCTCTTAGATCTAAAGCAGGCAACACTTGTAGTACCTGTAACAACTTAAAAGCGAAGACGATATAAAGTGTTTATATTATTTTTCCATTCATTTCATTATTATAAATCGTAAAGAAGGAATATATTTTAATACAACGATTTTTGATAATCTTAACTAAACAAAATCTTAAAGATTTCCCGATGGATTAAACACCAACCAAACTTGTGGTCATTTCAAATTGTTTCTTAACCGACAAACCAACACAATGCCAGAAGTTTCACTTAAACAACCGAAGCAGAACCAAACAATCGCAATATTAATCTGGATTTATATATCACTGATACATTTAACAAGCCACAACAATCAGCCATGCAAAATGTTCGTGCAATAAAGAAATTCCACAATCAACAACCGCAAAACACAAGGGCCCTGTGGAAACTTTTTGACGCTTGAGGAAAAAAAAAGACGGAGAGATGACGACATAATACCAACGTCAGCGAGGGAAAATTGAAGAAAAAAAGTTTTGCCAGAGGACACCTCCTTATCCTTGAGTTTCTTTATTCCTTTTTGTCGTTCTTTGACAGCGGCATATAAATTGAATCAAATAAGGAACGAACGAAGATGTCGGGCATCCAAACTTTGCATGCCTCGAAATTCAATTCTAATTAACATAAATTTCCCCAAATGAATGTCAACCACAAGAGGCATTCTGGAAGCAAAAAATTAAGCGAAAGAAATCCAAATACTCATATATTGCTTATGCGTACTGAATTTTTAAAAGCAAACCAAGTTATTTTTGTGAATTTGTGATAAAACTGGTCCCACTAATAAAAAGTGTGGCCAAACTATTCTTAAAGAAGTACAGCGCTTTATAATGAAATACATTTTAGGGTTTTCTACTGTTCATTATAAACACAAAATAAAGTTTTAATGATTGTTCTTAATTCTTTAAATTTAAATAAAATTTGACTGGTAAATCTTAATAAATTTACTTTGCTGTACAATATTTTGTTAAACATTTCACGAGTTTTTTTAACAGTCATTGCATAAACGTAATATCAGATCCACACGTCCTGGAGAACTTGTAATTTAATTTATGTAGCGTGGCAACTTTTTCAGCAGTCATAAGTTAAGCCGCCCCCTTGAACTCTCAAAGTCCCGACAACAGGTGTGGAATGGGTGGGGATTGGGCGCCCAGGAGTGCGCTTAGTCGAAGGTCCCAACTTGATCCCGACTTGCGCGCACGTGTGGGCAAAACACAAAGACCTTCCTGGATATCCTGGGTGTGGCATCTCGCCCACAGCTTCCGCCCCGGCCATCCCTTCGGTTCAGCTTTCCTGTCTGTTGCTGCCAGCTACTAATGAGCTCCACAACAAGCACAAATATTATTTGAGTGGAATTTATGTATTGGGGCGTGAGGATGGGGCTTCGTTTCACTGGAATTTCAGGGCGAAATTCGGATGGATTTCGCATCCTGCGAGTATGGCAACTATTCCAGTTCGTTTGCTTCGTTAGCGAATTAATCGAGCTTATTAATTGTAAATTAACAATGCAGATATGTAAATAATTTCAACAGCAAAATGAAAAATAATTGACCTAATTACATGTGAATCGAAATTGTTAGAGCTAATCAATATTCACTTTAAACGTGTTATAATGCAATTATGCAAGTTGAAGCATTTTCTAAATTAAATGTATATTATTAGTTTCAAGGGAATTACCAAACGCTTTTTGTAAACTCTATTTAAGTGAATCTAGTTATAATTTATTTTTTAAATATTCTCTTATCATTGTAATGTGAAGCCAACAATTTAAAATGCAATTCCCTACTTAAACTCTTCCTTTATTAGAGCATCAATCGTTCGTTGTATACCTTAAACCATCCAATATTTCTGTTTCGCCTTTTGCTTTGTTCTTGGGGCAAAAGTTGCCGGATACGGAAATGGCATTTTGTGTTCTTCTGCAAACCGAAACGGGCAGCGGGGGCGGGGTAAAAGTTGACTTAACTTTTCACTTGAAGTTGCCGAATAAACTTTAAATGAAGCAGCAGGAGCAGAAGGACGCGGTGCAGCGATGCAGATGCACATAGCACAGTGAGCCCTTCGGAGGCAGCAAATTTTTGGGTGGAGGCTGTCAGGACGAGGGATGTCCCTTTTGCCAGGACCGAAGATAACGGAGCGGCGGCGCATGTCAGGATCAGAATCAGGAAGCGCGGACGATATGCAAATTAGACACCAAATTATAGTGAAAAAAAAAGAAATGAACGAGGAAACAAAGTGCCAGGGGAATGTAAATGGAAAACAAAGTAAATTCCGCTCGAATCCCCGCACGTAGCACGCGGCCAAGGTGGTGCGTTCCATTCCCAATAATAAAGGGTGCATCTGGAGCAGCCCTTGTCCTCGTCCGTATCCTCGTCCCTTACCCATTTGATATGCACAGCGTCATAAATAATGTTCAGCGTTTAATTTCATTTCCATTTTACGATATGATATTTTCGGGCAAAGGACTTTGCCGGCTGCTGCCGCAGTTCTTCGCACAAATTGACAGAATGGAAAGTGTGTAATAAAATTTCCAAATTGTATTTTTCTTTCGCGAAAGTTGTGCGCCGAGCGAGGCAGCATTTGATTTTATGATTTTCCGACAACACACAAGTTGGCAAGAACTATTGAGAAGAAGTTTCCCCTTTATATTGATATTAAATTGAAAAAGTTTTCGTAATTGGAATATATATTTACATAATTGTTGCTCAAGGTTTGGGCCATGCAGATGTTTGCCAAGTATCGTTGACGTAATGAATGCCTCTTTAAGAGTTTTAAACTTCCCATTTTGAATATTAAACCCTTTTAAAAAAAAAAAATTATAAACCTAGATGGTTTAATAAACTCAGACAATTTTCCTTAGGTAACAGAATCCTTTGTGTGCTGAACATATTGGAAAAGGCTTTTGTTTTGTTTCTTAGATTTGGCTTATTAAGTTCTTCCTAATCCAATTGAGTCTCCTAGCCAATTAAAATCAATCAGGCTTTGGGCAAGTTATTCAAAAGATGTAGTTGGAGCAAAAACCTGTGCTGGGCCGATAACAAAATCCATTTTCAAATGATCCCCGGCACTGCAAGTGCTGGATGTCCTGGGCACCAAGGCAACTAATTTTCGTGAAATGCATTAACAACATGGGGCATCTAGCTGAGGGGCTTAGGACCTAATGCCAGTTTACAATAGCCAACTTAGAGCAAGGCCCATACAGCCTGGAGATTTGCATGTCCATGCTCGCATTTATTTATTGATTGATGTAGACGTGTGCGTGGTCCGCAGACAAAGGACCCTGGAGTTGGCCAGAAGGAGAAGATCCGACCACACCTCCGCCTTGGCCATAAACGCAGCAAAAGCCTCCAGCTTAGCAGCAGTCACTCAACAAAGAGCCCCACCCATCTATTCCAGAACCACATATATCTTCCATCTTCTAAGTTGCCATGACAGCGATTTAGCTGTGAGTATGTCGTGAATACTGGGAAAATATGCTGCTAGTTCTGAAAATTTTTAAATTGATATTGGTATTCATCAGAATATAAAACAAAGTTTCTCCTTATATTATTACCAGAATTTACAAATGAAATTATAGTGTATTTCATATTACTTCCTTAACTTTTTCTGTTCTTAATGGGGTCTAAAGATTATAAGATACATTTTAAATCACCTGAATATAAAATGGAATTAAAATGTATATTGGCTGGCTCCAAACTAGAGTTATTATAATAATATAAATGACAGGCGTGTAAAAAAATTTAAAAAATATTTATTTTGTATGTCTTGATTTATATTTTCTCTCCAGTGAGTACTGGGAAATATGCTGCTAGTTTTGAAAATTTTTAAATTGATGTGGTATTCATTAGAATTTAAAATGAAGTTTCTCCTTACATTATTACCAGAATATACATATTAAAATTTAATGTATTTAATATTACTTCCTTAATTTTTTTGCTCTCAATGGGGTGTTAAGTTTATAAGATACATTTTAAATCACCTGAATATAAAATGGAATTAAAATGTATATTGGCTGGCTCCAAACTAGAGTTACTATAATAATATAAATGACAGGCGTGTAAAAAAATTTAAAAAATATTTATTTTGTATGTCTTGACTTATGTTTTTTCTCCAGTGTAGCAGTTGCTTAGCCATTGGTGATTTATGTCATAGTACGGACAATGCTGATGAAATGCGCCCACCTCTGTGTGTACAAACCACCTACCTGCTGTCAGTCCGTCCATCCATCTATGCTGTGTATTTGTGACTCGCTTTGGAATGCCTGCCATGGTAGCTCAAATTATTATTGCCAAGTGCACTCGGGCGTATACGCAATGCTTTTTTCCACTTGAGCATGCCAGTTGCAAAAACAATAACAATGCATGTCTATCACTGAATGCCTTTTTATAAATGGGTATGATTGTATTTTTAAATCAGAATGGATCAACATATATTTATTGAAATTAAAAATTTTAGTTTTTATAACATTTAAAATACTATTATACTTAAATGTATATTTACTAAAAATATATATAAAACTAAGATATTTTATCTCTTGCCCCGTTGACACTTTTTTTCTCTCTTTAGAGTATTTTCATGTACGACTTTGTCTCACAAACAAATTTCCACTGCCCAACTCATGTAGAGATTCATTTCTTGACTGGCTGCAAGCAACAATAGCAATTTGTGCTCCGACACACAATTGTGGATTATTCATTTGCAAAAGTTTTTCTCGGCACATCCCACATATATTTCCCCAGCCATTGTTCTTGTTGTCGCTGTTGTCAACGTGGATGTTGCTGCTGCACCGGCAACAGTAGCAACAGCACAGGGGCAACAGCACAGTGGCAACATCAGCAGCAGATGACGATGATGATGGGGCGATGTGTGCCGATGCTGCAGATGGGATTCCTGGTCTCCTCTGGCTGTTGTGATTCAGTTTTGCCATTTTCTGCGAATTAAGCCAATTTATATGCAGTCAGAGTACAAAGCATCATTGAGAAACGACTACCAAAAAATGAAGAAAAAGCAGCTATGGAAATTAATAATTGTTGTTGAAAGTTCTTTCCCTTTTTTTTTTTGTTTTTTCTTTAATAGCTCAGAGAAATATGAGAGAGCCGGCTGCCGCACTTCATTAGCGCACAAAATTCGCAATGTTCGGAAATTGTTTTCCATTAGTAAAGGATGCAGAGTGCGGAAAGGTGGAGCCTCCCGGCCGCTAAGCCTTTGGCATTGGCTTTGATGGCATTGTGACGGCTGCCTGGCCACATGTGGGCTTATGGGCAAAAACTTTTAGCCAGCTCCAACTCGTTAGACAAATTGAAAATGTTGCCGTCAATTGGCGCTTTTAGTTGAGCACAAAAGTTGTCCGTGCTAAAGAGAGAACATTTTCTAATTGGGCTGAGATTAGAGCTGTCAATTTCTCACTTTCTTGTATAAAACTTTTCCTTTAGTCATAGTAAAAACTCCTTTATTATAATGCAATTAGGATTTTCTATGGTTTATGCTTAATTAAGACGACGAGGATTTAATGAAAAATATCAGAGATATTAAACTCTCATTGTCATTTTAGAAATCAATACAGATATTAACTTCTTTATTACAATACGATTAAGATTTACTATATTTTATGCTTAACTAAGACGACAAAGATTTCCCGAAAAATTTCGAATAAAAAACCCCCACTACCATTTTAAAAATCAGTACAGATATCATAACAGTAAAGCTAAGTCTTCATCCTTATCCCAAATATTTTTTCTGTAATGTTTGTTATGCTAGGAGTGAATTTTGGCTCAAGTAACCAAAAATATACAAATATATCAAACTATATTATTTATAAAATATACTTGCCAACACTGATTGACAGAACCTTTTCTGGGGTAGAATATTTAAGACTGAATTTATATTCCCACAATGCCCGTCTACTTAGCCATTCTCTCTTTTTTCCTCCCGTCGCATAAATCTTCAAAGCAAGCAAATTTGATATTCCTTGTATCTTTGCATCTCACAAACGCCAGCTGCCCGAGTCCCGCCTTGTTGCTCATAATTCAATATTTATTTGCGCATATTAAAAATACTTTTGCCATACAGTTCAAACGGCAAACAGCGAGCCAGCAAATATATGAACAGAAACTTACTGAATAAATATTTTTGCAATAAAGAGCATAAACTTACAGAGCACAGCTGTGTGCGTGTTTGCATGTCCAATAAAGAGGGAAAAATAGTTCTAGACTAGGGAACCCAGAGAGTGCACATGTCAGGGCCAAGATGTACTACAGTATCTTTTGTATTCTTGACCATGCTTATTTATTCTGTTGCATGTTTGCTCTGCTTAAGCAAAGGACAAACAAATGAATCTCAATTTTAAGATAGATTCTATTTACAAAGCCATTCAACTGAAAATTGCACAATACAAATAAGCACTTGCTTACTGAAGATTTAAATATTGGTGGGGTTTCTGTTTGCCACTTGTTATCGAGTTAAAGTTGATTTTTTTTTCTTAATATTGGACGAAGCTTTGGTAACCAGCTAACCTACAAAATTGTTACCTGACCGCATCTTGGCAGCCGAGAAAATCTAATAAGCAAATGCCTGTCAACTATATATTATGTATATATGTATACAAGGTTTCTATGTACCGGGTAAAGGTAGAAAAAAGAGCATAAGAAGCCTGCCCACAGCAAAGAAAACTTTTTGGGGCCCCCCAAAAAAAAGGTGACAGGCCACAACCAAGCCAACCAGCCAGCAGAGCACTCATCGATCCATTAAAACCCAAAGTCTGCACACGAAAACGAAAAATAGCAAATGGCAGCATCAGCAGGAGCATCCCAAAAAGGACTCAAGGACTCGTAGGTGGATGCGGCATATTTGCAGCTGCGACCGCCGAGCGACTGATGAGGTTAAGCTGCTGGGGCATGAGCAGCAGGTAGTCAAGGTTGCCATGGCTACGATACGATGCGGTACGATGGTAGAGGAGAGCATTTGTGTGCGTTGCTCATACGCCATGTTGTGCGCAGACCGACAAGTGGGGGAGTGGGGAATGGGTCTTTGGCCGGGCTCTTGGAGGGCTATAAAAGCCGTTGCCATGTACAGCCCGCCGCAGAGATGGCTCGCCATTGCCGTTGCCAGGTACATCCTCTATATCCCATCGCATCCCATCCCTTCCATTATCCTGTCATGGTTACCGGGCGATTCTCAAGTGGCTGCCGACTTCAACATTGTTTGCCCTGCCCTGTGCAAGTTGGCAAAACTGTTGGAAAAAGTAACATTTCTGTCGACCTGGGCACTGAAGAGCTCAAGTGCCAAACAAGATTTAAAGTTTGATTAGTTGTAAAACAAAAGAAGAGGGATTGAAGTTGTTTTTTTTCATATAAGCCAAATATGATTTATATTAATGGCTTAAATTACATCTAGGTTACTTTTAGTTAGTTATTTCTATTTCTGAATATAAATTATATTTTTTAAAACGACTTGTTCAACGAATTCTTTGTTTTATATAGCATTGCATTTTTATTTTGTTTCATTCTTTTAATAATTTGTTTATTTGAAAGGCGATGTGTTTAGATGTCCATCAAAACTAACTTACCGAAATTAAAAAAAATAAATTTAAAGACACTAATATTTGGTTTGGAACTAATCTATATAAAAACATAATTATAACGTTTTTTTTGCGATATTAGTTAATAACAAAAATTTTGTAAATACGATCTTCTAACTCAAGTAATAGACGTATCTTGTAGAAAGGAAAATTTTTTACAGACCAACTATGTTCTATAAATTTAAATACATTTTTTAAATAAAAAAATAAGCAGCCAATATAAGCCTATATTTTGATGACAAATCCAAATCATTAACAAACGTTCAATAAAATATATTTTCAAAATTTTTAAGTGGACCTAGATCTTTATATTTCTGTCAGTGTATTCAATGGCGCCTGCGCCATTTGTCTCGCTGGAAAAAACATGGCTGCGCTCACGGCCAACACAGACACACACCAGCGCACCCACACACCCACACACCCATACACCCGCACACACCAGCTGAAGACAGACAAAGGCCATTTCCCCTTAGCAAATGAGCAAATACACGTACACACACATACATACACTCACAGCAAGAGAGTGATTTCTACTCCGACGTGTTTTGCTCACAGTCGTGCAAACGATTTTCAACACATTTACAATTATTGTAAATGTGTGCAAAATTTCAGACCCTACACACCCATACAGACAGCGCCCCTGTGTGTACACATTGTGTGGGAGTGAGCCATAAGGGAGAGTGTATCTGTGTGCGTTTGTGTGCGAAGTGAACATTCGATTTTACCGGTTGTTGCTATTTGCCGGTTTTTTTACTACCACTGGGAGGTCGAGGGATGTCGGAAAAAAATGTGGGGGGGGGTTGGCTCGAAGGGAGGGGAGCAGCGAACCCCAAGGGTTTGGGGTTCATATACAGCCCTGCGAGTGCTTCTTCTCGTCGTTTTGGGCATTTGAATTCTGTTTTTCGGGTCTATTTCCCATTCTCTTTTATTTTCTTTTTTATTTTTCTTTTGGCCCAATGTTTGCCTCTTGTCCTCTTTCGATTTCTCGCCAAAGCCACTTGGTCAAGTCGGACTATTGTTCGGGACCGTTTCCCCTCCATAACAGAACAGAACAGAGCAGAACATCCAGCGATGGTCCATCACAGCCATCTATCTAACTGCTGGTCAGGTCCGGCACATCCCCACGGAAATACGTTTGTGGCATGCTGATGTCGAGCGATTTATTATGGCCAAGATAATGATGCCTCTGCCAGGGAGTAACTTGGCTAGAAGAGGGCGAACATCTGAGTCAGAATTATAAAGTAAAAGGCTATTAGGTTTGCAACATGTGATTATGTGAATATCATAATCCCAAGAGTATGCTATCGTATTTGAAGAAAAGTCAAAACAAAAACCTAATAAAAAACAAAAACCATTAAATAATAATTTTAGAATGGTAAAGTTTTCTTTAATTCTAGGATTATCCCTTTTAAACTGCCATATAAGTTTGAAGGTGTAAGCTAGTCTAATTTGGAAAAAATATATTTTGTTGCATAATTATTTAGGAACTTCCACAAACCTGATAAAGAGACTAATAATAAATGTATTCCGTCACTTTCTTAGCATCTCAAATAATTTGTAGCACTCAGATACTATCTCTATACTCGTGAAAAAGAAGCCACAGAAAAAAAAAGATAAGCAATCAGATGGATTGATTCCCAATGAGCAATAAATAATTTAAGAACATGCTGATTTATTTATAAACAATTTTCCACAGACATGTTGCTCTGCCAATCGATCTTTGTGCCTGTGTGTGTGTACCGTCATGGGTGTGAAAGTGTGAGGGCCTGCTCTCGATGTGGTCGTTGTTTCTGGCATACTAATGGCCGGCCAGACGCCATTGGAAACACCAATACAATGGCATTTCAATCGCTACGCGATGGCGGCCATTGTTGTGGCCATTGCGCGTAACGTTTTCGCGTTGGCGTGGCGGGAAAACAACAAAAGCAATGAAAAACGCCGCATATAGAGGGACAAATGTATACACTTGACGAAAATTGTATTGAAATCCTTAAATTTTTCAAAAAAACTTCTTCTATTTGTTACAAAATATCGTAGGGATATCGATTAAATAGGAACCAAACTAAAATACTTTTATTTAGGTACAAACGTATCAAAATGATTTAAAAACTCTGAAGGTTTTTTCCTATATTTTCAAATTAACTGTCATTATAGATTACATCACAGAGAATACTATCTAAGAACATTGTTCTTAAATTGGGAACATTGTTCTTGAATTGAGAACATTTGTTCTTAAAAACCGTGTAAGTACATTTTGGTATCAATATAAGAACGAAATGGTGAGAAGAGAAAAGTTAAATTGAGGACTGAACTAAAAGTTTATTTGTACATACAATTTACTTAAATTCAACTTGATTTGAGCAATATAAAAACATTTTCAACTTAAAAATGTCGTTCTATTTTTAAGAACATTTTCAACTCAGATGAGAGCTTTAGAATTTTCTCTGTGCTGTAATCTAGTATATCAACTTTAGCTTTCCTTAAATAAAAGATTTTTAAGGAAGTAAAATTTCTTATTTTATTTTAGAGCTTATACAAACCAATCTAACTATATTTTTATTACTTTCGAATTGGATAAAAATAAAACATTTTTAAAATTATTAATAAAAATTCCCTAACTTCACTCTGGTTTTAAGACAGTTAGTTTTGTCGCAGTGTAAAATTCACATTCACGGCAAACAACAAATACTCAGACAGGCAAATACAACGAGAAAAAGCAGCATTGAGTCGACTAAATGAAATGAAATCAACATGGCCACCCCAAGGATACGAAAATGGAAATGCAACGTTGCCAATTTTTCGCAGAAACTTCGTTATGCCTTTCATTTGCTTTGCCTGCCATGTGATATTGGTTGTGCCCCCTCTCCAACAGCCTCATTAAGCTTCGCAGTATTTAATTGCCATGTTTCTGTCTCTTTTTTTTAATGATTTGTAAATGAAAAATAAGCGTTTCATTGTTCGCTCTTTAACTACAATTTCGAGTATAGTTTAATTGTGCTGCATGGCACTTTCATGAAATTAAATTATTTTTACAATGTTTTTGCGTGTTTTTAAAAGGCAATTAATAAAATTGAAATTGTTAAATTTCCGCCGCAGATCTTTTAGAAAAACTGCATCCTAGTTGTGGCAATTAGTTGGCCAATTTCAATAAATTTAATTGTTGCCTGCAGAACCAATTTTACAACATTTGGTCAATTTATAGTTGTTGCAAAAGTTTTTTCCTTAAATTTCCTGCAGTGTTTGGTCTGTGGCAAATTGATTGGAAAATATTTATGGGATGGGTAAGAGTTTCAACGAGCGTTACGAAACAAATATGTACTATTTTATTAAGCAAATTAGTTTACCAAAAGAGAGAAAGACCAAGGTACTCATTGCTTTTCAATGAATGGTGGAAAAGAGAGAGTAGATCAATTAAAAGAAATTAAATTAAGCTCGGGAAAATTGATAGTTATTAATAAAAGCTCATTAATTAAAAGTAGTTGAAAATTGCAAAATAATGATGCTGATAAGTTTTCTGGTTTCCGCTCGGAATATTAAAATAGCTTGTCCAATGATGGTAATTTATGCTATTTACCAGTAACTACACTCAGGGAAAAACACCGTGCTAAAAACAAGTACAAACAGCCTTGATTTAAGAAAAATTGCATGCTTAACATTTAAGAACGTTCGTGCTTAAAAAATTCTCATATTAAGCACATTTTTGAGTTTTTATGTCTGCCAACTCTAATAATTCCCAACTGTTTATCCTGAAAGTACTCAGTATATAAGGCGCATAAATTAGGTAGTGTTAATGCCCGTGAGCGGCAAGTCGTAAGTAAACTTAAAATATTAATGTTATTTATATATATCTCGTTTATTTCGTTTCAGTTTCCAATACTTATTTCTCTTACTAGCATAAAATAAAAACTCATTTTAGTTTCATAATATTTATATATTGATTTAAGAATTATTCGTCCTTAAATCATGCCTGCAAATTTCTTACTTTATTATTAAATCGTTCTTGTTTTTAGTCCAAATATGACTTGATTTAAGAATTATTCATTCTTGATTGAAGACCGAAAGGTTCTTAAATCTAGTATTTTCGGTCTTGAAAATTCGTGCTCAAAAGTAGTATTTTGTTCTCGCGTTCTGTATTTTCCATGCTTGGCGAAGTTTTGACACCGAAAATACTAGGTTCAAGCACGAAATACTTGATTTTTTTTCTGAGTGTATAAATGAAGTAATATTCAATCTAACGAGAAAAGTTAAATTTTTACACTAGGAAAAAAACAATATTATTTTTAAATAAAACGCTAATAGTAGCTAAATAGTAGAACCCTATCAAATCGGTACGTATACAGTTTCTGTTTTTTTGCTTTACGTGGATTAAACTGGAAAACATATGTACACTTTCTTCGATATACTGCGTATGTTCTTTGTTTATAATTCTTAAATACAAAAATCGACTGAATGGTCTTCCAAAAAAAACTTTTCGGGTACATTTCAGTTACATATGCTGCTCAGTTTTCCTTCCCAACGGTCTTCCGCTGATAATAAAATAATAATAAATTTCGGTATGAACTTTAGCGCTGCAGACCAAGGGAGCCAGTCACATGTGAAAGACGATGTCGGCGTTGGCGTCATTCCTTTAATTTATAGCAAAACTGTGAAAATATTTCCACACTCCTTGGCAAAATTTCCTTCTACATTTCCAGCAGTCCGTGGCCAAGGCGTTGCCAACATTTTCTAGTATTTGCGCGCTCCAAAAACCACTTTTCATGCCCGTCAGTTGCAGCTGTTACTATAAAAGCGAACCGAGGGCCGACAGCCGGGGCCAATTCTTTTTGGCCCCCTCATCTCAGCCCGGTTCCCTGCCCGCCATGCCTGTCCTTCCATTTCTACTGAGTGGTAAAAAGGAAAATTTCCAACACCAAAACTAAAGGCATTTTTCCAGTGGCTGCCTTAGTCTACCGAACATTTGATAGAATTTTGTGCCGAAAGAGGGAAAAGCTTGTTATCACTCGGTGCCCACATCTGTCACCTTCTATAAATCAGCCAAGCACACATCCACTGGTATATAGAAATTTTTATATAGAGAGGAAAAGAGGACCTTATATTGGGTGTGCATGTTGTGGCACTTGGAGCCAGTGTCTTGGCCGCTTTTATTATTTTGCAAATAATTCCCTTAATGGAAACTTGCACAATCATGTTAAGAAGTAATTGTTGTTGGGAATAAAGGGAGTGGCACATCCTTGGGCTATCAACGAAAGTGAAATACTCTCCTTTAATAATTTTTCATAAAACATTTTTTAAATATTTAATGTAATTTAACCCACCTAAGTCTCAAGGATCATAAATACTGGTTAAAACTGGTCATAAAATATTACTTCAAGAAAGAAATATATTTTTATCTATTTTACAAGAGCTTACAACTTATAGCTGCATATCCATCAAAAGCTTTTAAGTATTGAATCCACTTTAAAATGCGAAGTAAATCATTTAAATGTTTCGGCTTGCAGGATCTGCGCGGTTTTAATATGCAAATGTTAATGGATTGCAAATCCAGAAACAAACCAATGGCAAAGTAAACCAAACCATCCATCCAAAGTCTGGGGAAGAGTATGCCCGAGTGTTCCACATCCATTTGTTTATGGATGGAGAGGTGGCGGCGCGTCTGAATTGCTCTTACGCATAAAATATTAGATGCTGCATTGCAATTGTTGCCTTTCCATGTTGCGGGCGTTGCATTGTCTCTCTGGGCTCAGGGCTTTCCCCCAGCCTATATATTCCCAACATTTTCCTATATTTTCCGCCATTGTAAGGGGAGTCAAGCGAAAACCAGAGGCCCCCTCCGCATGTCTGCTGTTCGTGCTGTCGCATTATTCTTCCGCATTTGCTGCCACTTTTCTTTATCTCTACTACAGCAGCAGCAGGAGCAGCTCAGAGTCCTTTTTGCCCTTTGACCCCCCTGCCCTGCAGAATTCAATATCTCGTGTTACATTTCATTGCATGCACAGATTTATTGTAGCGTAATGGGAAACGCAGCTTGTTACTCGGAATCGGAAATCTGTGCGAAATTCCTCTTTCGCCCCTCGTGTTATTAGATTTTTTTTTTTTGGGTATCTCCGAGATACATTTTGGTGTTTCTGGTCTGGCATTGCCCAGAACAAAGTCGTAAGCCTTTTTAGCTTAGCTTGCAATTCTGCTTTTATTCGACTACTTTTAATGGCCAGGGCTGAACTTTTATGATTTCTTTTTCGGATGGGCTTTTGTGGGTTTATTGTTTTGAGCCCCACACACATGGTTGGGGCTTACATTTTGATTTGGCCTTCCTTCTAATTTGATTGCCTTGAATATTTCTTATCCATTTATCCATGGGCAGATTCCATCAGTTTTAATTGAAAAATCTACTTAGCCAATTGATGGGAAAATTTATATTAATTTGCCAAATTACATGCCAAGAAAGAAGATAAACATACATACATTAGTATATATTAATGGATGAAATTCAATCGTCTGTTTGAGACTGACGGAAAATGGTAATTTTCTCTTATGCAAATATGCGATATATTTTGGGAGGAAATTATTGAGCTACATCAAAGGAGCCCCACCCATTCGATTTTCATTTGCAGCACGTCCATTCGATTAAATCGAGAATTTATTTTCCAAACTCTTCATTATTTGAGCATGCAGACATTTCAAAAGGCATCTCCGGGTCCTCCCACTCACAAGTAAGCCATCTTAATTATAGGCCCATTGAAATGGGATACTTTTCACTTGCAGCCAGAAAATGCAATATCCAGTCGGTATCCTTTATGAGCCTGTGTAAAATTTATATATTTTCAATTTCCGCTTTTATGAGTATGCATTTTCATGCATGGCCAAATCAAATGGCCTTAGCATTCATAAACGGCCATAACTATGTATGGAAAATGTGTGTGCTGGGTTCCCCAGGACTATGCAAACACTGCATCGAGCACATATGCTCCATCTGGATGCCATTGGTTAGGGCAATCTAACCGCCAAAGAGAAGATGAAGCCAAATCCTGGCCCATTCCAGTCGATGCAATGGAAATGCATTGAACTGCTTATGCAAATGCCAATCAAAATGTGGTTGCCTTGGAGCGTGGGTGGGTTAAGGCATACATAGCGAGCAGGCCGGCAGGGAAATGGGCTGGGAAACCCTCCACAGTTGCCTGTCGAAAATTTTCCATGAGTGCAACTTGAAAACCTTGTGTGGAACAACTCATCGACTTGGGTTTTGCCTTGGGGTTTTTCGAAAAGTGATTTGTCGAGCCAAGAAGTGGCTTGAGTTGGTTCTTATAGCAATAAAATCTGCTCTTAACTTTCCTATAAAAACTAAATTAGATTAAAATCAGATTTTACTGAAAAAAAACGTATAACCAATAAATACTACATTCATTTTTGATCTTACTTTTTGATTAACAAATCCACAATGATTTCACCTAGATACATTATTTTTACCTTTATTATAATATATGAGATATATTTTATGTCCTGAGCCAAAAGGGGCTATACCCAAAATTTAAATCCGATTTAGTTTGGAGTTATAAGATTTTCTTAATCCAAAAACAATACCCCTTCTGTTTAATCTTAACAAATCAAAAATATTTTATTTAACCCATTCCCAAAATATCCGTTTCAATCGATTTCACTTGGATACAAACCACCCGTACTCATTCCCAACGTAATCTTGCGAGTAATCTGCATTGAACAGTTATTAAGTTTTCACAACCCGAAAAGAGAGAGACACCCATATGGATCAGCATAAGCTAAAGCTCCCAAAGGATCCCAGGGACACAAAGGACCGAGTCGAGTTGCCCGGGGCCAAAAAACAAACAGAACGAGTACGGAACAGTGGGCAAACCTCCAAATGCTCGAGCATTTTATGCATATGCGAAATGGAACGCACACGCCCGACTGCTCAGCGAGTCCTGCCTCTGGAAACAAGCGGAATGGAGCCAGGATTCGGATCTGTAAACTGAGAACTAGAACCGAAGACCAGGAAACCAGGGAAGGGGGAACCGAGAAGCGAAATGCGAAATGCTAAATTCGAGGCAGCCTTCATTTTCATGCAAGCAAATTTGCATACCAAAGCGGTAAGGCCCAAGGAAGAACAACAACATCAACGACGACTGCAGAAATCCCCCGGGCAAACATACATATACATATATGTATGTTTTGGCATCTGTGTGGGTGCAAGTATAAGCACTTGGAGAAATTTCTTGACCAAATCTAGACATCCAATGCATATTATTATTCAAAATCTTTACTCCCTCAACCTATAATTTTTAGGCTAGCGCTTAAACATAGTTAAATATATGAAAAAAAAATTGATTGAAATATTATCGATAGTAAAAATGTACCATTCACATGCAGGCTAAGATAATAACTATATAAACTATAATTACAAATTTATTTCAAGGCAGACATCAACATTTCGATAAAAAAAAGTTTGGTTTAAAACAAAATTGTATGTATTGACTATGTTACAAGCAAAGAGTATGTATAAAACTAGTAGACGTCTGTATAAAACTTTAAACTCAATCAAGTTCGATCACTTTTACACCAAAGTATATAATAATTTTGGTCGGTATTCATTGATGTATATAAGAAATATTTCCGAGTTTCGGCAGAAGCCATTTTTGTGTCACCCCCGATTGACAATTTAATTAGCTTACATTTACTGTGGCTCTAAAGAAACATGTATTTGCCTAGTTGCAAAAATAAATATTCATGTCGGGGTTGAAATGAAAATCTAAACTTTGGTTATCAGTGTATTTATGCAAGGATATGCGAAGCTGAGAAGCGCGTAGAAAAGCGCAAAAAATGTTCAAAGAAGTGAACAAATTGCACGGATGTGTGTTTGCGAAATGCGTGTGTGTACATTTTACTGTATACGTGTGGGTGTGGCCTCGTATGTGTAACTAAGTAAAGCTCTTGCATAGCTCCCATCCCCAGTCCACCCGTTACCCACTAAATCCCAGCACTTTAGCTCTTGCTCATGTTATTTTTACATTTTTATAATCAGTTTGTTTATTCTTTTTTCCTTTTCTTTACATTTTTGCAGAGATTTTTTACGGGTAAAACATTTTCTATCCCTTTTTTTGCTTTGGGCCTTTGCCCTTTAAGGATGAAGTTCGCCGGAAAAATATTGCAAAATTCCTACTTACCAAGTTTGCAGCTCCTTCTTCGCTTCTCCCTCCTTTGACAACTTAGAAGCTTGACAGCGTCATTCGTTCGCCTTATGAGCATGGGCGGGGTGACAGGTGGGCGAAAGGGGGTCGCAAGTGCCACGCCCTCTTCCACCTGGTCTTGTCCTTGCACGGTCGTTGATTCTCATCCCATCTTGTCGCCCTGGCAGCTGCACTAAGCCCCATCTAATGCATATTTGTGCGACGGCTTTTGCATGTAGCTGACGTTAAATTAATTTCCGCTCAAGAAATTATAATCCCGCTTCCTTCTACTTGGTTCGCTGAGCTTATTGGCATTTTTTAGATGCCACCCCCTGAGTTATGCCAGAGATTTAATAAAAATCTTAGGAGTTAGGAGACAAAATGTAAGCAATTTACTCGGGTGCTAGGATTAAGTCTTCACATGCGTTTTTGGTAGTGGGGTAAATTATACAAACTAGAGTAGGTTCTTTATTCTTAGTTAATATCTTTAAGTAACAGTTTTAAAATATAAATGGTGGGTACGAACGTTGCATTATATTATATTATTATATTATACTACATGTCCTATATCCTTATAAATTGTTTTTTAGACGTCTTAACGACCTTGTTCGTATATAATTTAAATAAAGATGGTCTTTATTGTAACTTGTTTAGTTCTTGCCTAAAACATTTACAACTTTGCAAAGTGGATCTTGTCAGTGCTAAACAAATTAAGTTTGTTATAAAAAGTTTTTTACACTTGATAGTTGTTTCAAAAATTTTACCAACTAATTAAATTAAGCTGCTTTTATAGGTTTTTTTGAAAAATAAATACAACTAAACTTCCACAAATTTTTGTAAGTCATTAATTTAATGACAATTTGCTCAATGATTTTCTGGGTTTTTAAAACATTTTGCTCAATTTTTGTTAGTAATTAAAACTAATCAAACAAGGTTTTGGTCTCAGTAATGGATTACTATTCAAAGGATTCTTTACTTTTTTCCGCAAATATTATTTAAATGTTTATTTGAACTTCAACAAATGAATTCCTAATTTAGTGAGTCTTAAATAAATGTATTTAGTTTTAGTTAATCTTGAAATTTATAATATGAACTGTATACCAGCTCTAAATAATTTTATTAAAACACTATTTTATACGTTCATACGTTTGTAACACTTCTACGACATCCTATAACCTTTTATAGGGCTTTTGAACACTTTTTGTTTGTCATTGGGTATGAGTAATTTGTAGAACTGCGTTCGCTCTTGGCATTCACCGCGTGCCTTATGGTGGAAATACATATAGGCCTACAGTGGATACCAGGAGAAAAACGTACCAAATGACGAAGGACACTTGGACTTTACTCATTGCACAACGAAGTTGCTGAAGCTGGGGGAATATCCAGGGGCGAGAGTATCCTTGACCGAAACGGAACCGCATGAGGTCACCAAAACGAAAGTGAAGCCGAATACCGAACCGGTTTGAACTCTCACGATTTCTAAAGTCTATTGTCTTGCGTTTTGAATTTGTTTTGTTTAGACTTTAGACGTTGTCAAGGGACCCAGAAGGGAGATCCGCTCGACACCAAAGTCGCGATCGAACTGCCCGAATTGGCGAATGCGCTGCGATACAAAAACCCTGATACCGGCCGGGTCCTTAAGTACTCACGATCGGGATGCGATGGTACGTTTAGGGGATGATCGGTAACAGGATCACGCTCGCGATCCTTTTACAGGGAGATCACAGGGCTGGAGAGGGGAAGGCACTCCAGCTCGCCGGCTCTCTCTCTCCCCGAGTTTAGGCTAGAAATCCGGTTTTTGATTCACATTCACTATGGGTTATCCTGGCGGGCCAGCTGCCAGTGGGTTTCATTCACCGATTGCCTGGCATTTTTGTTATCCTCGCTGATTTTACGATTATGTTCATCTGTGTGCGTATCTGAATCGGAGTCGTGTGTATCCTTTTGGGTTTCATATATATTTTTTTATGTCCCTTGCAATGCACTTTTTATATCCTGTTTATGCCGACCGTGATTTACTCCTCACCTCCAAAGGTGGCAGCTGTGCATCGGCAAAGGTGATTGAGCCCACGGATCCCGCGATGTCATTATGTTTACAGTCTCATATTGTTGGCTTGCCGTTAAGTAGGTTTTGTGCCGATTGTAATGCCTTGATAAAGCTAAATTGTTGGGTAGGGAATTAAACGGACTTTAAGCTTACTCTGTGCAAATAATAATGGGTTTGATGAACTCATACGTTTAAATTATCTTATATTCAGATCTAATTGAAGAAAAAAATGTAATGTAATGTGGTCCAAATAATAATAATGAATGCTAAAACCCGAACCGAAGAGCTATTTTCAATTATAAATTACTGACGATTTATACAAAACTGATCAATTCTAAAATCATATAAAAATTCCTACAACGAGCTATAGAAAAATATTCTTACTTCTAGTACAGATTAAATCTCGTTACGAAAAAAACATTCAGGAACATTTAATGTTCTTTGAAGCATTTTCTATAATAAATTTATTAACGCTCATTCTTTGTATAAATATCGATAAAGAAAATATATTTATTAGGATTTTTTTTAAATTGGTAAGTTTTAGCATGTGCCAATGGTTTTCATTATTTCCTCCTATAAAGAACAATATTTCTTTTAACGGAATTAAATAAATGTCCCAATGGTTTTTAATACCTTATACTATTTTAAAAAAATTGGTTTTACCGATACTATGTATAATAATGCTTAAAATCTAACTACATGTCAAAAAATATTTATTACAAATTGTGTGGTAGTCGATTTTAATATATTTAACTGTCATAAATTAGGAAAAAATAAAAATGTTTGTTTCATATTGTGTGCTCCATTTACAGTAATGATTATCAATAAAACTGGGTTAGCTAGTTAATCCATATTAAACACCCTGGCAAATAGTCAAATAGCGACCAACTATAAATCAAAACGTAATCGCTTTTCCGATCAATATCCTTTTTTTTCAAATGCTCTCACACTCACACACAGAAACAGCGAATCAGTCACACAGCCCTAAAGAAATCCCGCTTGCATCTGGAAAATGTACAACAGAGGAAAATCGCACAGGGGTCGGGGGGTGGGTGAAGAGGAAACTGGGGTTGGGGATGGAAAACAAGCGGCATTGTGTGCATTGTTGTCTTGCAGCAGCTGATCGGCGAACAGCAGAGTATGGCAAGCTGAATAGGCCGTAAAGAAAAAACGTTGGACCCGTGGCCCGTGACACACATTTACATTCACATCCAAAGGACAATAGGGTGAGGGAAAATCTGCCCCTGAGCGTTTTCCCTGCAAAGCATTTGGCGCCCAAAGCGGCAACAATGAAAATTGCATGCAATCAGCTGTGGAAAGTGCCAGCCAGCTGCCTTCGTGCCGATGAATGGAAATTAAAACAGCTGACAAACTCCCAGCATCCTTGGCTATATTGATTTTACCCTATGTCATCGCTGTAGCTATTTAAATTTCGCTTCGTCTGTCAGCGAGGTTTCATATTTTTTGTGACTATTTATCGATTGCCAACCGCCCCAGAATTCGCTTCATTGGGCAACAAGGATACAAAAATAAAAGCTGATATCCCAGGGGGACAAAGAATAGTATTACATTGTGAAATGGGATTACCATTTATTTTTACGTTATGCAAGTATTATGTAATCTAGGAAATGTTAAGGCTAACATATTCTTTTATTTGTATGGTACTTGGTATGCAACTTTATTTTACAACACAATTTTTAAACCGCGGGTAACACCGTATCCATGGACTATTAAAGGAAGGTAAGGGAAGCACAATTTAAAATGTGGCAATACCCAATAAATTATTTGTTTACCAATGCTTAAATGTTTTAAAATGTTTGAAAAATAGTATTAAATTTATTTAACTAATAATAACAAATTCTTTCACAGTATAAACAAATTTTAAAATTATTCACTTAATAGTTTTAAGTAAAATGCATATTTATTTAAATGGTAAAAATATTTTGTAATGTCTAATTTTTATAAAGTAGTAAGTTATTTTCTTTGAGCTAAAGTATTAAGAAATTTTCTTCGTCAAATGGGTTTTGTTAAACTAGCATTTTTCGCTAAAAATTCTAAACTATATTACCGAAAGCAGAACTACATTTTAAACATACTTAAAAAAAATATCTTGCTTTATCCTTAACGTTGGCCTGCTTAGAAAATGCCATGGATTTTCTTTCACTGGGCTTTATGGCCCTTTATAAGGTGGTCTCCCCTGTCTGCCCACTGTCTGCCCCACTGCCACTCTCTTTCACTGCCTGACAATTAGCCCCCTTTGTTGTAGTTGCTGCTGGCATCATCGCTGTCGCATTGCCGCCATATGAGCACTTATGCATGATTTTAATGTCAATGGTTTCGCCTCTGCTTTGCGTCCTCTTCTGGCTTTTATTGCCTCAGACAGGAGCAGGACACCCAGAGGAGCCATGTCTAAGAGGAAAGGATACTCGCATGCAAGGCAGCTTGTTTGCCGAGCAAAGAAGATGAAAGTGTTAGAGGTCATAGCACTGTGCTTTATAGATTTTTTCTTGGCTTTATTTCAAGGCATTCAGGGAGTGTAAATATTAGCCGGACTATGTTAATGTTATACAATGAAGGTTACGTATTAAAAGCGGTGAGCGATTTTGTTGAAAATTAAAGCTAAAATGGCACGGATCTTTTAACATAAAAGGAAAATGTAAAACTAAATGTATATTTTATATCTTAGATATAGATTTCCTAATTCGTTGCTCTATAATAAAATAATTCGTTTTATTTGAGTTAATCATGTTGATGAAGTAAACTTGTTTAAAACGACTTATGCTGTGGATTTTAGATCATTTATTAAATTATAACATATATACACAATATATTTTGGACTAGTGTTACTAACTCGGTGGTCTATAATAAAATATTTCGTTTTATTTAGTTAACTCTTATACTGTGATTTATACTGTGATTTCAAATTATTTATCAAGTTGTGCACACGTAAAAGAAACATTTCAGCACAATAAGCATTAAAATTTAAATTTGTAAAACAAATTTATATAAATAATTAAGAACTAAATTATGAAGTCAAGTAGAAGAAAAGATATTTCCAAAAATATGCAGCATTTAATAATTTTATTTTTCAAAAAGGATTCAAATAACACGTTGGAAACAAAAAAATTATTATGCGATCTCTTAACTTTTTCCAGTTTTTAGGCACACCCAATAGTACATCGTAGTGGGGGAAAACTTGAAAAACTTTTTGCTCAAACGAACTGCATGAAACTATTTTCTACCTGACAAAAAGTGCATGAAAGCCATTTGCTTTATACACACAAAGCTAAGTCCTAGCAAGTGCAGACAACCAAAAACAAATCGGACAAAAAAGAAACGCGAATGAACCCGTGATGCCGAGGCACTCATAAAAAACCAGCTTTTTCCTTTCCAGGAAAGGGGGCTGAAAAACGTGCAAAAAACGCAGCCAACAAATTTTTTACGCCAGCCGAGCGTAAGAGATAACGAAGACCCGGCTGAATCAAGTTGTTTGTGTGCGCGGGATAATAAAACACGGGATCCTCACATTTTATGCAAAGCACGTTTCACTATTCTTTTTTTAAAGCGTAAACAAAATTCTATAGTTGGAGAGATGAAGGCTGGGAGACACATAAAAATGTAATTTCCTTCCGCTTGCACACTTCGCCAAACCTAACCTGTCATAAATAATTGCAAAATGTATCCTACACAACAAGAAATATAAATATTTAATATGGACTGAAAAAACCTATGGAAAATCAATTCAGTTTTCTATTTATTATAAAAACGAACTTTACGAGTAAAACCATTCGCATATTGTTTATATTACGTGTTTAAAAATCAAGCCATATTATTTTATCTGTTAAATAATGTTTAAAGTTTATAAAATAAGTATACAAAATAATTGTATACTATTAGTGTAAAATAAAATGTTTTCTTCTAAGTTCCTAAGAATGTCAAATACATTTTTTAAAGTAAAAATGGTTCCCTAATTGATTTTCGTTTTGAATCCCCCAAAAAAATACCATTGTAAATTGCTAAATGCTACAATTCCATACTAGGTGTATGGAATAAGTTTTATCCGAACTTTAATCATAGGTTTATAGAATACGTTAGAAGTATCAAATTATAGACTATGTTGAAATTTTCAACAATCTATAAAAATCTTGTTACAAACTTCAGAAAACCACTGTACCAAGTCAAGTTTTGCTGACTTTTGAACCCAAATTTTCGCCCAGTGCAGACCCCGAAAAATGAGAAGCTGTTCCTACAAATCATCGGCAGTCGGCGGCACCCAAAACCCATCCATCCGTCCATCAGAGCTCAGAGCTCGTCAGAAATTCGCGTTGCGAGAAAAAAGTTTTTTGGGTGCGGTCCTTGACATCGCGTACGACGCATGACACTCGCTTGAGTGTGTTGGTGTGTGAGTGTGGGCCTGTCAGTGTGTTGGCAAGTGTGCGAGTGTGCGAGTGTGTGTGTGTGTTTGCAAGGATAGCCAGCATCCTGCGAGTGCTTGAGATTCGCAGGGTTGCCTGCCGTTTGCGGCTTCTCGTTTCGAATTCACGATGAACTCGATTTTACGACAGGCCACCTTCACCACTGCCCCCGCTCCTTTGGCTCCAAGAAGGACTCGTCGTTGCCGATGTCCTGTGTGCCATCCTTGCTGGCCCTGCATCTGCCGTAGTTTCAACACACGCCCACACAGGCCCCGGCTAAGGAATATTTGATGAGTTGTACAAATTCAGCTCGTTGAAACTTTTCTGTTTGCACTTTTCCGTTTCTGATTCTTCTGTTTTTCCTTGAACGTATACTTGATTCCGTTCCGAAGCTGTGGGACAACATTTGATTTGTAATTTCAGCAGCAAATTACATTTTCCCAAGTAACTTTTTTTGGGTCATTAGAGTTCTCTATCCCCAGGCACCTTAATTTTATTACATAAGCTAAGGGGAACTATCCTGAGGATGCCACTAGACTGCGAAATATTCCTCTAGGAAAGTATATCTTGTTGGAATAACAATGTTTAGTTCGTTAGACATCAGCATTTATATAACTTTCTATGGAAAGCACAAGCATCAGCTTACTCAACCCAATTTTTTATAAAATATGAGGCATAAGAAAATATATATTACTTCCAAAAAATTCTTAATTTGTTAAATAAATAATAAAAAATTTTTTCAGCGTTACTAATATAACTTATTTATATTCTTTATTCAAACTAAGAAAACCTATCCTCAAAATAAACCAAAAATACTATTATCTCAGTTGGTTTTTTATTGAAAGATTGGTTCATACTCACTCAATACATTAACAGTTGCCATCATTATTCTTTATCGTGGTTAAAGTGAGTGCTTTTTATATACTTTGGACAATAACAACAACGACAATAACGAAAATGACAACAACGACATTGACATCAAAGAACACATCAAAAATTTGCATGACATATAGAAGACGTATATTCCATTACAACATCAAGTACATACCCATGGAAATATTTTACATAACGCGCACACATTCGTAAACGGCATTAAAATCAATTACTGATTTAAACATTTATGTGGTAGGGAGAGCTCTTGGCCATTTCCATTTTGGCATTGGGCCTCGACACTTTTATATCAATTTATGTTTAATTTTTGGCACAGCATTATCACTTTTCGTTTCATTTAATTCTATAGATTTAGTTTAAAAAATAGTGTGGCTGTCGAAATGAAAGTTTCTTTGTCAGTTTTGTGTATTTTTATGGTCTTTGTCTGATTGAAGCTTTACTGGTAAGTGGTTGGTGGTGGTGTTAGTTGGTCGTAGTTTTTGTCGTCGTCGTGGTTTAGTGGTTTAGGAGGTCCTGGCAGGACTCAGACTCGGCCAGAGCTTCAGATTCAGATTCAGTTTCAGATTCAGCGGTCTCCTCGGCTGAGCGTGCTTTACGTGTAAGCGCAGCACCAAGCGCACTAGTTGACGCCTAAACGTCTACTACGAAATGCGTTTGTTGTAGCGAACCCCAATTTCGAAAAATTCCAAATGGCGGCACACTCACACTCACACTCTTACCCACACACACACGCAGATTTGCACTCACACACACACACACACACGGATATATCCTTCGGGCAGAGCAGCAGCTGCGCAGCAGCATCCTCGCGTTCTCAGCCTCAGTCTCAGTTCACTGCCGGTGATTTATGTACAAAATGGCAAAAGGCAAAAACAAAATAATACAAAATACGCTCACCAGCATCCTGTGCACGCACACACTCAAGCCCACAATCATACACACACACACACACAGAACAGCCACACACACAGTGTACTGCTGCCTCTGCCGACTTAATCCCAATAGTGTCCTGTTTTCTGAGGGGTGGTGGCAATGCCAAGCTCTTCCATCCCGGGCCTCGTCCTGGGCCCGGTCCTCTTTATTACATAGATACTTATATACTCCTCCCGATGCTGCCCATGTGTGTGCGTTTGTATCTGTGTGAGGCCTGCACATACATACACAGGCAGACTGTTGCTGCCGGCTTTCGATTTGAGTGGAAGCTTCCTTTCAATCGAGACTCACTCAAATATTTCGAGTGCATTATTTTATAGGAAACTGGGCAGAGTTACGGCTTTATGGGTTTTTACAACTTTTGATAGTAGCGTAAAATAGATTTATTGGATTTAAGCAGCCCACCTGGGATTGAATGAAAGTGGAATAGATTTTCTTATAAAGGAACTGTTAAAATGCACCATAGCTTGTTTTCTTGACTTAAATCTTTGTACAAATCCAAATGAGATATATGAAAACATAACAAATTAAATTTATTTCTCAACTTTCATACATTAAACTTGATGGTTCAAAAACAAAAGGTTATTAGATAAAAAACCTGTTATTATACTATTAAGATAAGAAATATGGAACAAGTTCTTAAGTACCATCGCTGCAAGATCCTTTATTTCATTTGAGAACCCTCTAAAGTGTATCTCAGCCTCTCCAAAACCGCAGCTTAAACAACAAACTTTGGCCCAAAGCTTAGCGTAGCACTCAAAGGGGAGTGCTTTAACTAGACAAACACATACAAACACCGGTTTGAAGCTGGAGGAAAGTTTCTCTGGTATCTCTGGGTTTTACCTATAAACAGCAAGGTGAGAGAAAACTCTGCCAACAGAGATAACAGCAGCAAAAGCAAAAGCTACGGCAGCAGCGGCATAATAAAAATCCATTTTTATAGTCCCGACAGAGGCTGCGGCGGTTGCCTGTGGGACGCACCACAGGAAAACCAACCCCACTTCTGGAAAATCGAAAAAAAAACAGATTTTCTGGGCGTACGAAATGGGGTGGTGGTGTTGTTGTTGATGCTTCAGCTGTGTGTGTGTATGTGTGGTGGTGGTGGTGGTTCCCAAAAATGTATGGAATTCTACTGCCTCTTTTAGCTTGGCTGTTATTGCTGATGTCGCCGGTGTTGTTGCTGCTTCTTATTGCTGATGTTGCTGCTTCTGTTGCAGCTTAAATTGTTGCTGTTGCTGCTGGGTTTTATTTTGCTGATGATGTTGCCGCTGTAGACGAGTTTTATTTTTGATGTTGCTCCCCCTGTCAGTGATTTTTTCGCCTATGTTGCTGATGTAGCTGTCTTATGATTTGTACTAATAATGCTTATGGCTATTTTTTTTTGCTTTTCTACCAATTTGGCTTATATTTTGTTGGTTGTTGTTCATTTATCTGCTAATGTTGCAGCTGAAGTTCATGTTGCTGCCGCTGTTATGGTCGCTGTTGCTTTCTACTGCTGCTGTTGCTGCTGTGCCTTTGGTGTTGCTGCTGTGCCTTTGGTGTTGCTGCTGTCGCTTCTGCTGCCGAGTGGTTTTGAGTGAGCGCGTGGAATGTTGCCATATGCCGCCATCGCCATCTGTTTGTATGTATGGCACATCTTTACATACCACACTCTCTGTACTCCCTGTATCTGTGTAAGTGTTGTTTGCGTACTACGTTTGGTACAGTCTCTGTCAGCAGCAGCAACATTGACTGCTACGCCAACTGCGACTGCGACGGTGGCAGCAACAGCAACAGCAGCGCCGACAGCGACGCAAACGGCAGCAATAATGTCCGTCCAATCTGTCCAGACCGAGCAGACTTTTGACTGTGCGGGGTAACCACTTTTTTGTGCTTCACATTGTTGTTGCTGCTGCCGCCGATGATGTTGTTGTTGCTGGCATCGCTGCTGCCCTTGTTTGATTGCTAACAAACAGGGTGTTTTTTGAGGGGCAAGGAGCCCAGTGAGGAACTTTGAAATATTATTCAAATTTTCGGTTCCGAAAAACATCAATTAAATGGTTTTTAATAAAAAAATACACTTAATATATATATATTTTCTCACACTAGCTTTAAATACATTTACATTTTAATAACCTTTGTTTACCATTACTAAAAATTAGAAATAAATAAATTAATTTTTTCCTTATATAAGATATACCAAAAAAAAATAGCAAATGAATTTATATGAATTTTAATACGAAAATTTTTTGAAAATATAATTTATATAATAATTCCAATATAATTATAAGTGTAAGCAATATTTAATTAACATATATTCGCTTTAACTATCTTTAAATACCTTTAATTAATATAGTTTACCATTATTAAAACTAAAAGTAATGGTATTACATTTTTTCTTATATATGGTACCCCAAGGAAATTCGCCACACCCTGTATTTCTCTATATTTAAGTTGAACAAGTGTGTAAGCACCTAAACAGAGAAATGGAATTTGACTGAAACCCAGTGAGAAACTTTGGAATACTATTTAAATTTTGGGTTCCCAAATAATTCAATTAATTGTATATTTCAATATGAATTTTAAAAGAGGGGATATTTTTTAAATATATATTTTCTCTAACTAACTTTAAATGCCTTTTAATTTTAAAAACCTTTTTTATTCTTATTAAAATTTAAAAAGAAATGGAATTAAATTTTTCCTTATAAAAGATATCCCAAGAAAAATTGCAACACCCTGTATTTCTCTGTATGTAAGTTTTACCTTTACATTTTAATAACCTGATTTACTCATATATATATTTAAAAAGAAATGGAATTCAATTTTTCCTCATAAAAGATATCCCAAGAAAAATCGCAACACCCTGTATTTCTCTATATTTAAGTTGAACAAGTGTGTAAGCACATAAACAGAGAAATGGAATTAAGTTTGCATAGCAAAGGAAAATAAACTGCTAAAATTATAATAACACGACGAGTGGCGAGGGACGAGGGTCGGGGGACGGGAAACGGTGGACCAAAAAATGGAGACTAGTGTAAAAAGGCAACAACAGAAGCAGCAACAATAACACACCAAATTACACACACCCACTCGGACACACACAGCCGCACTATCAAACACACACACACACACACGGATAGGCGACAAGGCTGAAAGAAACAAAACAGGAAACAAAAAACAAGAAAAAAAGAGAAAACTTGCTACGTAATTTATAATATCCTTTGTCCTCAGCCGGCTTTTGTGCGCTATGTTTTGTGAAAAGTGAAAATGTATTTGCGTGTGTGTGTGTGTGTGTGTGTGTGTGTGTAGTTGCTGCCGCTCTGTGTGTGGGTGAACTTTATTTGTGTGTGTCAAATACTTTGGCCCGCAACACACAGACACAGTTACAGATGCACTGAGCTGGCATTACTTTTAGCGTTTCTTTTTCGCCGTTTGTCGTTTGTGCTGGGCAAATAGTTAAAACTAAAATAAATTTAGTTGTTGTGAGCGTGAGCGTGAGCCCACGCACACAGAGGCACTTGCAGAGAAGACGGACAAAAGATAGCGCGCGACGCCATCTTTGCGCTGCTGCTTCGCCTGGCGCTGATAAGTATGCTATGCTTTTCGTGCACTGAGGGAAAACAAAGTGTGCGAATTATAAATGTGTCCTAAAAATAAACCAAAATTTTAGGTGTAAAATATTTCCTTTCTGAGATCTATAAATCGACTAAATCAATATCGACTTATATATATTATAAAATATTTTATTAGATTAATTTTATTTTAATAATATTTATTATAAAACTACACACTTTCTTAGTATGAAAATTTATTAATTATTTACGTATTGTAAGTCTTCAAGGATTGTCTTAAGTCTCTTCATTTAAAACATTTTTCTAAGAACTATTTCAAATAAAGTTTATATGATTTTTATTTACTTAAAGTGATTAATTTTTAAAACATATATGAATGCGTAATTTGTATTTTATATGCAAAACTGTTATTTGATATTTTATAAATTTATTAAAATGTGTTTAAGTATTGTAAGACTTTGAAGATTGTTTTAGATCTCTTAACTTAGAACATTTTTCTAGAAACTATTTCAAATAAAGTTTATATTATATTTACTTAATTAATCATTAATTTTTAAAATATATGTATATTTATACATAATTTTCATTAATATGCATTTCATCAATTTAATATTTTATAAAAGAAAAAGAAAATTGTTGCACTATGAAACAATATGCATATATTTATAATAAAATTGTACTTAGTTAATAATAACTTTGAGTGCTTATAAGGGTTTATAAAAAGAGTAAAACGAATCAATAAAAATATTCTGTTTCTGATGATTTGAGGTTGTATAATATTTTTCTGAGTGTATTTGCCGCTACTATTTTTCTTTTATTAATGCAAAAGTTGTATTTGATATTTTCTAAAAAAGATTAAAAAATTGTTTCAAAATAAAAATAATATTTATGTGTGTATAATATTATAGTACATAATTATTAGGGACTATAACTTTTTATAGGGGCTTATAAGGAGGAAAAAACTTATCAAATAAATATAAGACTTTTCCGATTCTTAGAGTATATATTAAATGTTTTTGAGTGTATATTCCGCTTCTGCCCAACCCCGCTGCACGAAATCTCATTATATTTGTTTTATTTTATTTGCTGCCACGTCTTCGTCGTTTGCAGCAGCTTCTTGCTACTTGTGCTGCTTCGTTTTGGCTTTTATGTCTATTTCCTACGTTTTTGGCCAAAAGTACTTTTGTGCGCACGTAACTAACTTCTTTGGCCATTCCGCCCAATCCCGTTTGACTCATCTGCCCCCGCCCCTTGAGCTTGTTGGTTCCCGGGCATTGTCGTCTACTTACTTACTACTTAATGCGTGCTTAGTTATTGTTTTAGTGTGGCCTTTTGTCTTGAAATTATTAACAATGGACGTTGCCAAGTGAAAGGTGCTTCTGCCTTTGGGTTGGAATGGTAAGGTGGCGGTGGTAAAGGGGGTAAAGCAGTGGTAATAGCATTTAATGCACCTGCCCAGGCACACCCATACACACACACTCACCTGCATTTAAGTTGCTTTGTTCTTCCGTGGCATTGTCTTTACTCACACAAAATCAAGAACACTCACACACAACCAGACCCACCAGGACAAACAATTCAGAGACACCACCATCATCGTTTTCATCATCATCGGGGGCATGATTATGTAGATTGTAAGCGGCTTTATGAATGCTTCATTTTGCGTGTGTTTGTTCATTATTTATTTACTTTTAGTAGCGCTTAATTTTCACTCTCGTCTACCAGCTTCCACCACTATTTCCACTTCCATCTTTCTTTCACTCGGCAAACTGCCAAGCTAATGATATAATTTCATATTTATATCCAGCTTATTGCCTTTATAATGGTGGCGCATTTAAATATTGAATTTTACATTACCACTTTTCATATTTAATTTCCGTTTTCAACTGTTGGTCTTAGTTTTTGAGGAAATTGTTATAATAGCTTATCAACATGCCTGGTAATAAATTCATCTATATTATTTTACACATATATGTATTTTACATATTCCCTTAAAATATAACTTGTTTTTGAGGCTAAACACTATTTTGTCTAACATAATATCTCACTTCATCCCATAACTCCATATGGCTTTTATTATTTAGTCACAGTCAAGAACGACAGTCAGCTTCAAACAGTTTTTCAAAAACATTGCTGGTCCAGGGCAAAAAAAAAACAAAATGCCCTAAACGTCAAAATCGGATTAGTACTAGAGTTTCCCATAGAAAATTTAGAAAAAAGTAAACAAAAATAAATATCTCGCCAGAAAAATCAATTCACAAAGGTAGAGACTCTTGAAAAACAATTGCAGAGGATAAGATATCAATATAGAAATCAGGGGTCCACGAAGATGGCCAACCAGCCGGCTGTTACCCCTGGCCGAGTTCGCAACACATCGTTAAATCTGGAGAACAAGCTTATCGGAGGCAAATATCGGGTAGTGAAACCCATTGGATCTGGTTCCTTTGGTGATATATATCTCGGACTGAGTGTTAAGGATGCTTCGGAGGTGGCCATCAAAGTGGAGGCGAACGATGCCAAGTATCCGCAACTGATGTACGAGGCCAAGGTGTACGAACAGCTGAACCGCACTCCGGGATTCCCCACACTGCTGCACTATGGCAGCGAGAAGAACTTCAATGCCATGGTCATAGAACTCCTGGGTCCCTCCCTCGAGGAACTCTTCAATGTCTGCAAGCGACGATTCTCGCTGAAGACCGTACTCATGCTGACCGACCAACTGCTGATGCGCATAGAGTGTGTCCACGAACTGGGATTCATACATCGCGACATTAAGCCCGATAACTTCCTGATGGGCGTGGGCAGCCACTTCAATAAACTGTTCCTCATCGACTTTGGCCTGTCCAAGCGGTACAAGGACAGCGAGTCGGAGATGCATATACCCTATCGCAAGGATCGTAATCTCACGGGCACCGTTCGCTATGCCTCGATAAATGCCCAAATGGGCGTAGAACAATCCCGCCGCGATGACATGGAGTCCTTGTGCTATTGCATGATGTACTTTAATCTGGGAAAGTTACCCTGGCAGGGCATTACGGCCGCCAACAAGAAGCAAAAGTACGAGAAGATATTGGAGAAAAAGAAGAGCATTACAATCCCAGAACTGTGCCAGGGCTTTCCCTCTGAGTTTAGCCTGATGATGCACTACGTCCGGAATCTTCGCTTCAAGGAACCGCCGGATCACGTCTATCTCCGCCAGCTTTTCCGCATCCTTTTGCGCACGCTGAACCATCAGTATGACTACATTTACGATTGGACCCAGCTGCAGCAGCAAAAGGATCAACTGCGTGGTAACAGGGAGCGGGATCGGGAGCGGGAACGGGAGCGGGATCGGGAACGGGAACGGGATCGGGAAAGGAATAAGGATCAAAATTTGGAGCGGGATCGTGAGCGTCGCCGTGAAAGGGAGCGTCAAAAGGAGCGTATCAGAGAACGTGAACAGGATCGTCTGCTCAGATCTTTCGCCCATCAGGCGGATCGATCTTATGGCCACCTATCGAGCAGATATGATTGCATTGGGGATGGGACCCTCAACAAGCGAAAGTAATACCATGGACTAACCATAACACTTATCTGTAACATAAATATATCAAAATTATTTTCATTTAATAGTTTAGTGGTTCACGTTGGGACCCTACTTTCAGTTGTTTTATTTCGCAAATACAAATGTTAATACCATTTTTTGGTTATCTTATCAGTAATTTTAATAAGAGGATGGATTGAAGGAGTCTTATAAAGAGCTTATGTTAAGATGAAAGTTTTTACATATATATTGAAATTAATTTGATTTTGTCTAGCTTAAAATATATCATAATTATTTTCATTTAACCACCATGTTAATTTTTTGTTATTTTATGTTGAAAACCTCACTGTGTACTATGCCTTAAATTGTAAATGGCTTGCATAAAATACCTTTAAAAAACTACAGTCAAGGAATACAAAACATCAAAACAATTATGGAGTATTGATTTTACTGCTCTCTCCTAAAAGTTATTATGTGCCAGTCAACGGCTTACAAAATACACCTTAGACACTCGAGTCAATTGAATAGTTTATGAATAAGTTCGGTCCCCCGGGAGGTCTTCACTCTAAGTTTTCCATTAGATGGAAAACCTGCCCCGCGGGCGGGACCCTGGCAACTTAATAAACTGTCAAATTGTCATGTAAACGGGACAAAGCTGCCAACCCAAAGTTTTTTACCTCTCTGGAGAAGCTTACCGAAATGGAGGTGGGCTTATTTACGCTACTTATTTATTGAGTGGCGGACGGAACAGTGGGGAAAACATTTCCGAGTTATGCGAAAACAAAATAAATTTTATAGTAGTGGAAGCCACACAAAAAAAAAAAAACAGAAGAACATTTTATTAGTTTCTTCTCCTGTCCGTTTTTGTGGCAGGAAAAATAAGTGGAAAAGTTTCATTTTATTTTCTATATATTTCTGCAACGATGGCTTTGCTTAAAGACAGGGTCGCGACTTGGCACCTGGTGCCAAATTAAATTCCCGGCTGCACAACTGAGACAGAGAAAGAGAATGGTGAAAACAGAAAGAGAGGGAAGCTGGGGAACAAAAAGAGACGGGTATATAACTACATGGCTATGACAGTATGGCAACTTCAATAATTTATGATGCAGCAGCCAAAGAAGAAAACAGCGCCGGAATCATTTTGCCATTTCGAGTAATTTTTCTTTTTCAGCTCTCTGCCTTCGTATTCCTCGTTCTGCGAAACTTTTCCGTGAAACAGAAAACATAATTAAGTGTTGTCTTGAGTTGGGTGCATAGTTGACATGACAAACAGTTGATGGTGAAAAAGCGAAAAGCGAAGTAAATAGCGCTAAGAAATACGGAAAAGTAAGAATTCCATGGGGGGAAAATAGTTGAGAATCCCGGACATTGGGTGGATAACAATGGATGTGGCTAATAAAGCGGCCCGACAAAGTGAAGAGCCAAATAGCAGACATCGTGGCTGCCACGGTTCCTTGATGCCTCATCTCATTTCCGACACCTTTCGCGTATCCTGACAATGACAGTTGTCAGGCATGTCAGCATATGATAAATTGCTCCACCGACAGGTGACTCGAATGTTATGGAAATTTCAAAGCCAGGCCCTGGCAGCTTCCGCCCCCCTTTTCCTGACCAAAATAGATACTCCCTGTTGGTAATGTAATTGCACATTTCGTTGTGTGAATGCTAAAAGAGGTGTTTATTTAATTTGCCGAGTGAATGTGTCTACGTGAATGCCATTCGCCTGCCTGCTCCAAGTTTGTCCAATTTGATGTGACAGTTTCCAGCATTTTGCACTCGAAAGGAAAATAGTTGGCAATGGTATGCCGTCCATGGGATATAAAAGGGCTGGACTTGAATGTAAATTGCCGAGCCATGCGAATTGTAAGTGGAATGGTGGAGTGACGCATTCAAAGTTTAAATGCCAATCCTAATACTTTCAGCAGGATTTTATTTATTCAAAAAGAATTACTTAAATAAAAATTGAATGAAGTGTTTTCAATTTAATTTTATTATTAAAATCCTTTCTCTTTTTCCATTAATAAAATAAGTATTTCCAGAATTAAAAGGAACAACTAGAAGATAGCTTTTCCAAAACATAAAAGCATTAATTGCGATAATGAAAGGTGCAAGAAAACAAATTGATACGTTTTTGAATTTTCTGTTTATTCAAACACAGAGAGATTTCTGACGTTCTCATTTGAGTTGAAAATGTTCTTGAAAAGTGAACGAAATTTTTGATGTTCAAAATGTTTTAATTGTGCTTGAATCAAATTGAACTTGCGGTATTCACATTGTGCATCTCAACAACTAAACTATTACTCCAGTCCGTTGTGTATTCCTATGAAAATGTTGTTAAATAAACTCCATTTAATTTATCCCTTCCCACGTTTTCGTTCTAATATTGAGAACATTGATACCAAAATGTACTGAATGTTTAAGAACGCATGTTCTCAATTCAAGAACATGTTTAGGGAACCCCTAGATTTTAAAGCTTTTTTAAAGCATAGCCTTTATTGTTGTTTTATTGTTAGTCACAAAACAATATTTATGAGAAAACAAAGCGTTTGGCAACGTACTATACAAAGGCAAAGCTTTTGGAACCTGCGAAAATCCCCTTTAATGCATTTTTGAATTATGTTCGTTGCCGTCGGCCATCCATTAGGAATCAGTTGCTCTGTCGTCATTGTTGTGCCGCTCAGCCCACTTAATCCTCCTAAAGTGTTGAGCTGAAAAATTGCAAAACTAATCTATTGGACAACGCCGGTCCCTCCATCAACCGCATCCGCAAAGGTAAACCATTAACATCAACAGTGTACTGGTTAAAGTTGTTGAGCCAGCTCTACTTTAGCAGCATTTATTCCCAGCATTAACTAAAAACGTGGAACACAATGAAATAATGGCAAACCAAAAGCAAGCCAGCCAACGCAGTTGCAAAAGCAGCTCTTAACTTTCAGTGGTATCCTCAAAGTTTCCACTCAAATAATTGCTTTTACTGGCACTAATAGATGGGGCAACTCCCACCCAGACTGCTCTGTGAGCTGGCCCAAAAAGCTGCAGCATAATCCATTTGCCCAGATAAGTCGCAAACACGAACCGAAGTTCTGCGATTCAAGTTCTTTGTTGGGAATCTTAACTTCACTCTTCTTTCCGTTTTTAGTTTCACATGCGCCCTGAATTATTTATCGGGTATTTTGCGAGCAGTAGCAAAGTAATTATGTGCAACGCGGCGTATGCGCAATGTTAAGACATGGCAAATACATGAAAATTAATTAGTTTACCAACAGCGATTGGTTGTGTCCACCTGTACTCAGGTGGCTATAATCGATTTGTGGCTTACACACTTAAAGGATAGCCTCCAATTTGAAAACGGGAAACCTTTATGGGCTCACTTAAAATATTATAATAAATGGGTAACAATTTTATTTTAAAAATTGCATTTTTTTGTATATTTGTTAAATGGATGCCCCCTGTCATCTTAATATAAATATGTAAATATGATATATATATATGAATAAATATAATAATGAAACTTAAATAAATTGGGTTAAAAATATAAATATATATTTTAAAATGAATATAAAAAATAAAAAATATGATAATTTTAATGGCATTTAATAAATCACAAAATAAAAAATATCATTTTCATATTCATGGTAGTATCGATATTGTATTTATTTTTCGCGCTGTGCCACCGAAACACAGATAGAACTTGACGTGAACCTTAAGCAGATTTCACTGTTGACTGGTCGAAAATTGTACAAAATGAAATGAAAAGCCCATCAAAGTGGTCGTATTGCAAAGGGGATCCCGAAACAGAGTCTCATGCTGTCTAAACAAAGGGCAGAATCAGCATGGGATAGGCACACGAATCGAATGTCATTAAAACGATGGCCCAGGGAGATGAGGATGTTGATGAGGATGACTGACTGTCTGAAAAATATAGAGACGTTTGGCCGAAGGGGGCATCATGTTGAGAGCTCATTAAAACGAATACGAATTTAATGGTACTTAAAGCGGAAATTGCCTGGCAAGTTTCCGCCATGGCGAGCACACAAGCATGGAGAGCAGTCTCACACAGATACGGATTTTCCGACCGGAGCAGTGCGAAAACTAAGCGGCAAAGCGAGGCAGAGCAAAGCCAAGCCGATTGCAGTTGCCAGCCAACTTAGATCGAAGTGCCAAGCCAAGGCACAACAGCAACAAAGCTTTTACGAGCTGGAAAACTATTAGTGGCAACAGCAACAGCAGAAGGTGAGGTCTGCAACACATCCACACAGAAAGGAAAATTTATTGTATAGTATATTGTAAAATATTGAGATAGAATAATTTTAAAGAAAATCATGAGTACATTTTGGAGTGCATCCAATAAATGTATCTTATTTTTAGAATGCCCAATTGATTCACAATTTATTTAATCATGTGACAAAGATATGTATTTTGAACAATTACCTATCAGAAATTTAATTTTAAAGGCAAGAAGAACTGTTTCTTAGTTTTAAAATACCAGATACAAATTATATCATTTAAATATATTACATCAATTGACTAATATATGTTTTCTAAACAATTACTTATTAACAACCTTCCTTTGAAATCCTTTATTTTTAAATTAATCTAAAGTATTTTTCACAGTGAATACTACACCTAGCTTATGCCCAAGCGAGCCTGAACATGTACTATCCTAAGAGTGGCTCTTACTCCTCACTCGACTTGTTCTCTTGTTCCTATGTAAACTATACAAAAAACACAAAAATATATTGGAAGAGAAGCCCCGTTGCTGGCTAAATACGATAAAGTTAAGATGCCCTAGCAAGTTCTCAATTAATTAAGTGAAAGAACAAATTGTTCTCAAATAACACCAGCTACTTGAACAGCATAAAGAAACATAAGACTCAATAAAACCCTATAAAGGCTGAATTTAATTTCCTTTTTTGGCTTATCAAAAATAAAAGTATTCATATTGAGCACAAATTAATATTGGTATCAAAGCAACAGCCAAACTTTTTGCAAAAGTTGCTGGTTTTAACTTTTTAACTGTCAGTAAGAAATATTTTTGTATAAAAAGAAGAGTATAAAGGCGTTATGAAAAACCGGTAACTTTCCATAGACCACGTTGGCCATGCAAAGCTGCAACAGTGTGAAAAACGGCGACGCCATTTTGAGGCACACAAAAGTAAGCTTTAATTGAATGTTTGTTGCCCCGGCGAATAAAACATCCTTCTATTCCCCCACACTCCTTGCAAACAGCCAACAAAATGTTTGAACATTTTCCGCACATATGCATGTCAGTGGCGCCCATAATGGCAATACCATTCCATGTACTTTGAGTTTTCAATTTCAGCTTTTTGCCAGCCGAATTGCCAAAAAGAGTGGGCGGTGGAAAGCATACAAATGGGGGTGAGAGCAAATGGAAACCGTGTCCTACGAGCTTTCTGCACCCCTTATGCCTGCAGTTCTCTGCAAGTTTAACGAGTATACTTGGACTCTTTGATACCCAAATTGTTTACTGAGAAAAAAATAATACTTCGTATTTTCGAATGAAGAATATACTAATAATACATTTCAGAAAAATGTATACAAAACATTTAAGGAAAGAAAAAAGTATCTCAAAAAGAAAGTTTGATTTTTTATCCTGAAATTTAAATGTTTTATAAAACTTTTAAAATTATTTTATATCCCAAAAACCTTCAAAAAGATTAAAATTAAAATTTAAGAATTGAACCATGATTTTCATTAACCCTTTTTAGTATTATATAACTAGTATTTGCCACTATAAAATAATCTAACTATACAGAAGATTACTTATATAATCTATTTATTATTCTTTCTTTTGTCACTAAAACATACGATAAACTAAAATTTGGAATGTTCAGATTATGGATACTTGGTTTTAAAAATTTTTTTTTTAAATAAGAAAATTATATGCCCATTCAATTTTTAAAAAACTGAGTACTAAAGCGAAGCCATCATCTGATGTTACCTGAAAGTGCTGAGGTAGATTTCTGCTGAAATCAGCTAAAAAGTTCCATCAATGTGAGGCTCAAATTTGTTAGCAGCTGTAGTGATTTGCGAGCCTAGGCAACTTTGTCTGCCAAATCAACGATATGAAATTTTTTCGCATGCGAAAGAATGATAGGGAATAAAAACTAAAATTCATCTTTTAACAACAAATAAATAAATACCATTTTTACAAATATAAATATTTTTTTAATCACTTGGCTTGCGAAGTAAAATAACGCAGTAACGTGACAACGTTGTTTACAATTTACAATTCTTTTGGTAAACATGAAGAAAAAGTATAGCAGGAATACACATGGCAACAGTCAGGCACACATAGTCGGAAAAACAACCGACTTTCAAGTGCACTTGGTTGCCAAAAAGTTAATAAAAATAAGTGCCTCTTGGCCATTGCCCGAGGGCCCTGGAGGAGATGAAGATGGCCGCCCAAACTCCGACCTTTCCGTATGAAGTGCCCAACCGACTTTGCTAGTTAGTGGGCATTAGTAATTTAGATTGCTGCCGAATAACTTTTGCCATTCCCCGGCCAGCTGCAAACTGTTCGTCCTCCACTTAAAGTCCTGGATACCAGGATAAGAAAATACCACAAGCTGGTATAGAAGTAATAACAGTTTTCAAACGGAAGCCCTCGAAGGCAGTCGAGTGGAAATTTTTGTATGGTACGCAGGACGTTGGCCAGCTATTGACAATAATTGTTGTTGTCTGCAAGTATACACAAATATACACAAATATACACAAATGCCAACAGAAATGTTAAAACTACTAGCCAAATGCCAGGAAAAATCTCGTTAAAGTATGCAAATAAATAAGAGTTTTTGAATTGCCTCCTTGGGCTTTGTTGGGGTGTGTTTCCTTTGGGGAGCATGTTTTCACATTTTATAGTAGTTGGGAGATACACTTTTGGCGACTGGCTGAATGAAATTAAGAATAAATTCTAAAGAGAAACTTCTAGCTGATTTGATGAACCAATCTAAATATTTTTGGAAGTTTTATCATACAATTTGTATTTGTTGGATTGCTATATATGAATTTATTGTTAGCCTTAAACAGCTTTAATGTAAGAAATTTTGTTCAAATGTTTTGCAATTTAATTTTTATAAAAATTTAGGCAATCTAATTACATAACATACATATGTCTGACAACTGAAAACATTAGCTGATTTAACGAACCAATCTAAATATTTTTGGAAGTCTTATTACGCAATTCTTATTGGTTGGATGGTTAGACACACATTAATTGTCATCCTTAAACCGCTTTAATTTTAGAAACTTTCTCCAAATGGTTTAACATTTTTATTGTAATTTAAACTTGTTACAATTACCCACCACAAAAGTTAAAGCATTCTGAGTTATATATCCACGTTTTAATAGAACCCATAATAATTGGCTAATGTCAAATTTTCGAAACTTTCTGGCCCACAAAATTTATGTGTGATAAGGGTGTCCCCTCAAGGGGCCAAGGGGCGTAAGAATTTAATTTACTTAGAAAAAAATGTGCCAACCGGCGAAGAGTGCACAAGTCAGCAGCTAAGACCCGGTAATCGCATTTCTAATTAAGTGCGAATTTCTAGCACACGCAGCACCCTCGTCCTGTTGGAAATTGTGTTGTCGCCTAGTTTATTTCTTTTTTCACCGCTCACAGTTTTTTTTTTTTGTCCTTCGCCAGCTGAATTTAATTAAATTTCCACACTTCAAAGCGCTGGCAATGTGTAAAATGTCCTCAAACCAGACCCAAAAATGAAAACGAGAAAAGCCAACTTGTGGAAGAAATAGAAAAGCGGTGCGTGCGAAGATGGAAATGGGGGCGAAGGGAAAATGGTTATAATAAAAAGGAAATCTTAATTTTTCGCCCTTCGTTATTTGCGCTTCAAGTCGGTTTCCTTCAGGTTACAAATTGTTGCAGCTTTCCAGCGACTTTCTGTCCGTTTTTATTTTTTTATTTTTCCTGTCCCTTTTCTTTTTGTGCTTTGTAGGTTTGCTTCAGCTTCCCTTACTAATTAATTTCGATTCATTGAGCACTTTTACAAGAAATTGCACACCCACCAGAGAGGTCGATAGGTGGGTTTGGTTTTTCTGAGTGCAGGAAGAGAAAAAATGTTACCTTTTCAGCTTTTGCATTGAACCAAGTAAACAAAAATATTTTTAAAATGTGTAAAGCTTTAATAAAATTCTAAAATCAATAGAGGTATTTTAATAGAGGTAATTGAAATCTGTAAGGCTTAAATAAAATCGATATAATCAATGGAGGGATTTTAGCCAGGTCTTACCAGAGGAAAAAGTTCTTTATAAAATCTTCAAATCTATTTTTTAAAAGAGAAAACAAATCTGTTTAGCATAAAAAAACTTTCCATATCAGAATCATAATTAACTTGGAAATTCTTTATTACATTTGTTCATGATATTCATTGGAATGGAATTTTTTCTTGTGTGTCACAATGTATCTTCTACGTGACCCATTCCGTACCACTTACCACACCCAAGCCCATCCTCATTCGCATTCCGATTCCGATTGCCATTGCATTACGTTTCACTGTAACACGGCAGGTTCGCTACTTCCATTTTCCATTTTCTATTTTCCGTTTTCGCTTTTCCCTTTGCTTTTCCCTGCTTTCACTTCCAGCAGCTTCAAAGGCAGTCTCTGAATGCCTCAGCAAATGAGCGTTTCAAATTGTTGGCAACAAATTTGCTGCCATTGAAGAAATTGCTTTCAACTTCTAGGAAAAAAAATAGATGATAAAAGAGTGGGAGGCCAATGGTTCCGTCGATGTTAACAATGGTCTTCTGTAGGTGCTACTTGCCACTTTTCTATATCCTCTCACCCTCATCGATGTGTCAATTAAATGGTTTTAATGTAATGCATGTGCTGGAGGCTGGCATTAAGCTGGAAGTATACATATCGCAGGCTGACAGGAATCCTACGGGCTTAGCACAATCGACTGAGACATTCCCTATCGCTGACATTTCAAAAGGAAGATGGAAGAGAGGGATAACTTGGGGACCCAATTGACAGGCTAATGAAAAGTCGAACAGAATATACAAGGCTAAATCAATTAAGGACATCTCAGAAGTTAGGGATATTATTTACATACAAATTTTCTTCCATCAATCGAATCTAATTAAAATTAAATTGGTCTTTTGTCGTTTTTTCTAAGTACTTTACCATGAAATTCCTTAATTTGAGATTAAATGATAGCATAAAAAGTTGTGGGAAGAAATTATTTAATATATAATACATTTTGGGGATCATACTCATATGAAAAAAAAAAACATATTATCAATAATTTATTCTTTCTATTTTCATTTATTTTAAAAATATGGTAATTTCACATATTCTTATAATTTTCTCATATATCACAATATCATACTGGAAACACAAATACCATACTCATACACCTACAATTTCGGGTGCTAGTTTCATTAGCAGAACTCGTATTTATTCTGGCAGAGCTTCCAAATTAGCAACCGTAATATAATTACCATAAAGTTTGCTCTGCTCTTCGCATAATATCTAATTATATTCGCTCTCGTGGCGTTGCACCCTCGTAATACTTTCCCCCACTCAAGCAACCAAATATGCATTTCCACACATTGTTTAATTTAAGTTTTTCGTTCGGCCTTAAATTTTGGGGTATTTCGGGTAAAAAATGTGAATAACTCAAATGCCTGGGCGAGAACGTTTCGTGAACGAATATTGCTGGGCCAAAACTTTACATTAACCAGGAACCCAAAACCTCGGCCGCGAGTCCACACAGGCATCCCCAGGAAAGTATGCTGGCAATACGAGAGTGTAATAAAAATGCAAAACCAAAAAGTACAAATTAAAATAAAGTAAAATCAACTCACAGAGGGAAAGGGGAATACTTGATACCCTAAATAATATGCACTAAATAGTGGCGATTGGCATTAAGAACACTTTAATTACTATTTCTTTCTTTACTTACAATTATTTCCTTTATTTACAATTTACAATAATTAAAGTTTGTTTTTAAATACACCGTACAATGCGTATTTCCATAAGCCAAAGCTGCTGATTATTCCAAAATACCCTCAACTGGACGTATGAACACAAAGAAAGTGTAGCAAAAAATGGGGAAAAAGAACCGAAACCGCCTGCACGGAAAATGTATTAAATTTTTAGCATGCTCATTAAAAAAATATTAAAATAAAATTTCTATGGTTACAGCTCGACGAGCTCACACATCCACTGGCACTAATAATGCCCACATGTATTGTGAAAAAACGTGGAAAATAAAATAAAATGTGAAATTGTCTGCCTGATGGCAAAAACATGAGTTGGCCGAGCCCCCCAAAGTTTTTGGGCTGCCAAGGGTGAACACGAGACCACATTAAAATTGGCATCACACAAACATCACACACACACACACACACACACAGACACACTCACATGCGGTGGTATGTGCGCATTAAAACAACGCCATGTTGTTGCCACCACCACCCACCAAGGGCCACCCACAAAAAGGATATCACAAGGGCGCAGCGAGGACTGAGGGCTGAGGCAACGATATGTGAATATCAAGATTTAATTTAAAGTTAACTAAGTAAGATTAAGCCCTACCAATGCACACTCACACACACACACACACACTGGGGCAAACAGACAGCCATTTGCAGGGTGCAAATGTGTAAGAAGAGGCGGGGGGTGGTTGGGTGTTAGGGTGGCAAAGGGGTGAGTTTGGATGGGCTGGGCTGGGTTCCTTGTATCAAGTAGAGCAGAAACTCTTAATAAAGCAATTGCCTCTGGCAGTCAAAAAGTAAACGTCGACGTTGTGCAGCAACGTGATTACGGCAGAAGGAGCAGCGGGGGGTGTGTGGGTGGTGGGTGGTGGTAGGGGGTTGGGGGTGAAGCTGGTCGGTGGGTGGCACGGTCCAGGGCCACGACCCCCAGCAGGATGTGTATGTGCCTGCACTTCCTCTCATTCTGTTCACACTGGAAAAACAGGTACTCCTGTGAACCAAACATTTTATTCCATTTCAAGGTTATAAAAAAATAAGCTTAAAACATAACACAATTCAACTAAATAAAAAAAATGAACAGTACAAATCATTTTAAAATGTTGTTCACAGTGAAAAAATAAATAATCCTGTATGGTCTAGCATTTGCTTAAGCAAAAATACTATTCGAAATCAAGGTTATAAAAAAAGTAAGTATCCATGCCGAAATTGGTAAAAATAGGACCATTAATTAAAAAGTAATTAGCAAATGAAGTGTGCAATTTCGGAAACAGCAAATATTCTGCAGGCATATCTGCATCTCCCTCGCACCACCTTTAGCTGAGTAACGGGTATTTAATAGACAAGGCCATTGACTTTAGCGTTCTTTCTTATTTTCCAAATGAAAAACATCGTATATTTTAATGTATATATTTATTATACCCAAACCAATTAAGAAAATGGTACATAAGAGTACTCCCTTTTCTTTAATCTAAGCAATTTCCAAAAATTAAAAATGTACCTAATAAATGTCTTGTTTAGGGACTGAAATACTTTCTTAAACATAACATCAAAAATGTATTTAACATTTTAAAAATTAATTATTAAAATAAGATTTAGTTTTTCCAATTTTTCTGCGTTTATATGCCTTAATTCACTCTTTGATTGCAAGTGTGGTCTGCACTGGAATACCTTTTGGGAATTTTCCTTTTACCCATTGCTTTTGCTTGCCATGACAAAGACCGAAGGGCAGTCGGGAGTGGGTGGCGGTTGCACAAGCTGCAGATGAAATTTACTCACGCCCTGAAATATCAACTAACCAGAATTCATAATATTATATTGAATAGAGTGAAACCACTAGAAGAAATATGAAACGCCAGGCGAGGCAAGGCATAACGAGAATATGAACTGAATTTAATTAGCTTTTTGAGTATGGATTGCAATGCACGGTGGGTTCGAACCCGATAAGATACTGTTTTAAGTAATAAATTTAAATCTTTATTGAAAGTATCACACAATAATGTATTTTATTCTGTAGAACCTATATTATATATTATTCAGATCTAATTAGTATTTTATACAATAATCTTTAAAGTCCATTTGGGAATTATTAGTGTATAAGAAAGTATTTAAAATGTTGTACCTGTGTTATCTCCCATCTGTCCCACTGTCACTGCTCTATGTTTGAAACCAAATCTCTGCAGCTAAAGGCAAATTACACAGCAAGCAGCATCATCGGCATCAGCATATTATTTGCAGCACCCAACCGGGACCACGAGTCGAACGCATGGAGTGTACACTATGGTATAGTAAAATTATAACTACCCGGACAACTCTGGGCATTAAAGGGCCAGTCGCTGTCAAAAAAAAAAAAACGAAATCTCTCTTTTGTTATTATCTCGATCCGAGGGAGGGAATATCTAAATTTAAACATAAACATAAAAGCAAGTTTTTTGAAATCTAGTTTTGCATTTTATAATCTGGCGGGGGTTGTGCAACCAGCGCGGGTTGGCTCATAAAAAAAACAGAATCACGAAAAGGGGTTGAGCCGTCTGCATTTGATGATGATGCTGCCACTTTGAGGGGCAGGGGGTGGCGAGTGGATGAATCGAACTGGTGACAGTTGTCAGATACATATAGTCAGTCACATCGCCATGGGCCTTAATAGGGCTTGGATTACTCGATTGGGTCCGGGGATCAGGCTCATTCCGCCATTCTCCCCCGGACGGCGCATCCCGAGGTCTTTTGTGCCTTGTCAAAGGGACATTTTTTATATGCCTTTCAATGCTTCGCGCTTCATAAAATTATTGCCTTGGAAACGGGACAATTGGAAATGGTCAAGGCTTTAAAAAGGACTTAAATTTTTATTCGTTTTTATTCAGAGCTATGCCCACCGGCCTGGCCTTTGATTAATGTGCCACAGGAAAGCGGTGAAAAGGTATTTTCGGCATAGCCCCAAAATTTACATGACAAAGTTATTTCATTCGAAGTTTTTGCATAAATTTAGCCACAAATATGACACACAAAAGTGAAGGTAATAAAAAAAAGGAGAGAAAATCGGAACTACAAATGCTCTTAAATTATAACGAACTAGATATTAATTCAAGACAACTTTTTGATATTTTAAAGTAATGGAATATTTTTAAACCAAAAAATGCTCATACGGACATGCCATAAAAATACCAGGTTTTTTATTACTTTATAAAAAGGTATTTTTTATCCCCGTAATGGTAATTTCTTTCCGCTTGCGTAAGCATATCAAACTTCGTAAATGATTGCCAGCGTTATGGATAATATGTTTATACATGGCTGCACTCGAATATTGGATAACTTTTAGGAATTGCAACGGAATGAATATTTAATCAAAATAAATAGCATTAATTTTCATATTTAATGAAGCAACACTTCATTTAAACCTGTTCCCTGGCTGCCGGGGTAAAAATTCCCTTCTCATTAAGAGTGTGAGCACTGCTCATTAATGCTGCATGGCAACCGGATCATTATGAGGCCGAAATAAAAACACAAAGTACAAATCCAACAGCAACGAAACCAATTAAAAATAAAAATAAATACGTTGAAAGCATAATACACGAATACAATCCATATACGCCCGGGAGCTATAAACGCTTACGCAATTTAATTGCGCACAAAATGGCTGCCCAGGACATGCCAGGCAAAATGTATACGAAATAAAATAAAATAAAATAAAACACCAAAAATCCCGTCTTTCAATAGAGCGATAATTAATATAAAATAAAGTCCGAATGGGCAAAAATGGAAACATAATCTGGGATGAGTGGGCGCACAGATCGTGCAATAAATGTGGTGAAAATAAAGGAAATTGCAGGTAATTGTTATGTTGAACCAACTTAAATTCTCGGTCTGGCTTTAAGTTTGTATATTTGTTAGGCATGAAGCCTAAGGCATATTTCCTGGTTGTAATATTTGGATAATCCTGTGCAAATTTAATATTCCCGCTAGTCCGCTGTGATGAATGAGCAAACGTTTAATAGGCACTGGCACAGATTTCAATTAAATAAATGCCTGGACTATTTAGTGCGTTCAATCCGCTTTTATAGCCGACATTAGCCGGCTGCCCCCAGGCTTTCTGGTTATTAAGAAATATCCAGGACCTTTTTCGCTGGCCTGGGGCGCCAGTGTGCAATGTTTTTCCTCATTTTCATATTGCTCTTTGCCGGCTCATCATAATATTGCCCCCCAACCAGCCAAAGGTCCCAGCCAGCCCCCAAGTCCCCCAAAGGCCATTCTTCAGTGTCAAATCCTCGCCTCCCCTTACTTAGAAGGCATACACTTTTAATGCGTGTCGCTCACATTTTATGAGCTGTCACAAAGCACGGAGAGAAAAAAAAAATAAGAAAACCAGGGAAAAAAGCAAAAATATCACCAAGGAAGTGCGCACTCACGCAGCTGTGACCAGCATGGCAAATAAATGAAAAAAGTTCTGCAAATAAACAAAAAAAGGGAAACATGCTCCAAAAATGTAGGTGGAAAAGTTATGCACTTACTCGTCCCCCCACCAAAAGTATATTTATCCCCCATCTACGAGGACCAACTGCGACTCTTATTTAATTAAATGTCAAGTGCTGGCCGACAGTCCGTTTGATTTGAACAGCATTTGGCGGCTCTAGCCGAGTGGATGGTCGATGGACATATTTGATTTATTCCATTTCGTTTGTCCACCGGCATTAGAGAGAAGAGCCATGGCTGAAAATTTTCATTTAATTTGATTTCACCCATTGGTGTGAGCGTTTATTATCCATGACGAGCGCATTGAAATGGGTTCAGTAGGTGGGAACCGAAACATATGACTTTATTCTAGGCCTTTTCGGTTGACTAAGTCTAGCGAATTAAATGTGATTTTCTTTTCATCTACACCCAAAAAAAAATTATGGGTAAAATTAACCAATACGGATAGTTACGTGACTATAAAAAATAATAACAGCTATTCAAAATAGTGATGTGTATTTTATTATTGCTTTATAGGGTTGCAAAACGATCGATACTATCGATGGTTTTACAATTTGGGAAACTTTACTTGACTAGACCCAATATCGATAGAATCGTTCCTTAAAAATATTTAAACGTAATTAATATATTACATTTTTTCTATAAGTATCAATTTTCAAAAATTAATTTTCAATAAAATTTCTTTTTATTTTTCTTTTGTTTTTTAATTTGCTGTTTATTTTCTACGATCTTCGATAGTATCGATACGGCCACTATCGATAGCCAAAACTATAGATGTTGCCGTCTATCGTCGTTTTACCATAAAATAGTAAGTTGTGTCTATTATTATTTCGTTGGTATAATTGGAAATTCGATGGGTTGGGCCCATTCAACTATTATATTGAACAATTTCAACACAGATTTGTGTGTACATTATTTGGCTGTGCTATTTAATAAAAAAGAAAATTGGCCTCTAATCGAAAAAGCTTAAAACTTAAACATAAATGGTCATAAAATGGCCATTACGAAATATAATTAATATATTCTAAAACGCTTGTTTAAAGCCCAAACCATGTGGTTATTTAGATAAATTATTTTCGAGTATTGTTTTTGATAGCATTGGTTGAAAGGCACATACAAACTTAATTTTTAAAAAGGTTAGCATCATATAAATGGAACATGTATAAATTACCCTTTTCTGTTTGAAAGGTTTTTAAACTCACATTTCGTTAAACTCTTGATTGCGTACCCTGAAATGTTCTGGTCAAACAATGCCATATTGCATACGAAATAAATTTCAGCACAATTATCGCGCATACGCATCGTTGGCAGGGAAACCGTTTATTTTCACTACGTCGTTTTGCCAGGCGAATGCTTGGGTCAAAAACGGATTTTATGCCAACTAATTAATTTGCACGCCCCAAACCATTGTCCATCGTGGCTAAATATTTCCGCGAATTAGTTTTCAATTTGATATACATGTTCAGCGACCACGCCCTCCGGCGTGGTACTCATTTTCCGAGCTGTCAGAAATACATTTTGAAATGTGCACAGTTTTCCTTTGAACTCTTTTGTGCACAATTTTACACCCCAAAGCAGCGTTAATGTCTTCTGTAATTATTAACGTGGAAATGATTGTATTTTTCCATTAATTTTCTCATGGATCTGTCACACTTTGTTTTCGTTACAATGTTAAAAAATAATTTTCCAGTTCATTTGCAGAAGCAGGTACATTCAACTGTTTCACATAATCTTGCTAATATGTGAGTACATTTAATTAACCACATTTGCCAACGAGCATTCCGTAAATTCGCTGGAAATTCTTTGGCGGAACATCAAAGACAAGCTTCAGTTAACCCGCCTGCGCAATTACGATCTCTACATTCGTTAATTAGACGTGCCCTGACATCCCGCAAATTATCAATAATGCACAGAAAGTCCTGCTCTGCGATGTTGGCTTTCCGCTTGATTAACCAAGGGGCGAACTGGCACAAATGTTGCTTTAATTAACACTAAGCACCAAAGTCACATTCGATCGGGTCAAATCAATTCAATAGTAAACACAATGTGTCCTTTATTTCGCCAATACGAGCCTTGTAATTATTGTAATGCACTGGGGCTTCCCAAATCACAGATAAGTGTTGTGTTTCGAAATTAGATTCTGTTTAATAGATTTAGTCAGTTTAGTGCATTTTATTGATTGTTATGTTAAATGCATAGGTACATATATATTTATATAAATCTAGATTTACTAACTATATTAGAAAAACGTCTTGGTTAAGATACAATAAATATTTGTTTTTAAACTCCTTTTAAAGACAGTAAATTTTACTTGTTATTATTATGTTTTATTTTACTTGTTATTGTTCTGCATTCCTAATGAAGTATTCTGATAATATCTACAAATGATTCAATAACTACTAAAATTCCTAGACTTAATGGTAGTAACTCATATCTGACACACCATTTTTCCTATTTTCTGTGCAAATCTGAAAAATAAAACGGCAATCAACTGTGAATCCAACTTTTATCTAATTGTTGAGTAAATAAAACTTTCTTGATTTACAAAAGAAAAGCGCCCTTAATTGCATTGTATTTGGGCAGCAGCTTTGACCAGGAAAAACCACAGCAAGTTGTTGCTTAGGCCTGCGGTGGCCTAAACAATTTTCCAAACTAATACCCCGCTGGGAAAAACCTGAGTCACATACACACTTTTCCCAAAAAGCAATGAACGAAACGAAGCGAAGCAAAAAACCGAAATCCCAAAAATCCCTTGATTTATTTCTAATACTTATACACACATGTGTTGAAGGAGGGGGGTGTAAAAGGGGCATCAGAAATATCCTGGTAAATAGAGCAAGTGAAAAGTTCTCTCCCCAAAGAAAAAAAAAGAAATGCAACAACAAGAAGGAAAACTTTGGCATTTCCCTCAGGAACTAAATTGTGCCACCGGCGGTTTGTTTGCTTCCTTTCAACTCCGCATCCTGCTGCCTTTTGCAAAGGCCTCCGAACCACTCAAGGATTCAAGGATATGCGACCATGCAAAGTGAAGCTAAACGAAAGTGCCTCAATTTAAGTTTTAAGCTGATTTGCTAGGGCGTATACTCCCCTCGAAAATCCTATATATTTGGGCACATACATATGTACTTCCAGGACATTCGCACATATGTGTGTGATGGGTGGCGGTGGAGGTGGCTCATTGAAGTGGAAAAACTTTCTGGCTGGAGTAGCAACAGAAAATGCTTAAAATTAAGGCGAAACTTTGGCATGTATTCCCTTTTTTGGCGATGCCATTAGCAAGGGTCTCATACATTTCTAATGAAGTTGGGTGAGTTGGCAAAATAAGGAGAATATATCTGTTGCTGGTTGGCTTAAAGGTTAAAGGTTAAGTGAACAGAGAAAGTTACCGGTACAAATTCTTATTTCGTATAATGCGAATTGAATATGTGTTTATTACATTACCTGGGTATTAAATAACTGGTATTTACTAAGGTTTATTATTTTTATATTCTTAAAGAAAGCAATTTCTTGATTTTTATTAAAATAAAATATTTAATAGAATATTTAACGATATTAAAGACCAAATGTAATCAACAAAAGAGCAAATGAAAAGTAATCTTCCACCGAAATGTGTCTTAAAATATTTACTTCGTTCAATTATAATTTTCTAAAGTTTTTTTTTAAAACATTTTCTTAAAAAAATAAAATATTTAATGAAATATTTGACGATTTTAAAAATAAAATCGAATCAACAATAGATACAATAAAAATAAAATATTTAGTGAAATATTTGACGATTTTAAAAATAAAATCGAATCAACAATAGAGGAAATGTTGAGTAATCATCCATCAATAGAGGTTTAAAAAAACGTTGTATGGTCTTAAATTTCTCAATGGGACTATTACGATCTCTTGTGTACTTTCTCCACTCAGACCGTCTTCACTATAAACGCCATCAAACCTCAAGAAGGGAATAGCTGCTTCATCATAAATCCATATAAACTTTTTCCTTCTTATAGACAGCACTCCGGTTAAGCGGAGTGAAGGCTTCTTGTCTTTGAGCTGGCTGTTTTGGTCTGATTTTGACACAAATCCCTTTGGTGCTAAAGCAATTTATGCGGTTTCCAGCCATCGGGGATGGGGTGTGGCCCACATCTACTCTCCCCGGCCGAAAAACACACAAATACCCAACCAACTAACCATCCAACCAACCAACTCAAGATGTGCGCTCCGAATTCGAGAATAGTTTTTGTGTGAAAGGACGAATAGGGACTGGGGATTAGGGGGATAAACCCACATGCACTTGGCTGGGCTTTGGTTATGGCTGGTAGGTTATGGTTAGATTGGTTGCTCCGCTGCTGCTGCATAAGTGCAATTTTATGTTTGGCCCCGAAAAGTTGCCTGCGCAGCGAAGTAGTTGATAAATGGCACACCGACGATGGCCGATGGAAATCTGAAATCCAAATCCCTTCCATGCCCAAAACAATTCACAACAGCAGCATGAGCGTACAAAAAAATGCAAATTTCTATGCATAAATCTAACATATTTTCAAATACATACATGTACTTATATATAAATAAATATGGTCGCTGTTTTTTATGCCCGTCCTATATTGAGAATAAAAAGCAAGGAAAGGGCTGGCAAAGCCACTTGCCACGCCTAACGAGACGCCTACCTTTCCGAGTGCTACATGGCCGCAGATAAACCGTCCGAAAGTAATGCCAAAACATTTCGTGTCATAAATTTTACGACATAAGCGCGAAGGGAAAAACAGGACAAAAGCCAAATACACACCAAAAACCACAACATAAGGGAATATCCAAAAGTTTAGCCGAGATTCGTCGAAGTTACTTTACCCTTAAAAACTACAAAAAGGAATCCTAAAGTATCATAAGCTAGGATTTATAATACTGTTATTAACTTTGAAATATCATTATTAAATCCCTACACTTTATATATTTTTGGCATTTTTAATGGGTTTTTTATCACGTTTATATTCTTATAATAAATACTCTTGAGTCGCGAATTCTTGAGAATAGTTCATTATTGGAATATATCATTTTATTTTCATTAAATCATTTTTTCGGACCTTAAAAAATACCAATAAAGTTCTGTATTTTATAGGTATACAACCTTCAAAGTACAATCAAAATGCCCTTTAGAGCATATACAAGGAATGCACACTACAATAAATATTGATTTAAAATTTTTTGCACATAATTTAGGAAAAAACATGGGTGTAGTCAAAACAAGTTTAAGTATGGGCGGATGTAGCGTAGCTAAAAGTTCAAATTAAAAAGAATGTAATGAGGTACGCAGAATTCCAACCAATATGCTGTTGGGCTTTAATAAACATATATTAATTCGCTGCTGAGATCGAAAATTTCGCAGTAAATTTGATTAGATTTTAAGCTCCCTTTGTTCCGCCACTGATAAGGACCCAAAGCTGAATGATATTTAGCTTTTTTAGGGGAGTTCGTTGAGCTATAAATTAATTTAAGTGCCTGAAAATATTTTTGATAACATAAAATGAAGCCAAGCGAGTCTTGAGATCCCCTTTTCCGTTGTTGGTATTTCTCGACGAGGCCTGAAAATTTAAACGGCCTAGCCATTAAACGAAACGAGTTGGATATAGTTTAATGGCTTCATTTTTTGGAAGGGGATCTCGGGGTTTTTGCGGCTGGTGGTGGTTTCTGTTTGCTGCCTAAAATGTTCCCAATACACAGCCGCACTTTGGCCAATTCTATTTGTCTTCTGCCCGAAGATTTAATTAAAAAAGTCGAAAGCATGCAAACGAAGTTTTTTAAGGGAAGGCAAAATGTGGCTGGCATTAGCCCGAACTTTCCGGCGACTTGCCATCGAGTCCTGGCCACAAAGGATGCGCCAAAAGGAAGCGGTGCCGCAAAGTTGGCAAACTTCAGCCGAGCATCTCGTTATCATCGCCCATCATCAGCGTCAGATACGAAAATAACAGACACAACAAGAACAAAAATCGATGGCAAGCCACTCATCTTCGATTCCTTCGTTAGCAATACTTTTAAAGTAAATTGCGGCAGACCCGGCAGCTAGGACATCGTGGGCGTGGATGGGTGTCGTGGGTTTGGGTACGGATTGGTGGTATGAGTTCTGGGTTTTCCCGGGAAAATGCTGCTCTCTGCACACGTTACGGCACTTTGCCCTCGCTCCATGCTTCGTTTGGTTTTGATTTTTCACTGCTCGTCATGGTTTATGCTGGCTGCTGCTCCCACCGAGGATGGGAAAATTAATTGCATGCAAATATTGACAGAGCAAAAGTAAATATAATTTCATTGTTTACTCATAAATACGCATTATTTAGAAAATGAAAATAGAAGAGCACCCCCGTTCCGGAAGCAAAAGAAAAATGGGAGATTACAAATTTGAGATTTTAATAAACTGCAAAAAAGTTATTGTTAGGAAACTTAGAAATAAATTCATCGAATAGGAGCATTTTAAAAACAAATCACAAATTGAGTTTTCAAAAATTGTGTAAGATTATAGCTGAAAATGTGCTCTTCTGAACACCCTTAAAATACAGATAAATGTCTATATATTTTTTTAAAAATAGTTTCTTTATTTCACAAGGATGAATTAAAAATATTTCATAGCCGTTCCATCGTTGAGATTATTATTTAATATAATTTCCCATCTTTCTTTGAAATTCATGTCCATAGTTCACGATCATTGTTGTTACCTTAAATCACTTATCAAACACAATATACTGGGAGACACCATGTCCTCGTCTAAATTAATTTCATAGAAATATTTTTGTACAAACACCCAAAACTCAGAGCTATCAGATGGATACTTTAGATTTAAAACGTGAAACATTTTAAAGCATATATCGAATACGCTGAGGAAACTCGGTAGTGCGTATTTTATATCATTGTACAGCATGTACAATTTGGAACAGCTCAAATCCAACCCCACTGCAACTATAATGGGATGCATACTCTCTCCGCGGTTGTAAAGAGTGGTTCGTAAGTGCTGAATTTCATTTTCCACATCACTGTGTTTCACACCTTGTATCATAAATGAAAGTTGCGAGTCCTTAATTGACTTGGTGAAAATTTTGTCCCTTGCCTTGCGTTTTCCCAGTGAACGCAGCAAGACATGCAATAAAAGCGCAAGAAGCTGATCGGAACCTTTTAAAAAAATATGTTTTAATATTGAATTAAAAACATAACAATTTACAAACCTTCAGCCTGAGCATTAATTTGTTCCAAGTAATTTATGTCCACGGAATCCGTTAATTTGGTGTTCAATATGGGAAGGATTTTTTCCTTAAACGGCTGCCATTTAAAGATTAAAGAAGTAGATTCCGGATATATAGCTTTAAAGTCCATATCCACCTAATGGAATTTTGAAGAATTAACAAATTATGAAACATATTTGAATACATTTTCTTACCAAACCATATCCCAAAAAGTTAGAAAACTGCGGCCATTGGTTTAGAACGTAACAAATTGCAGTTTCCTGCCCATTCGCGTTAAGAATATCATCTCTTCGCAAAGTGTAAGTCTTACGCCACATTTCATAGACTTCAGACCAAGGCTCGCTATTAACTTTTAGCCATTCACGAGCATCGGAAGCTGTAAAGGAAAAATATTATACATTTTTATAAAATGAAAATTTTTTTGTAGCCCACCTTCTTCATTAATAAATGCCACATTATGGCTGTCTGCAATTTTATTCGTAGATGAATCGAACCCTTCTCCACATTTTTTCAACTTTTTTACTGTGTTGTAGTATTTGTCATAAAGTCTTCCTGCTGCCCGAGGTCCAACATTATTATAGTAGATTTTCTGAACACCAGAGAATTTTATACAAGATAATAATTAAGCACTAATAACTTTACCTTATCATCATTGAATTGTGCTTCTATTTCGCTAGAAATTTTTTCAAAGTCGGATCTGGTTGGTTTTACTTTGTGTTTTATGATGAATGTAACAATTGCTTCAATTATTATTTTTCTAGTCGCATCGTTAAGAGGATTTCCATCTCTGACCGCTCGTTTGACATAGTGTCCAGTAGGGTGCTCATTTAGAATCAGATCAAGGTCCTGAAATAGGAATAGTTATCTTTTGAACTCTTAAATATATACCAACTTACCATAACAACTTTATTGCTCTGCCACACATTTTTTGAAGTAGAAGAGGATGTGCTCGACTGTGCCTGGCCGAAATCCTCGGCATCTAAATCCGTCGCCACAGATGGTGTTATAGTAACAAGTTTTTCAAAACCCTAAATGACGAAGGAAAAATATTAACTACCTATTAAATTATTTTAATAATGATCTTACAAATTTCTTTTTCCACTCCGTTAGATGGTATCGAAATTCAATTTTTTCACCTAATTTCGAATTACGGAATATATATGTCAGGTCGTCTTCCGTTATATAATTAAGCCTTTTTAGGGTAATTTCTTCATCTATATTAAGGTAAGAAATGGTTGCAACATAAATATTATTATAAAAAAACTTATTAAGAATGATATCAAACCAATTATTTTATTACTTATTTTTAAATAAAGAAACTAAATTAATTTTAAATAAAAACTTGTGTAAAATTTAAAAAGTTTTCCAAAAGCACAGCTCCAGTTCTACAAACTATTAAAAAATTAACAATAAGTTAACGCAAAATATTAAAAAAGTTATTTATTGTTCAACTAAAAATGGTCACACTGTAGGTAAGTAGGTAGGTATGAATGTACTGTGTTTACAGTAATACAAACATATACACATTTGCGCGACTATAGTTTCTTATACACACCTGGACGAACCCTACCAATAACCTTTCAAAAATCACTGCCAAGAAAGTATTATACAAGTTACTTATAATTTCTTACCAGTAAAGTACTGAAACCAGTGGCCGAAGCCCCAACTTTCTAGTAATTCTTTCAGTTCGACGTCAAACATGCTGCACCCACAATCGCCAAACGATGACTAAACTGGTTCGCCGGTTGCGCTGGTAAATTCAACAATTTGTGTGGTATACACATAGTTCGGCCAACAACAACGATAGCGACAACAAAAATAAACGTGACGTCAAACAGGTCGTTAAGGTAAATATATTTGAAGGTGTGTATACCTTTTATTGGCTTGTGTGAATGTAGAAAAACGCTGCAGTTTTACTACAAACTGCGGTTGTAAATGCGCAGTAAAAAACCAAAATACATATTTACATACAACCTTTTTCAGGTACTGCCTGCGGACTATTGCTATTTAAGACAAACGTATAAAACAGGTTTTATATTTTTTTATGAACTATTTTAATTATTAAAACATTTTTCTAGAATGGTTTTCATACCTTATTATATTATAATTTATAGTTTATAGTTTAAAACATTTAAATATCTTAGAGGATTATTTACCAATATAAGAACAAATAATTTTATAAATTAATAAAAACCTTTTGCGATACAGGAAATACTTAAAAAACCTTAAACAATCCTTTCTGTAATAAAAACAATTTTTTAACTTTAAAACATTTTTTAGATTTTACGTATACATATCTCCCAGTTTTCTTTACTCTTGAAAATTTTTGACTCCCTTAGATTCGTTTTTCTAGCCGTGCCATTAACGAGCATAAATTGTACATAGAACAACCGAGTGGATTTTACTAATTTCGTAGAAAATGCCTTGGGGGGATTGTAAGGTTCGCACTAATCGGTTTAAATGTTCGTCGAAAGTGCTGTTGTCTAATTAGCATCATTATTTTTGATGGGGTCACTCACGCAGGCAACAAAGAACCCCGAAATACCCTTTACCAAGAACCCGAAACCAGGATGGAGTCTCTAGTCTGATAAATGGGAAAATGCTTAGCAAAGGTAATTAATGGCAAAGTGCAGGCGGGGAGATAAAAATTGGATGGGGATGAGGCTTTCAAGCGATAATTAATGTGCCTGCTAAGCACGAACATGAGTCCTCAATTGCACCGTTGAGCAGTGGTTCCGGAGTTGATAAAAATTGATGCCAATTAAAAGTTGGCAATCTGTGAAGCTGTCAAAATGGGTCAAGTTTTCAGCTTTCCCCAGAAATTCACATCTCGCTTTTCAGGAAAACTTTCGACGGCCAAGAATAGCCTTAAATTGCCCACAAAAGAACCCTCAATGCTTAAAACCCTCGGGCAGGGACTGACAAAAAACAACAATTTACGCTTCACAACTTGCACGAGTGTTGCGCTTAATCGTCAAAAGCACTTCTTATCGGAAAGCATTTCCTTCTACCCAGGCCCCCGAGGAAACTTTGGCTCATAAATTATTACACAAAATTAGTTGCACTCTCGCCGGAGGAAAATCATGGGATCCAAGAAACATCTTCAATGACTTAAAAAATTTAAAGCCTGTTGAGAAAATGAAATATGGGAGGGCCAAGACAAAAAGCTAAATAATCACAGACATGTCGGATAATAAATGATTAACGTCCTGTCGAGGTGGTGGGTTGGATTTTAGGAAAAGCAACCCATTTAAGGTCATTTGTATACATCTTAGTATTGCCGCAACTTTCTTAGCTCGGAAATTTCTTTAGATTGGGGGAGAAATGTTGACCATTTGAATGACTCAAATTGATATTGATGACCTAATCCCATTAGGGGCAGATTTTATTAATGAAAAATGGATCATTTATTAAATCTGAAATTATAAATAGCAAAAAAATTTTAAAATTTAATTATTAGGTATATTTTTACCATTGCGATAATTTTAAAAGGAATAGAAATCCAGCAGTAGGCCATATACATACATCTTAAATGGTAAATCAATTTTAAAAGAAACACTATTACTACAAATGCTCTTTTAAAATGCGAGACCGTAAGCAGCGGAAAAAGGTGAACTTACAGGAGGAGCGCAGGGAACGAATACTGAAATTTCTTCAAGAAAACCGAGAATCCCAGCCCGTTGTTGGTTCAAAGAAAAAAACCTCTGCAAGCCAAAAGAAACTACCTCAAAATGTAAAGAGGTATACAAAGAGCGATATAACATCATGTTTAATCAAAACACCCACAATTGATACGCGATTGGCAGCTGGTTAGAAATCTATATATATTATAATCCAATCCTTGTCTTAAATCCGAAAACTTTTTTTTTCCCTAGGAGAGAACAATCCTGTCGTAAGAAGAACAGGAAAAATACCCCGTGACGATGAAGAATGTCAGTTCAATGCACCGGGCATATTTTTTCTAAGAGGTCGAAATGAAAATGTAGGGAGTCAAGAAGTGTTTTTTAAACCCGCGAAGCCCATTCGAAAGGAGCTGAAGAACAAGTGTGACTATTTTCCAAAATATTTGGACCCGTCTCCCTTCAAAGACAAATGCACTCAGACGCTATACAGGTAAGATAATATCATGATCCTATGTGAGGATATTACAATTGCTTAACCCTAGGGAGTCCTCGGCGCAGACTTTACCCTATTTGCCAGAGATCTACCATCATGATGAAGTCCGTACCCTGGAGCTTTTTACTCTACCCTCAATTCTTTCAGGCGATAAGCCACCAGGACTATATGAGGTGGAAGTTTTGGAGCGCTCCCGTAGGCGTCAACAATTCTTGGAGGCACTTAAGATAAAATTTAACAGACAACGGCAAAATGATAGAAAACTGGCCATAGATCAGTTAAAATCCGTGATGGAGGCCTTTGAATGGGAGCACTGGTTGGAGCGGGAGGAACAGATCCAGGAGTGTCAGATGATGCGGCTGGAGATTGTGATCAAGATGTTTGACAAGAGGGAGAGGGAAATGCATGCCGCCTCTAAGACTCGTTTAGAACGAGGTTGCGAACTGATCGAGAAGCGTCGTAAGGCGGCTTTGCATAAGAATGAGATCGAGTACCAGCGTGGTATGCGCCGCATAAGCAAACAACTGGCCAAGACCTCGATTAGATGGGAGAAACAGTCACCCATGTACTCCCTGGGATCCCCCTGCTCCGAGTTCTATGCCCCACAATTGAGATACGGGGTGGATCCAGCTCGTCGCAATTTCTCTTCCATCACTGCCACCCGTGCTTTTAACCTGAGAATCGACGAACTGGAGAGACAAATAAATATGAAAATAGTCGAGTGTCCCTTTGCCAAACTGAAGCAATGGTCTCAGCCCAAACAGCAGCTTCTAGAGATTGAGCATCGTTTCTGCAATGAGGAGCATCTGCAAAGCCTTTACGAATCTCTGAAGACGATGAGGGCCAGCGATGATAACAGGCCAAAACCTGAATGTCTCAAAGTACGCCATATAACACCATTTAAAACTGGCAGATACGGCAGGATGACCCTGGCCACAATTAAGAGTTTTAGCAGCCTATATGCAAAGAATGAGGAAGTCGCACCCGAATCTTATAGACCCTCACAAAAGGCGGCTTTTGAAGAGCATATTAAATGGCAGAAAGACAAGATTTCCCCCGATTATGCCCAAAAACTGAGAAGAGACGAAAATAAAAGGGACATAAAGAATATGATGATGGCGTACGAGGGCAGCTTGATCGGTCATGTGATGCAATTCCTTACCGATGAAATGGCTCGGTTGAAGGAGCAACGTCGACTGCACTTCTTCTCGGTTTTGGCCGAAAAGGCACGCTGGAGTCGCGAGGCAACCGAGGCGGGATTGAGGCAGAAGGAGAACACGATGAGGAGCCTCTACGAGGAGATGTTCCAGCAATCCAATACCCACCACATGGATGTCAGTGATCACTATGTGCACAGTATTCTGACCATCGATTTGGGCCATATGGCTGCTAATGAAGCAGCTGAGACAGTCACGGAAATGGCCAAGCAAATTGATGTGGACATAGCAAGATGGCTGGAGAGTTTTAAGCTAATACAAAATCCACTTAACTATATTCCTCTGCGCCTGATGCTGCACGATATGGTCTGTCCGGATCTAAATGCTGCACTGCAGCGATACGAGAAGACCATGATTGTCCAGTACATAGTGGAGGATGTGATCTTTGCAGGAATGTGGACGGAACTGGAACCCTATGATATATCAAGCACCCTGACTAGCGATCTGATTGATCGTCTCATCGACAACGATCTGTATTTATTCTCCTCTGAGAGTGAAAGTGAAGCAAACCAGAAGACTTCCTGGTACGAAGCTCATGCCATAATACGAAAACTTATTCGACAATCGGTTCCCGGCAATCGTTGGAAAGAGGAGGCCGAACGTATAGTTTACGAGAACTACAATGATCTATTGGATAATATTTTTGAAGAAATTATTCACAAAAGTGAAGATTTCCCACTCAACGAACCTGTTATAGTACATACAACCTTTTCAACGCCAAACCTTTTAAGCCCAAAGGACCTTCGATTAAAAAATAATTATTCCGCCCAACTACTGGAATATCAATCTGATATGAGTGTCTGTGAAAAGCGGATAATTAAAAACCAATTTTTAAACCTAGTAAAGAAGAAAAATCGATCTTTCAAAAACATGCTCGACCCAGATGAAACATACAAGGGATCTCCACCAGCTTCATTAGATTTGAAGTTTCCCGAAAGTGCTACTGCGACGCCCGACACCGATATTGATGATCCATGGCCTTGGCTTCCAGATTGTCCGACTCGAAGCCTATCAGATATTACTGTCGATGAAAACGTCCATTTTACATCAAAAATCACATGGAATCAATAATAGGAAAAAGAAAAATAGTACGGATTGTGTTATCTGAAACTTGTATATTTTTAATAAATATTATTGCTACACGGTTTTAATATATTCGTTTTTATGATTTTAACTATGGAAAAATTACCTAATTCATACCCAGCATATTTTTTTTAATTGTGTAAAAGGTATCTGATAGTCGACACGCTTCATCTTAGTGTTCCCAGTTGTTAAGTTTACATTTAATAAAATAATACCCCGGGAAATAAGCAGAGCAATAAGAGAGCCTCTCTTGAGCTTGCGAAAATCCTTGCTAAGCAAGGTAGTAAGCTTAAAAAATAGAACGTTGAAGGCATGGCTATATGACTATCAAAGAGCCTACCAAAAAATCAGACGTTACGAATGGTCATGGGACTGAGACTATTTTTTGTGCTAGCTCCCGAATTGGCTCCTATCGATTGGCCAACAAACAACGTGGCTCCCTAGCAGCCAGACGGTTGCCTGGCGAATTGTAATTACTTCTGATTGACTGACTAACCCAATGGTTCGCACAACCCACAACAACTTGAGCTGAAAGGCACCGAGCTGAGAGGTTAACCCAGTAAGCTACTTATATAACAACTTAAAGCGTAAATTGTAAGCGTGCAATAAACACACTTCAAACAAAAACACCTAGAAACACAAAAATTATAGACTGAAGCGAAATTCCACTCACCAGTAGTTTGAAATGCCCTCCGCAAAGGAGAAGCGTTTGCGGAAGGAACGAATTCTGCAGTTTATCCGGGAAAACCGAGAGCTCAGGCCCATAAACACGTCGGCGGTACTTCAATCAGCTTCACCAATAAAAGAGGACACTGGGCGACAGAAGAAACGCGTCACATTTATCCATGGCAAACAGCAGAGAAGCTTTGGAGACTCGCCTAGAGGCAGGGAACTTGAGAAGAATTTTGGACAGGGCCTAACGTCATGCCTAATCACAAAGCCCTCGCATACCAGATTAAAGAGCGGTGTGTCGATTGAAGTCGAGTGGTGTTATATTTTTTAAAACATTTTCCTAATTGCCAGGTGCCAACGATCCAGGCGCCAACGATCCAGACGCCAGAGTGGTGGAAAAACCATATCGAGCAGACATCAAATGCCATTTTAAGTCATCGTGCTCAAAGAACTCAGATTCCCGACTAGCAGCCGGTGGGCCTAACCTAACTATTCCCCTTTATAAAATCAAAAATCCTTTTTTTTCTATATTTTTAGGTGCCAACAATCCAGCAGTTCGCAATGTTGGACGGTTACCTCGAACCGACAGCGAATGCCAGTTCAAGGAGCCAGGTATTTTCTTTCTGCAAACAGTACACTCAGACTATGCCACCCAAGAAGTCAAGCTGAACTCGAAGCCCTTAAGAAAGGAGTTGAAAAACAAATGTGATTTCTTTCCAAAGTATGTGGACAATCGACCTTTCAAGGATGAGGCCACACAGACCCTTTATAGGTAAGATAATATCCATAAGATTGATTGACGGATACAATATTATAGCTCCTATTTCCTAGAGAGTCTTCGGCGCAGACTTTGGCCTTTCTACCCGAGATTCTAAATCAAGAAAAATCAGAAGCTTTTGAGCTGTTTACTTTGGCCAAGTTGCTGCCGGGCGATAAGCCACCAGGATTGCATGAAGTTGAATTTTTGGAGCGGGCTCGCAAGCGATGGGATTTTAGTAAGGCTCTGGAACAGAACTTTAAAAGACTTGTGCATGAGGCCAGAAAAGTGTCTATAAAAACGCAGTACAAAGAGATATTGGAAGCCTTCGAATGGGAACAGTGGGTCCAGCGGGAGGAGGACATACAGGAGTGCCAGATGATGCGTTTGCAGATCGTGATCAAGATGTTTGACAAGAGGGAGAAGCAAATGCACACCGCATCTAAGGCCCGCATCGAACAATCCTTCGAACGCATCGAGAAACGGCGGCAGGCGGGTCTGCGCAAGAATGAAGTTGAGTTCCAGCGGGGAATGCGTCGCATCAACATACAGTTGGCCAAAACCGCTCGAAAGTGGGAAAAACAAAGTCCCATGCAAGCCCTAGGTTCACCCTGCTCCGAGTTCTATGGCCCCCTGATAAGGCATGGTGTTGATCCGGCACGGCGATGTTTTGAATCCACCACTGGACGCAAGGCATTCGATATGAGGATCGATGATCTGGAGAAGCGGGTTAATATGCGTAATGTTCAGTGTCCCTTTAGCAAGCTTAAGGAGTGGTCCAAGCCCAAGGAGTATGATAGGGAGTACGAGCGAAACTTCTGCAATGATGGCAATCTACAGAGGCTCTACGAATCCCTGAAGACACTAAGAACGCAGGCAGACATGGCAAAGGAACCGCCTCATTGTCTGAAAACCCGTTTGCGTATAGAGCGTCGTACGCCTAGTACTAGCTCAAGCGATTCCTTCCGTCCCTATTATCAGGCTAGAAAATCAAGGTTTGTGGAATTCCCCGTTTCGAACCGCGAAACCGTTAAGACAAGCACTAAGGTCACCATACCGAAAGTCGAGAAGCCACTGAGGAGCTCTGTGGTAGGTCGCGAAGATTTGGAGACTCTAATATGCTCATACGAAGGCAGTTATATTGGGACGGTCATGCAGTTCCTTGCCAACGAAATGCAACGATTGAAGGAGCAGCGCAAGCTGCATTTCTTCTGCATTTTGGCCCAAAAAGAACGCTGGCGGCGTGAAGCAGCCGAGGCGGGTTTGAGGCAGAAGGAGAACACGATGAGAATGCTCTACGAGGAGATGTTCCAACATACCAGTGCGGTTCACAGTGAAGTAGCTAGTAAATATGCAGACACCATATTGACCACCGATATAGGCCATATAACAGAGGATGAGGCCATCGAATCTGTCACCGAGTTGGCAAAGCAAATCGACTTGGACATCGAGCGATGGCTGGAGTCCTTTAAGTTAATCCAGAATCCGCTCAATTTCACTCCACTTCGACTGATGCTGCAGGACATGGTCTGCCCGGATATGGGTGCTGTGCTCCGGCGCTATGAGACTTCCATGATTGCCCAGTACATAGTGGAAGATGTGATCTTCGGCAAAGTGTGGCAGGAACTGGAACCATTCGATGTGGTCAGCACTCTGACCAGCGATCTTATTGATCGCCTGATTGACAACGATCTGTTTTTGTTCTCATCGGACAGCGAAAGCGATAGCCCTCATAAGGAATCCTGGACCGAGTCCCATGCCATAATAAGAAAACTCATTCGCCAAGCGGTTCCCGGAAGACGCTGGAAGGAGGAAGACGAGAGGATTGTCCACGAAACATTTAATAGCCTTTTCGACGATGTGTTTTCCGAAATCCTATTTGGCATAGAAAACCCGACAGCCGTATTGCCTGCCGACCTTCTACCGCTTTGTGCAAGTAAATCGTATGCTTTCTTTGCTCATGAGATCCCAAAGAGAATTCCTTCGTCGGAGGAGTCTTCTCAATCAGAATCGTTGCAAAATACAAATCTATTACGAATGCAATTTCTATCTCTCATTAAAAAATTTAAAGAAGACAAGATTACCAGAGAACTGAAGGCCGAAGAGAAATGTCCGATGAGTGAAAATGATGCTGAGTTATTTGACAACTATATAAAAAGTGAAGTTCTTCAAAAATCTGATGTATTAGGTACTGAGACCCCAGTGATAGACCCCGAATTATTAAGCATCAAAAGTACTGTCGATCTTGCCGAGTACGAGGATCATCTAAATGACCTGAGGGGTTCTTCGTTGATGCGTGATCATGATTTAATGGAAGAAAAAATTGCATCTGAAAGTAGTGACGAAAAAAGTAAATTTAGCATTATGGAACCAGCATTAGATCATCGTGAAGAAATCGAACCAGAAATCGAACCAGAAATCGAACCTGAAGATGTCGAACAAGAATATTCATCAGATAAATCTTTAACAGGAACTTATGACTCAGCAACCGATTATGATGGTGAATTTGAGGATGAGCATACCGATATGGCCGAAGAGATTGTTGTTTATATCCCCAAAGATTCACAAGTCTTCAAATTTAGATAATTTCTGAAATTCCGGATTTTCAATTCTTGGGTAACGGTACATTTCGTTACTTTCATACGCATACCATACATTTGTGAAATTTATATTTGAAAAGCAATACGAATAAATAAGTGTAAACTATCTAGAGGAAATTGTATCTGTTTTTAATAGGGATTGCTGGATATATTTAAAGGCGTTTTATTTAAGTATTTACTTTAAATACTGCGATAGTTCTAGATTGTTTAATCCTCAGACTTTTCTTTTATTTTAGCCTCAACCGAACTTTACAAAATATAGCTTAACCGAATAAATATGCAATATTTAGAAACTCAGCTGACACAGCAACGCCGTGCCGCGAATAATCCAATGGGAGACTGGGGTATTGGGATTGCAGAGTAGCAACATGGCCACCACAAAGTTGGTACTATGACCTGTGGTGGACAATACTCCACGTCTTTCGGCCGTCTTGTACATGGGACACAGATAATTGTGACGCTCGGGCAGGTCAACGCGCTTGATAGGCTTCAACCAAATCAGCGGCATCGTATCGAACAGTTCCCTGGGACGGGATTCAGCCAGATACTTTCCCGTGCGATCCCAACGAGCACCCTCTAGGAAAATGCCATACACAAAGACACCATCCTCTGGACCGGATAAACCCTTAATTTGTGTCTCCTCCAGCGATAGAACCTCATAGTCGAAGGCCAGCAAATCAATGGATATGACATATTTTCGAGCATAGTTCTGCTGGGCACCCGTTAGGAAAGCTTGGGTGAAGAAAAATCCGGAGAGCCAGAAGGTTGAAGGAGCTCCATGATCGTACCAGTGCTATAATAGATATAAAAGTCACTTTAGAAGCACTCAAATGATTATCTATTATATACTCACCTGCAGGAACTCAAGGCGTCGTAGAAAATCGTTTACATAACTGCCCAGGGGCTTCAGACTTGGATAAGATTTTCCAGCCCACATGGCTGGAATCTTGGCAATCAAGACCGACTTGTAAACAGCCTCCACTGCGGCAGACATTACAACCAAACCTGCCATTAAAAAAGTTATAAATAGTTAAGTCCAACAGAAGTAATAATTGGTTACTTAAAAATAGGTTACACCCTATTAAAAGTATACCTTTGATGTAACATGCATATAATAATAAACTCAGTAGCCCGCTAAAAATGCCAATCAAAATTAATTAAATATGACTCTCATTTGCTGACACAATACCCATCAAAATACACCAACATAACACTAATAAAAAGTAAAAAAAATAAAACACTTATTTTCATAATGCCAATACACAATTCGCGATTGGAAAAACAGGTTAAGTTTAGGGTTCTTCCGGAGCACATATCAGAAAAAGCTGTAAGTTTAACAACTTCTGTAAAATCGCCCAGACGCCAACAGGATAATGTCAAGAGAGAAAAAATCGCAAAGAAAATTGAAAAGCAAACTGGTCTAACATCTTGTTTGATTGCCAGTTCGCCCGATTTACGGATCGGTGGAGGTATACAGACTTTAAAATCAAATTTTATGACTGGCAAACAAACTGACTATCAAATTCTTTAGGTGCCAATGATCCAGCCCCGCGTAATGCTGGAAAATTACCTCGCACTGACAGCGAGTGTCAGTTCAAGGCTCCGGGATTCCGTTTTCTTACGGAAAGAGACACGTCTTTAAACAGCCATGAGGTCAAAATGAGTCCCCGCGTGGTCATGAAGAAAGAATTAAAACACAAATGCGATTTCTTTTCCAAAGTTGAGGACACGCGACCCTTTAAGAATAAAGTCACCCAGACGCTTTACAGGTAAATTGGTAGGGATTTTAAAGAGATCGTAAGTTTTTTAATTGCATACTTTATTCTTAGGGAATCCTCTGCGCAGACTATTAGTTATTTGCCGGAAATTTTAGAAACAAAGAACTTCAAAAAATTGGAACTGTTTTCCCTGCCATCTGTATTGCCAGGATCAAATAAACCAGGGCTGCATGAAGTCGAGGTCCTGGAGCGTGCCAGGAAGAGATGGGCCTTCAGCGATGCCCTGAAGGTAAACTTTAAAAGACTCCTTCTTGAGGCTAGAAAAGTTTCTATAAAAACCGAGTTCAAAGAGATTTTGGAAGCCTTCGAGTGGGAGCAGTGGATCCAGCGGGAGGAGGACATTCAGGATTGCCAGATGATGCGTCTCCAGATCGTGATCAAAATGTTTGACAAGCGGGAGAAGGAAATGCACGCCGCCTCAAAGTCACGGATAGAAAAAGCCTGCGAACGAATCGAGGAGCGACGCCTAGCTGGTTTGCGAAAGAACGAGATCGAATACCAACGGGGAATGCGTCGCCTGGAGATCCAAGTCACGAAGACCCCGCGAAGGTGGGAAAAGCAAAAGCCCATGCATTCTTTGGGATCTCCGTGCTCGGAATTCTATGCTCCGCTTTTAAGATACGGCGTCGATCCGGCACATAGAAACTATGTCTCAAAAACCGGACAAAATGCTTTTGACATGAGAATCGATGAACTGGAGAAGAAAGTCAACGTGAACCAATTAAAATGTCCGTTTAGAAAGCTCAAAGATTGGTCTAAACCCAAAAAGTATGACCAGGAGTATGAGCGGAACTTCTGCAAAGAGGACAATCTGCAAAAGCTCTTCGAATGCTTGAAGGCCCTTAGAACTCAGGCCTCCAGGGAGAAAGAGGACCCTAAATGTCTCAAGAAGCGTCGAAGAAGGGAACTAGGTAGAGTGGCATCCCAACTGACACTTGCCTATTTGACCGACCTCTACGATGTAAGGTCCAATTCCTCTAAAAAGAGTTTTGAAAAAGGAATATCTATGAGTAAATATGCGGGTTTCCTTGAAGCAGAGGCGAATCAAAATTCAGAAATTTTAATGACAAGCTTGAAGAACGATAGAAAGAGAGAGGGCATGGAGAACTTGTTGAACATATACGAGGGCACCTACGTGGGATGGGTGATGCAGTTCCTATCGGAGGAGATGGCTCGCCTCTCGGAACTGCGTAGGCTTCACTTTTTCGCGATTATGGCCCAGAAGGAGCGATGGCGTCGCGAGGCAGCCGAAGCTGGATTGAGACAGAAGGAGAACGATATGAGGCTGATGTACGAGGAGTTGTTCCAGAACTGCAATGTGGTTAACAACGAAATCTCCAACAAATATTTCGCACAGATTTTGAGCTCAGATATGTACAATGTGGCCGATAGCTCAGCTGCGGAGACAGTAAGTGAATTGGCGAAGCAAATCGATACGGATATAGAGCGATGGCTTGAGAGCTTCAAGCTGATTCAGAACCCCCTCACATATGTTCCTCTACGTCTGATGCTGAACGATATGGTCTCCCCCGATATGGATCAAGTACTCCAGCGGTATGAAAACTCCCTGATTGTGCAATATGTGTTGGAGGATGTGATCTTTCAAAAAGTGTGGACTGAACTAGATCCATTTGACATAGGCACCACATTAACAAGCGATCTTATCGATCGCCTTATCGACAACGATCTATATCTCATGTCCACGGACAGCGAAAGTGAAATTCCTCAGAAGGCCTCCTGGTACGAGGCTAATGCCATAATTAGAAAGCTTATTCGACAGGCAGTTCCAGGGAGACGTTGGCTTGAAGAAAATGAACGCATTGTAACCGAAAACTATAACGATCTCTTTGACGATATATTCGTACAAATTTTACAGAAAATGGAAAATCCTCCACCTGTTGAATCCTCCGATTTAATTGATCTTCGATTGACACCTTCTCAGGGTGACATTCGTAGCACGGACAATATTCGCGAAAAAGAAAATATTCATGCCGGAAATATCTCACTTAAGGGATCTGACCTTATGGGACAACAGACGTTGACCCTAATTAAAAAATTCAAGGACGACCACATCACAGGTGCATTAGTAAACGTCGATAAGCCCCTTGGGAATGAACCGCCATCTGGTAGCGACCTGTTTATAAACTCTGAAGTGATTACTCCCATTACCAACCTAACAAAGGAACCCAGTGATTTGTTCAGTCTTAGAAGCACTTTGGATCTTTCGCAAGTTTCAAATTTAGAATCCCTTATAGGCAGAGGCTACAGGGTAATGCTACCCAATGAGGTAGAAAAAAATGTTTCTGTTGAGATAGAAAAACTTCTTGCAACAGAGAGCGAAGTAGAACAAATCTTAGAGGCCACCAACGACATTGAGGAACATGAGGTCATGAATAATATGGAAAAAGAGGACAAGGACATGTTGCTTGATATTAATTCGCCGAAGGTCTCATTTCATGAAATGCAAGTGCCAATAATCCCAGCAAAGGAAATAAGCCCGGAAGCTTATCACCCACCTACATTCCTTGATAATAAAGAAGAAGAGAAACCCGTAGAAAAGGAACAAATACCTTTGGAAATAACTTCATTAGAATTGGATCGCGAAACTAACACAACTCAGGACAATTTGGAAACTGTGGACTTAACTTCCAAAGAAATTAAATCCGACGTTGACCCAATTCCCAAGGAGCTCACACCCATTTCCTCAGGTTCCAAGGATATAAAACCAACTGTCATTGAATTAGTACCACCTGAAGAAACGACGATGGACGTAGTTCCAGACCCTGAAATCAAACCCGAAGCCGAGCCAAAACCCAAAACCGAGTCAGAACCCTCAGGTTCCAAGGATATAAAACCAACTGCCAAGGAATTAGTACCACCTGAAGGAAACATGCCTGGTATGTATCCGAAACAAAAAGCCCAAAAAATTAAACAAAAAGTGAAAAATTCAAAATTTATTTGCAAATGAAAAAAAAAATTTTAAGAAAATGCACATTAGATTGTTAAAAAAGTGGGTTAAACATAACTTTGATAAGTTTTTCTTAGAATAAGTATAAAGATTTTTTGTATGGTATATTTTTAAAGGTCTTCCTTTATTATACGATTATTTTATCATTTTTCTCTATTTCTTATGAACAGATTCCAGTCATGAAAATGATATAAAAAATTTGACCCCAACGGATCCTGTGATGGTCGAAGAATCAGACTCCTTTATTCCACCCGTTCGGTCTTCGGGGTTAAAAAATTTACCCCCAACGGCAGCTTTATTAAAATCTGATTCAACTAAAATCAAGGGAAAAGCAGTACCTATTAAAAAGGATAAGCCCAAAACACAAGTACAGGAAAATGAAGATGAGGACCAAATCGAGGAAAGAAGGCATAAAGGCTCCTTGGGCTCCCACTTCAACCCCCTTCAAGCAGTGATTCCCATTCAAACAAGTGATGACCATTTGCCCGTCAATGATAATATGACAGCAAACCCAAGTAGTATGTTGTTAGATCCCGAATAATACAATTAATAAATATTATATAAGCATTACATGGCTAAAGTGAAATTACACCACCATCAAAAATAAAACTAAATGATATAATAATGTTAAATTAATTATGGTTCCTGCATTACTATAGCATTAGATTCCATATGATTTTCTTTTATTATTAAAGCTGTTACTTACCCTTGATTCCCTTTCGCAGCGTGATAAGGCTGGTTCGAATCGTGTTCAGGAGAACATTAAAGCGCACCATCTCCTGAACCAGCACCGTATTCATGCTTTGGTGATAAAGCGTAGGATACTTGAGCAAAGCCGCATCCCGATCAAATAGTTTTGGCAACTTGTCCAGGATATCGGTGGCCACATTGGTTACGACCTCCTCGGGCGTCAGCGCCTTAGAGCCACCACTGTCATCCGATGAGGCACTAGTATCCTTTAGGGGCAAATGATGAAGGGCAAGGAAGGGAGGACAGGTAGGATAAGTGGGTAGGGAAAGGTTCTCGGGAAAGCGTCTGCTAAGCGTTTCTACATAGACTCTTTGTTTTTTCTCCAATTTCTAAGGCGCAGCGTGTAAAACAAGAACTCGTTAAATAGCTGTAGGGAGTGTTAAGCATCAACAACGATTAGGAAACCACTTACACGTCGATCATAGAGATCCTATATGGAGTGTGACAATAAAACCGTAGCAATTATTAAATGTAGGAGGACGAAAACTATTCTAAAACTCTTACCCAACGTTCCTTTTGTGGCAAAGCAATGGTAAAAGCAAAAATATTTAACAATTTAGCACAATATTGAATACAAAAGCAACTAACACTAAGAATATTTTACTTTACAATCAAGGGTTTACTCACCTGCGTAAGCAAAGTGTGCGATAGTAACATGTCCGTCTCCTTTTGATCCTTCATGATATCCGCGTTGGCATGGAATCCAAAGATGGCCGGCGACGAGATCTGAGGCAGGTCTTTCGTAAAGTTAAGATACAAATCCACCTCCTTGAAGACCGGCACATAGTATTGACCCGTCTCATCCAGATAGTACGGCTTCTCCAAATCTATAACTGCTGGACAATAATACTTATCTAGAATGGTTTTCAATGTGCGGCGATCCCAGTCATCCGTAACACGTCCTCCATAATTGCACTCGCCCGTCAAATATCGCAACGCATCGTAATTAACAGTCTCATATTGGTTGAGGAACATCCTCAGCTGCATCAGCGATATCCTGAGATCGGTTTCGTTGAATTCGTAGGGGATGTTCCATCCGATCGGTCCAAAGTATCTCCTCTCCTGAATAACCGCATGGAAGAAGCACAGCGAGTAGATCAACTGCTTGAAGATCCTGGGCTGAGTGCAGGACTCATACCACTCCGGATCACTGATTGGATCACTTAACATCGATCGCAAAATGTTAGAACGCAAGCCCTTGGGCGGTTCATTGGTCATCTTGATGCCATTCTGCAAGACCACAACCGGAAAATGATCCGCGGGATAGGAGGTGAGCCACAGCCTAAAGTCCGGATGCGTTGCATCTGGCAAGAGATTCTCACAGATCTTCTCCAGCAAGGGCATGAAACTAGCTGCCAAATGGCAATTCTGTAGCACCACCCAATTACCCATCTTGACACCTTCGTCGATCATCTTCATGGCAATAGGGCCCTGACCTTGACCCAAGGACAGCGAGAACAATCGATTCGTGCCAAAGCCCTGATCCTCGGCAAACTTCAAAAGTGTGGCCGTGGGATCCGAACCGGGTGTCAGGATAAATATCAAAGGCACACAGCAGTGGGAATCGGCAAACGAAGCCATCAAATCGAACTGCGGCGGATCCACAAATCGTTCACCCAGTTCTGAGCTCACAAAATTCAATACAGCCGGCACCAGTTTATCCGGCCGAAAGACGCGTAGAAGCAAAAGCTTCTGGAACATGCTCACTCGCTTCTCCCATGATTTTGGTACATCCTTATTGTCCTGCGGCGTCTTCGAGTCAAAGAATGGCTTCCATTGGGCCGCATTGTCAGTGAAGTCCTCGCGTAAACCCTTGAAATTGGCCAAATTAGTCAGGCGACAGAGCTCATCCCAATTTTGGATGCCCAGCCAGGTGGTGGGGTTCTTGAACGGATTCTCCAAACCAACGCCTCCAGTCAGCAGAAACATCCATTCGGCATTGTCAATCCGATTGTCGTGCTTCATCATGTTGATGTTCAATATGAGCGAAAACAGCAGCTTATCCTGTTCAAAGAACAGAACATTACATTACACTTGGATTAATTTAGATAAAATCAATTAATATATATAGCACCAAATATTTTTAAAGTCTTCATTTCGCCATTAAACTATTTGCTAGTCTTAATAAATAATGTTCAAATTAAAAGATTTCTCGGTCCTGTTTACTTTTGCATTCAGCAAAGTCAACATAATTGCGAAATCCTAGTAGATTTCTCTGAATGTACAATTGAGCAAGGGATAACAAGTGATGTGATGTGATTGGGGTCCTTCAGGGTCAGGGCTCAGAGGCTCACTCTCGCATTAAATGGGTTACACCGAAAGGTTGCCCACCGAAATCAAAGCATTTCCGAGGCCAAGCGGTGATGGTGCTTCTCTGATAGCAATTCACTACGTTTTTTTTTTTTGCAAAAGAAAATTAAAAGCTGGGGATCAAAGGTTTGCTCTTGGAAGGGTCACCACAGGGGGCGAATGCAAGGGCTGGAGGTCAGGGAAAGGCCATGGCATAATTGACTGAAAACAGCATAAAGCTAGCTAGAACTTGTTTGGATTATTATTTCCTTTTTGCCCCAGCTTCCTTTGGCTAGGTACATCCTTTGATTGCACCAGCAATGTAATAACATTATTCGAGCAGCTGCACAGTGGATATAAACGAATCGGAAACTAAATAATGGTCAGATGCAAATAGAACTGGAGATTCCATTGAAAATAAGTAAATGGACGTTTAACATACATCAAATACTTAAATAAAAATTCGTGAAAAAATCATAAAATTAAAATAAAATATAATACAATATTTTTCAATAACGATTTTGTCTTTGCTTTCCCTAGTAACCACTCAGTTTTCAGTTACTGCAACTGCTTCAACTTCATTGTCCGTTGAAGTGGCTTAACAGTAGAATGTACTTGTGGAGCAGCAATGCCTAAATATTATTTAAAAGGAGTCGAGTCAAGTTCAGTCAAGCAGAGCAGGATGCTCAGCCACAAAGCAAATGAAACGCAAAGGACCACGCTTCAAATGTCACATTATCAGATTATGCGCAATTACGGAACTAACGAGGCTAAAGGGCCAGGATACTGGCCAGCCGATGGATAAACGGACCGGCGTTTGACGATAATTGGGTTTATCCAATGGGCACTCACACGCTCGAAGAGACTGCGACAGATGTTTACATACAGGCTGTAGGTGAAGTGATTTCGAAGATCCAGCAGACGTGCAGCTATGTCGTCCACCTTTTCCGTATTATCGATGGATGACATGTACAGGTTGACGAACCAAACCAGACTGTACTGGTACATGGGATCGATGTTGGCCAACTCAACTATGGGAAAAACATATTTCAACTAATTAATAGTCACTAGAATTGAATGTATGGTAAATGTTTTCCCTACCTATAGTAAAGAACAATATAGTGGAGTGTTCTGCTATGGGCACATAACTCAAACGCGCTATATCTATCTGCTTTTCTGTGGCCTCAGTGATGACCTGTTTCTCACTAATATCATTGGCCAAAGCCTTGGCTGAACTCAGAATCTGTACGGCCGTCTCGTCCTCCAGAATATTTTCAGCTGATGAGAGCACTTCCAGAATCTGATCTTCGGTCTCCTTCAGCATCCGTTTGTTGTCAGCTCCCTGGACAATAAGATTGTTCTTTTCCGCCTCCAAATCAGGACGTTCCCTGGCCACAGTTATGCCCAACAATTGGTCTTGCAATCCCTGAGTGGTGATCATAAAGTTCAGCAGGGTGACCTTGACAGCAACCTCAGGCAGATAGTGCGGATTTCTGAGTTTAGTTGTCATATAGAATCTGTAATAATAAAATAGAAATATTTTAACGCTCAATTTCTGTACACAGATTAGAAACTATGTTAGTGCCCACCTAAAACTATGATTATATTCTATGACCGAGTCACCCAACTTAATGCACAAGGCTCCGCCCTGTTTAAAAAGTGTCTTTGTGAGAACCGATTCCAAGACGGGATCCAACTCTTCGCCAATGTTTTCCAGCAGCACGGGCAGACCAAATTGAATAGCATTCTCCATGACACGAGTGTAGTCCGCTTGATTGAGACGAATCACGCAGAGTTTGTTGTTCTTTTCGTAGTTCTTGATCCATTTGTTGGCCTGTCCTTGTGGGTCAATCATCAGGGGCCATCGCCTAGCATTTCTGCAAAAACATTTTAAAAACTCAATGAACATGTGTACTTAAATGATATAATAAATTCAAAGAATTTGTCAACATGCAGCAACAATGAGCCACCACAACAAGCTCATCAGTTAGTAGGCGTTCGATATATATTTAAAAAAAAGAAAATACCGCATAAATACACATTCAATATTTACGTCAATAATTCATAAGCGTAAATAATACTATAGAAGTATTTTCTGTTCGCATTATTGGGAATGTATCGACGTGTGTTTTGTGGGTTTGAATTGGGAGCCAAACCTCTGGCTACAAATATGCCAATACATCATGCAAACGATAAGCCACAAACCGAACTATATTACAAAAGGACTTTATGCAGAGGCGGTGTCAAAAAGGGGTTCCTAAAATTATAATTACATACCCCGAATTGGAAAAGAAATTTTACTTATATTATCAATTTTATCTTTTGGTCCATAGAATACAGTTTTATTAAAATAACTAGTCAAAAAAGAACAAAAATATGAGAAATAATCATAATACCCTGAAGAATTCGCGTTTTATATTCCTGATTTTTGTATCAAAGTAGGATTAAATTATGGGATAGAATCTATTACATGTCTTGACGAACTTACAATATAATATCAAATACCAAATTCTAATAAATATCAAATCTTTAATATCCCAATAATGTTTCTAAATGTAAACAGAATATTTATTACCCCCTTAAAATCACTTTGCATAGTCTTAAGCCCCTGATTTGATATACAAATAAAAATTTATGTATACTGCGGTTGTTGGGACTGTCGAGCACTGCATATATGTACATGTAGGTGATGCGATAACTCACAGCCAGCGAAGGAAAAATAAATGGGAGTGGAAGTCGGGTCTGGAGGATTGGGAGCGACAAAAAAAATATAGAAAGCGGGAAAAGCAACAATAAGTTGCACCAGGAGTAGCAACAACGGCAGCCAACACATGACAAATTCACACCGAATACAAATTGCTCGTGCGAATGAATGAACATTTTTGTAAATTGAAAACTTGATGAATGAAAAATATTTGATGGAAAAACAAAAGAGCAATATGCCGTCGCCGTCGCCACAGTCGGCACACGTATCCCAAAATCCAAAAAGTAGAGACCAAACAATTTTTAAACAACGAATTCCAGCCGAAAACCTCATCTGATGTGCCAGAACACGGAGTACAATAGAAGCACATAGAGACAGGGATCTTGGTGGCAGTCAGTTGCCATGTGAATACCCGGTTAAAGTTCAGAGAACTGAATAGCTGGGATTCGAAAGACACAACTTTTTGTCACAAAATAAAAGCGAAAATTTCCCGGCAAATAGTTAGAATGCAGTTAAAAATGCAATACAACTCACATTGTAAACCGGTTGAGAATCTGTTGAATGGAGTTTGGGGATTTACTGTTGGTGACTAAAAAAAACACCAACTATTTTCACAGAATCGCTTGCATTGTTTTACAGATATTTATATATATAGCGAAAGCAACTTAATAGAAAGAATAGGACTTATGGTAAGGCGATTTCGAGGAAGTGCAGCTCAATAAGCTCCTATTGTTTATGCTTTATTTTTATTTAACCCCATAGAATTTAATATATTTGACAGTGTTATAAAAAAGACCCAAAATGGACATTTACAAATTGTTTAGGCCTTTTTCAAATTAACATTATTTAATCAAAGTCACGGCTCTCAAGTTTCACAATACCCCAAAAAGCCGACCGAAATGGAAAACTTCCACACCTGATACCCAATATACGGACGTAGCATTTTACGACGTTGAGGAGGTCACCATATGGGCTACGTGTCACCCGAAATATTAAGCAAATGAATGTTAATAGTGAGGACAACTTTCCAGCCACCCTGCTGGCACTCGGGATATTTGGCAAACACAAATACAAATTCGTCTATATAGACAGAAGGATAGACAATGGCCCGAAACTAGAGAGCAAATCCCCAAGGATGTGCAATCGTCTGTCGCTATCGCATATCGCAGCTACCCCTCCGGCTGAATAAAAATTAAACCTAATCCGCTCGGGGCGCACATTAATCAATTGCTTATACAAGGCGATTCAGAATTCTGGATTCTGGAGTTGCCCTACCCGCATTTTCCTCCCTTCCGAAAAACCCGGGGCCCCTCAGGTATTTTCGGGCTTGCTCCAAATTACTTTGAACACTTTCGTGGAAAGCAGCCAGGAATTTCCTTTATTAAATCGACTTGGAGTGGCATGGGGCGTCGTGGAGTGGCATGTGGCCCCGCACTCTGACCTCCGAGAAACCCACCAGATGCGTAATACACGCATCAAACATGGAAATTCTGCCTGCCCAGCCTCGCTCTATATTCCACCCAACGCAACCTTTTACACAAAGAAAAATAATTAACTATGTTTAGATCTAATGTTACAAAAACGAAACTTTTGATAGTATTATAACTTAGTTTCTTATAACATTTTTGCTTTAAAATATTGTTTTTAAACTTATTTTGGCATACAAAATCATCAGGAGTAAGTGATAACGCGTTTAAAATAAATATTTTTCAAAATTCGAAACAAATTTTCCATCATTTCTTTTTTTTTATAAAATAATGGTTTTTATGAAATACACAAGGAAAATTCTGATGTTCTCATCTGAGCTGAAAATGTTCTTAAAAATAGAACGAAATTTTTGATTTTGAAAATGTTTTCATTTTGCTCAAATCAAGTTAAATTGGCGGTGTTTACATTGTATATCTCAACAAATAAACTTAATTTAACTTTTCTCTTCTCACCATTTCGTTCTAATATTCAGAACATTGATACCAAAAAGTAAATCACCGGTTTTTAAGAACGAATGTTCTCAATTCAAGAACAATGTACTTTAAAATATCTCTGTATAGGTAAACAGCTTAGTGACTTAAAATTGAAGGATTTTAAATCAAAATGTTTAAGTTGTTAATATCTAATCCTAATTCAAATATTTAAATGGAACTATGTAAAATGTTAAAAATAAGTAAAATCTATTCCCAAGACTAAACATATCCCATTGTCTACCTTTTTAAGTTAAAAATGTTTTCATTTTGCTCAAATCAAGTTGAATTGGCGGTATTTACCTTGTATATCTCAACAAATAAACTATTAGTTTAGTCAGCAGTGTACACTTATCAAAAAGTTGTTAAATAATCTTAATTTAACTTTTCTCTTCTCACAATTTCGTTCCAATATTCAGAACATTGATAACAAAATGTACTTACACGGTTTTTAAGAACGAATGTTCTCAATTCAAGAACAACGAACTTGAAAATATCTCTGTGTAGGTAGACAGTTAAGTGACTTAAAATTGAAGGATTTTAAATCAAAATGTTAAAACCTAATCCTAATTCTAATGTTTAATTGCAACTATGTAAAATGTTAAAAATAAAAAATCCTATTTCCGAGAGCAAACATATCCTATTTTCTACCTTTTTTTGTGTCTATAATTTTTCTCGGTGCACCCCATCTCAGATTATTGTGCCCTCTGTACCTTTGACAGGCACAGCAGCCACCACCGAGATGGCGTGTCCTGGCAACGAGAACGAGTCCTTTTGGCCACATGCGGGTACGCTGCTTAATGCGCGCATGCATCCCTCCCCCTCCACGCCTAAACACCTACCCCCAGCTACTGTTTTCATTCCCATTCCCGATTCCGTTCCAGTTCGCGGTCCCGTGCAGCATCCGGTGCCGTTCCCACACACCACCCGCCCAGCACGAGGCGTATCTTTAATTTTCCTAATACGCGTGAGTTCTAACGTTTTATGTTTAGTAATTAGAAAGCGAAGGAGCACAGAAGCCATGGATTCGGAACTTCCGTGCCGCTGACAGGCAGGGCAGAAGTATAATTACCGTGTCAGGTTGTTTAATTGATGCGATTGCCAGCTCAGGGGATTTTCCTCGGGCCAGTGCCAGATGTTGTCATAACTTGTGGTTTAAGTGGTATTTGGATATATTTGTAGGTTTTTATTTACAAGCCCACATATTGAAAGATATTTGTTTTGTCTGTGATTGATTAATCCAAAATTAAACCAACATGGGGAATTCTAATAAATCTGTCAGTCGCTTTCCACATTTTCTTTGTGTGTTTACCTCAATCTTATCACTTAGTTAGTAAGATAACTTCCTACTCACTTCATCATAATAGCACTTTCGACGGAGAACGCATCCGTGGGCAGACCGCAAATGTTCCAGAACCGAATTTCCACAGGTTCGCCCAGGACAACGGCCAGTTGAAAGTCGGGAGTGCAGGTAACACCGAAATTCAGGCACTTGGTCACCCACTTGCGAATCTGGTCCAGTCTGAAGTCGATGGTGAAGGGACCCAAGTAAGAAACGACGCCAGATGAGATCAGGACATCACCGGTTACGCTCTTAAAGCTGGCTTGCAGCATTTTGGCCGTCTCAGACCATCGTGTTCGCTCGCCTCCCAAACCAGAAATGAGCTCCTGGGCACGCTGCAATTTTTTGGTACAAGCCTCATGCTCCGCCAGCAAGATACTACAAGAAACAAGCCATTAGTTTAGAATATGGTCTTTCTATATATCGGAATATAATATAGACTTACCCATATTGCCGCAGCTGCTCGTCGAGAATCTTCTGGATGGCGGCCAAGTTGGCCTCCACCTTGGCCAACATGGCCAATTTCTCGTTAAGCGTCTTCATGGCCGCATTGTATGTGGCTTCGGCCTCGGCCAAGGCCAACTTCTTGGGCGCCACAATCTTGGCCACCACATCGTACTTGGTCAAAGCGATGACCCAACGGCACAGACCCTCGCAAGCCGTGGAGGCACTCTTAATCTTTTCCGGATCAAAAGCCTCATTGCTGAGAATGCGTTGCGCCAGCTTCTTCATCACCTCCACGGGTATATTGTCCTTGTCGAAATTGAGCAGGCTGTCCAGGAATTTCATGTCGCTGAGAACACGCTTTGAGGGTCCCCAATAATCCTCAATAGTGCCCAAGCCACTGGGATTCGGCACCTTATCGGGTTTCACATCTTTTAGAATGCAAACCGCCTCCATTACGATCCTCACACCAATGGGCGGACTCTTCATGGTCTTGACCACCGCTATGTCCGCTGTGGTTAGGGTATTTAAAGCGGCCAAAGCAGATTCCAAAATGGGCAGAGCTTCTCCCAGCTTGGCATCGCACTCGTCCTTGATCTCCTGGGCCACGGCCGCCTGTTCCTTGGCCGCACTCTCGTCCAGCTTGACAATTTCCCGCTGCTCCTCGGCCAGTTTGCTGTCGGCCGTCACCTTGGCCACCTGTTCAGCCACTATCTCAGAGGCTTCTTTCAACTTGGGCTCCAGGGCAATCAGTTGCTCCTGCATCACCGCCACTTGCTGGGCAGCAATGTCCAGCTGGGAAATGCCCGTTAAATAGCGATTGCGATTTGTTGTAATGTTGCTAGAAGAAAGAGGAAACATATGTAAATATTTTCATAAAATTATATATCACATCAGTTATAAATTATGGAATCAAAGGGAAAATAAGCCCTGTAAGCGAAGCAATACTTAGTTTACTTAAAAAGTGATAGCCTAGTTGTTATGCTAGAATATTTATACCTCCCAAGTGCACACTCACTTTCTCTTTTGACCCAGAAGCGCCTTGAAGGTCTGGATCAATTCCAGATAGGAAGTGGGTGTCACATAGTTGTACCGATGCAACCTTGAGAAGAACTTGGCGGAAAGATCTTGGGTGGAAGTATGAAACTCCATGCACATATCAATGGCTGTGCGACGCTCCAGTGCAGTGAGATCCTCGGAGGCCAGGAAACGTGTGGAGACGGCCAGCAGGGCATCCTCTGGCCAGGACTGGAACCAGTCGATCGTACAACAGTTGACAACCGAGGGGAATTTACGGATGCGGTTACGCAGGGCATCGCCAATGGGCGACATGGCCAAAACAACATGCAGCTGATCCTTACAGGTCTGTTGTACGAAATTTTAAGATATATTAGTAGGGTACTTTAAAAAATACAATATCAAAGGTGCTATATAATTGGTTTAGAGATCCGATTAAAAAGGAATATCATATAAATCTGTGGGTAAGTGTTAAATAGAGCTTGTGTTTGAGAACCCCACCGTGACAAAAAAGTTAAAGAGGGCCACGGGACTGCCATCCGTCTGTACGGCCTTGTCCCTCTGCTTGTCGATCTGGGCCATCTTCTCCTGCACCTCGATCTTCTCTTCGTTGCTAAAGAGATTGGGCACCTCGCCGGAGTTGAGCAAATTGCTAATGTCCTCCAGGAAGGACTCGTCTTTGATCTGTAAGAGTCTAGAAGAGTTAGCGAGACCAACGAAAGCCCGGGACACAGTCGTATTGCCAATTGCGGTTCCCCACCTGAACGTCCGTAAAGAGAAATACTCCGTGCATCTCGGATGCCCCAATTTTGCGTAGGATCGCCTTGATGTCCTCGTGATACTCGTACGGCCCATACAATCGCGTGATTTCCACCTGGAACAGCTCATAGTCGCATATATGCGAAGCCAATCGAGTCAGGCTCTGGCGTCCGGATCCACCGACCCCGATGAGCAGAGCATGACTCCTCGGCTGCTTTATGATGCGGCATATGCGCGACAAATGCTCGATGGCGAAGCGGAAAAGCACCAGATTCATGGGTTTCTTCGACATGTTGTTGTACTCCACCAGATAGGCCTCCACCACCCGGCGCAACTCCTCCAGATCCTGCACCTCCACATAGTTCTTGGTGTCCGCCTTCGGATTGGTAAAGTCACAGTATATCAATTGGCGGAAATCGGACTCCTGCAGTGATTTGTCCTTCTCCACAAGTCGACCAAAGAGACGGGTGGGATCCGTATTGAAGGATGCCTTCACCGTGCTGCAGATGTTCTCAAACAGCCATGTGCGATCGGCATCCTCAACCAGACGATCACCGTATACCCGCAACACCTCATGCACCCACAGTCGCCTCATGGAGTTCACATCTTCGGTTGCCTCGGGAACGGACAGCAGGACACCCTGTATCACCCTCGAGAAGTCGCGCAGATTGAATAGATAGTGTGATTTGGCCGGGGTGGGGAGCAGATTCAGTTTGGCGTCATTATAAATGGTCAGGGTGGCGCCTACGATCTCGTCAATACAAGGATCGAACTCCTTGGAAAAGCCCCTGGGTTGGTTGAGTTGGGGAAATTCATTACGAACACAATTATAGGGGGAGATCTTCGGAAGCCGAAGCTTGGAATATTTTTAAAAAATTTTCCAGACAGCAGACAATTATTAAACAAAATCTTAACTTACCTGGTGTCCAGATGCCACAGCACAATCTTACTAAATATGGTATTCAATATATCGTTGTTGAAATCATCAATGGATATCACGTTGAAAAAGCGCTGGAAACGTGGTGTCACGGTATTTCCTGTTGATGGAGGTCCCATGGCCACGATCATCTGCAGGTCAATTAGCTTCATGGGCACGATGTTCTTGCGATCGTACCACATCATGTGATCGAGCATCATTCGTAGTAGCTCGATTGGGGGCTGGGCTCCGTAGTTCTCCTTCAGTGGCATCGAAACATCGTCCACGAAGATCACAAAGCGACTGTTGAGAGGTGGACCAAAGACACCCTTTCGCCGCTTGTCCAACTTGGACATTATAATGTCCTGCGTTTGATTTGCCGATGTTTGTGCCGAAAAGCTAATCAGCAGGGGCTTATAAACCGATAAATCCATCTTCTTGAGCATATAATCGATCACATAGACACTCTTGCCTGTTCCCGTGGGTCCCACCAACATTATAGGTTTACCATGACGATTAAGCAAATCCAAAACAGCTCCAATGCGTACACTTTCATTGGTTTGGATAATAATCTGATTGACGGGTATATCTCGAGGGATCGGTGGTGCTGAGTTCACATCATCCTGCCACGGTTTCCACTTTCCCTTGCCTTCCTTTATATACCTATAATCAAATACTGATCCCTGCTTGGGAATGGGAAATATAAAAGGCTTGGCCAGGGTCTCCACATAGAGATCCTCTGTTACTCCATAAGTATCATAGAGATTTTGCGGGAAGGTCTTCTCCATCAACGCCCTAAATACTATATTAAACTTCTCCCTGCTGTCCGCATCTAGAGATCCGCCAATTGACCAAATACAAGAGAACAGGAATATTCCCTCGGTTTGGGCCCTAAAATCCAAGTCGGAAACATTGGCCACATACTTCTCATCCCGAAAGTCGTCTATAAAACACTCAAAGAAGTTCATCAGGCTGACCATCAGATTTGCATCCGAAGTGGGGGCAATCTCCTTCAGACTCTTGCGCAGAATGTACAGAAGAATGGGACAAAATCGAGAGATTAGCATCGATATCAGTTGTTTGCTGACCGTGTGGAATGCCGGGGGCAGCGTATTCTTCCAAGAGGCTACCAAGGGTTCCCAACCCAAGGAACTGGGCTCCAGATAGATCATACCACAACGGGAGACGGTGGCTGGAGAGGCCACCTCCAAGTCCATGGGCTCAAAGACCAAATTGGTGGTATTCGATAGCTGAATGATCTCGCCGGACATCAGGCACAACTTCTTGTTGTCATCTAGCACAGTATTCATGTTTTCGATCCAAATCGCATCGACTGGTCCATCAAAAATTAACCATTTCCGATCTGGGGAATCAGACACGGCAAATATACGATAGTTAACCGCCAAAATTCCATCACTCCACTCGTGGGACACGGCATCAAATTGACCATATAGCTGACCCATGGTAATAGCTTTTGGATTGATCACTGTGTAAATAGCTTTGTTCTCGGAACCATCCTTGGGATTAAAGAATAGTTAGTTATTTCTAAGAAACCAAATGGGTTATAATAACCAACCGTTTTCTCCATACATTCCAATGCCTCGGCTAGAACCCGGTAGGTTGTTGTCTTGCCTCCAAATGGATAACCCACCAACATAAGACCATGTCGCACCACGATCATCTCATAAAGCTGAAAGAAAAAGAGGATTTAGATTAAATTCAGTTCTAAATAATTAAGTTAAAAAATGTAAAAACTATTTTTGACACACCTGCTGCACCTTTTCCAATACAAAAGGAGTACACTGCTTATTTTGCCTTTCGCAGGCCATCTGTGTGCACTTATTGAATAGCACATAGTCGGCTTCGGGCAAAACCGTACCAGGAAACAGATCGGAAGTTATGCCCTGGAACAGGGGAATGTCCTGGTTGAGGAACTTGGGCAAGTTCACATCCTTAATAGAACGCAACACCAAGATATCCTCGTTCTCATCCCGATAGCGAAGTTTCAAGGCACCCGCTGCTTTAAGCACCGATTTCACAGCTCTCATTCCGTAATCGTAGTGACACTGGGTGCTCAACTGCTCCGAGCACAAACGATAGGTGGCCACAATTTTAACAGAAAGCGGTTTGGCGGTCAGGAAACCATAAGAGTACAGCTCAATCTCCGAGATCAGTGCATAGTCCGGCACCATCATGGCCACCGAACGGAAGAGGGCCTACAAGAAAGGAAATTATCAGTAAAATAAAACAATGCGAAACTCAATAAACCCCACCTTGAGATTATCAGGCAACTCGGAGCGTCCTGCGTAACCAGGATTCATGGTGATGAACACAGCACAAGTGGGATCCAGTGTCAAAGTGGTGCCTTCGAACACCAGAGTGGGGCTGCCCGAGTTGATGCCCCGCTGGATGGTCAAGATTTGCTGAGCCACCACGGAAAGCACCTCCAGATCGATGCGGTTGAACTCATCGAAGCAGGACCAAGCGCCACACGAGGCCAAGCCCTTAAAGAACTTGCCCAGAGCCAGGTAATCCAATCCATCCGAGCAATTAAACACCACACACTGCTTGGCCACGGCCTTGGCCAGATCCTTTGTGGTCTCCGTCTTGCCAGTGCCGGCAGGACCTTCTGGAGCACCGCCCAAATGCAGATTCAAGGCAGCAAACAGCGTACGATAGCATCGATCTGTGAGCGGAGTAACCACCAGTCGAGGGGTGTTTCCCAGATACTCATAGCCATACGGCAAAGAACAGTTTATCATCCTTGTATCCAAATTATTATCATCCCAATAGTAACGTAGCTGGCATAACCACTGGAAATCCTGCAGGTCTTCCACTTGATTCGCCACAATTTCCGCCAGGACATCACGGGCATGTACATCCAACACCACCAGGGCACCCAAAGTGATACGATTCTGGGTGTTGAGGTCGCCACGCACCAAGTCCACAATCTTGTTGATCTGCAGGATGCATTTTTGCAGATACTTTGCCAGATTCTCCTTGGGCTCCTCACTTTCAAAACACTCGGTGATCTCTAGGGTCCAGTATGTGAGTGATATGGACTGGACGCACTGACCCGGCCAGGTTAGCACCCAAATGTGACGCAGCATCTTTAAGTAGCTGTAAAAAGCTTCCGCAACCTTGTGGTGCACACTCTTCTTCATGTCGATCTCCAGCTCCAACAGCCACTTCTCCACCTGACCACGCGCCTTGGATGTGGAGATCACATCCACCAGGGTTACTTCCTCGCGCTCCGAGGATCGCATCGCGGTCACGTCCAGCTCCTCGGTAAAGTTCAATGTGGCGATGCCCTCGAAACACTTCTTCAAATGTATCTGGACACGGGTTGGATCCTTTGTCTCGGACAGGATTTCCAGCAATTCGTCGTTGGACAGGAAGAAGAATCGCGGGAAGTAGAGGCGCTTCTTCTCCAGGTAGGCGTTCAGACCCTTCTGGATGACCTCCAGCAGGCTGTAGGCCTTCTTCAGCTTGTCGTTCATCTTGTCAATTTGCACCACCACCATGACCTTGGGATCTTGGGCAACCTGCTTCATTAGCTCCTTCCATATCTGCAATAAGGGAGTAAGAATAGCGAAATGAAATAATGAAATATATAAAGAGAATATTATTATACCCGTTACTCGTAGAGTAAAAGGGTATACTAGATTCGTCGGAAAGTATGTAACAGGCAGAAGGAAGCGTTTCCGACCCCATAAAGTATATATATTCTTGATCAGGATCACTAGCCGAGTCGATCTAGCCATGTCCGTCTGTCCGTCTGTCCGTCTGTCCGTCTGTCCGGATGAACGCTGAGATCTCGGAAACTATGAGAGCTAGGCTATTGAGATTTGGCGTGCAGATTCCTGAGCTTCTTACGCAGCGCATGTTTGTTTCAGTAGAGTGCCACGCCCACTCTAACGCCCACAAACCGCCCGAAACTGTGGCTCCTACAGTTTTGATGCTAGAATAAAAATTTTAACTGAAATGTATTGTTCTCATCAATACCTATCGATTGACTTAAAAAAAAGTTTGCCACGCCCACTTTTATGCCCACAAACCGCCCACAAACTTCAAAAAATCGTAAATATGAACGCGGATATCTCGGAAAATATCAAAGATAGAGAAACGAGATTTCAGATTTAGATTCCGTAGGCTTGAGCGCAGCGCAAGTTTATTACGCGAATATGCCACGCCCACTCCAACGCCCACAAACCGCCCAAGTCTGTGGCGCCCACAATTTTCATGGTAGATAAAAAATTTAAACTGAAATGTATTGGTCTCGTCCATACCTATCGATTGATTTAAAAAAAAGTCTGCCACGCCCACTCTAACGCCCACAACGCTTAAATCTGTCTACCGCCGGTAGGTGGCGCATTTGCTGCTTGCATATCTCCATTTTCCTTTGGTCCCTTTAGCTGAGTAACGGGTATCTGATAGTCGAGGTACTCGACTATAGCGTTCTTCCTTGTTTTAAATGTTGTTATTAATATTTTAAAATAATGTTCTTTGTAAAATATCAAAAAATAAATTTAATATAACATCATCAGGAACAAATCGTAATCTTAAGCTCCTTCAAAGAAGCAACCTTAAAGATACCATAATGGGGAACAAAGCCCACCTTATCCACGGCACTGAATCGTCGGCCCTCCTCTGGCATCTGCTGCTGAATGTCCGGACTGCTGAAGATGGGTTCCAGGTACATCCAGGTGGCCTGCACGCGCAGCCACTCGTCCAGGATCTCCTGCAGCAGCATGAGCTTGGCCTCCCACTTGCTGCAAAAGGACAACAAAGGTTAGCCATGTGTGACTTGTCTGCCGCAGACATTGACGGCCCAACAAAAAGGTGAAGTAATGAACGGACCAAAGTGATTTGCTTTACATGACTCCCAATATTACGATACAAAGGCAAGTGATTTTAACAGAAAACAAAAATCATAACACTACTTAAAGCGTAATTATGATCCAAAATCTACAAAAACTCTTAGAAAACATCAAAGGACCAATTGTTTTTCTGCAAACAACCCAAATCGATTCACTTACAGAATCTCCGCCTCGAATGGTTTGATGTAGGGTGAGCTCTTCATCGTCTGCGTTTTGATGATTTGATCGTCCAGCAGTATTTGGATGTCATCCACGGCAGCCAGTTTGTATGTACCAGAATCCCTGCGGGAGGCATTTCAATTACGGGCCACATCCCTCGAACCGCAAATGGAATACTCACCTGTAGGGCGAAATGGCGAACTCGACACCTTCCCACTCGTTGACCATCTTGGCCATTGCCCTCTCCAAATTGTTCTCCTTGGTGGCGCTCTCCGAGATGGCCTCGAACTTGGGCACATACTCATCCAGCTGGTACTCGATGATCTTCTCCAGCGTCAGCTCGGGCGACACCTTGATGGGGAAGCCAATAATCTCGGATACCAGTTCCCAATGGCGTGCCTTCATGCCCGGATTGCCCAGTGTATTTATAATAGGCATGTGCTCGCGGAAGGCCTCGATTTGTGCCTTGACATCCTGAATTAGTTGCATCGTTATTGGATGGTCACCCATCTGCTTGTCCAGCTTTTGAATGATGCGATAAAAGTTGGACACATCGCCATCAATTTCGTCGGGATCAAAGGAGCCCACTTGAGAGTGCATCCACAGGTCCCATTTGTCCATGAAATCCTGTCCAGCATCGAAGAGGGTTTTGTACGGTTTAAGTTGATCGTGTGCCTTCTTTCTCATGGGATATTGCGAGAGATCCCAGCCATAGGAGGTTTCCTCTTCGTTAATTTGATCAATTGTCTCCATGGCCTGAACTAATCTCTGATCCAGCACTCCAGCTCGCTTCTTGTACCTGGCAAGCTGCTTAATGTCGCCCCAGGTGTCGTATGTTTGCACTTGCTCATAGTAATTTTGTAATTCCCGGCGGAACAGCTCGATGCGTTTCTTGAGCAGCTCCTGGTACTCGATCACCTTTTCGGCAATAATAGCACGATGTTGCTCGAAGATCGATGGAAGCTTCAGATACCATTGAAAGGAGTTGCTGTTGTTCTTGATCTCCAGAGGGGAGTACAGAGTGTGATCCATCAGCCACAGGATTTCGCTCATGTTGACTTTTAGTCTGGCCTCCATTTCAGGCACTAAGTTCTCCTCTGCATGGACCACATAGGCTTTCAGTTGCATCAGTTCGGCCGTGTCCTTGGGCACAGTTAGAGCCTTCTTGGCAATAGCATCGTATTCTTTGCCCAATCGAGAGATCCTTGCCTGCTGATCGGTCACCATTCTAGCCAGCAAATCCAACTGAAGCTGTCTGCACAACATTTCCAGATGAGTGATGAACTTATCCCTGTGGAACTCATAGAAACCCATCCTGATCACAGCCCACACTTCCCTGGCGATGCGATCCTCCTTCTCCTTGTACTTGTACACCATTTCCGTATATTGTTCGAAGGTGGCGTCGCCCTCCATAAAGTTACCCACCCGTTCCGCATCGATTGCATTGATTAGATCGATGAAGGGATCAAAGTCCTGTAGACGCAATTCTGGTCCAATGCGCTGATCCTCCAACATGGCACATATACGGTTTTTCGTCTCCTGAACAATGCTATCGGGAACTGTGGGTGTGAGAAAGATCTTCTTGGACACAATTAGATCAGTGTAAAGTTTGCTCTCGATGCGAGGCAGCATCTGGATGCTCAAGAGGATAGAGTCTATAACACGAAGCAATTCACTCTGGACTTTTGAAAAGCTGGGATTGAACTGAATTGTGTCCTCGTCGGCCAGCATCACAGAGATCTCGAAGCCAGGATTAGAGTGCTAAATAAAAAAGGGAGTATTTTAATTTATTAACTTTACCACTGATTCATCACAGTACTAACCCCATAGTCACAAATAAAGTCCGCGTATTCCTTCAAACTCCTTATGCAAATGTCCTCCAGTTGTTGGGTCATCAAAGCGGCGACGCAGTTAAAAAAGCGCTTGACCAGCGTAAAACGCCGGATGTCCGGTAATTGTCCTCGTTTGCTGGCCTTCAGCAGGGAGGAGTGAATCTCGCCATACCAGCTCTCCTCCAGCAAAGTCTTTCCACTGTCGATGTGGGATCCACACAAATACTGGCAAAGACAGAATGTATTAGATGTCTTTGACAAATTTCAAAAATGTAATTACCAAAAGCACACATTTTGATAAGACTTCAAGTTTTAGAAATACAATATCAAATTAAAATTAAATTGGAAAGATTAATTGATTGAATACAGATTTTTTAAGGAATTATTTGAAATCACATTTAATATTTAATTAATTCCAATTAGTTGTGTCTCGATATTTGAGAAAAAAAAGTACATACATATATCAAGAAAATAAATCAAAAGCCACCCAATATTATTATATTATATTAACATAACATTATATTATTATAACTTAATTTATTGACATTCTTAAAATATATTTTCAAAGTAAAGGACATGGCTAGATGGTCCACTTCTAGAACATATATACTTTGGAGGGGTGGGAAACGCTTGTTAAAGTATACCCTTCTTATTAATATATTACAATAGTACGTGATATTTCAAATCTTACCACAAACGAAAATAATGAAAACGGGGTCTCGACTTTGCTCAGCTCCTTGACATCGATTAGGCTCTTATCCTTATATTTCATGCTCCACAGCTCCAAGATGCTGGCCACACTTCGATGTATGCAAAAGAGCGTTCTCATCAGGACATTGCGATTCTCGTCGTAGCTGTCGGATAAATGGGATCGGATGGGATGGGGGGATAGGGCCGCAGTTAGTACCGTCTTTTTATGCAAATTATCTGGAGACTAAGGGAAACTTTTCACTCCAGCTATTCCGTCACAGCCCATTAAACAGTGCAGGGAACCGCAACCGCCCAACCACAGGAGCACCCAGCGGGCAACCACCCGACTACCGAACCACAAAAAGCATCTAATGGCCCTCCTTAATGATGCCAAATGCTCGAAGGCAATAAATTAGCAAGGCTCACGCGGTTGTGGATATCGATGGGTTTTCGACCTACTTTGGACCCAAAAACGAAAGAAAACATGAACCACATAAGGTGTTGGGGCTGAATTCGCTTTAAAGAAGTTATAGAAAAGAGAGAATCATTTCGAATAATTTTTCTAATTTTTCACCTTAAAAAGATTTAAAGTTTAAGCAATTTGCTTTTAAATAATTATAAAAAGTAATGCATTAAATTGTTAATAATGGATCATATTTGAGAATTTACCTACCTTATTTTCTACCTTATACTCTCTGAGTTAAAAATGTTCTTAAAAATAAACGACATTTTTTTAAGTTGAAAATATTTTTAATGTGCTTAAATTAAGTTGAGTTAAAGGTATTGTTTATATCAACAACTTAACTATTAGTACAGTGAGTTGTTAAAAGTTGTTCAATAAACTCAATATAACTTTTCTCTTCTCACCATTTTGTTCTGATATTGAGAACATTACATGGTTTTTAAGAACGAATGTTCTCAAATCAAGAGCAATGTACATCAGTATTTCTCTATAATAATGCTAATTTTAAAATGATATAGATTTAGACCAAAGTAAAAATTGTTTAATTCTATATTCAAAAAACAGTACGTAGACTATCGGATAGAAAATTATTAGTTGCATACTTTTAAGCAGCTTTTATCAGATATTTCAAATTTTTAATTATTTCTGAGTCACCCTCAAAGGTTTTTACAGTGCGAAGTTTCTGATAATTATCAATTTCACTTTACTTATTCGACTTAATTTTGGAAAGCATTAATCATTACTGATGCTGGTGAAAGAAGCCATTGTTTATCTTACAAAAAGACAAAAAGACTACCCAACTTTTCTGATATTTCCACAATAGACAGAAAGTCAGCACTGATAACCGCACAATGCGACGATGGGCTTCAAAATCCCGCCCCCTCGGTGTCACAAACAAGTTCAATTCATTTTTAAGCATATCCTTTTTGCAATTTATGTCGGGCGAAATCTCTGGGCCGCGGCTTTATGGCGCCCACCTCCTCAGCTGCTCAAAATGCTGTTGCTCATCAAATGTCAAACCAATACACAGGAGGACTTAACTTTCTGGAGCTTCCATTGCCACATCCTCACTTCCACTTCCACTTCCACCCAGCCCTTTTCCACTTTTCCATTTCCGCGGCATTGTAGTTGAGAAAGTGCGGTTAAAAAGTTTTTGGCACGCCGCAAAGCGATTTCTCGCGTTCTCCCCCGATTGCAAGAAGCTTTTAATAATGTCGCACGACTTTCGTTATTTTCCTTATTTTCTTAGCGCTTTTCCCCCACTCAAGCCCGGCAACTTTGTCAGCTATTTTCATAAGAATTCGCGCGCTGCCGCCGCCAAGGGCAATTCATTTCATAAAAATCGTATTGGGTTTTTAATCCACAATAAAGCCAAGGCATCCGTAAACATAAAAGTACATATGTGGGGGCGTGATTTTGGGACTCGAGTGTTTGGTTGGGTGTAATTGCATGTCAATTGCACGCCTTTTTTGCCAAATGCGAGGCACGCAGTCACAGGGGAAGTTACACACAACACTGGCATTCAATTATGGCAACTTTTTCTTTTTCCCATCTTTTTTCTTTTTTGCCTGCCTTCGCTTTACAATGCGCACAATTTACTTGGCACTTGGTGCGGGTGTAATTTATTTTAATTAAAAAATTTGAATTTCCCTGATGCGGGGAAGTTGCAACTTTAATAAGGACTTTCTATGCTTTGTTTTTTTACTTTTTATATGATGATGAGCGCACGCATTTCATCAGCAATTAGAGAAAACTGCTTTTATGCTCTCAAAATCCATTAGGCTTAAGGAAAGTTTCGATTTTATTTGCTCATACTAACATACTTTTTAGCATGAAAGTTGCAATAAAAAAGGGAAATTCCAAGTAGATTGTAACTTTTTTTTTAAGCCTCTAAATGCATTTAGCTTAGGTTTTTAGATTTTTAGTATTTGCCAATTTGGCATAATTTGTTTAGAAGGATAAGAGCATGAAAACGACATTGAAAATGCCATTTCCATGTAAATTGGGTTTTAAATAAAATAAATAAAAGCTCACCGATATCGCCAAAAGTTCGTCATGGATTGCACCTCTTTCCGCTCGGCAGTGTCGAATTTACCACCCACTCCTTCTTTGGTCAGTCGATCGAGAACCGTGTGCCGCAGGACAAAGTCCACAACGGCCTTCTTCATGGCGAAAACATAATCCGACCGGACCTCGGCAATGTTCTCATTGAGGGCGGTCTGCCATTTGTAGAGCAGCGGGGGCACAAGATCTGTTATTCTGTAAATATAATGTTTAAATTAAACCAAAAACAAGAAAAAACGCTAAGTCGAAGGCCTTGACTATTAGATACCCTTTACTCAGCTTAAGGGAGTGCGAAAGCAGCTCTGAATTTTTCACTAACACACCTAGCTAATAGCGCCACCTATATCAGTGAAAACAGCTTATTGTATTGATAATTATTTGGTTATAACCTTTTAATGACTGATCAGATTTTATTAGTTTTTGGAATGTATATAGGTATTGATAGTAAGAACAAACTCTCATTTACATTTTCTAAAAATATGAGCGCTAGACGGGTTTTTAGTGTTATAGTCGTTTGTGAGCATTAGAGTGGGCGTGGCACCCTGCTGAAACAAACTTGCTCTGCGTAGGAATCCCAAGAATCTGCATGCCAAGTCACAATACTCTAGAATATGCATGCCTAATCGCAGCTTTTATAGTTTCTGAGATCTCAGCATTCATACGGACAGACAGACATGGCTAGATCGACTCGGCTAGTGATCCTTTTACTCTACGAGTAACAGGTATAAATATCTTATAGCTAAAGATATCATAAACCTCCAAAGGATATTATAAAGTAGTTTTCCCGCCACCCACCTCTTGAGGATCTTTTTGCTCAACGGAGACACGTGTATTGTGTCGATTCCATGCTTAATGTAATAGTAATAGCGCAGTATCTCTCGCTCCTCCTGGTCGGGAAAGGGCACGGCACACTGGGCAGCCAGCTCCGGATCCTGATCGTCGTCCATGTGCAGTATGAGCTCCACCAGCTTGCGCCGGAAGTGCTCCCGCTCCAGACGCATGGTCATGTAGTTGGCCTTGGCCACGGCGCTTTCGCGCTTCTTGCGCTTATTTTGGTGCTTCTTGGCGCAGAGGATGCTGTCGGGCAGGTCGGACTGCATCTTGCCATCCAGCAGCGAACTGGCGCACTCCGGCATATTCAGTTCGTACCACAGGCGACGCGACTTGTACTCCGGATTGGCCTTCGATTGCAGGATACTCTGCAGGACATCCGGCTTGGGGCGGGTGTACAGCATCTTCGACTTCTCGCATAGTCGGCGGGCACCGCATACCGACGTGAAGCTGGGGATGCTGATCTCCCGGTTCGGATTCTGTCTGCCCTGCATGGTGTAGCCTAAAAAGGGAAATAACTCATTTACTACTATAGTTACTACAAAAGGAAAAGGTCTTATAGGAAAAATCACATTTGTAAGAGCCAGCTGTTTTTCGAAGCTAAACAATATTTACTTCTGTATTACTTATGAATTTATCTTCTTAAACAATAAACATTTTAATTTACAAAAATGAACTAATAAATTAACAAACATAGTTTCATTTTTGCATGAAAAAGTTGTATAAATCAAATATGTTTTTCCCACATTTTTTGTATTATTATATAATATAATACTTAATGAACCTATAAATTTGAAAAAATAAATTATGTGATTACATTACATTACATTGCATATATCACTTTAATTTGTTTAATTTCAATTATTTTTTATAAACGATCTATATTTTTTTTTTATCAATACTTTTTTTTTTACTTTTTAAAAAATTTTCCTCTTCCTAAATATAAAAAATCGTTTATTCGAATATTCCTGTGTAATTTTATTGTGGTTTAAACTAAAATAAGAGTTTCTTACATAAAAAAAATAATTTTTAAAATTTCTCTTTTACAAGAATATCTTAGGTATTAACAAATTTGTAAAAAAAAAAAAAGTTAATACAATTATATGAAATAAAACCCCATAAGTTTCGAATCAAAGTCGATTGCCGGTACTCAAAAAATTTAATTACTTATAGTATTGCATATTAGATTTAATTTGTCAAATTAATAAATAAATAAAAATTAATTTTGTAAAGTTTTTATCCGAAACGGTTATCCGTTACGGCTATAACCGCTAATGCGGTTGTTGTCTCCGCTCGCTATCGTGTACCAGCCGATAACTGCGCAACTATCGATAGCAGGCAAACAGCTGTTCGTCACACGCGCCTCACCGGCTTTTTTGCCATTCCTAACGCTCGAATTGTGCAACCCGGAAAATTGTCAAAATTTTCAGAGTTTCCCATTAAATTACACACTCCGGACACACAAACAAGGAAAACTGTCCTGCAGCACTTACCAGTCGTTCACCTATCGAGGCGAAACACACGGTTTGGATTAATTCGCGCCGCAACGCGATTAATTAAACTGACTCGATCCGAACATACGAAGGAGTTGAAAACAAATGCAAATCACACACAGGGTTTTCCGTTGTTTAGAATGAATTGATTTTCCTGGCAACTACATAACGACAGCTCGGAAAAAGGGAAAAACAAACAAGCCGGAAAGTTGCCCTTAGCAGCAGGCAAAGAGCAACAAGTCCACACAGACACACACATCACATTACCCCCTACAAACATCAGTTTAGTTTTCACTTCGGTTGGTAGAAAAAATGTTGCTTCAAAAGATTTTCACCCGCGCTTTGCACTCCACCCGGCAGCTTTACGCCGGAGCCAGTGGCACCGGAGGTCTGGAGAAGAGTGCTCTGGCGGCCCTGAGGAAGAAGACCGGCTACACCTTCGCCAACTGCAAGAAGGCACTGGAAAAGCACAACAACGATGTCGGATTGGTGGGTATTTGCATTATACCTTGATTATAAACGATACATTAGCCACATTGCTTATAAAGCCTTTATTCTGGAAAGATCCTCGGTCTCGAATATAAATTATGTAGCTTTATTGGGACACCAACATATATATCTTAGTAATTCTCATAGTATAATATAACATAACACAGTTGTATGGATTAAAATCAGTTCACCATCTATATATATCACTATTTAACATAACTACACCCTAAAGAAACCTGAGTTAATAAGCTCCTCAAGCAGCTGTATCGTTTACAAGCCCATTTTTATACCCCCTCCAACTTATTTGCTCATTTTACTAACAAATTTTCCCTCATTTTTACCCATATTATTCCAAAAAATTAATGTAAACATGGCAGCGACATGATGCAGCCGCTGCATCGTTAACAGCCTCCTCTATTGCCTTTTTCTATTAACTAAGTAATTTACCTTATTATTTTCTTAAATTTGACAGGCTGAAAAGTGGCTGCATGAGCAGGCCCAGACGCTCGGCTGGTCAAAGGCCACCAAAGTCGCAGATCGAGCCACCGCCCAGGGTCTGATTGGAGTCCTCATCCGCGGCAACCGCGGAGCCATGGTCGAACTCAACTGCGAGACGGATTTCGTGGCCAGGAACGACACCTTCAAGCGGTTCGTGGATCACGTTGCCTGCATGTGTCTGCACTACACGGACTTGACGGACTTCGATGGAGATCTGTGGAAGGTGAGGAATTGGATTGACATTAATAGATTTAATCCACATATGTAGCTCAGTGGTATTGTAAGGTTTCTTATCTTAATGCTGTTATATAAAGAAAGGTCAAATAGTCTGTCCAATGAGTTATTTTTCACTTCTAACCAACACTAAACAACTTACTTCTATATAACAAATAGGTATTCTCTACATTACTTGAAGTACAAAAGGGCTTAAAAAGACAGTTGTATTGTTAGGATTCTTATCTTAATGCATTTATACTTCTAGGGAAAGTCAAAAAGTCTGTCCAATGAATATGTTTAAAATTGTAACCAACACTAAACACCTCAGTTATAAAAAATATGTACCAAGAGCAAAAAGCTCCGCAACTAGGTTCAGAACCGGTTTGCAACCCTTTCTTACTTGCTGCTGTACTAATAAACATATCCTTTCCAGCTTGGCTTCGATGCGGACGCCCTGAGGAACTTGCGAACGGAGGAGGGCCGCACACTGGGCGACCACCTGGCCTTGTTGATCGGCGCCCTCGGCGAGAATGCCACCATACGGCGTGCCCTGTGCTTTAAGGTCAACAACGATCTGAAACTAGTTGGCTACGCCCACCCGGCACCCACCAACGTGGGCACCACTGAGGGCATCACCCAGGTGGGCAAATACGGAGCAATCGTGGCCTACCGATCGACTCATAAGCTGCTGGACTTTGAATTCCACAAGAGCATCTGCCAGCAGATCGTGGGCATGAAGCCGTCCAAGATTGGGGAGTACGACAAGGACAAGCCGGCGGAGAACAAGGACGAGGAGACGTGCCTGATCCACCAGGAATATCTGCTGGATGCGGATAAGACGGTGGGCGAGGCATTGCAGGATCACAACTGCGAGGTCGTGGACTACCATCGCTTCGAGTGCGGAGAGCAGACGGAACGCAGCCTGGAGGCGATCATTCGCTCCCAGCACCAGAGCAGCAATTAACTAGCCCCTAAGCAGACTCTAGATCACTAAATTGTTATATGCACCAGCCGAAGATTGTTAAACCTTAAATTCTGGACAGTTCTGGTCAAAATTTGCATGTGGAAGAAGTAAACCAAACACGACGATCAGATCCGCCTGTGTTACTTGAATACTCCATGAGTCATGGCAAAAAATTGGGGTAACCGCCGAGGGAAATGCGACGGCTATTCGCTGCGTGCGCCTGCGCAGAACGGGAAGCACGCTTGAGCGGCTTTGGAAGCGGTGGACTCTTGGGGGGGAAAGCGGGCGAATGGACAGCGCCAGCAGAATGTACTGTTTATGAACGTGTTTTGTTCTGCAGCCGGTAATTACCCGCTCGTCATGCGATAGCCCAAAAGAAAGAATGAAAGAAAGGTTCTTGTGGGGGGCAAAGGCAAAACAGGCACCAAAACGACAGGTGAAGGTACTCGGTGCTCCTCTTTCAGCTTTACCATAGGTTTATTGAGCTTGGTTTAACGAGCCACGTGCATGGGGTTCAGGGTAAGGTAACTGGAGTAAAATGAGGAAACAAATTTCAAACGTTTAGAAGGGGATCCTATTTCATAAGCCAGGTTGAATTGGTGACCTTTAAGAAAAACATATATGATTATAGAAAAATACTTTTCCAACCCTAAATAAGTTTTCAGCACTAGGCTGTCAATAATGAAGTATAATCTAAGTAGGCCTGTCAAATCAATGTCAAATGGTCGACTATCAAAACCAAAAACCCTCAGTCATTGTGTAAAAATTAATAGCCCAGCATGGACTACCTAGACATTGAATCCTTCCGTTCAAGGTACAGCGATATAACCGTGACGGCCGTGCCCGCTCGCTCCCAGGCGGAGGAGGAGCAGCAGCCGATGGCCATGGACCCGGAGATGGAAGCCAAGCAGAATGAGCCGCGAGTGGAGATCACACGGGTTAATGGAGGTGCTCCTTCGGAGCTCAGCTCCACGATGAATCTAACGATGGTCCAGCGAAACAGGCAGCAACAAAATGCCAATGCATTTGCCTACGCCACCGAATACAAGGAGGTTATGGCTAAACTGGAGTACACCAAGTACATGCAGAACCAGCTCCAGCTGATGTCATTGGCGAATGGAGGGGGGAGTGCTGGTGGAGCTGGTATTGATGGCCTTTGTGGGATGATGCCAACATCTATAAGTAAGAAAATGGAAAAGATACATTCGAGTAAAGTTTATACCAAATCTATACAATATCTATAACCATTATAATCTATATAATATCTGTAACCAGTTAGGCTATCTTATCTAGATCTATGTCTTACACATTTTATGAAAATTTCCTCCAAATCCTTTTCAGATCTGGATGCCAATGCCAACATAGAGGACAAGTACTCTGATCTACTGAATACCCTGGCCGAGATGCGTTCCGAATTGGCGCCAACGATTATGGGATTGCGGGCGCCCAAGGACCGCCTTCATCGGGACATAGCCCAAGCCAGGTATACGGTGAGGGAGTGCATCCTGCTCCTGGAGAAGGATTGTCAGCAGGAGAGCGAAGGTAGCCCCACCGGTGAGTGACGTCACTAGGGGTTATCCATCTCTGCATTGTTAACGACACCTCTCCACGAGTGATAATAAAGAACGAGAACAACAGAGGCCAAAAGAGTTCTGGGAACCCTGCGTGTTTATGGGTACGACTATGATGGTGGGGTGATGGGTTTTGAATAGCCAAATACTATGACTATGTGATGGTGATGTCTGCAGCGTAGTGGCCGGCATTTTGACAGTCGGGAGCAGTAGAGCGCGAAGCTTGTACACTGGAAAATTGGTTCGATGCGCTGATACCCTATAAAAACAAATAAGTAAAATAAAATCTAATATAAAAATGTATTTATCATTAATATTTTAAATTTAATAATTTCTTTTAAATTATCCTTCAAATAAACTAATTTTAAAGTGCAATGTATTTTTTTTTCTAATAATGAAAAACATAAAATAGGTATAATACAAATTAAATTCTTGAATGTTCTTAATGTTGTTATCAAATATATCAAAATCTATCTCTTTACATTGATGCACATAAGAAACTTACTTTGGAATGGAAGCTATGCGATTTCTTTGGCACCTCTGAATATCTTAAAAATGTAAAACTCTCCAAGGAAAAACTTATGATTAGCAAGTTTAAAAATATATATACAAAACATATTTTTAACCATTTTTTATTTGCACTTTTAGATATTTTTCACATGCATGTTGCCTGACATTTGTCATTGCACAATGTATGAATGTACATTTTTGAAGTATGTACATACCTGGCTCAAAGCAACGCACTTTCCACATCTTGAATTCCCGGCTAATGCATTGCATTTGCTCAAGTTTTTGCTTAATTGGCTAGCGTTCAAACACCTTGTAGTTGGTAAATAATGGTTTTGGCTGTCCACTGGTCGAATATACCCCAAAAAGTTGGCCATGGTCAAAGTGGAACTGAAAGGGTCACATTCACCGACGTCGACGTCGGCAGAGGAACATAGCTATGTATGTAGCAAGTATTCATACATACATAAGTATGTACATTTGGACGAGCGATCGCCCCGCTTCAATTGAAGTTTTTCACGTTCAGTCGTAAGCCGACTTTTCACGGGTTAAGTTTAGCATTAAAGCGACAGATCAGCGACCGGATCGCACGAATATATCCTTTCTTCCACTTCCGCTTGGCTTTAATTCGGGTTAATTTGTTTTGAAAGTGCGCTAAAAAAATAAGGCAGTGCCAAAAACGCGTTATCACTTGTGTGTCGCTCTCTTTTTCTCACACTAACGGTAAACTAAGCGAAGAGGCGCGCGAAAGCAAATTGCAAAAAAAAAAAAGCGGCCAAATAAAGCGAATGCCACAAAGGTGACAGCAATAAACACAACAAATAGTCCGCAAAGTGCGAAAAAGTTAATTAAATAGTTTAAATTTGGACTTGCAACTGCATGCCACTAAGCGCGCACACAAATAAATTGAGAAAAAATACATTTGCATTGCAGCAGCCGCAAATTGGACCACAAAATGCCGCCATTTAATTTCATCAAGCAGGTGAGTGCAAAATTAATTAAGTGTTTCTACACGTTTTATGGCGCGAAGTAATTAATTAGGCGTTTATGCGGTAAGTGGATGCAGAAATCCGAGCTTTCGATTGCAGATGCATTCGCAATCGATGCAGACATTTCCTAATCGATAACTATGTTACATTGCGAACATATGTATGTACATCAGTATAAATTATTTAAAAACGCTTAGAAATCGAAGTTTCCTTGATATCTCATCCAAATTAACCCAGTAAGCTAAATAATATTGATTTATATTTACAATAATAACTACCTGTGTATGTATGTATATAATTTTTGTCAGAAGATTTCTTTTAAAGTAAGTTCCTTGGGCTTGACATTACTATATAATTATTCCCTAGTTAAAAGGCCATTACATCTCTTAAAGTCAATATTTTAATCAAATTATTATTTGGTTAGACAAAATTTTACCCAAAATACATATGTGCCGTTATAAATTTTTGATATACATATGTGGTCCAATTATCATTCCAAAGATAATATTATCATATGAACATTTTACTTTGATATGAAATTACATTAAATTACATTGCGCGCATATGTTAATCACTATGAATTGTTTAAGAACGGTTAAAAATCGAAGGTTACATGATCTTTGATATCTCATCCTAATTAATAAAGGTCTTTTCCCGATAAGCTGAACCTTATTGATTTCTATTAACAATAATAACTAAATAGGGTTAAGAGTTTTTTAAAAGTATGTATGTTCCTTGGGCTTAACATTACATCTCTTTATTTATTTATTCTCTGGTTAAAAGACCATTATACCTCTTAAAGACAATATTTAAATAAAATAATTATTTGGTTATACAAAATTGTACCGAAATACACATGTACCGTTACAAATTTTTAATATATGGTTCAAAATTGATCAGGAAAATCATTCATAAGATAATATTATATTATCACCATACTTTCTTTGATATGAAATAATGTATCATGTTATCAAGGTAATTTTGCTCCCGACTTCTTTCCTCTGATAGAAAAACAATACTCTCGACCTTGCATCTGGAAATCAATTAATTGGAATATCAATCCTGTTCCAAGAATAACCATTGAGTTATGACAAACAAATGAATCGGAGCACCCAAAGATAGCAGAGTTCCCGTTCCACACAATCTAGCATTATGGAGGCTCCAATTTACCATATCTGTGGAAGACAAGCGGCAGACAAGAGACGTGTCTAATTGGCAAATTCAAAACAAAGAAAATATAATACGGGAAATGGTAAACCAATTTGTTTGGATTTGGACCAGAGCTAATGAAATGCACAACGAAAATGGATTTATCTGATTCAGGCGCCTAGCTGGAGACCCCAAGAAGTGGTGACCCAAAAGAGATTTAGCTTAATTAAGCGGGCTTCTGGAGAGGCTTGAAGATAGCTTCCGGTGATTAAATGTCAGAAACAAGATCTTGGGAGAACTACGCATAAACACGAATCTTGTGGAGCCAAAGAATCCATAAAGGTGGGAACAATTTCTACGCAACTCTATGTCCAACCCATCCGCAGCTTTCTTTATGTTTTTATGGCTTTTCCCCCACTAATTTTGTGGGATCTTGGACTTGGGCAAATGCAAATGGGTCAATGGACAGCGTTTCTAAGGCTATATTATTATGGCCGACTATCTTTTAAGGGCCTGCCTAATGAATATCCAAGCTGAAGCTTTTTCCCAGTCGTGTAATAATTAAGACGAATGACCCCTTAGTTAGAAAGTTATTGCAGCACATCTGCGTGTAGTTCAAGTCTTTTTTTATAGAGATTATCTCGGCGCAGCTGAACCCGAACCGAATCTGCTTATATGTATTTGCATTATTCAGTTTTCTGTTTTTAGTATTTAACGCCGGGTTAATTGCATGTTAAGTAACAGTTAAATAACCGTTAGGCGGCGTTTGTCTGTTTATGGCTCCCAAATGCTCAGCTTCCATCGCAATTGTTGTCCAACTTTTCACTACCTCCGATTTCAATGAAGAAATTATTTTGAACTCTTCGTCGTCTTAAATTCACCCACACTTTGGCTTTTGGTTTTTTTAGTTTTTGGCGTGGGAAGCAGACAATACCGAATTGTTATTACGAGTAGAAAATAAAAAATAAAAAAAAGGGGAGAAAAACCACAGACAAACTGGAAAATAACATCTGCGGTGGCAACTTCGTGAAATGCGCAGTGAATCAATTGTGCCAGTGGAAAATCCAATCCGATTTTCAATCCAAAGATCGAACGCCTTTCGAACCGATTATGATTTGTGGTCTCCAGTTTGGTTCCCGCCTATCATAGCTAATTAACCATTTGTTAATGCTAAATCAAAAGCACACCCAGCCAAAACACCTGTTATTGTTATTGATATTCAGCTTTTACCATTCGAGCTGCCGTCATGTTTTGGCCTCATAAAAGGCCATCGATGGGAAATATTCCATTAAAAGAGCGAAGATGAAATGATCTTTCTCAGGAATTTAAAAGGCGTAAGACTTCTCATTGACCAATTTAAATAGGGTGTTTGATTCCCCTTTCATTATCACTTAATTGTATTAAATTATTCAAGATTTGTTTATTTTAAGGTTTGAACGAACAATTTTCGAATTATAATAACTTATGTGTTAATTATACTACAAATTAATTTGATTATCTTTGACTATCATGACAATCTTTATAATCACTGATACAATGTGTAGTTAGAGTTTATTACATTTGTGATTATTCTTTTATAATTACATAAACGAAACATCAATATTAATAATAATTAATTAATATAGTAATGTTAGCTCTTATGTACCAAATGTTTTTTTCTGATGTCGTTTAGAACCATAAAACTATTGGTTTATTTCTTAGGATGTGGTAACTTTTATAGCTACGACTTTTAACTGTTCAACGGTTAGCAAACCTGTTAAGAAGAGCTAAATTTGTAAAAAACAGAAACAAATTTAAAAGTTTGTTTATGATTATGATATATGACTGTCTTGTGGCAAACTCAACTTTATTAAGTGTTTGGTTAGATCACCATTGTGAAAAATAGTATCCCATTTCTTATAACACCTTTACGCCTTGCAAACTTGGCCATAAATCGACCGTGGCCCAAACTCTCAGAAGAGCAGTGGTTTCCCATTGAGAGGAGTCAGCTGGTGGTTTGTTCTGAATCTGGATCTGGAGTTGCATCTGGATCGGTGGGCAATTAACGTGGGCTGTTTTTCGCCCGAAGATGAAGAAGCTACCTGTGTAGCATGTTTGCCATTCCTTGGCCATCTTCAGTTGTGGCTAATGAAAAGCCTGGAAAAGAGCAAAGATCCATTGGCACAGGAAAACTAAAACAATATATGTAAGAAAAAAAAAAGAGTCCAAAGCGGTACATTGCCGGCCTGTTTCCCGTTGGCAGTTGCGGAAAATGAAAATGCCACAAGTCGATGTTGCATTATTGTGGGCTTTTGCAGACTTCAGACTTTTCAGGCGCTTTTCCAGACTTTACGTAAATGTCGCGTGTGTTGGCCACAAAATGGCCTTAATGTGTTTGGCTTTTTCGTACCGCAACAAAAGGCAAACAATCAAATTGTTTGCCGACTTTTGGCTAAAAAGGAAAAGTCAATTGGTCTGGTCGTTTGTCTTTTTTGCTGGTTGACGTGTGTAATTATCATAAATCGTAAATTGCATTTTTCATCATGCTAAAAGTCGCACATTTTCAACTGAATGAAGAAAAAAATGCTTTGCATTTACAATTTACATTTTCATTTACAATTGCTTTCATTTTTTTTTTCGGTTTTGTTTTTCGCCATTTCCCCAGTTCACGCCTCAACCTCAACGGTTGATTGAACTTGTCAGAGTTTTGAGTTGGCCAGAGTTGGAGGAAAAACATGGAAACATGAAACATGGACAACAAAGAGAGTTGTGCTTTTTTTTGAAAGGCATCGCATTGTCTTGCCAAGATGCGGATACGTGGATACGCAGATACAAAGATACACGGGCACACGGTTCTCTGGGCCAGAGACCCATTAGTGTCTTTCACGCTTTGGAACACACTGGAAAAGCATTTCGACTCATTACCGAGTCATACACAAAACACATTCCGACTTAATTGAGTCGAAACTTGGCTCTGAATTGTTGAACAAATCGCTGCCAAAATTGTTCCCCCGAAATAATTTGACCACTTTCCTCAGTCGCTCAACCCGAGGGAGTTTTGTAGTCTTCAGTACCGACTCCCCATCTACAATTCCCAATCCCCAATCCCCTGGTGGCTGTTAATGATTATGGCAAATGCCCGCCTGCCAGTCTTTAAGCATAAATCATAAAAGTGAAGACTCAAGCCAGTCGAGCGCGGCGGTTCGGTTGACAAAAGCCGTAGGAAACCCGAGAGATGCAAATCGATGGAGTATACCATGCCGATATGGATTTCTTTCCCCGCTCCCGAGCTCCGCTGTTTGTGCTTGATTGCTTGTGGAGAATGTCTGTGCAGCAAAGTGTGGAGTCAGCGGGGAAAGAGTCATTGGCTAGACGAGAAGTCATTCAGTGGAGTTCACTAGGTAGAAAAATTAAGACTCTATCGATAGATATAGGTTTTTAAGCAAGTTTTTTAGTTTGTGTATTATTCTTCAAAACATTCGAATTTCAATATTTTAAAAATAAAAGAATTTAAAATGTACTAACATATGTATCTAATAATATATTTTACTTTAAGTTCATTAAATCTGAGCTTAAGTAAAGATAAATATCACATAAGAAGTTTCCAAAATTTAAATCAGTTCATAAATATTTCAATAGTATCATTGAACTCCTTTGATTTCTTTAAGAAAAGATATAATTACAGAACCAAACCGCTAAATCTTAAAGTATTTATTTATTTATTTATATAAAGCTAACTTACAGTGTAAAACTAAGAGCTAAATTAAAATAAGAGGGCTAGCAACTAAGGGCTTTCGGCTCGTCTGGGTTATTTTATTTCAAGACAGCTATTTTAAATGGTATGGAAATCTTAAAGTTATTTATATTAGCTCTAAATAAATAAATCCATGCTTAAATTTAAACAAAGTTAAATATTAGAATGAAAGAGTTCCAACAATTTGGAATATTTTAAGAAATATTAGAAATCAAAATAAACTTAGTATATATTAAAATTTTTGTATCATGATGTAAAACGTATTCTGATCTTATATTTCTATAAAACGTATTCTAATACCAATAAGTATTACAGGCTTGTATTGTATGTATAACTACTTTTAAAGCATCTATGAAATATAAATTTAAATTTCTGATAAAGATAAGCTACTGAGATCAAAGTGCCTTCTCCAGCTGAAGGAACCGAAGAACACCCACTCCAAAGTAAATACTCACCCGCTGAGAGCTAATAGAAAGAATTAGCAAACACCCCGCAAGAATTTGTTAAGACCCTTGTGCCAGCACTTCCTCTTGGCCTTTTGCCCAGAGCCAAGTTCCGTTGGCCTGGGACCAAGAGCAAGAAGTGGCCAAGAAACTGCCAAAGAAACCGCAACAAAATGCGCTGCGCTTTCTGCATTTCTCAGCCAGTTGGCTTCGAAGAGGTTCGCGAGGAAAACCGACAATCTAACTGATATTTTCATTCACTTCTGAGTCACAGTCGCTAGCTGGGGCTTTCCACTTGCTCTTTTGGCTCGGATCTCTTGGCCCGATGCTCTATGGTCGATGCTCGGTGCTGGCCTGGCCATAAACTTGGAGCGCGGCTTTTCGAGGCGAGCAGTCTGCAGTTGGCTTTCTGGTGGCTAAGACGCGTCGCACGAGACTCGGGAAAATCTCTAGGGAAAAACTCGAGCCGCAAGAGTCGGGAAACCGAATCTAAACCGTATCGAATCGAATCGAATCGAATCCAGCCTAGCATTTAACTTTACTTTCGGTTTTGTATCTTTTCATTTCGGTTCAGATTTTTTGGGATATACAACACCCATTCAAAATTTTTGCAAATTTTTAACGATCGCATTTTGAGACCCAGTTCGCCTTTCAATCGCTGCGTGTGTGTATGAAGTGAGTGTGGCGACGACATTCGCTTTTCAAAAGCGCTGGAAAAAACTCGCAGCAAGGATTTCACTTTGAGCCGCACTTTTGCCGGCTTCCATTGGAATTGCCATCAAATTTGAGAGAAACAAAACTAGTTCAAGGCAGCTTTGCAGTATCTTTCAGATACAGATACATCCGCGGCTTTTTGAGCCCCCTGCGACAAACATGGAGCTATCGCTGTCACCAAAAGAAACGGTAATTACAGGCTTTTCATTATGCATACCGCGAATCTCGAATCTCTCCCATCAGCTCTCTTATATTTACCTGAATCTTGGCGCGATCTTCACCCCGGACAAGTTTATTTAGCCAGTTTCAGCTGTTAATTACGAGTTGATGATTGTTTGCTTATCAATTGCAATCATTTTTGCGTGTTATGATGGTGTTTGATCAGGTCTTGTAAATGATTTGTTGACAGAGTTATTAAATGAAAAATTAATAAACTGATGTGGGGAAAAATCAATTGTTACACATAAAGTGTACCGATTTTGAACGGAGAATTTATCTTTGATTTTCTGTTAAAATAAATTCATCAAAGACAATTTTGGGGGGGTATATATAGGGCTTTTCTGATTTGCTATTTCGAGCGTTTTAAATTAATTCAATTTGTAAAAATGATAATAGATCAATTTTTCTTAGAGAAAAGTATTTCTTCAAATATCTTATTTTTATAACAAATCATATGATTAACGAATTAAAATCAAATTCGTCAAAAATACTCGAAACTAAAAATCAGAAAATAAATTATCAAATATATCAGACAGTTATCCTATCAAAGAAAGTATTATAAATAACATATGTCCAAATGCTTGGTTTAATAACAAATTGATTTATTCGATTATGATAATATTCCAAATATCTAAGGTCTCTATAAATGAACTACCAGATTTCTTTAAATGTTATTTAAGTCCCCATTACTTAAAGCTCTTAATAAAACGGCTTACTTTTAGAAATGTTTCCAAATTAACTTTTACTTCAGAAGTAAATTAAACTTTGATCCAAATTTGAACTGACGTTTACAGCAATCTATGGCCAACAATTAAACTTTTCAGCTTCATCCATCAACTTAATAGCTTTACCCCAAAGAAAGTACAAATTTACAACAATAGCTGTCGATTGATTTTCGCGCCAAGCTTCACTCAAGATATATGGGTATCTTAATTTATTTTCGACATTCTATTGAGAACATTTCATCTATCAGCTTTCGCGTAGATTGATGTCGCTAATTGGCGGCTGTGAAAGTCTCTTAGGGGCCATCAACTATAAAAACAAAGGCTGACAAAAAATAGTTATAATTTTCTATATATATATATATCTTTGCGGCTGGCGAAAGAAATTTACTTGTGCCCCTTTTTTTTGTTTTGCTAGACCATGACAAATGTAGTTTAACTGTCAACAGTGAAGATCAATCAATCATAGAGCCAGGGAGCTGGAAAACCTGGTTAACCCAACCTCAGTTAAAGTAATCCGAGTTATTTCGCCATTTGCAGGCGACAATTAAAATGCTTTCATGTTATGTGTGCGGTGCATTTTATGCATTGCTTATTTATGAGCAGGCCCAGAAAAAGCCAGTCATTATTATTGTGATTTCCATGAAATGTCATTTTGTGGGAGTAACATACGTTGCCAGGCGAAGCATGAACTTGTTTTTGGTCACTGAGCACGGCGGTGTAATCACAGCTTCCAAATGAAATGGCTTCAAAGTCAAAGCATTAATTAGCCAAAGGCAGCCTAATGACCCCAAACCGTTAGCCAAGATCGAGATGAAGATGCAGTACGTTTTAATATATGTATATGCACCCAATGGTTGGCAACCACTTTCCACCTTGCTGCGTTCCACAAATAAATAAAAGCATAATGTTCGACAGCAGGCAACAAAAACTGGCTGCACCACCAATGTGGTTAGATGTGGTTCACGCCCGCCTCTGTTCACTTTTAGTTTTCACTATCACTTGCGCCATCCAACGGATGCAGAGCACTTTTCCGGACGGGTTTCGGTTTCATTTTTCTTTAGCCAATAGAAATTCAATTTTTGTGTTTATCCTTGGGCTTTGAAAAGTGTCCCATGACAGCCACAATTGGCAGTTTGAAAGGCGTTTAATGTCGTGACAAATGCTGTTCAAACAACCTGCTAGTGACATTGTCATCTTGCAGTGAAACTGGGAGTTCAGAATGGTAATTGCAGATGAAATTTCATTAATTAAAACCTGAATCATTCGATTGCTTCGAGTTGCGCTACGTGCTTACAACTTGAACTCTTTAAATCCCATAGAAAGATATGAACTTAAGTATTAATTTTAAATTTTTAATAATTGTACTTAGCTATTTTATCCCTATTTCATTTTATCTTATATAACATACCTTTGCTAAAATTAGGAATAAGAAATTTAGAGATGGCTTATCCTAGAAATTTATTATAATAAATCCTAACATTACAACATTTCTCGATTGGAATATTTCATCTTATATTATATCTTCATCTTGTTTTAATAAAAAACATATGTTTTAAAGTTAATAACCACAAATGTTATTACAAGTTATTTTCTAAAACCAAATATTTTTAATAATATCTATTTACTTAAAGCTAAACTGATTACTATTAAATAATTTCAGGAGGTTCGTCCCAACACCATTCCCGATCTTAAAGTAGACGCCACATTCCGTAAGGTGGCAAAACATGCGATAACCTTTGCCCTGTGGAAGATTGATGATGATCGTCTGGAGGCCGTTCCCCGATCGCAGTATGGAACCTTCTACGATAGCTGCGCCTACATTATCTATGCAGCGAGTTTGTCCGGACATTATGCCAATCATGAAACCATCGTAGGTAGTTTAATTAGTTTGTAAAACTAAGCTATTAATTTAAATTCCATGCTTATAGACACGCGAACAGAAGCCCAACGTGATTCTCGAGCGATATATCCACTACTGGTTGGGCAAGAATGTCAGCGAACAGAACCGCTCCAATGTGGTGCACAAAATCCAGGAGCTGGACTCGTATCTGGGAAATGTATCTTCAATATATCGCGAAACGCAGAATCTGGAGAGTGCGAGATTTCTGTCTTATTTCAAGATGGGCTACGAGTCAGTAACTTCTATCACTCAGATCAGAATGATAATAACCCAGTTCCATTTACAGTGTTCGCTCGGGAGCCCTGATAAACGCCCCCAAGAGGCCGCGCCTCTTTCAACTGCACGCCCGCAAGTGGCTGCGATCCATTGAGCTGGCCACCATTGATTGGTCTCACTTCAACTCGGATTACATAATGGTACTGCAAACGGATACCCTGGTCTTCGTGTGGATTGGTCGCTCCAGTTCGGGCATCGAGAGGCGAAGTGCCCTTGCCTGGGTTCAAAAGCATTGCAGCGGATCTTCCGTCACCATAGTAGATGATGGCTACGAACAGGCCATGTCTCAGGAGAATAAGGAGCTTTGGAACTCCCTGCTGCCGCTCAAGAAACGGATGGTCTGCCAGGCCAGTCAGTTGGTCAGCGAATATGCCGACTACAACAGCAATAAATTCCGAATCTACAAATGCAATCAACGGGGACGATTACACCTGGATCAATTGGATGTGGGCATGCCAGCAAAGGATGATCTGAGTGATGCCCATGGAGTTTATTTGCTGGATAATTACGGTCAGAGCATTTGGCTGTGGGTGGGAGCTCAAGCACCTCAAGCAGATGCCCTTTCTGCGATGGGAAATGGGCGTGCTTTTGTGAAAAAGAAGAAATATCCGGATAATACCCTAGTGGTGCGTGTTTTGGAGGGGCACGAACCGGTGGAGTTTAAGCGCCTCTTTGCCAACTGGTTAAACGTTTGGCAGGAGAACACTAGGGGTCACAAGCCGGTGTCCACAAAGTTCGGGAAGCTGGATGCCCATTCCCTATGCGAACGCCCGAAAATGGCTGCGGATACACAGCTCGTTGATGATGGCAGGGGTGAAAGGGTACTCTATCGAATCTGGGGAGATCAGGTGCAGGAGCTGCCCATCTCCAAGACAGTGGTCTTCACCACCAATGCCAGCTATGTGGTCAAGTACAGTGTGCAGGTAAGGATGAGCCTAAGAACTTACTATAATCTTAAAGTTAACCATTCTTTTTATCATCTTCAGTGCGCCACAGTTGTTCCCGCGGATCTGGCCTCGGTGGGCATTAAAACGATCATCTACCAGTGGAACGGCTCGGAGGCATCAGCGGAATCCATTTCCCGGGCGGACAAGTTCGCCAAGGCCAGCTTCGATGCTTTGAACGAGCCGGGAATGTTCGTACAGCTCTATGAGTTTGATGAGCCGCCGCACTTCCTTCAGATTTTCGAGGGAAAACTGATCATTATGCGGGGTCAGCGCAGCGAGATGCTTTACAATGGGAGCACAAACGGTGGTGACTTCTTGGCGGACACATTTCTCCTAAAGGTTTACGGAGATGCCAGCTACAATGCCAAGGCGGTGGAAGAGACACCACTGTCGTCGATCAGCTCCAAAGATTGCTATGTGATCAAGACGAACCATGTTTGGGTGTGGTGTGGGCAAAGTAGCACGGGAGATGCCCGCGAGATGGCCAAATCAGTGGGGGTGCTTCTGGGTGAGAGCTCCCTGGTTCTTGAAGGCAAGGAAAGCAAGGAGTTCTGGCAATCGGTGGCAATGTACTTCAACCAAACTCTCGTGATCAACGGAAATGGCAACTCGTGTTCCAGCAGCACCAGCAGCAGCAGTGGTGCAGGGAGCATGTGCAATGGAAGCTTTAATGGTGGCAACATATCACCCACTCTCAGCAATAATTGCTATCTCAACACCAGTGTTCCCAGCAAACCGAGACCTCCAGTACAATTATTTATGGTCTGGTGGCAACAGAGCTCGCTGAGGTACGAGGAGATTCTTGGCTTCGAGCAGCAGGATCTCAGCTCGGATTGCACATATATACTGGACACTGGAACCCTCACGTACGTCTGGCTGGGATCACAGGCTCCAAGCCAGGAGCGTTACACGACCATTGCCCAAAGTTATATACAGAATGCTCCATTCGGACGCAGATCGGCTACGGCATTGGCCGTGGTAAAGCAGTTCCAGGAGCCAAATGTCTTTAAGGGATTCTTTGAGTCGTGGCAGAACGATTACGGAAAGGTATGTGTTTGTTAAATTCGTAGAGTTCAAAACTAATATAAATATTATTTACATTCTTGCAGAACTTCCTATCCTACGAAAAAATGCGCAAGGATCTGGGAAACGCAGTACCCAGCCCCTGTAATCTCCCAAGTGAGGGATCAGCTCTGCTTCTTAACAATAGACAGAAGGACTTTGATAATCACAAAAAGTACCCACTTACAGTTCTTATCCAGGAGATGGACATGCTGCCTCCAGAAATTAATCCACTAAAGAGAGAGGTCTGTTAATCAAAACACAAACGATTCTGATACAGATTTTGTAATGTATATTTTCTACTTATAGGTTCATCTCACCCACGATGATTTTGTATCTGTTTTTAAAATGTCATTTTATGAATTTGACGAGCTGCCCAAATGGAAGAAAATGGAACTGAAAAAGCAGTTCAAACTGTTTTGAACTAAGCACCTTGTTGAAATGCGTGTATCGAGTGCGCACTGTATATAATCCTCACTTTTAATGAATACTATGAAGATATAGTAGCTGATTAAGCAATTTATGTTAAAAATACATACTTTACGTAGATTTAATAAAGCGAAAACATGGAACTTTTGCAATTTAAAAGGGTACACAAGCTATATTATTTTAGGCCATCAAGTGGTTTCCACCTCCTCAGAATCTGGTTCGTCTCCACTGCCGGAACCTAAACAACAAAGGAAACCCATAGTTGACCAATGGAATAAATATGATGAAAATTATAAACTTACTGGGAAACAAGAGTCCGAAAATGAACTCGAAAATTCCACCGATTAGATCCCAAAACATATTCGATCCGGTGTGCTCAACGTTTTGTAACTGAATACAAAGGCATTACTGCTCGAGAGCGATTTTGACCAAGACCCCTTTAATGAGCCATGACAAAAACGCACGAGCAATTGGAGCTTAATTCGAATCAAAAACGATTGCATGATTTGGGTCAATAATACACAAAACATATTGTGCCTATTGAAAACGTTTTAAAGGTAAATAATCATATCAAATTTATTTGCTTTGTTACATCACGATGGGGAGATTATTTCAATTTTAGTTTTTATAGTAATCACCAAAGTACTCCTCGCTAGCATTACAAACAGGAAATAGTATGATTATAGGCCTATTTATAAATATTATATAAATATAAATCACTCATTTCCTGGTAAAATAGGATGTTGAGAAAATAAATATATATTTCCAGCAGTTGATCTTGTTGGGTATGACTCGAACTTTCAAATTGGTTGAATTTTTTTTTTAAAGGTTACCTATTTGAATTCATTATTGAGTTATGGAAATTTATTTATATAATAATCCAGGGGCGTGTTAATAAATGCATTTTAGGTGGTAGAAGAGTCGTCATCATCATCATCAGAAGAGCTGTCAGCTGCAAAAGAAAATTTGTTTTTCAAATATCTTCTATTTTATTTATTTTAAGAATATTTTAAACATATTTTTGGCTTATTTTACTTATCCAGTTCCACTTCGCCTATATCCTCCAACTTACTGCCAAACAGCATATCGCTAATGATTTCGAATATCATTCCAAATATTTCACAATCCTCCATGGTTTTGATTCTTTTGCTTTTGAAACGTGAACTGAATACATGAGTTCTAATTTTCGGTTTTATATGGAATGTTTTTGTGTAAACAAATTAATTAATCGAATTTATCCTATGAACTTGGTACATTTTCATGGTTAATCGTACATCATTTAATTAATAACCAACCATTTAGTTTTAAATATAAAACTGTCTGACAGCGCGACATTAAAAATTTCCATGGCTTAAAACATAGTTTTATTCAACTTTTTTGTGTAGGTACTTAAAAACGAAATCATATACAACAATTTAATATACATCATAGCCGTACATGGGTCCCTCCATGTAGGCCTTCTGCTGGTCCGTGGAATTGCGTCGAATTCGCCGGCCAATGGGCTCCAGATCGGCATAGCATTTGGGGAAAACTCGTTCCACAGCAGCGATGGCATCTGCTTTGGTTATATTCCGCACAGCCAGTACAGAAGCCAGGGCTTTGGACTTGACACAATTCTGGAATGGTAAACAATAAGGTAGATTTAGTTTCTTAAGTACCAAAAAAACTTATAAACACGTTATAAGACAAAGCCTAATAATAAAAAAACAAGCTTATCTTTAAAAATGTTGGGATATTTTGTATACCTTAAATTTAGATTTCTCGCGAATTCTTTAGTTTGTAACGATTTATAAAAAAGGATGATAACAAAGAATGACTTAAGGATTCTATAATTTTGTATATTATAAATAGACAGATCGGCCTAAATGTCTTTCATGAGTAGTTATTTTCCAAGGTATTGTTTTCACCCACCTGATGCGCCTCCTTGACATTGAATGGCGAGGCGTCTCCTTGGAACATGGCGCTCAAAAAGGAGCAATGTGCCAGGTTCGCCGCCCTGATCTCCGTGCAGGCCAGGTGGTCTACGTTCCGAAAGTCCATATCATTGTTGCAATAGTCGAACATGTGAATCATCTCGTGGGTGAGCACTCCATGGACCATGCTCTTGTTCTTGGCCATATTCTGGCACACCACAATCTGGTTGAGCTTGGGATCGTAGCCGCCGGTGACCGATGGATCGCACACCTCGCAGGAGATGTGGCGACGCAAATCGATGGGACAACCGGAGCTCTTCAGGGCTCCCATCATCAGTTTCACCAGCGGACCGTTCTTGACACACCAATAGACATTCTCCTCGCACTTGAAGCGATCCAGATTCTCCTGGCCCTCCATTCCGAACAGTACCCGTGTCCATTTGGGCTTGAAGGTTTCACCCCTTCGCTCTGGATATAGGTCATAACCCCAATCCTTCTGAGCGGTGGTCGTTTCCTCAGAGGATTCTTTACTTGCAGGTGCTTTATCTGGCTGTGGACTGGTTTTTTTCTGCGCTGTGCCGGTGGTTGCTTCTATTTCGACGGGAGTTACTGCCTCCTTGGCCCACACTTTAGTCAGAAATTCCATTGTTTTATGGGTTCTTTGCTCCTCCACTTTGGTTGAATAACAAACAGAACCGGCAGCTGATTGAGCGGAGTTGCCACATCGTTGAACAGTCAGTGGCGTGGCAAGGGCGTTCACGGGCTATTAACTCCTACAAAAGAATTTCACTAAACAATTAAAGTCGAAAACTTGTAAATTAGTAAATATTGCATAATTTATTGCCTGTAGTTTTATTAAATAATTCATTCAAGGATTTACTGTATTCCGAAAGCTATTTAGGCTATTTACGTTAAACCCCTTAGCCATTCTCTCGCCCACCCCTGTCTGCTGTTATCGATAGTTGTCTTCACTGCCATCGATAGTGCTGCACCGGCATTTTACGAGTCGTAAAAACCATAGCAAATTCCACGTAAGATTTACAGCACACGGCGACCAACTCAAATTAGGAGATTAACTAGGAGTAGCAATAACCACCGCCAGAATGCAAGGCTTGAGAGTCAGTCAAATGGTGCTAATAGCCCTGCTGGTGGCCCTGCTCAACCTGAACGCAGGTGCTGCCAGCGAGGTTCCACGTCCACTGGGCGTCTCACTGGCCAAGGCTTCACTGTACCAACCGCGGTCGGGCGACAACAGTTGGACCTGCTTGGATGGCAGCCGGAGCATACCCTTCTCCCAGGTCAACGACGACTACTGCGACTGTGCGGACGGTAGCGATGAGCCGGGCACCTCAGCCTGTCCGAAGGGTCAGTTCCATTGTCTGAACAAGGGCCACCAGTCGGTGGACATACCCAGTTCCCAGGTGCAGGACGGTATCTGTGACTGTTGCGACGGCAGCGATGAGTCACAGGTGGTTGGTTGCGCCAACACCTGCCTTGAGCTCGGAGCAGCGGCTGCTGTTCAGAGGCGCAACGAAGCGGAGCTGCACAAACGAGGAGCCGAGCGGCGTCTGGAGATGATCACTCGCGGCAAGCAGCTGAGGGCGGAACGGGAGGCTCGCCGACTTGAGTTGGATCAACGCCGCAAGGAACAAGAGCTGTTGCGCTCCGAAAAGGAGCAACTGAAAAAGACCGCTGAGGCTCTGGAATCGGAGGCCATTGAAATCTACAAGGAACAGCAGCGAGAAGTAGAAGCGGAGACCGCTCAGGCGGAGCAGGAGCCACAACAGATGCGCCAAGAGGCCTCCCTCAGTTTCGTGCGCTACGACACCAACAAGGATGGCTTCGTGGAGGTCACCGAACTGATGGTCGACATGAATCTGGACAGGGATCGCAACGGCGTGGTTACTGTGGAGGAGGCCAAGTTCTTCCTGGATGAGCGGGAACGAGTGGATTTGGATGCGTTTGTCACTCTAGCCTGGCCAAGGATTAAGCCTCTGGCAATGCTGGCCGAGGGTCTCTTCCAACCGCCGCATCCGCCAAAACCTGAAACCGAGCAGGCTGAGGCCTCCACCGAAGCTATTCAGCCCACACCGCCAAAGCCAAGCGAAGGTAAGAAATTTTCATGCTTTGTGTATTGCAACAGGCAGATACTTTCTTTGTCCACACTCCAGATGAGTAAATATTTTATTTAACGTCAGTGACGCTTTTTATGTCGGTTATAAAATTATCTGGATAAAGTTGGAATGAATCTCTTATTTTTGCCTTGGTGCATTGAGCATAACTGATTTGAATAAGCATTATTAGATTATAATGTTTAATTCCTTTGAAAAACTCTAAGGACCGTTTTTGGTACATATGTTAAACTAAAAGTACACTTTAAATTCTACATTTCCATATGTTTTCTATGGTTAAAACCTACTTCTAGTTTAACATGCAGATGAGGAAACGGCCAATGAATTCATAGAGAACGCAAAAATAATGTAATCCTTTTGACATTCTTTCAGAACAAGCTGAACTGGCCAGTGGTGAAGATATTGAAGCCGACGAGGAGGGCGAGGAGGATCAGTACGATGACGAGGAACCCGATGTGGGCGTGGGCGAGGCTTCCCCTGATGTGGAGGATGTTACGCCACCGAATTACGATCCGGAGACACAGCGTTTGATACAGCAGGCCAACGAGGCACGAAATGCTCTGGAAGAAGTGGAACGCAGCCTGCGGGAGATCGAGCAGGAGGTTAGGGAGATTGATGATCAGAACAACAAGGGTTACGGCCAGACGGAGGAGTGGGCTGTTCACGATGGCCAGTGCTACAACTACGAGGATCGGGAGTATGTGTACACTCTGTGTCCCTTCGATCGCGCTTCTCAAAAGTCGAGAAGTGGAGGAGCCGAAACTACGCTGGGTCGCTGGGAAAATTGGATTGGCGAGCCCAAGAAGTATTCGCAGCAGAAGTACGCCAATGGAGCCTCCTGCTGGAATGGTCCCAATCGTTCGGCCATTGTCAACATCAGATGTGCTCTGGAACCCAAGATCACTGCCGTCAGCGAACCCAATCGCTGTGAATATTACTTTGAATTCGAGACACCCGCTGCCTGCGATAGCGAAGCTTTCCAGGCGGATTCGGAGAAACTGCACGACGAACTCTGAAAAGATCAGCAATCAAGATGGAGCCGAAGAGATGTGTGTGTGCTTGGCATACGAAGATCAGAGATTTGGGGATTGTATTTTAGTTTTAAAGAAGGATATCCATTTTGTCGAGATCATTCCCAAACTGCAGCAGGAAAATCAAGAATTGTAGCAAATTAATTCAGTGTATGCATTTAAGCAAAAAGTACATCCAGTTTCATTCTGAATAAAGTGTAAACACCTAGTATTTTTAAAAAACCATAGTTGCGCACAATGATAATTGTTTGTTGGAGCGGTTAGGGGTTTTTGGATGTATTTTAGAAAAGTATCATGTAAACCCTTTGGTTTAATTATGTGTTGAGCACAATTTAGATTCAAATTTCAGTAGAAAAGAGATTTTTTAGGACAAGAACTTAGTTAAATGAATCCCAATCATTTTGAGCCCACAAAATACATTATATAAAATAGTGAACTAAATAAACATTTGCATTTTGAATAAAGTGTCAACATTTCTTGTAAACCTGTAATTTTTAATCTTTTAGAGATCAACTGCTAGGTATATTAAAATCCCTAGAGGCACGCATCTGTCGATCAAGATTATACAGATTTCTACGGAAAAATGTATTTTCATGATTCCCAACAAAATTCGGTTTCAATAAAGTATAAACATTTAGTAATTTTAGAAAATATGCAATTACAGTGTAGATTAATTCTATGCCTCGGTGACAGCGAGCTTTATGTCCTCCAAATAGCCATCGACCTGGTGCTCCAGGGCCAGGATGTGGCCTGTATTGCAGTTCTCCGCGCCCACAAATGTTAGGATCAGCGGAAGCTTGTTCATCTGGACCACCTGGTAGTTGGAGTACATGGAGATGATGGTCTTGTTCCTGCCCAGACCCAGTTTGCTCGCCTGGTCGCAGGCGGTGGTGAATGTGGGTATGAACGAGGGCATCAGGGCGAAGTCCACGTTCTTCTCCTGGCTGACCCGCAGGAGGGGCACTCCATCACGATCCGTAATCTGAATCACGTACAGGCCGCTGACCCTTTGAGGGAAAATAAGATAAGTAAATTAAATCGGAAACGAAACTCTTGTTCAAAGGCAGTATGTACTTTTGCAGCAGGCCGTCTAAATACTTCTTGATGTCGTCCGACATGGGAAATGTGTGCAGGTGTGAAAGCAGAGGACTTATAACAATAAAATTAAGTTTTTTCTCCGCATCAAATTATTTACACAAAACAAACTAAGCAACAGCTGACTCAAGTTATCGATAATGCACATAACAAGGGCGTAGATTGGGGGGTTAAAAAAATTATATTGTACCTCAAAATTAAAATAAGTATATATTTATTTTTGTGATGTATAATACTGCAAATATTTAAAAAACGATTGTTTACGTTTTATCAAGTTAGATTATATAGATTTTATTTTTTTTTTAAATCTACAATTTTATTTTCATTCTGGGAATATCAATTTAATTTTTTTTTAACGATGTCCTCTAAAATATACATCCTTTATAATTTAAAACGATCGTTTAAATTATTTTAAAAATCGAACCCCCTAAATAATTTTTGGCCCACACCCTTGCACTGTTATCGATTAAAAACCGCTTTTGGTTGCGTGGAAAAACAATTGTTAGTAATAAAACAAAATTACCTGAATTAACATAAGTAAATGTGCTATAATCTTTTCTAGTTGGTCTTCCCATAGATAAAAGCATCCTCCACCATGGTCACTGGTGATCCGGGCGCCACCAAGCCCCCAAACTCTAAGACGGCGGGTTCAGATGATGACGACTACACCGCTTCTATGTCGCACCTAACCATTGGCCAGCAGATCCAGGAGCTGTCGAAACAACTGCAGAACACCAAGGAGGAGCTGCACCAGCAGGTGAGGGATAAACATGGAGCTCTGCTGCAGCAGGCCACCCACGCAGGACGATTCGATGCGGCGCTAAATGCGCTGGCTGAGGATGTGCAGCGGGTCAGGGAGACGGGACACCGGCTGAAGAGCCAGGTGGACACGCAGTACCAGCAGGTGGAAAACCAGACGCAGGTGCTCGGTCGCCTGCACGATGTCAGTCACCTTCTCCGCTCGGCAGGAACACTACTGACCCTCACGGCCAAGCTGAAGGGCACCAAGGATGTCCTTCGCCAGGCGGAACTGCACTTCGAACTGGGTCAACTAATCGAGGACAAAGAGCTCAAGGACCTGGAGTTCATCCAGCAGGAGCGAGCCTATGTGATCAGTTCGGGTCAGAAGATAAGAAACCTCACCCAGATGCAGTTGGTCACTGGCCTGCAGGAGCGCAATCAAAACCAAGTGGTTAATGCTTTGAAGGTGGGCTTAGAGAGCATATAAATACCTTCCATTACTTAATACCTACCCCCACAGATCTTCATGAACTTCAATACGCTGGAGAAATCCCTGGAAAACCTGCTGGCCACCTTTATTGCCGACATGGAGCAATCCCTCAAGGAGTGTTTTGCCGGCACCGACATATCCGTGCTGAATAAGTCGCCCACGCATAATGCTAGCAAACCAGCTCCCTCGAGGGGACCGGGGAAAACTCCCCAGCTGACTACCACCCAGAACTTCCGGGCCAAGTTCTGGAAATCTCTACACTGGCTGCTCTATGACGAACTCTTTGAGACCTGCACACAAATCAAGCTGCTTAAGACCGCCCTGGAGCAGATAAACCAGTTCGGATACACTTCAGAAGCATCGGATCAGTGCATTCCGCAGCGGTTTTGGAAGCAGGTGCAGCAGCTCCTGCGTAAATCTTTTGATGAATGCTCTCAGCATGTAACCCAGACCCTTCAGGAAGGCCTCTCCAAGCTGCTTACCTCCGCTCGTGGCTTGGAACAGCGTCTGAATGGCGAGTTCCAGTTCGACAACGAGTTATTTGCTCCTTTAGAAGTGGGTTACGTTAGCAAGTGTGCTGCCAACTTTAAGGCCTGTTTGGCAGGAGTGGATTTACCAGGCAACGAAACAGTGGACAATTTTATTCGGGTAGCTTCCACCGAGCTGAGTGCTGCCTTGATCGATTCCCGTCTCACAAATTCCATAGCGAATGTATTTGTAGCTTGCGGAAAGGAATTGTGCACAAAACTAGAGGCTCAAATCAAGCTCGGTGCAGATTCCAAGCAAGTTGTGGATCTACCAAATCTGCAGCAGCAACAGAACACTACATTGGCGAATGTTTTGTACTACTACAAGGATTCAGTGCGTCGTATGCTGAGCGATCTTCAAGTTCAGTTTGAGAAGACCCCGGGATCAGCCAGGGAAACCATATTGCGCTCTCTGGAGCAGGCTGATCTGCTAATCGGCACCATTCTGCAGCAAATCATGGAGTCGATTATAACGACTATAAACATCATCATACTGAGTATGCACAGGGAGCCGGGATTGAACACGGAGAGGCTGTCCACCACGGGTCCATCGATGTACATGAAGGAACTGCAGGTGAGTGGATTTGCGAACTTTAGTAATATGGATTTTTATAAATAACTTTATTTTATCCTTCAGGAGTTTGTCAACCGTTCCTGGTCGCATCACATCGCCCTGTTTGATGACAAGCAGATGACCACAAAGTGTGGCCACGAGCTAGCCAAGCGATGCATTGAGTTGTTCCTCCACAACGTGTGCATCCTGCGTCCTTTGAGTGCAGCGGGAAGGCAGCGCTTGAAGCAAGACTGCCAGCACATGGAGCAAGCTTTGAAGCCCCTTTGCCCCAATCTCGCCGAGCTAGGCAAGCCTTCTCGGCTGCTAAGAGCCATGTCCCTGCTGATCGTCCAAACGGCGCAGGAGCTAGTGAAGCAGACAATCGGGGAGGACTCCCTGGTACCCAGTTATATAGTGTTGCTGCTGCTCTTCGGACACGCTGGAGCGGATCTCCAGTCGCCACATACCACGGCCAACTGGTCTAATGAACGACTAATTGAATGGCTGGATGGACACACGGCGGAGCGGGAGAAACTTGAGCTGATCTCGGGTGCACTGCAGCGGTACCGGGACAATGCCAGGCGCAAAAACATCCAGCAATACGACGAAGTTTACCCCATGATGGTGGAGTATTTTGAACAGGCCTTGAAGGCAATTCCATAAATGTTAAATCTATTATCTAACTAGAACTATATAAAAGTTTGATTTTATTTATAAATAAATAATAGAGCTCACCATAAATTTGAAATATTGTTGGAAACAACATTTATAAAATGTTGTATAACAAAACAAGGTAAATTTCTTTAAAAAAATTAAATTTATTAAAGTTTAATTTAAAAAAATTCATTCGCATTTTTCAAAATAAATGTATCGATAGACAATCGATTGTTTTGACAGTAGGTGGAATTTGACTCTCATCAGGTACGGTCACACTATCCGCTCACCATTTTGTTTGCAACGTGAAAAATAAAGGGAAAACGCTGTCGCTCACTTTAACTGATAAAAAAAGGTATTAATACAGACTGGAGACGCTTCGAAACACTGCAATTATAGAGACTACCGCTTAAGAAGATGGACAACATAGAGCGATTGTACAAATGCTACGAAATTCTGTCCGAGGCGGGCGACAAAATCTCCGAGGTAAGCCGCCATTGCAAAACGTGCCGCAAAAACGGTATATGATATATATTATATGGTCTTGCAGCATGTGGAGGAATATAAGGAGATTCTTAAGGCCGTAAAGGGCTCTTCGAAGGAGAAACGCCTGGCATCGCAGTTCATCGGGAACTTCTTCAAACATTTTCCGGACTTGGCCGACACAGCCATCGATGCACAGTTCGATTTGTGCGAGGATGACGACACACAGGTGGGTTGATCCCTATTATATCTTTAGAGCTAACTAGATGATATAATGGGTTGGTGATATTCATAACATGTTTTAGAAAACGATCATCACAAGTGGTATGACAGTACTGTCTTAGCATTGATATAGTATCATATGGTATACTAAGTAAAGTTTCTAAGACATCATTGCATTATGATAAGACTAGCAGATTGTATATTTTACCGAAATATTAACATCATAAAAACCCCCATAACAATATGACACCTTATCGCATTCTTTCGTTTTGAAGTACCACTTAAATAAACCACCCATCTTTCCCTCAGATCCGCCGCCAGGCCATCAAGGATCTGCCAAAACTCTGTCAGGGAAACGCTGACGCCACCATCCGAGTGGGCGACACTCTGGCCCAGCTGCTGATCCTCGACGATGCCACTGAACTGCAGCAGGTCAACAACTCGCTCCTGGCCGTCATTAAACTGGACACCAAGAGCGCCGTCACCGGATTGTTTCAACAGATCACCACCGGGGATGAGACAACAAGGGAGCGATGCCTCAAATTCATTGCCACCAAGCTGCTGACCATGGGCCCAACTGTTTTAACCAAGGAAATCGAGGACTACATTGTAGAGGAAATCAAGAAGGCCCTGCAGGACGTCACTGCTGACGAGTTCCATCTATGCATGACGATCCTGGGCGCCACCAAACTAGGCAGCACCATCACCGGACACGCCGAACTCGTCAAGCTGGCCACGGAACAAGCGGAGCTCAATAACACAGACACGGACATCATTGCCGTAGATGATGAGGTTGTGGAACGATTTATACAGTGTGCCACTGCAGCGGCGCCTTACTTTTCGGTAAGTTCCTAAAACCTGGGGATCAATTTTTGCGAACTTGCCAATCTAATCTCTACTATTTATATAGAAAACCATAAAATCAACGGCCTTTGTGGCCCATGTTTGCGATAAACTGCTGCCCATCAAGACCTGGAACATGATCGCCACTGCAGTGTCGCAAGATCAAATTCAACTGAGACTACTGAAGGTATTCGCCGAGATGATAACCAACACAGACAAGCTGGACAATGCCAGCGAACGCATTAATGCAGTCTACCATGTATTGCTTGTGAGTTTACCTCGCAAATTATCCAAAGAAACTAAATTATAACCATGTCTTGGTTTATTCAGGAATACATGCCTTTGCCCAAGTTGAGCGATGAGGATCTGGGAGATACCCCGCCCTCGTTTCAGTTCTCGCACGCCGAGTGCTTACTGTACGCTCTGCACACGCTGGGAAAGAATCATCCAAATAGTTTAAGTTTCGTCGAGGATGCGGAGAAGTTAAAGGACTTTCGAGCCAGATTGCAATACCTGGCCAGGGGAACACAGGGGTAGGTGTAAAGAAAACAAGTCACAGATCACATAATTAATTTCATTATTTACCTTTCAGTTATATTAAGAAGCTGGAGGAGGCGTTGAAGGGAAAGACTGGGGAGGAGTTAAAGACAGAGGAGAACCAATTGAAGCAGACAGCACTGAAGACTACATCGAATATCAACGTACTGATACGGGATCTATTCCACTCACCGCCAATATTCAAACATGACATTGTGCTTTCCTGGATTGTGCCAAAAAATGTATGTATAAAGTACGTTTTCCTTTAAGAAATTTGTAATTACAAGCGAATCCTTTTGAATTTTAAGACCAAGCTTGGCAAGCGCCACGCACCCATTACTTTTGGAGAAAAAGCGGCTGCCAACGGCAAGGAAAAGGATCAGGAGCCAGAGAAGAAGGCGCGTCCATCCAACGACCAGAAGTTCTACTCGCCGCCATCTGGAAAATACTCAAACAAGGTGAACCAGAACTACGGCAACAACAATCGGACGAGACAACGCGGTGGTGGCGGAGGCGGCGGCGGCGGTGGAGGAGGAGGCTACAGAAATCGGCGTTTTAACAAATACTAAGTAATCAAATTAGAGAAACAGAAAAGCAGCAGCGAGTACTTCACTTGAATGGTTTGTCCCTAGTCCGTAAATATAACAAAAAGAAAAAAACTACCAGAGATTGGATTCGTGCAGAATAAACAAAACTTAAATGATGCTGCAACCAAGAAAGTATACAATTAAACGGAAACAAGAGAATCTAATTTTCCCAGAGATTGACGGTGAGTATGACATCCAATTTTCCATTAACTTTCTCCCTTTCGTCTCTTTTCAGCGCAATTTATTCTCATGGAAAGTAAATGCAACATTTATCAATCATTCTTCTCATACACTCACGCATTGCTTTTATTATTTTCGTGAAAAATGTCTTTGCCACAATTTGCGTGAAATTTTCCAAACCCTTGCCACGCCCTCTTCTCATACGTTTTCCGAAACAAAGGGCGTTGGCATCGTTTTGAATGTACATCACGCTCCACTTTCGATTCTGTCAATTGCATAAATATAAGATTATAACGATAACCAGTTGAACGAACTTCGCAATATAAATCTATAAAGTTCCAAATCGGGATAAAAATTAGTTTTCCGATTTGAAGAGAATGATTTTCAAACAAAGTGTTTGAAATCAAGTTTTTAACGTATTAGTTTTTATTTAACATGTAATCAAATCAACAATTGTACCACGTAGAGATGCGAGTCAGCAAAAATCACACAAAAAGCATACATTTCTTGAAATCAATAAAAGCAACATTAAAATACAAGCCCTGTTGAATCCGTGTTTTACTAATAAACCGATAAGAAGTGAGCTTAAGAAGCTGTGGTCTTCCGAGCGTAGGTATTATAAATTGCTAATATATCGGCTGTATTTCCCCAAGATATTTACTAGACTTATCCTGAGCAATAGACGTTTTTCCGAAACATGGAGTATTATGTAATCTCATGGAAAAATCTATTAAAACAGTGAAAAATTGCACTTGCAAGGCTCGCAGTGTTTTGCACGTATATATTTATTACCATTAATAAAAATATATATATATATGTATATGCGTAATAGAAGCCTTTTAAACATTAAAAATACAGTAATTATAGTTTCAGCTTAAAAACTTAATCTGTGTGTATGTGTTGTCGCCGGTTCTGGCTCGGATTGCCAGCCCACTAGATGCTTGGCGGTGGTTGATTTCCCGGCTGCTGTCCGTTGCCAGGATTGGCATTGGGATTGGGTCCACCGCCTGGCTGCTGGGCGCCCACCAATTGGCTGGCGAAGCTCTGGAACAGCTGCAGCATGTCGTTGGGCATGGCCGGGATCTGCGGTGGAGCACCGCCTGGAGCTCCAGGGGCGCCACCGGCACCAGGAGCAGCTCCACCAGCATTTGGCTGGCCCATATTGGCGAACAGCTGGCCAATCGTATTCATAACCATCGGATTCTGGGTCATCGACTGCAGCTGCTCCAAGTCGATCTCAGCGCTGCTGAACAGATTCCTCACCGTGGGATTGGCCAGCATGGCGTTCAGGCCGTCTGTGAGATGCGACAGCTGCGGTGGCTGATTCCTGGCATTCCTGGCCACCTCCAGGTTGTTCCTGTAGTCTGGATTGTCCGGTTCCAGCTCGATGGCCTTGCCATAAGCCTGCTCCGCCTCCGCGAACTTACCCATGTTGGAGTACGCAACGCCCAGACGGCAGTACGCCTTGCTGTAGTTGGTGTTGTACAGCAGGGCGGACTTGCAATCCGTGACGGCGCGCTCGTTGTCGCCCAGTCGAATGTGGGCCGCTGCCCGGTTGCAGTAAAAGATCGGGTTCTTGGGATCGAAGGCGATGGCCCTGTTGTACTGCAGCAGGGCCTCGTTGTACTTGCACTCCTTCATCAGACGGTTGCCCTCGTTCTTGATGGAATCGGCCAGGGCCAGGGATTCCGGATTGCGTTCGATATACAGCGACTGGAAGAGCTCGAACATGTCGATGTTTTTGGGGGCGAGGCCGGCGCTCCCGCTGGCCAGCGCATCGCCGCCTGGGGCACTCGATGTGCTGCTCTGTGTGGTGGCCTGCTCCTGGCCAGCGGCGTCCTGCGCCGCCTCCACATCGCCCACGTCAAAGGCCGCCTGTAGGCACTGGATCGCCACCTCGATGCTTTCGCTCTGGTCCGGCGACATGACGTCCACCTGCTTCTTTAGGTAGTCGATGAAGCTTCGCACGAAACTCTGCTGCACTGCGTCCGGCATTTTGGCTCTGGTTGTGGTTATTCCCTTAAATTCGACAGGCAAGTTAAAAAGTAAATGTGATTAGGCGAAATGTGAGTGTGAAATTATAGCTGTCAAAATTTCAGTGTGGCCTTGCCAATGTCTATCGAAACAGGTACTTTTGTTATCGAATAATATTTTTGATAAATGGTTTCCTAGTTTTTGAATAATGTTTTCGATTTGTATTAACGTTATGTCTTCTAATTGAGTTACTTAGAAATTGTTGTATTCATAACCAAACTTTTAATTTAGTAACCATTTTTTCTTTATAAGAATTTATTATTTATTTATTGCATCAAAACAGGTTATCGAATATTATTTTTAATAAATGGTCTTCTAGTTTTTTAACTATGTTTTCGATTTGTATTCACTTTAAGTTCTCTTTTTGAGTTACTAGAAATTGCACTATTTATAAAAAAAATTTTGAATTTGGTAACCATATTTTCTAAATAATAATTTATTATTTATTTATTGTACACCCAATTATTGTAGCCCAAAGGTCAAAACTTAGGAGGAATACGACCAAAGTTGCTGGGACTTTCGGCCGGAATATAGTAATATTAACCGTTTTTTTTATAACTAGTATTTGCATATGTACGAGAAAGTATCGACAGTTTAAAGTAGTTGATGTAGGTTAGCTGATTTTAAAAGGTAATAATTCTCTGGGGGACTTTCAAGTGTAGGGCTTATAAAGAGGTCAGTTAACTTTATATCTGTGTTACTTGATCTGTGTGTTTCAAGTACGGTGCAGTCTTTAAGGATGTGAAATAAATGGCGTGGTGCTGAATAATTATTCATATTTAATATACATACTTTTATTATCACCACAATAAAAGGTGAATAACAAATGGGATCGTCAATAAAATGTACTTACATATTTATGGAAAAGGTGGGTTGTATTTTTAACTGTGCCTACATAGGAGCTTTAAGGAACTGTAAAATAAACATAAACTTAGATACACTGTCAAATAAAAATAAGTTTCCTTTTTCTAAGAAATATGTGCGGAGTTTAAAAATATGAGCCGGTGGAATCGGGCTATAAATTCAGCTGCAAGGTTTGAGTCTCGGAAAGAGGCATTTTTAGGACATTCATGGTTTCTTTTTTGACCACAGTATTTTTGAAACTTTCGAGTGCGGTCGCACCCAAATTCCGTCACAAACATTGCCAAGAATCGACGTGATTGCGGATTAAATTTTTGTTTTTGCACTTGCTTGGAAATTTCGCCTCCATCGGAAGACCGATTAAAACTAATAACTCACCCGTCTGCGCCGCAATTGTGCAACGAAAATACGCCAAGGGCTGGCGACAAGGGGAAAGCGCAGGGAAAATGGGAAAAACTCCCACTTCGCCAGCGAACGAAAGGAAAGGGGAAATTGTGTGATGTCATTTTGACTGTTTCTTTTCGAGTTAATTGAAACAACTTCCTGTGCTGCAATTTTGATTTTCTGCTGCCAACTGTTTTTTAAGGCGCCACTGTGTGCGTGTGGGAGTGCGCTAGTGTGTGTGTGTGATTTACATATATTTATAGTTGTGCAAAATTATTTGCCGTTAAAAGCACACGGTTAATTGGCCATTAAGTGCTGTTTAATTTAGTAATTTTTGCGGGCTGAGGAGAGAAAAAGAGCAGAAAATCTACTACACGAATACGAATACCATTCCACACACACACACACGGAAAAGAGAAAAGGTGAAACGCACGCACACTTCGAAAAGCACACCGCGAGTGGAGTTGTGTGAGTGGGGTTCCGATAAAAAACACACAAAAAATACAACAACAAAAAATACGTACGACATAAACAAATCGACTTCTATCGATTTCCCTCCAAATTAAAAAAAAAGTATCGAAAAGATTCCGCCCAGGACAGAAACAACGAGCAAAATCACCTGCCACGCCCACTGGCAGCTGTACCGTCCACCACCCCCAACTCCCCCCACTTCAAGGGACATCCATCCATCATGTCCAGTCCCAGCAGCACGGATAATGGCTCTTCGCAGGCCCAATCAGTGCAGGATCTCCAGATGGAGGTGGAGCGCCTCACCCGCGAACTGGACCAGGTATCCTCCGCCAGCGCCCAGTCCGCCCAGTATGGACTGTCCCTGCTGGAGGAGAAGTCCGCCCTGCAGCACAAGTGCGAGGAGCTGGAGACGCTCTACGACAACACGCGCCATGAACTGGACATCACACAGGAGGTGAGTTCATCCATAAGGAGATTGCCCACTCTAGGATAGGGCTTATAAGTTGGGACAAGTTGATCTAGCCAGGGGTTTTCAATTATTATTTTTAGTTGGGTACATTTTTTAGGTCTAATAATACGGCTTCTTTGAACCTATGTCTTTGAAGAGGTTATTAAAAAACAATAGATTATAATATTTACAATTTGTAACTTATATGAGATAACCTTTTACCCCACCTAGCCAATTATTATTTGAAGTTAGGTACACTTTTTATGTGTAATAATTCGGGTACTTTAAACAGTTGCCTTTGAAGAGGTTATTTAAAAAACAATAGATTATAATATTTATAACTTGTAACTTATATGAGAAAACCTTTTACTCCATCTAGCCAGGGGATTACAGATATCAATATTATTTAAGGTACACTTTTTAGTAAAAATAATACATTTAAACTGTTGTCTACTAAAAAGTTTAATAAAGGTAATGAATTACAATATTTATTTATTGTAACTTGCATGATCAAATCTTTTATCTTGCCAGCGGTTTGATTTAATATTTTTATTTTAGGTACATTTTTTAGATACAATAAACCTTTTATCTTATAAGGTCCTTTTTAAAACCATTTTTCACCTTAAAAAATACAATGTTTCGTATTTCATTATTGTTTTTCATCACGATTTCTAAGAGACATTTTTATAATTTCCCTAACCGTAATGAACAGTAGTCGAATTCCATATTTCACTCAGGAAGTTTTGGTTTTTTGATTAGTAAATTTTTTAAGAATTTAGCTTGTAAAAAATCCAAATGAAAATATGGTTTTCCTAATAGTTCTGTGCCCAGCAAATGACCATAATTTTGTTATTTAAAATAAATATATCACGTACGAGTTGAATACTGCTTTTTATTAATATTCTAAAATTGAACAAATACAAATAAATCAATGGAAATACCTGTTAAGAGATAATAATCATTAAAAAATATTTGCAACTTTAGAAATAATATAGAAATGAAAATATTACTGGTCTCGACAGTATGATTTCCATCTTTGTAAATTTTCTGACCGGATCGTAATCCCCTCCAACTGTACTTCACTGTGGCTAAGTTTTGTGATCTGTTTCCAAGCAGTCGGCGCTTATCGCCCAACTAGCCCACACTCGTACTCACACACCTTTGGACACACACCCACAAAGACAAAGAAAACCTTTCCACAATCGCCATCAATTTGTCTTGCTGGCAAATTAACTCGCTCACCTGTTGGCCAGTTCTACCAGCATGGCTCTCTTTTAACGTCTCTTGCGCTCTCTACAAAGTCTGGTGCCTGGTCTAGCAGAAATAATGCCGATCTGCTCCCTGATCATGGAATCGGAAACTGACCATATGGTCACGTGCTGTTTGTATACGGATAAATACAGTGGATCTCCTATATGTGAGACCATCTGTCGAGTACAAAAATACCGTTTTGGTGAAATCTTATACCACATCTTAAGTCTTAATATCAAATTTGTTACCAATGGCATAGGAAATGTTAGTAATTCTCACTGAATTCTTTAAAAATCTTTAAAAATAAAATTGTTTTGTTTTAAAATAATTTATTTATCAATTTTTTTGTTTGTGACCTAACTTTCTAATTTAATTTTTACGAATAGCTTTATTTTTAACCAAGTTAACCGATTTGTCGGCCATTAATGAATGAAAAGTCGGATTTTAAATATTGATTAGATATACTTTATTTATAGGGTAATCAAAGCTAGCGTTAGTCATAGACTGTTTCTATTTTTTTTGATTTCCCAGTTCTCTTTCTATGACTCTCATTGTTTTCTCTATTCTTTTTCTCATCCCACCGATCTCGCTCAATTTGTCTCGGGCTTAAACAAAACATTGTTTTGGCTCAATAGCCCCTGCAGCTTTCAGTTGGCCGATTGCAACATGGCCAATCCGCTTTTGCCATTTCGTTTTGCACCTTTCTTTGGCGCCTCATAGACCCTCTTCCCTTTGCCACCCGTTACCACAATCCCTCTTTTTACTACCCTTTCCTTTCCAATTAGTCCTCGCCATCGCCTGGCATTTCCGCTGGAATTCCACCGGCCTCGGATTCCTGGGCCTCGGAAGGGAAAAGTTGTGTCCTTTGCTTGGTGAAAATCAAATGGGGGAAACAGTCCATAATCATTCTGCCGTCTATTACCATTTCTTGTTCAGCATTTTTTTTATTGTTAACCAACTTATTTTTGCTTTGTTTGGCTGGTAATTAAAATGGTTGCCAAAGTGAAGTTGTTTTAGTTAAATTTTGGCTAAAGGAGCGTTTCCGTTTTCGGAAATGTTTCAGAGTTTTTGTTAAATTGTCATTATATTTAACACATGCTTTAAATAAAAAGGTTTAAACTGTTTATAAAGGTGGAATTAATGCAGTTCATTAAAATAAATCAAGTACTATTTTCATATTGATCACATTTTTAACAACTATCTGATTATATAAAATGATTATATGGAATTTTGTTGGTATTTGTACTTCTAAATACTTTTTAGTTACTTAGTAAGTTACTTTTAGTCAGAATATTCATTTTTGTTTTTATTTTTCCATGAGATTACCTGATTTAACATTTTTGTTAAAGTATTATAATGTCTCTCCTCAATCTTAACTCATTACTCACTCAGATAATTAACTTTAATGTTGTTTATAAACTAGAGAAAGTGCAGTCAATTAAAAAATGGTATTCTCATTGTTCACGTTTGAATAAATGCATAGATTGCATAGCATTCTGATGACTATAGCTCTTGTACTTCTAAACACTTAGTTACTGTTTATGTAGCCAGAATATTTACTTTTAACATCACAAATATGATAAATATAATCACTGTTTTTATTTACCCAAAAGATTAGCCAGTGTTATAAATAATTATGGTAAAGCTTAACATTTCACAAGCCAAAGGGTTGAAAGTTCTGGAATTAAAACCAGCGAGGGCGTTAACACCTGCATATCTACATATGTACATACCCAGCCGGAAACACCTTTTTACAAATAGGCCTACGTATTACGTATATTTATATTCATGCATTTCTATGCGAGTGGAACAAAAAGCCTGCCAATTAATTGTTGGACAGGTGGCGGTGCTCTTGTGCCCCGCTTGATAGTTTCCAGCTTGTTGGATTTGAACTCAACTGAACTTTTACGAGAACACAAAAAGAGTGCGAGACCAAAAGTACACTCCACCCACCCACAAACACACACATTTTTAATGGATGCTTAAAATTAAAAAAAAATTCGCAACGTCGTCGACAACGTCACTGCGGGCATTTTGTGTCCCCCCAAAACTGCAGCTCAGCAAACAGTGTAAAAATGGGGTGGTTAAACGGGGGGTGGAAGGGGTTTCGGTGCTACAGGGGGACATATTTCCACTTGTAATCAAGATATCAGCCGTGGGCGAACCCAGCATAAAATGACATAAATCAACGGGGACGGCAGCAAAAGAGGGCAAAGTTTCCTTTCCGTCTTCGCTCGAAAATTAGCTTACTGAAATTAATCGGATATTTTTCCAAGAGCCCGAGGCGTGAATTTTCCCATCGACTGGGTTTTAATGCAATAGAATTTCGATTATGCTGGGGCCAGGGGTTAATTCATAAAATGTTTGCATCAGTAGTTAAATTAAATTATTGAAGGAGTGAACAATTTGTGTTGGAAATGGCAATAATTGTTGTACTATTAAAGTATTATTTTTCGAACCAAAATTTTAAATTGATTTAATAAGACATTTTGATACAAAATATATTTTAACATAATGTTATTTATGAAGATTATTATATTACAATTCAATTAAAATGAATTTTTTATTTTCAATATTTTATTAATAAATTATTACTATTTTTGTAAGGAGTAAGATATTCAAGTGTAAAGGGTTAATATTCAAAAAATATATTGATATAAAATAAATATTTAAATAATGTTATTGCTAAAGATTATGTTCTAAGTTATTAAAAAATTAAAATGCATTTTTTATTTCTTATTAATATAACTAATAAATTATTACTATTTTTGTAAGGAGTATGACATTCAAATTGAATGGGACATTATTCCAATTGTGACCTAATTAACTATTTTTTAGTTTACTGATTAACTTGCAAACTTTTCCTACTATTCATCAAAATCTGCATTGTTTATGTATAAACAAGTCTTATAAATTAAATTGAGAATTACTTTTGGTTTCATCACTGTGACTGCAAATTGGCAACTGCAGGACCGCAGAACAAATATTTACCCAATTTTCAGGACGTCAGGCAGGCGGTCGAAACTGTCAGCCGCATTTGGCAATTTATTCAGTTAGCTGAATGAGAGTTAGTGCATCAATGGGGGGCAGGAGGAGGATTGAGGCAGGAAAACTCGTTGTTGTTTGGACGATTGTAACTGCGGCAATTAAAAGGCCCTGAAACAAGGGCCATAAAACGAACGATGGACGCAGTGGAACAACACATGTACGCCCTATATGGGCGATGTCCTCCTGTTTTGTCCCACATGCGAATCGTTTTTGGGTGTGGGTGTTGGGTGTTGGCCATATATCATGGCTCACATCGCGCCACCACCAAGGACATCCCGTCGTCCAGCGGCCACATTCCCGTGTCCTGCGTAGTTTGGCATTCTGTGGCTGCCTGACTTTGCTACTTTCCACCCCAAAAAGTTTTTAACACAAATTTAATAATTAATGGCAGTATTTGTCGAGGTTCTTGGGGAATGAGGTTAAGAAAATTTATCAAAGTTGGTAGGGGGAATTTTAAAAATTCATGAATTGTTCTTTGAATAAATGTTTAACTTAGTATATTACAATTAAAAACTTAAAACGACCATTTAAAATATATGAATACAGAATCAAATAGCTATTTTTCCTTGATCTATACATAGGTATAATAATCTTGAATTATTCCAGAGGGAATTTTAAAAATTCATGAATTGTTTTTAAAAAAAATGTACAATTAAATGTATTATTTTTAAAAACTTAAAACGATTATACAAAATATTGAACTATACATAGGTTTAATAAACTACTACAAAAATAGTATCCAATATCTTGAATTATTCAAGAGGGATTTTTAAAAATCCATGATTTCTACTTTAAATAAATGTTTAATTTAATTTATAATACAAAATTTAAAACAATCATTCAAAATATTTGAATATAGAATAAAACAGTTAATTTTCCTTGATCTATACATAGGTATAGTAATTTACTACAAAAAAGTAACCAGTACCTTAATTATTATAGAGGAAATTTTAAAAATTCATGAATTGTTCCTTAAATAAATGTTAAACTTAATTTATTTTTACTAAAAACCTAAAACGATCATTTAAAATATTTGAATACAGAATCAAACAGTTAATTTTCCTTGAACTATAGGTGCATAGGTATAATAATCCACTATGTGGTATCCATTATCTAAAACAATTCAAGATAATCAAAGCAATAATCTAAATCCACCAACACTTAGCTCAAATGCCCTCTTAATTTATGGTTCTGTGAGTCCTGCCAACTGTTTATCCTTTCCAAATCCAAGCCAGACAATAACAATTAGAATAACAGCAGCAACATCAAAGCCAGATCTAAACGATGCGATGGGAAAAGGAACAAAAAAAAAATGATAATGATTTGACACTGATGTTCTGTTCTTTTTGGCGCAAATTGCAATTCTATGGCAATCAAACTGGCAGATGGGGCAGGAGCAACAACTCCCGGCCAGGAACAACTGCAACAGCCACAGGGACGTGGGTTAAGAGGGCCTGGCAAGGGTTAAATGCGGCGCTTGAGCACTGACAAAACATGTTTCCGTCGCTGTCTGGCCCAACTGAAAAGGAAATGAGTGGGGAAAAAGTTTAGTATTTCCCGCCAACTGAAGCCATCTCCACCACCGCTTTCTCCTCCTCCGGTTTTTTCCCCCAATGAATTGCCAGCAATGAAAATGTAAATGCACACAGACTTGTACTTTTGTGACGATGATGAGAGCAAAAATCTGGGCAAGGATGCTGGGGCAACTGTTGTGACAATTGCAGTTTTCCAGCTGGGAACTGTCGTCCTGCATAATGACGGTGCAATTTATTTGCGTAAACTTTTGTGGGCCCAGCCAAAGTCTCTCTGGGGAATTGGAACTCTGCCAGATGCAATGAGCTCGCAAAAGGATGAACCGCCACACCATCGACACGTCCTGGAAAGCGCTACATGACTATTGGCTGTTAAATGCACTTGAGATATTTGCCCAGGATATATGGCGGTGGGCATTATGCAACACATCCACTGACATTCGCAGCAGGAGCAAATGGTTATTATTTCCTTTTATATCTCCGCGCTTTCAAGGATTTCCCATGGCCCGCTGCGTCCATTTCGCATTTCCTGGCGATGTTTGCAAGCGTTACTATGCAGCCTGTTTACGTTTTGTGGATTATTTCAGAGAGATTCCACTGCATGCAGCTTATTTGCTTTTTATCAGCATTACTTGTAAAATTTAAAAGCTATCTACCTGTAATATCTGATAAATTCCTCAGTAAGAAGCATCCTTATTTAAGTATTATAAGTATATAATAATAAATTACAACATATCCTACAAATTTCCTAAACAACAATTTTTAAAAACTTTGTATTTTATATGTTAAATTTATTACTATTATAACCATTAAAAAATATTAAATAATAATAAATTATAACATATCCTAAAATGTTTATTATAAACTAAAATACATTTTAGGATATGTTATAATGGATATGTATAAAATGTTTATTATAAACTAAAATACAAAGTTTCCTCAACTTTTAAAAAAGGCTTTAAATATTTTCAAGCCGAACTAGAGTTATAGTATTTACCAACAAGTTTTTAGGACCATGCCGGATTAAACCCCCTTTTAAAATTCAATTCCATTGTTAGCACACTCACGGGTATGGTTATTTTTAACTAGATTTCCTTTGTATCCTGTTAGTGCGAAATGCAAAGGGTATTTATTTCAGTTTTATGTTTTTTCTACCATTTTCGGTGGATTCCCATTTCGTTGAGAGCGTAATTTGAGTCCTTTTGTGACAGCTTCCATGCTAAAAATTTCCGCTGCGTCAACGTTTGCACGCACACAGGTTTTTCCGTATTTTCCGCCTGCAGTTTTTCTCGCCGCTTTTCTGGTCGCCGTTTCTTTTGTCGTTTTAGGCGACATTTCAAATTCAGCGCGAGTGTCAAGCTCGTGCATTGACATGATGGCCACAAATGCGGCGTTCTCACATTTTCCATTTCCCATTTCCTATTCTCTCTTTTCGGCTCTCATTGTTCGTTTGTGTGATGGGTTCAAAACTGTGCACAGCCTACAAAGGGGGTGCAGTCAAAAAAAAGGGATTTCTTAACTGATTTTACAAAATTCCGGTTACTTTTATAATAAAAAGTTGATTCTATAATGTTTTTAGTCACTTTGTAAATCGAATTTTTAAATCCCTTACAGTTTTCCACAAATTAAACAAGATTTGAAAAAAAGAAATTTTTTTTCGACTATTGAATTTTTTTAAAAAATAATTTTAATTTATTTATTTAAGGATACTATGCATTTTTATGTGTCATAATGTAAAAATATTATCGGTTACCTTATTATTTATTTGATTTTTTTAAGAAATACCTAAGAATTGTATAGTTCTCATAATTTTCTCCCTGTGCACCTGGTTATTATTGCATTTGCAGGCTGTTTCACATTTAAATTTGCCTGCGTTCCATAAGAGTGAAGCTGCCAGTTAACGAACTGGGCGTGGTGCCGCCTTCGCACTCGCCCTCGTCGGTAAAATCTGTTCAGTCATTCATGGCATACTTTATCAGCTTTGGGGAGTAACCAGCGGGAAACCAGCCCGAACCACCCACTTTTGCGACCAGGAGGAAATTGTTATTGTCGCCCCTCGTCGTTGCTGTTGTTGTTTACATTGTGGTTTGGCCACCTAAGTGCTCTCATTCACACAGTGCGCTCCAAAATTCTGCTCATCGGTGTCATAATGTGGGCAATCTGCTCTATTTTTAGTGGGCCCGAACAGGAGTTTCATTGCAGTCATCCGGAGAACTGATGGCAACAGCTGCTGCGAGCAGTCCACCCATATTTGCCTCTGCACAGGGAGAAAATACTTGACTATTTTTTTTTTACTGTGGCATACTAAAAATAGGGTTGTCGAATTTTTAAAAAATATCGTATCGATGATATTTGGTTTTTGAAAAAATTCCGTAATGAAATTTTAAAATATCAATTTAAAATATCGATATATCGATGATATTTCATGTTATTTCAAAATATTTAAATTTTAATGGTAGAGGACATCACAGGCTTAATATGTTGCTTTGACAAACAAGATATGAAGAATTTTAAGAAATCAAAAAATGTTTCGGCCCAAAATGTATTGCTATGATAATATTTAAAAAAAAATTATCGATATATCGATATTTTTATATTTTTCGACATCCCTAATAAAAAATGTAAATGAATTGAAGTAGTTTTTGAATAACGTTTAAAACTGAACAGGAATTGACAAAAAATTCTTTTATAATTATTTTTTTTTTTAATAAAAGTAGGTTTTTAAATTATTTACCTGTGTATATTCAGGCACCTCTCTACATATAATGCCCACTCTGTTTAGGCAATTTAGGCACATTCTAATCACAACCACGGCAACACTGTAAAGTAATCCAACAGATACAAAGTGCGGTAGGGTGGTTAGAAAAGGGGGTTCCTAAGTGGGGGCGGGAGGAACGGACCCAGATGTCTGGCCTATGGCAAGTGTAGTGCGGTTGCTCTGCTCTTGTCTGGCCTCTGTGAACTGTGTTAATATTTACCCAAGTTAATTAAAAATCTTTTCTAATTTGCATAAAGTTTATGCCGTCATTTGTTTGCTGCGGCCTGTTGCCCGATAGATGGCGTCACTGAACAAACTGGGGCACTGTGATAAAAAATGTTTGATTCAAAGAAATTTAAATACCTATTTTTCATTGGATATACATTTTATAAAGGTATCATTATCAATATTTATTTAATTACCTACCATGATATACATTTTGTTGTTCTTATACCATTTAGTTTTATATCAGAGTTCATATCTGTTTGTAAATCATTTAATGTGTTTCATAAGTTTTTAATCTGTAAGATGAACAGAATTATGGAAAATGTTCTATGTGATCCTCAAACTAAGTGTGAAATTCCTTAACAGGAATGTTAGTTTATTCATATGAAAATCGGATTAAACCCGAGTAGCTTTAGATAACCGCCCTGGAATGCTGTTATAAGCCGTCCCTAGTATAGAACCTTTGTTTTATGATTATCTCACAGTGATTCTTCCTCTTCCGCCCATCTCCCCGTCTCTCTTTGGCCCTTCTTGTCGGTCTCTTTCTAATTTAAGAGGTGCCTTGCAATTTAGTTGCATGAATGTGTGACAGCTGCTTTAGGCAGCTGAAATTCCATCCGAGACTTTGGACCCGCCTTGGCCTTTTGTTTGCTTTCTCTTTTAGTACAACCCACCCACCCGCTCCTCTTCTTCTTCGGATTACACTAATTAACGAAATGCACTTGGCTTAAAGTGGGTTGGATGTGGGGGGCTTTTTGGGTTTACTCTGTGCGATGTGCGATTGTCAAATTGAGATTGCTAAAACAACAAGAACGGCGTTGGCTGACGTCGCCCAACGATAATTATATGGGTGGGAAAGGCTAGGAAAATGAAAAGAGTGAAGGGGCTTAAGAGAGGGGAAAGGGTAGGAAAGGAGCTTATCAAGGGGTTAAGGATGCGGCGTAGAAACTGAGACTCATTTGTTTGCCGCCTGCTAATTACACGGCATTTAAGAGCAATCCGCCAGAGGAAAGTTTTTCGCAGAAATGAATGCAGTTTTCGTTTGGCCAAATCCCTGAATCGTGGTCATTCCACTTTACTACATGAGATTTCGTTTTGGGTACGGTTTTGATGATGATGATGACGGTGATGGTGGAACTTGTGAAGCACGTACTCCAAATGGCCCCATTCGAAAAATGCCAGACGAGAGCGCCACCGTTAGGGGTTGGGATTTCAATTAAAGCCGCCACAGGATTATATGTACCTCATATTTAACCCCCACTAACCGTCCACTCCTGCTGACTGTCCATATGGACAGGGTCTCTAGCGCCCAGTTAAGGGCTTGGCCCGGCCCCATAAACATTCTGTATTCGTGTTTACCTCTGCTGGTGGCTGGTGGCTTTTAATCCTGGGTGTGTCCCTGGCCGCCGTTAACCTTTATGTGGTCTTGGGCGGTCTTAACAGGACCAGCAGTGAAATAGTCGCAATTAACAAAATCCAATAATTGCAGACCAACGCATCTGATATTCCCATTGGTACGTGTTGACCACTGGGATGTCTGAACGAAGGATAAAGAGGGTGGCTCCCTAATGAAATATAATTGCTAGCCATAGCAATTAATATCTTTTTCTTTAAAATATAAGTATATTTTTATTGGTTTATTCTTAAAATTTGTTCGCCAAATGCACTAAATGACTCTAAATACTCAACCGTATCTTCTCCACCCCGTTTTACCCACTCCCAGAGCATTTCCAGATAGGAAACTTAATGAAAAATAAAACCCAGTGAAATGCAGGGGGCGTCATCAGCAGAGCAAGCAGCAAAAAGGCTCCCTAGTGGCCAACGCCCCCAAGTGGGACATGCAAATGACTGCAATAAAATCGCGGGCATTCGGTGGGCAGGCAGGAAACTTTTATGATTACTTTGCTTTCCGCACACTTACTCACGCCCTAGTTATTTACTTCTTTTTTTTTTTTTAATTTTCTAGGCCCTGACGAAGTTTCAAACCTCACAGAAGGTGACCAACAAGACGGGCATCGAACAGGAGGACGCCCTGCTGAACGAATCGGCTGCAAGGGAGACATCGCTCAATCTCCAGATTTTTGATTTGGAAAACGAGCTCAAACAGCTGCGCCATGAGTTGGAAAGGGTTCGCAACGAGCGCGACAGGATGCTGCAGGAGAACTCCGATTTTGGGCGGGACAAGAGCGACAATGAGGCCGATCGCCTGCGTCTTAAATCCGAGCTGAAGGACCTCAAGTTCCGCGAGACGCGAATGCTCAGCGAGTACTCGGAACTGGAGGAGGAGAACATATCGCTGCAGAAGCAGGTCTCCAACCTGCGCAGCTCGCAGGTCAGTCTAACAAACATTTCATTAAAAATAAAATGAACTTATAATTCATCATTGTAATTTTCTAGGTGGAATTTGAAGGTGCCAAACATGAGATCCGCCGTCTCACTGAAGAAGTTGAGCTTTTGAATCAACAGGTCGATGAGCTGGCGAATCTCAAGAAGATTGCTGAGAAGCAAATGGAGGAGGCGCTGGAGGCTCTGCAGGTTAATATACTTTATTAAAATATTTTTTATATGTCATAATATATTCTATGATGGCTTTTATGCAATTTATTTCAGGGTGAACGCGAGGCCAAGTATGCTTTGAAGAAGGAGCTGGATGGTCACTTGAACCGCGAGTCCATGTACCACATCAGCAATCTGGCCTACAGCATACGCAGCAACATGGAGGACAACGCCAGCAACAACTCGGATGGTGAGGAAGAGAATCTGGCTCTGAAGCGCCTGGAGGCTGATCTGAGCACCGAACTAAAATCCCCCGACGGCACCAAGTGCGATCTCTTCTCGGAGATTCATCTGAACGAATTAAAGAAATTGGAGAAGCAGTTGGAGAGCATGGAAAGCGAGAAGACCCATCTGACGGCCAATTTAAGGGAGGCGCAAACGAGTCTGGACAAGTCACAAAACGAGCTGCAGAACTTTATGTCTCGATTGGCCCTTCTTGCGGCCCATGTCGATGCTCTGGTCCAGCTCAAAAAGCAAATCGACGTTAAGGAGCAAAGCAAGGATAGCGACCAGAAGAAGGACGAGCTGGAGCAGCAACTCCGGGCTCTGATCTCGCAGTACGCCAACTGGTTCACGCTCTCAGCCAAGGAGATCGATGGCCTTAAGACTGACATTGCCGAGCTGCAGAAGGGCCTCAACTACACGGACGCCACCACTACGCTGCGCAACGAGGTGACCAACCTGAAGAACAAGCTTCTGGCCACAGAGCAAAAGTCACTGGACTTGCAGAGCGACGTTCAAACCCTCACGCACATCTCGCAGAATGCTGGCCAAAGTCTGGGCTCAGCCCGCAGTACTTTGGTGGCCTTAAGTGACGATCTGGCTCAGCTGTATCACCTAGTGTGCACCGTCAATGGAGAAACACCAACACGTGTCCTGCTTGATCACAAGAGCGATGATATGAGGTAATGGAACCTTGTCTTGTTTAATTAATGATTACAAATCTAATCTCTTATCCAATGCATTACAGTTTCGAAAACGATTCATTGACTGCCATCCAGTCGCAATTCAAATCGGATGTTTTTATTGCCAAGCCCCAGATTGTCGAAGATCTGCAAGGCCTGGCTGATTCCGTGGAGATCAAGAAGTACGTGGACACAGTCAGCGACCAAATCAAGTATTTGAAGACAGCTGTGGAGCATACCATCGATCTGAACAAACACAAAGTGCGCTCCGAGGGTGGCGATGGTAGGTTGATACTGTAAAGCAACCGTAAGTTCTTTTAATCTCAATATATATCTCAGCTCTGGAGAAGGTCAACACCGAGGAGATGGAGGAACTGCAGGAGCAGATAGTCAAGCTGAAGAGTCTGCTGTCCGTGAAGCGCGAACAGATCGGAACTCTGCGCAACGTGCTCAAGTCAAACAAACAAACCGCCGAGGTGGCTCTCACCAATCTCAAGTCCAAGTACGAGAACGAGAAGATCATTGTCAGCGACACCATGTCCAAGCTGCGTAACGAGCTCAGGCTTCTCAAGGAGGATGCAGCCACTTTCTCAAGTAAGCAACTGAAAGAGATGAGTTATGCGTATTAGCCTAGTTCGCTATTATGCAGAAAATATCTTTATTTAATAGATTGCCTATCATTATTGTATTTACTTACACCTAATCTAAATTTTTAGGTCTGCGTGCCATGTTCGCCGCCCGCTGCGAGGAGTATGTAACCCAGGTGGATGATCTCAACCGCCAGCTGGAGGCTGCAGAGGAGGAGAAGAAGACTCTTAACCAGTTACTGCGCTTGGCTGTCCAGCAGAAGCTGGCACTCACCCAGCGCCTAGAGGAGATGGAAATGGATCGGTGGGTGCACTTGGGTCGTTAAAAGTCAGCTGCATCACCACCCACTCCCCGTCACAAGCAACCACATATTCATCCCTTTCTCGATTAGGGCTCCTCATTTCCCTGTCTTGTCCCTGAAATTCCTTTGAGAGTCCAGCAATTGGTAAGCCCCTGCAAGTGGCAGAAAATTTGTTGCATGCCCGCCCGCCTGCCTGCTAACCTGCTGCTGGAATCCGCCTAACCTCATGAGAAACCGCTGTGCGCTGATCAATCGATTACAATATTTAAGCTTTATCGATTAAATGTTGATGACCAACTAACAACTATCCTGTATTCACTCCCAACAGCGAAATGCGACACGTCCGCCGCCCGATGCCCGCCCAGCGAGGCACCAGCGGCAAGTCCTCCTTCAGCACGAGGCCTTCGAGCAGGAATCCAGCGAGCAGCAACGCCAACCCATTCTAACATAAGATCAGCGTGCAGCGTAAACTTCTGGCTTTGGTTTATACTTTGCTTAAGTTGTAATTTCGTTGGAGTTCCTGCGGAAAGAGAGGGGGAGAGATTCCCACAATCACAAGATATACTGCAAACGTATTTTAGAACGAAGCTATATCCATGCTCTATCCAACTACTATAACTATGTTTGTTTGTATTGTATTTGTATTTATTGAAAGTTTAGTTAGATGAAAGTTTTGTGTTAGACAAGGAAGCAGCAAACGGTTATTAACGGTTAGTTACTTAAACGTCCAATTAATTTAATTAAAACAACATTAACGAAAAGTATAAATAATAACGTAACGAAATGTATTTTTCTATAAACAAATGACGTATTTTGAAGGCGTCGTAATTTGGTTTGATCTGAGTTTTGTTAACTTTCGCGTTGATTATTTGATTTTTGTTACAACGCTGTGCGCAAGCGAAAAAGATTGACAAACTTAAGCGGTAAATAAGTTGAAGTTGAACAAAAGATATTGATATTGGCAAGTGAACCATGTATTAATTGGCCAGCCCGATAACCGAGAGTATTTTTCCACGGCCCAGTTCAAACTAAGTGGCCCCTAATGTACGTAAAGAACAAGAGACCAGATTTTCGGTCGAAATGTATATTAACGATGGCTTGCAGCCATTGAACATAGAGTAGCAAAAGGCTACGTCTCAAAGACGATTCTGAATGATGACGACTTTTGTATTTATTAAGCGGCATTTGGCCGTCTTGAAGTGAAGAAATTGTAGGAAATTAATTATAATTTGCAATGGAGAAAAAAAACTAAGTTTTTGCGGTTTATTTAGCATTAATTGCAGACATAACTTATGATTTGTGCATTATTATTTAATACAATTAATAAATTGCAACACAAAAATATTAAGCGAGTAAGATCTTTAATTTGTATTTATTTCTTATCATTTAAGATTGAAGGTGGAATTCCCGTTCAATGCCTTACAAAATTAATTGTTTTAACACAGTAATGAATTTGAAGTCAAAAACCTCAGAACACATTTTTGATGGAATAAATAACCAATTTGAACGGGAATTTATTTTAAGAATTCTTATTTAATCAGCAAGGATACCATTATGTTTTGCCTAGGTCAAACAGCCTTGATAGGAAGCATTGTTTAAATAAGAAATAACTAATTATGGTGATTACCAGCAGCTTAACCAACATACAAATAGCAAGACAAGCGTTAAAGTTTAAATAGAAATTATTACCGTAGCTAATTGAACACGAAAGTAGTGATTACAGCCAGAGCACCTTCTGTAGTAGTATTTAAATTACTTCACCTCCGAACCCCTAAAGAAACAGAAACTCTGAACCTGGTTGCTTGCTTTTTGGGTTATTGATGTTTTCGTTGTCAATCGGAAGAGGTCGATGTTCTACATAAAATTTATATATACAAGATCGTATATTGTGTAAATTACCGAGCCATTAAATTGAATTTATATTAAAATAAACACAGATATACACACAGAGACACACATGCTGATACACACAACGTCCATTCATGCATTCACATATAAGCTCGTTGGAGTTGCCTAAAGAAATTATGCAGTACGCCAGGACAGCAAGGAGAAGCACTCTAATTAATTGTAAATATATTTATATACACATTGAAGTTGATAGATATTTCGAATGTGAAACAAGCGAACAAAACAAAATGCATACATATTTCAAAATGATTTTATTGTAATTTTTACCGTCCCTTTTTGCGAACGAACAAAAATACAAAGTCTATTTACGCAACTCACTGAACCAATAACGAACGAATGAAACAATTCACTTTAAGTTTCGTGTCCAAGCAAAAGTCCGAGATCACATTCAACTTATACATCGATCCAACAAGCCAAAATATTTATAGCCAATATGCAATACTACATAAATCATAAAATTAACTCGAGACCAGAGTACTTCATTAGAGATTATTGATAACCAAACAGATTAAAGTGGAGGCAAAACAAAAAGCAAATAGTTTTCTATTTCCCGAAAGAAAAAAATGAATGTAAGAGTAAAGCAATTGAATTTAAGATTTGAAGGATATTTAATGTAAGTTTTATGATAAATTGCCGGCAAACTGCAATAACTTTGCATGTGGTAACTGTGGACATATGAAAATGCAACCGAGTGTGCAAGGGATAACCCAGAATATAAATTATACAAAATACTTAATGCAAAATATGTGAAAATAAACAAATTAGCAGACATGGGTGCAGTTTATTTCTACCTTTATTAACGCGTGTGTTGATGTTATTTTATTTTTTATTTGTATGACTTTCTAATATTTTTACGAACCAGTCTTATTAAGGGAAGGATTCGGGGTTCTACGAGCTGATTGGCATCATTATTTTGCCACATCCTATTCTGAATTTATATTGTTTGGGAAATACGCCCTTTTTTTTTACTTAAGGCGGAAAAAATTTTTTTTGTCAGAAATCGGAATAAAATTTGTTTGGGTTTAAAAATTCCAATTAGGTTTCGAATTCTTGAAAAAAAACCATTACTATGTTCTTAAAATGAAGATAAAGCAAATATACCAAAATAAATTTATCTTATGCAATGATTTAAAAGCATGTCTACAATCTTAAACGCAAAAACTCGTCATGATCATCGTTTTTAAAATAAATATTTTGAAAGAATGTAGTTAATACTAACAAAAGATAAAGGCGTACATAAGTAAATCATCTGTACTTTTTTTTAATTTGTTAAACTATCATTTTTAAATCTCAGCATTTAAAATCATTTTTTAAAAATATCTCCCTTTCATATTAAAACAAAGCGAATTTGATTGTTTAAAACTGGCAAAAATGTTTCTTGGAAATTGTCAAAGCCTGTGGAAGTAATCGTAAAAATAATTATCAGACATTTTTGGCAAACGTTAAAATATTCATATGAGAAATGTACCAAGCATTTATTTATAATGTTAATTTTAATTTTGTTTACTTTCGTAAAAACTACTTCTGGCTGTGGCGGGTCACTGGCATTCCGGGCAACAGGTACAAACAGAACATACACATCACGTTAGAGGAGTATCGGCGAATCTTGACCCACATTTGGTTTCCCTGGAAGGGGGCGACCACATGGTTATGGAGGCGTCTGAGACTTAGGCGGCTACTGGACTCCCCGAGGACTCTAAAGAAACTGGTGCGGGATTGGCTTAGTTCCTGGCGCAATTCTGTGATTTGGGCCGTCATGCGTACTGCACTTTCACGCAGTTGTTCCAGTTCACCAGTTTGCCTAAGATCGAAATGAAAAAGAATTTATTAGGTTTTTCCACTATGAGCTTAGATTACAGATAACAGTAACCATAAATTCGTGTTTTGGAGCGATTTGCTTCGTTTTGAATTTATAAAATCTGTTTTTAAACAATTTAAAAACATTTGTTTATTAAATTTTCTATAATATATTTTTTATGCCGGTTTGGTGACGCCGTTCAAAAAATACAAAAAAAATAAAGAAAGGAAGTTAACTTCGGCAAGCCGAAGTTTGTATACCCTTGCAGTTATAAGAAATAATCAATGCTAGTAACACCATTTTTAATTTTTTAAGGATTGTTGCTACCTTCAGTGATATTTGTGTAAAATTAAGTTCGTAATGCTGAAAAGTTAAAATATTCTATATCGCAGATAGCACAAAGCACAATTTTTTTAAAAATAATTATTTCATTATTTCTCTGACCGTTTCTTTGAAAGCTATATGTTAGAGTCGTCCGATTTTTATTAAATTTTTATACGAAATTCCTAAAAATACACAAAATGTTATGCACTCAAGAACTCAGCAATTCGCTTGCAAACTACATTATGCATTTTGCAATCTTGGACCGATAAAAGTTTGCCACTTTGCATATATATAAAGTTTAAAAAATATACATGATTGCACTTAGTTTCCAGTTTTAGGGCTTGTTTGTGTACAAATAACGTGGCAGCGAAACATCATAAATAATATAAAACAAGAAAGGAAGTTAGCTTCGGCAAGCCGAAGCTTATATACCCTTGCAGCTATAATTATTAATTTTAAAAACACAAAAAATGATATTCCCAATAGTATAAGATAATATGTCAAAAAACACCGAAGCTATGATCTGTTTCATATTATTTTCCCACCAATTTTCCGATCGTTCCTATGGCAGCTATATGATATAGTCGTCTGATTTTGATAAAATTAAATTCGAAATTCATACCTAATTTAAAAATGTTATTTCCAAGCGTAGGTGATTATTTGTTAAAAAACACCAAAAATATAATATACATATATATATTGATTATTTCTATGGAAGCTATAAGATATAGTTGTCCGATCCGGCTGGTTCCGACTTATATACTACCTGCAAAAGAAATAATACTTTTGGAATGCTTCAGCCCGATAGCTTTAAAAGTGAGAGACTAGTTTGCGAAGAAACGGACGGACAGACGGACATGGCTAGATCGACTCGTCTAGTGATGTTGATCAAGAATATATATGTCTTATGGGGTCGGAAACCTCTCCTTCACTGCGTTGCAAACTTCTGACTGAAATCATAATACCCTCTGCAAGGGTATATTAATACATATATACATATATATATATATACATATACATTAACCTGATAAGAGGCAATCGTATAAAGAGCGGGAAGCCCAATCTGGATTTCAGTCAATCTAAATCTTTTCAAGCAATCATGGAACGATTCTGGGCAGTAGGAGTTCTTCTTTTGGCCGGCGTGATTTTAGTCGAAGCCTGTAATTACTGCGTTTCAAAGGAACAGTGTCAAAAAGAAATGTCAATACCTTACTTCTTTTGTTCTACGACTCAAGTCTGTTGTGAAGTTCTCCGTTCCAATTCGCCGGACACGGATGCAGGATATGGGGGAAAAGTAAGTTTACAATAGAATTTTCGACCAATTTTTAACTATTTTTGATTGTTCGCAGGGATCCGAGAAAGAAATCAAAAACGTTCCTATTACCCCTTTTCCAGGCTCAGAACGCCCTCCGCCACCAGCTGTTACACAAGTGCAGGGATTGAGTAATTCATGTGGATTGGGTGTCAGGAAAAATGTTACCGATACACAATCGAAGCCTGGCCAATTTCCCTGGGTGGTGGCTGTGTTCAACAGATCAGATCAGTACTATGCGGGCGGAACCCTGATCTCCGCCGGAGTTGTGCTAACAGCAGCCCATCGCGTGTCGCATTTGGGGCCCGAACAAATTTATGTCAGAGCTGGCTTATGGAATTTAGAATCCACAACGAAGCCCTTTCTGTCTGAAGCCCGCGATGTGGACAGGATAGAGAGCCACGAACTCTTTGATTATGAAAGTGCGGCCAATAACTTGGCGCTTCTCTTCCTTAACACCCCGTTCGAGTTAGAGGACCACATCAAGACTATCAGGTTGCCTTCGTCAAATAAAGCCATCGAAGGACAGTTCTGCACGTTGGCCGGTTGGGCATGGCCATCAAGGATCAGGACACAGGATCAAGGCATTATGAAGAAAATGGGATTAAGCATTTTGGACAGAAACACATGTCAGAATCAGTTGAGAAGGGCCGTGGACATGGGCAACGATTTTACTCTGCCCCAGAGTCTGATTTGCACCGGAGGTTTGCCTGACCGACAAGTCAGCTTGGCTGGTGGATCTGCATTGTTCTGTTCCATCGATGAAAAAAATCCGGATATCTACGAGCAGGTTGGCATCGTGTCCTGGATCAAGGATTGTGGCCAGGACTGTGTTATCGAAACCTATACCGATGTTTTTATGTTCAGGGAGTGGATTAGAAGCCGTATAGGAATGCATTCATGCATTAACAACATATAAATGTTTTCAGGACCCTAAAAAAGGTTTTGGGAAAAACTGAAAAGTCCCAAAAATCTTGTTTTGCGTATACACTTTTAAGGAACTTTCGGATTTTAACTAATGAGGTGTCGTACGACGCGAATTTTTAGTAAGAACACAACTTGGCTAATAAACTGGGACGTTTGTCTCCAATGGTCTGAAAACATCTTCATTTTTTCTTGCAGTTTTACTACTTTTTCTTTCAAAACAAATATATTTTTAAAGTCATTGTATGCACTACATTTTGATTGGTATATCACTGGGATCACAGCAGGTTTTTATTATACCCGTTACTCGTAGAGTAAAAGGGTATACTAGATTCGTCGGAAAGTATGTAACAGGCAGAAGGAAGCGTTTCCGACCCCATAAAGTAAATATATTCTTGATCAGGATCACTAGCCGAGTCGATCTAGCCATGTCCGTCTGTCCGTCTATCTGTCCGTCCAGATGAACGCTGAGACTTCGGAAACTATGAGAGCTAGGCTATTGAGGTTTGGCGTGCAGATTCCTGAGCTTCTTACGCAGCGCAAGTTTGTTTCAGTAGAGTGCCACGCCCACTCTAACGCCCACAAACCGCCCAAAACTGTGGCTCCTACAGTTTTTATGCTAGAATAAAAATTTTAACTGAAATGTATTGTTCTCATCAATGCCTATCGATTGACTCAAAAATAAATTTGCCATGCCCACTTTTACGACCACAAACCGCCCACAAACTTCAAGAAATCGTAAATATGAACGTGGATATCTCGGAAACTATCAAGGATGGAGAATTGGGATCTCAGATTTAGATTCCGTAGCCTTGTGCGCAGCGCAAGTTTGTTACGCAAATATGCCACGCCCACTCTAACGCCCACAAACCGCCCAAGCCTGTGACGCCCACAATTTTCATGCTAGATATAAAATTTTAACTGAACTGTATTGGTCTCGTCAATACCTATCGATTGACCTAAAAAAAAATTTGCCACGCCCACTCTAACGCCCATAACGCTTAAATCTGTCTACCGCCGATAGGTGGCGCACTTCAATCTCGCTTTGCTGCTTGCATATCTCCATTTCCCTTTGGTCCCTTTAGCTGAGTAACGGGTATCTAATAGTCGAGGTACTCGACTATAGCGTTCTTCCTTGTTTTTTCGTGTATATATAGCAGTCTCCTTTGTACAACCCACAGTGATAACCTTTCTCTGATGTCGACCATTTTTATTGGTGTGTAGGTACACTGTCGGAATGAAAACATCAATAAAAATATAGGCAAATTAAATTTTCGTTAATGATCTATATTGTCGTATTTTGAAAAACCCAAATTTCTGATTTGTTTTCGTCAAAAAAAAAAGGTCTATTTTTGACCCAGAGATAAGGTACAGGGTGATCTTTTAAATGATTTGCATATATAATTCTGAAGAATATTGCTCGACCAATTCGTCCTCCTAAGTATACATACATATGTATATATACATTTTTTTGTTTTAAAAAATAAAATTTTATTGTGGTATGCAAGTTGATTACGTGGTTCTAAGAAAAATGCATATTTTACACACATATGTTGACGACTGATAAGGGTAGAGCTCCGAGGGTATAAATAAAATTCACTCGTACTGTCTGCCAATCACTTTGGTGAAGTAAGCATGAGGCGATACTGGGCCATCGGAGCTCTTCTCTTGGGCAGCCTTCTTATGGCCACTGCCTGTAATTATCGCTGTGCTCCTCAGGAACATTGTAAAGAAGTGGCACCTATATTCGATTATCGGTCAAGTGATTGCGTCTCTCCTGACATCTGCTGTGCAGTCATGCGACAGGTAAGTTATTAAAAATGATTTAAGTGTGACTTATAGTTCAGTGTTTTTAATTACTCGCAGAACATTTTTTACCCACCGCCCAATTCGTACTCGATAAGGCCACACCCACCAGCTTCATATGGTCAAACGGTCATACCAGAAACAATTCAACCAAATGGCCCTCATGATCGTTATTCAGGTCAAAACGGTGTAAAAGTAACGTACGGTGGTGCTAATCCACCACCTTCGACCTCAGGTGGCGGGAGAGCACCAAATGATGTGAATGGAGGCAGCAGCACAGGAGTACCAGGACATTTTATCCCAGGAGGAAGGGACCCAACAACCCCCGTTGTTAACTCACATCCTTCGATCTCGGGTGTTGGACCTCAAAATCGAAGGGACCCAACAACCCCCGTTGGTGCACCCGGACAATATAACCCAGGTGGAAGGGACCCAACAATTTCCGATGTTGGTGTTGTTAAAGGAGTTGAACAGGACCAACAGTGCGGGATGAGCAATGCAGATGGCTTGCAGCAGATCAAAGGATTTTCCGAGGATTACGCAAAGCCTGGACAGTATCCTTGGGCTGTGGCTCTGATCCACGAGAAAAAGTACTTGGCGGGCGGATCCTTGATTCGCCCAGGAGTTGTCCTAACAGCAGCTCACCGACTGATGGAAAAGAATGCAGCCGACATTGTGGTCAGGGCTGGCGACTGGGACTTGGGGCGCTCTTACGAGGACTTTAAGGTCGAGCAGCGCGAAGTTGAAAGAATGAAGATCCATGAAGGATTCAATTTTTCATCAGGTGCCAACAACTTGGCGCTTCTGTTCTTGAAATCAGATTTCCAGATGTCTGACAACATCAGAACTATCTGTTTGCCTGACCCAAGGAAATCATTTGAAGGGCGCCGCTGCATTGTTGCCGGTTGGGGAAAGATACATTTCCCGGATAAAAGCTTCTCCACCATTCTGAAGAAAGTTGAGTTGCCCATGGTGGACAAAAGGACATGTCAGAATCAACTGAGGCAAACCAAATTGGGATCGAACTATCAGCTACCCGAAAGCCTGATTTGCGCCGGAGGCGAACTTAACCGGGATGCGTGCTACGGAGATGGCGGTTCTGCCCTCTTCTGCTCCGTCAAGGAATTGCGAATTATTGGAGGAAAGGACTCGGGTGTCTTCGAGCAGGCCGGCATCGTGAACTGGGGCCTCGAATGTGGACAGCAGGACGTCCCTGGTACCTATACAGATGTGGCTATGTTCAGGTATTGGATTGAAGAACACCTGCTGCCCTTCCGGTACAGGATGGGGGATAAGCCCCTTCATTAGGTACTTGGCAATGTACTTTAAGCGCAAATAAAAGAATACGGCACCGAGATCTTCTTTGGATTCATTTTATTTTTTATAATCCGAACATTTTTATTGTTTTTGTAGAATTTCTTGTTTCTTATTTTCCATAAATATATAAAAATATAACATAAAAACCGAGTCTTATTTGTATATGGTCTATCTAAGGCACACGGTCTGACAAGCGGAAATCTCGATAGCCTTTAACCCAAGAAATTCCTAAAAATCGCTATCAACATCGAAAATCCCACAAATACACCCAGAGAAAAACAGCCAGATTGCGGACAACACATAAAATCTCGATCATAAAAGTGTAGATTTGTAGGGTAGATTTTCTATCGAATTAGGCAGTTGAGAAACATTTTAGATCTAATACAGAACGATGGCTAGAGAAAAGGGACTTCATAATTTCAAAAACCATTCAATCTTGATGAAGGATTTCAACATGGTATAGTGCAAAAATGCCATATGATATTGATAATAAACTTACTCTTTGATGGCTAGCAGTCTCTCCTCCAGTGTGGTGATGTACCCCCTCTGATTCCGAATTTTTTCCTCCTTCTGAACCAGTTTGCGGTGGTACCAGTCCCTCATCTGGTGGTACCTGGCCTCCCTGCTCTGTCCCAGGACAATTTCCTTGATGAGCGTTTTAATATCTTGCTGCAGTTGATTGCTGGTTCGCTGCTCATACGTCAGGTGTTTTTGCAGGTTGGATTGCTCCATGTGGGCGGTGGACAGCAACTTCTGGGTTCGGCCCGACATTTCTTCCAGCTCAGCGTACTGTTAGAGGGGTGTATTTTTTTATTTTCAATTTTTTTTCTACTTTTATATAGCAATAACAATACAATTCTATTGTGTTTTTGGTATAAAGCGAGTTATTATCATTATTATTAAACTTTTCTTTAAAACCTTTAAGTTCGAGTGTTTTAAGGTAATAATATTAAACATATTTCCTAAACAATCTGATAAGTTTTTAAATTTAACTAAACAATCTGATAAGTTTTTAAATTTAACATAGTATCAATCAAACTAATTTAAGACGGACCAGTAACTAACGCTAATATATGTAAGGGTGTAATTTAAATGTCTATTACAAATAGCTTTCCCTTAAAGTGTTATTTCTATTCGTTTTAAGGAATAAGGATCGTACTTACCTTCTGTGAGCGTTGTTCCAGATCCGATTGCAACTGGATTTTCTCAGTTGTGAGGTTACGGACAGAGGAGGCGAGTGATTCGCAGGAGGATCGCACCTGGTCGATACTCATCTCGGATTCCTTTAGCTGCATTTGCAGTTCCCGGTTCCTTTTTTGCTCCACTCGCATCAAAGTGCCATAAACGTGCAGTTCGTTCTTGGACTTCATGGACTATTAATAAAGACGGTGGGATCAAAATTAGATAAAGATAAGCTTTCCAGGTCCTAAACCACGTACACTGCTTTGAAGACGCTGAACCACCTCCTGGAGTTCGCGAACCTCCTTTCGCCGTTGACGCCACGTGTGCAACATCACCGTGGTGAAGACCCTCAAGCTGGCATCTGTTTTCCGCTGATTCCAGAGTTCTGGATGCGATAGCATCATCTGCTGACGATCCATTGAATCATCCTTTTCTGGGCAGGAGCTCTTTTCGCAGGGGCAATGAATCGTTTTTTCTTCCTGACCGTCCATTTTATGCAACAGTTTGGTTAAAGTGTAAAAATAACTTGAATTTTCTCGTTTTGCTTTCGTTGAAAAGCATTAAAAATATAGCTAAAAAAATTGACTTGAAATTCCTTACTGAATATTTTGGCAATTCGAAAAAAAGGGCCGACCTACAATGAAGTTTTAATCAATGCCACCTCAGTACACCAAAAATTAAATCTTTCGTTTTCTTGGTTTTTTCGCAACAAATACCCGGAATTGGCCAAGGTCATCGGGGGTTAACTGGCGATTTGCACGCACACCGACTAGTTCTCAAGGTTTTTTTTGGGTAGGTATACTTTGTTAAAACGTTTTTACGACTTTAAAATACCCTTCAATTGCTGATATTCTCCTTGTTATAATTACTTGCTTATTTCAATTTATATTCTGGGTGGCTTTAAAAATTACAATAATAAGAATTTTTAGCAAGGGGTGGCCAACCGTGTTTTATTTTCATTCTTAATCGGAAACCTATTTATAATATATAATATATATAATAATATATAATATATATATAAATAAATCAGATGATTGTCCAAAAAAACTTAATGTTTGAATAGAAACCAATTCCTAGAGGTCTTAACTAAGAACTAATACTAAGAAATTAAATGAAATATTATTTACATACATACATATGTTCATCTGATACTAAGAAGTTTGACTTTATCAATACATTTTTAAGAACTCATATGTATGTTTTTACATATGTATACATTATTATCATTTCCGGGATCAGTTTAAGGGCTTTTTAAATTCGTTACTGACCCGCTAAAATAATTATTTGCTTGATAGACGTTCAGGCTACGAAAACTTGTACAAGGTCCCCGAGGCAGAGGCGTAGTCAGGAGAAAACTAAAAAAGGGGTAAGTGGTAAAGGTAGTCTTTCTAAAAAAATTTGAAAATAAAAACCATTTTGAATCGACATAGTTAAAGTTACAGGTGTAAATATTTTCGCAATAAAGTTTATAACGTGTCGCTTTTACCTTCACATTGAATTGAGGAACTAATATTATAGGGTTAGTTGCCCTACCGCTGTCAAGGACACGTGTCACAGGAAGTTCAAAGAGTTTAAGGCGAAAGCCCGACAACCGGAAAAATCAATAATGTCGTATACCCGGGGTACATGAAAACAACTGCCCCAGCACGTGTCAGCTTATAAGGGGGGCAGGATCCAAACCCCATTAAAATTATCACGCGGTACTGGACGAATATCGCGTGATTTTCATGGAAAACCCTTTGCAATTGGCTGTCGGCTTTTTTGAGAGTGAGAGTTTTTCCACCATTGTTTGATCAATGTCTGGACTCCATTAACCGGGTTGTTGTTTCTCGTTCGTGCTATCAAGACATTGTGAGTTGACTTAGTCCCACAGTACCCACTCCTGTTTTTTGGCTGGCAATTGTTGTGGAATTTCAATACCAACATTTGACATAATTTCTATTTATTTGAGCTTAGCTCAAGTTAATTAATATTTAAGTTGAGGGCACGTTTTTTTGATTTCGTACCAGTTTGCGTTGGTTAGCGATAAGGTTGTAAGATAATGGTGGGGAATCCTACTGTTAAAGATCGCATTTTTTGCGGTGTTTTTTGGAATTATATGTACAGTGGTCGGCATAAGTATTTTGACAAAATAAAAGTTAAGTATACTCATAACTTGAATTTACTTCTTGTAAACTATAGGCATCAATGGAAAGGTAATTTCAATGCCGTTTGAATGATACAATACATTTCTTTACCCATTCAGTACTTATTGAAAAGGACGAATTTGTGTAAATCAACTTTGAAATTAAAAAAAAAAACT